>NC_142872.1:22893750-23508125 GCF_051225735.1 Oryctolagus cuniculus
AGTGTGTGTGGGGATCTTGTTAAAATGCAAATTCTGGGGGGCCGGCGTTGTGGCCTAGCGGGTTCCTTAGGGGCGCTGGCTCCAGCCCTGGCTGCTCCACTTCTGATCCAGCTCCACACACATGCTCCTGGGAAAGCAGCAGAGGATAGTCCAAGTGCTTGGGCCCCCGCACCACACATGGGAGAAGCTCCTGGCTCCTAGCTTTGGCCTGGCTCAGCCGCAGCCATTGTGGCCATTTAGGGAGTGAACCAGCAGCTGGAAGTTCTAACTCTTTCAAATAAAATACAAAAAATTTGAAACATGCCATTTTTGCTCAGCAGGACAGCAGCCTCCCGGCACTGAGTTCTAGCAAGCTCCCCGGTGGTGCTTCTCAGGGACCGTGGAAGCAGCCTTTAGGGGCCGCAGCTGCTTCCCCTGTGAACCTGGGATTGCGCCGGGCCTGTCCCTCACCTGTCCATCATGCCTGTGATGACAGCTTGAAGACGATCAAGGTCAGGGGCTGGTGTGGTGGTGTAGCACGTTAGGCAGCTGCATCCCCGCTCTGAGTGCCAGTTCCGTCCTGGCTGCTCTGCTTCCGAGTCAACTAATGTCCCTGAGACGGCCGCAGAAGATGGCCCGAGTGCTTGGATCCCTGCCATCCACGGGGGAGACCCGGTTGGGACTCCAGGCTGTTGGATTCAGTGTGGCCTAGCCCTGGGTGTGTTGTGGCCATTTGGGGAGTGAACGAGCTCATGGAAAATCTCTGGGCTTTTAAATAAATATATAGAAAAATAAGTACTGAGGGCGAGCAAGCGAGCTATCTTCCACCAGCAAGGCCAGAGGCCTGGTGAACACCAACAGTGAACTGTGCTCAAGTCCCAGGAGCAGCTGCCACGGCCTGCGGGTGCAGAGGAGCCTGCTTTCTTGTCCTGAGCCCTCCAGCAGCCGGGCTCTGGAGGATGGTGTTGACCGCAGCCCCAGGAGCGGAGAGGCACTGGCCCTGTGTGTGAGGCCCCAACCCCTGGAGGGGGGCAGCAATCCCCCCTCCCTTCCTCTTGAGTCACGCATGACCCCGTGAGCAGCCTCGGAAAGGGGGCAGGGACGAGACACGGACTCTGTGCGGGGACAGCGCTGTGCGGGAGCGAGGGGCAGCTGCAGCAGAGCCACCCTGGGAGGGGCACGACAGAGACCCGACTGCGCGGGTGCCCAGGTGTTCCCCTGCTGACCTCTTCAAGGACGCCGCCTTGGCACTCTCCGCAAGTTCTGAGGGCCTCGGCTCAGCTCTGTGGGGGGCAGACCGTGTGTCTGACCAGCTCTGGGCGCCACCTGTGTTCGGGGACAGGGAGCCTGGGTAACAGGGGTGAGGAGGCTGTGATGTGCCTTAAGCAGCGCCAAGGAAAGCCAGGGATTTCTTTGTGGCTGCTCAGCCGCAGGCCCTGCTGGCCGAGGGGATGTGGGCTCTGTGAAGCCCCTGCCCCGTGTCACCATGGGAGCTTCTCTGCCCTGGCCCTAGCCTCGTGCAGCAGGTGAGTCCGTGGCTTCGGCCTGCAGCCTGTCTCCTGGCCGGCTGTGAGCTGCCCCCCGTGGAGAAGCACTGGCCCAGTTCCCTTCTCACACTGAGCCAGCAGCCCCCAGTGCCTGCCCACGCACAGCTGGAGGGCAGTGGCCATGGGGCCGGCTGGGCCCTCCTGGTCAGGGGGAGACGTCTGCTCCAGGCACTTCTGGTGAGGCAGAGTAAGCTCTTTCGCCTGCTCCATGGATGCCTTTTTTTTTTTTTTTTTTTTTTAACAGGCAGAGTGGACAGTGAGAGAGAGACAGAAAGAAACGTGTTCCTTTTGCCGTTGGTTCACCCTCCAATGGCCGCCACGGCCGGCTCATCAAGCACTTGGGCCATCCTCCACTGCACTCCCGGGCCACAGCAGAGAGCTGGCCTGAAAGAGGGGCAACCGGGACAGAATCCGGCGCCCCGACCGGGACTAGAACCCCGTGTGCCGGCGCCGTAAGGTGGAGGATTAGCCTAGTGAGCCGCGGCGCCGGCCATGGATGCTTTCAAAATCAGCCCCAAGTGGGAGCTGGCGCGGAAGAATCTGCCGCAGGGAGGCCCTCACCCAGGAGACGGAGCTTAGCGGCCACAAGTACCCAGGCAGCTGCAGCCACGGCCCTGGCCCAGCCCGGAGTGCAGGCAGTGAAAGTGCCCACCGCCGTCTTCATGGCACCTTGGCTCATGCGCTGGGGCCTCCACATTGGCAGGTAATCAGTCATCAGGGCCACGGGCCGTGCAGGAAGCAGCGCTCGAGAGCGCACAGGTGAGCCCAGGGCTGCCGGTGTGGGTGGTGTCGGCCGGCAAAGAGGGGGTTGGAGCAGGAGCTGGGGAGCCAGGCAACAGCTTGACCACAGGCCGGCAGGGGGTGACAGAGGGTGCCAGGTGCCAAGCTCAGGGCAGGGAAGCGTGGCCTGGGGCGTGGATGCTGCTGGCTGTGGAGTCGCCTGGTAGATGTGCTGCTGTGTTTTGCTGCTGTGGGGGAGGAGAGGACGTTCCTGTGGGCAAAGTGCGGAGGTGAGCGCCCTCAGCAGAGACAGGTGGGGCATGGGGGGCTGGGGTCGGGGATAGCACAGGCCCCGGGGGGTCTGTGAGTGGAGGAGGCTCCCCTAGTCTGGCACCTGTGTGTGTCCCTGGGCACAGTCGGCCCCAGGCACCTTTGCAGGGCTGCCGGGGCTCATGTGGCTTGCTTGATTGGGTGGGAGAAAGGCCGGGTGGCTCGGTAGGCCAGGCCCGTCTTGGGAGCGCCTGCGGTACAAGGCCTGGCCTCACCCCTTGCAGGACAGAGGTGAGCCGTCCATGCAAGCATTGGCCTGGGCAGGGAGTTGGTGTTAGGGACACCAGGGGTCTTGCTCTCCTCCTGAGGGTCTGGGGCAGCCATGGCAAGTGTGAGAGCTGGCACTCAGCAGTGCGGTCGGCTCCACCCTGTCGAGAGGGGTGTCTGCTTGAGGCTGGGGCTGAGCCTGGGGCCAGGGAGCTCCGTGGTGGAGGAGGGGGCTCAGTGGGGGTGCCCACGTGCTGTGAGTGCAAGCTGGGGGGACCTGCTCCCCAGGACACAGTCTCCACGCTGGAAAAGGCAGGGGCGGGTTCTGAGGGGGTTCCCATGAGCCACCGCGGATCTCAGTTTGGGAAATGCCTTCCCAGCCTCGCCTGCTGCGGCACCTGGCCCGGGTTTGTAGGAGAAGAGCCTGCTGGAGGGGAGAGGCTGGCGGGGAGGTGCAGGTGGTGTGCGGAGCAGGGCCAGGCAAACTGCCCTGGGGGGCCATGGGAGAGTGCTAACCTTGACTCCCCCCTACCTCCAGGACAGGGTCCCTGGGGGGCCCTCGGGGCCTGTCCTCTGCTACCTCTTGTGCCGGGGACAATGGATTTGGTCCTTGTCTGCACGCTGCTCCCTGGAGGTGCAGGTGACAGGACTGAAATGTGGCCTTGGCTTCAAGAGGCAGGTCGGAGTGGCAACAGCCGAATTCAGATGTCGATCTTGTTGCGTGTGTGAGTGGCTGTGACAGGGAAAGGCCGGATGGCGTGTGCAGGTCGCCAGCCTAGGCACGGATCTCTGTGAGGTCACAGCAGGCAGGGCTGGGTAACTGGCTCCCTTTTGTCCTGCGCCCCTCAGGCCCCATCAGCCTGAGTGCATGGAGCCGGAAGTGTCGGAGCTGGGGGCTGTTGGGCAGTGGTGGAGGTGACGGGGCGGGGCTGGCTGGTGGCCTTGGCCTTCATATCCTGGTCCTCACAGCGATGCTGACTGGGCACCTTCAGGTCACTGTGCCCTCCCCGTCCCCTCTGGTGCCTAGATTCCCCTGGGGGCCTGGGCTTTGTCCCGGTGTCCACCGCAGCCTGGCCTGGCGGGCAGATGAGTTGGGAGGGTAGGAGTCGGGGAGGGTCTTTGGGGAGTGGTCCCAGGTGTCACTTTCCTGAGGGGCAAAGAGAGAAGAAGGTGACCGGTAGTGCCTGGTCCCCATGGGAGGGCACTAGCAGGTATTGGTACCTGCCTCCCAAGCAGGAGGTGAGACAGGTGGCTGAGCCCACCTTGGCCCCCTTAGCTTGCACAGAACGTCTGAGAGCCTCAGTGTCGTGTGTGTGAAATGCGTGGAGAGATGATGTCTGTCTGTCTCTGTCTCCCAGGCTGACCGGGCTTCCTATCGCTGACTTCACAAAGCGTTACTCAGATCCCGCCACGAACGGGTCTCTCTTGGTGTCTGCCTGAGTTCCACATCCAAGGACAGAGGCTGTGAGGTGGCCCGGAGCCCTGGAGCTCGGCCCCCACACTGCGCTGCCCGGAGGCCACCGTGCTGCTGGCCCGCACCCAAGTCTCCCCGTGAGTAATGGGGCCGCAGCCTCGTTTGTCTGATTGATGTTGAATATTCTCCAGGTTTATTCCTTTTCTCAGCAATTTAATAATGATCCATAAACCTGTCTCCCCGGATCTAGATTTGGAAGGTCTGCGTCTCAGGGGACCATTTGGATTTTACACATTTTTTAAAGTGACCAGGGCCCTGAGCTCCCCGCTGCCCAGCTCACAGCCACACGTGTCCCCAGTCAGGTCCCAGCATGTCATCCAGGTTGTTCCATGATTTCCTTGTGCCGAGGTCTGTGGCCATGTCCTGTCTCCTTGCTCTGGGTCTGCCAGGCCTTGGGGGGTGCCTGGGGCCCTGCTGTCCAGGGAGGCACCCTTCTGGCTGGGCTGGGCCCTGTCATCTCTCCCAGGAGCAGCTGTTAGGGTGCTTCAGGTTCACCCACGGGAACCTGAACTCAAGGTGCGGAGTAGGAGGAAGGGGCCTCTGCCCTTTCCTGGATGGGTGGGTGGGTGGGTGGGGGTGAGAGGGTCTTTATCTTGAGAAGTCTCATGGCAGCGTCTGGAGGCTGGAGAACTAGGAAGGCCAGCAGCACGGATCAGTCCCAACCCTGAAGCCTGGGGCTGGCACTGTCGTGTAGCAGGTTGAGCCGCTGCCTGTGACGCCCGTGTCTCGTACAGGTGCCAGTTCGAGTTCTGGCTGCTCAACTTCCGATCCAGCTTCCTGCTAATGTGCCTGGGAAAGCGGGGGAAGATGACTGTGCTCATGGCCCCATCTCCGCCTACCCACCCCCACCTCGCCGTGTTGGGGAGCTGTGGCTACTCTGGACATGATGCCCAGGGTTTTGCTTATGATGAAAATTGTTAATATTTATTTATTAATTTTTTACAAGATTCATTTATTTATTTGAAACTCAGAGTTACATAGAAAAGGAGAGGCAGAGAGAGTTCTTCGATCTGTTGGTTCACTCCCCAGTTGGCCACAATGACCAGAGCTGCGCCAATCTGAAGCCAGGAGCTTCTTTTGGGTCTCCTATGTGGGTGCAGGGGCCCAAGGACTTGGGCCATCTTCTACTTTCCCAGGCCACAGCAGAGAGCTGGATCAGAAGTGGAGTAGCTGGGACTTGAACTGGTGCCCGTATGGGATGGTGGCACTGCAGGCAGTGGCTTTACCTGCTACGCCACAGTGCTGCCCCCAAAAAATCATTAATATTTAGAGTGAACTGTTTGGCTGAGCTGAAGATAACCTTTTTCCTTTGCTTTATTCATTGTTATAAATTGCAATCAAAGATAGCTTAATGGTGAAATTGCTGTAAAATGGCAGAGAAAACATTTCTTAGGGTATTAGCTTTGTTTTAGTAAATTACCAAGTAGTGATTTAAGTTGCCACCTTCGGGATTGTTTCTGCCTCTCTGTGGGGTAATGCAATCAGTGAGATCTACTGCAGACTTCATTTTCTCGAACGCAGATCATCTCCCAGTGTGCCCTGGAGAAAGCTAAATTACCTGTAACATTTGATAGTCCCCATCCATCCCCAGTGATATGGCTGAGGAGCGTGTTGGGGGGCAACAGAGGTAAAGACAGGACGTGGGTCCCGCTTCTGGGGCCCTGTGTGCTGAGCTGTGTGAGGGCCCAGGTGGCACCCAGGCTGGGAGTGGAGGCTGGCTGGGTTCCACAGCACGTAGTATTCTGGAGAAGTGGAAGCAGGCTGAGCTGAGCACGAGGAACCCAGCCCGGAGGCAGAAAGTGCTACTTCTGTGTTCTAGAAAGAACATATAGAGGGCTACCGAGGAGGTTCCTGCAGGGGCTTAAATTCATAAAGCCCCCCTCTTCACTAGAATGAGAGATCCTTCTGCATGGGCGACAGCTCGTGTTCATGTGTGTAGCCACATGTGTCTGTAGCCATATGTAGCCTGGTGTAGATCCTCCATAGAGCAGCTGGTTGGCAGGCTGGCTGGGTTTTTTGAGTGCATGGATGGGTCACAGAGAACCACAGGTGGTGCCGCAGGATGAATGGTGTCTGGTGGCACTCAGAGAGTGCGCACATTTTGGTTGGGTGCAAAGATGGTTGAATGACAGGTGGATGGAGATGGGTGATGAGTCCTTGGTTGGATCCAAGAAGGGGGGATGGATGGATGAACATGAGCATGGAGTGGAGAAAAGGTGGAGCATCGGGTGGGGGCTTGGTGGACAAAGGGGAGTGAGGAGGGCTCATCCCAACGCAAGCGCTGGCCGAGGCCTGCCGAGGACGTCCCCTCTCCTGGCCAGCAGCCAGCACGGTTCTCTTCCCTAACGCTTTGTGTTTGGCCCAGACATGTCTGGAGCATCTGCAGGCTTAGTCCGGCTTCTCCAGAGCTCGCCATGGCTGTGCTATGATAGTCAAGTCCATGTTCCTACTTAGAACTGCCGGCTCCCTTGTGGGCCACCCCTGTCACCTGGCAGGGGCAGGCTGGGACATTTGGGGTACAGATGGTGTACGGCTAGACTGTGGGTTAATTCCTTCGCACGTTGGTTATCTTATTTATTTATTTTTTTTTTTTTGAGATTTATTTATTTGAAAGGCAGAGAACTAAAGAGAGGCAGAGAGAGAGAGAGAGAGAGAGAGAGACTGACTGACAGAAGTCTTCCTTCTGCTGATTCACTGTCCTCGTTGGCTGGAGCTGGGTCAATCCAAAGCCAGGAGCCGGGGGGCTGATGCTATTGCATAGCGGGTAAAGCTGCCACCTGCAGTACTGGCATCCCATATGGGCGCTGGTTCGAGTCCCAGCTGTTCCACTTCCAATTCAGCTCTCTGCTAAGGCCTGGGAAAGCAGTGGAGTACGGCCCAAGTCCTTGGGCCCCGCACCCACATGGGAGACCTGGAAGTGCTCCTGGCTTCTCATCCGTGCAGCTCTAGCTGTTGTGGCCAGTTGAGGGAGTGAATCAGCAGATGGAAGATCGATCCCTCTCTCTCTCTCTCTGCCTCTCCTTCTTTCTCTCTCTGTAACTCTGACTTTCAAATAACTAAATAAATCTTAAAAAAAAAAAAAAAAAGAGCCAGGAGGTTCCTCTGGGTCTCCCATGTGGGTTCAGGGGCTCAGCTTGGACTTGAACCGGTGCCCATAGGGGCTGCCGGCACCACAGCAGTGACCCTGGTTATCTTCTTAGACAAACATCATGGGACTTCCCACCAAATCAGGGCATTAGGAATGTGACAGAGGAAGAGGGAGGAGGAGTGGCTCCATGGGTGCACTTCCTCAATAGCCTAGTGGCTGGGGCTGGGTCAGGCTGGAGCCAGGAGCCAGGAGCTTCTTCCAGGTCTCCCATGTGAATGGCAGGGGCCCACGCACCTGGGCCATCTTCTGCTGCTTTTCCAGCACAGCATCAGGGAGCTGGATAGGAAATAGAATGACTGGGTTGTGGAGCCAGTGCTGTGGCATAGCGGGTAAAGCCACTGCCTGCAGTGCTGGCATCCCATATGGATGCTGGCTGCTCTACTTCTGATCCAGCTCTCTGCCATGGCTTGGGAAAGCAGTAGAAGACGGTCCAAGTCCTTGGGCCTCTGCACCTGCATGGAAGACCCAGAAGAAGCTCCTGGCTCCTGGCTTTGGATCAGTGCAGATTCTGCTATTGCAGCCATCTGGGAAGTGAACCAGTGGATGGAAAACCCCTCTCTCCCTCCTGCCCCCCCCCCCCCATTCTCTGCAGCTCTGCCTTTCAAATAAATAAATAAATCTTGAAAAAAAAAAAAGAACAGCTGGGCCTTGAGCCAGTACCCACATGGGATGTTGACACCGCAGGCAGTGGCTTTGCCCACTGTGCCACAATGCCGGCCCCAATAAAAACTTCTTTAATAAAAAATGAGGCTTTGTTGTCACTTATTCATTCATGATAACATTATATTCCTACAAAGTTTAGCATAAATTTATCTAAAAAATTTATCTTAGTAACAGTAAAGTCAGTATCATGCTTACAAATAAATATGTGAAGCACACAAGCTGACCGAGAGCGCAGAGACAGGGGTGCACAAAGGCCACGCATCAGGAGCCAAGCTGGGGGATGGTTCTGGCAACTGGGCAGCGTGTCAGGATTCTTCAAACACTCGTCCCACAGCAGCAGTGAACACCCTTTGTGGCAGCTACTCTGCCTCTCCCAAGAACTCTGGGACCAATGTCCTCAGCCCCCACCTAAGATAACTGGGGTGGGCCTGTTACCTTGCGCCAGTGACTGATCTATGAGTGGGCATTTGACCCAGGCCAGTGCAGCTGAGTGTGCTAGATTTAATCCCCAGACAGGAAAGAACCAAGCCCTCAGGCTGCTACCTCCTTTCCTTTCCTCCTCCTTGGGATTCTATCAAACGAGAGCCTGGCCCGGGCAACCCTTTTGGGGCGGGAAGGGATACGTTATCAATTAGACAGAAAAGCACCTGTGTTTTCTGTGTCACCTAGTAGCTGATTCTGCTACACTTAGATCTGACACCTGTCACTCACGGATGTCCGGCATCTTTAGCAACCCCTTAATAGCCGGAGAGTTTGCCATGTATCCTACCTCCCTGTACTACAAAACAAAAGAATTACTCATGAGACAGCCTTAGTGTTACAGCCCTGCACTACCTGTAATGGTGAGAGAATTTACAGCATGTCCCGCAATGACGGACGTCTTCAGCCACTCGCAATGAAGCCACTGAAATGATCTCCTGTCAAAGCCTGGGCCTGACATGGAACACTGCTCAGACGTCGTGTGTAGTCTGACCAGAGCCCTGTTGATAGTGACGGGGGTCCCACAGCATTTCCCCGCTTGGGTGAGGACAACCTAGTCATTGTCCCGTAACCACCTCCTATGCTGAACACCTTGGGAGTCGTCCTCTGTGCCCTGAGACCTGCCTTCTCACAGCCGCAGGTAAGCTGCTGGCAGCCATGTTTGTACCCAGGGACCCCCTCCTTGGCCAGAGTTGGCCACCTGCTTCCTGGGAAGTCCAGCTGACCCAGTGGGGTCAGTGAGACTCTCCCCATGTAACTGGGGCTGGAATGAACCTATTCATCGACTAGGGTGGCGGGAACCGAGCACCAGGGGGCTCAGGGGCTGCCGTGGCCATCTTCCTCCCGTGGCAGAGCAGCAGGAATATTCGGCCAGAAGGCAGAGGACAGAGTAAGAGAGGAGAGCAGTACGGAGGACGAGACCGGCATCTAGCATCCTAACAATCAGAGCGAAGGGTGCCCGGGAGGCTGCATGCATTTGCTGAGGCCGCCCAGCGTGCTCTGGCGCACAGAGGGCCCCAGCCGGCCTGCCTTGCGCCCCATCTGCTGTGGACCCTCTCCAGGAACCCTGCTTACAACATAATCCAATTAAGGGTGATGAGCTGACTGCTGATCACAATGATTAAGGCCTTGTTAAGGCGGAAAACCCAGAGCCTCGAGAGGGCAAACCCAGCAGGCCACTGCGACGCAGGCCCCCGGCTGCGACAGAGCTCTGCTCCCCCACACCCTCAGGGCCTCCGCCTCCACAGCCCTGCCACCTCGAGACAGCTCCAACCCAGAGGCCCCAGGCTGTCCTCCTCTCCCTCTGAGACTTCTTTTCCCCACAGGAGCCTCCAAGGGCTGCTGAGAACAGAGTTTAGACCAGCAGAAAGAATGTTCTGGAAGGGCGTGCCTGCTCACGTCAGGGCAGTGGTTATCCTCCCGCAAGGGTCAGGATCACGGAACTGAAAAGCAAAGGCTCCTGTTTAAAAGTTAGGTTTTAAGTACTGCTTCTTAGGTTACTGTGCTGATCAGGTCTTTCCGAATAGGGTTAGATAACAATGGTACAGCACATACGCTTGTCTTGTTCCTGATTTTGATGTGAGAATTTGAATGTTAATGCTGGTAGGTGTGATGTGAGATGTTTATTTGAGAAATTTTGTTTCTTCAGATTAAGCTGTAGCTTTTAAGTTGCACCAACCTAATGGAGGACTCAAACCAGATCGGCCTACATGGGATGTAGGTTTGCCAAGCAGTGAGTTAACCACTGCACCACATGCCTGTTCCTTCACTGATGTTGGATGTAAAAGAAAAGCACCTTAGAAAATTGTATATATTTATGTGTGTTTATATGTATTTTTCCTCCTCATGTTAATGTCGTGTAATTATAAGATGTAATTACTAACCTCACAGAAGGTTGATTTTTTTATATATATATTTGACAGGCAGAGTTAGAGAGAGAGAGAGAGAGAGAGAGAGAGGTCTTCCTTCTGTTGGTTACTCCCCAAATGGCCGCTAAGGCCAGCGCTGCACCGATCCGAAGCCAGGAGCCAGGTGCTTCCTCCTGGTCTCCCATGCGGGTGCAGAACCCAAGCACTTGGGCCATCCTCCACTGCCTTCCAGGGACATAGCAGAGAGATGGACTGGAAGAGGAGCAACTGGGACAGAACCAGCGCCCCAACCGGGACTAGAACCCTGGGTGCTGGTGCCGCAGGCGAAGGATTAGCCAAGTGAGCCACGGCGCCAGCCCCAGAAGGTCGGTTCTTTATATGAATAACTTCCTAGTGCTTAGCCATTTGTATGATCCTGGGATAAGCCCTGCTTGTCATTCCGTGCAGTTGCTTTACTAGTGAGTGGAATTCCGTTCCTGGCATTTGCTGGATGATCTCTGTCTTCCGAGCGAGGAGGATCCTCAGCCTTGTGCTTCTGTGGGATGTGGGCGTCACAGGGCGCAGCGGCCGATTGCGTGTTAGGCTGAGGCTCACCTTGTCTCGCAGTGGAGCAGCTCGCGTGATGCACAGCAGTGGTCTCAGGAAAGCTGCACCCAATGCTGGGACCTGAACTTTCTGTGGAGGCGAATGTTGGAGACTTTTCTTGGTTTTGGTCTTAACACACTCTGACAGCGCAGTTTTGATAATTTGCATCTCCGTGGGCCATCCACACCAGGGAGATCTTAAAAGAACAGCTAAGTGTGTTACTGTTGCAGATCTCCCCTGTAATTGTTTCTCGCTTCAACAAAGGTTATTATTTGGGGGAAACACACCCACACCCACACACACACACAGATCTTCCATCTACTAGCTCACTCCCAAAATGCCTGGGGCCAGGATGCCACTGGGAGCTCAGTCACCAATGACTTGCTGTCTCCCAGCAGGAAGCTGGAGCAGGGAGCAGACCTGAGACTTGAACCCAGACCCTCTGATGCGGAGTGTGTGGGTCCCAAGTGGCATTTTAAACATTTTGCCAAATACCAACCCCTGTTACACACACACACACAATCATTAAAGCTTCAGGTTTTTTAAATTGATGTTTGCCAGAGACTGGAGTATATTAAATCTGGTTTCCCCCAAAGAACAACCTCACGGGTATTAATGTTGGTTTATTATCTTTGAATTTATTTACTTAGCTTCCCTCTGTTTTTCTTGGGATAATCTCACGTTTTCAGTGCAAGTCGGTCTGTTTTCTCCTCTTTTTTCCCCCCAGGTGGTGAAAGTTTGGCTTCCAGCGTGATCTGTGACTGAGTGTTGGTGTTTCTGGGTTGTTCAGTGAATAAATGCTGAGAGGCACGAGTTTTTGTTCTTTGCCTCTCCAGTGTTTCCTAAGCAACTGGGACATAGCTCCTGGCACATAGTAGGAATGCAATGCTATGCGAATATTTTACAAAGTCAGTGGGGAAATAGAATTAAAAGATAAGTTTATTTTGGTGCAGAACTGGGAGGGGGGAGGTGCAGGGGAAGGAAGGGACAGGTCAAGGTCACGGCCACCTGCAGCTTTCAGCTTGTGCCACCACCTCGCACTGCGGCCTCCCGCAGCACACAGCAGATTCGTCTCTGGAGTTTGTAGCGAGCAGCATAGGCAGCAAGCTCTTCTGAGCTCCCTCCTCTCTCGCCGGCGACCTGACGGCGGGCAGGGGCTGGCAGAACGCGAGGAGGCTGTGGGATGCGGGGCATGGGCCGGGGAGGGGTCTGGCAGGCAGACCTTGGTGTTGAGGAAGGGGATGTCTGGGCAAGGTTGCCCTCGGGTCTTGCACAGCTGTGAGCTTGAGCTCAGGGTCCCTGGCCTGTGACAGCTGGTGCCCCGGGTTGGTGGGTGCCTGCCTGCACCTCCTCCTCCCCTGGAGCTCCCAGACCAAGTGCGGGATGCCCAATTGAATTAGAATCTCAGCCAAACATGCGGGCTTTGGGGTAGGGGCCTCCCAGGACCTGGATGGGCCTCTCATAGGGAAGGCAGAGGTGGCTCCCTGTACCCCACTCCCAGCCTCTGAAGTGGGAACCGAGGGTGCTGGTGCCCCCACCCCTGACTGCCCATACCTCCTGGCTGGCTTCCCAGAGATAAGTGAGAGGGGCACTTGCTGTCCATCAGGTCATTGTCACTTGGGGGACACAGAAGGCCAGGCCGGCTGCTGGGCTGTGTGAGCTGGGCAGAGTGCTGAGCCAGCAGTACTGACAGCAGGGTGAGGTGGCCACTTGGGTAGCGCAGGAGGTGACCACAGGCCAAGGGCAGTGGCCTGAGGCTGCAGGGCAGGGGCATGGAGCTGGGGCGGTCCTCTGTGCTGGACAAGTTCCCGGCTGGGGAAGGAGGCAGTGTCGGGGAGGAGATGGCCTCCAGGTGTGGTCACGGAGCTTGCATGCCCTCAGAGCTGCCTCATTGGTTCCTGGCAGAAGGTTAAAAACTACACAAATAATTTTAATGGGTGTAATGATGTGCCCGTCACAAAATAATGTGGCATAGTTCCGTAAGTACTCGAAAATGATCATTGTGTGAACAGCTATTAATTAGCGAATGGCTTTGGAGAAAAAATTTCCATCGGTTTGGAAAGCACTGTTAAGAACCCATTACGATATGTCTGGGGGTCAGAGCGCCATGTCACGTCAAAGCAGAGATTCATGGCTCCACTCTTAATCATCTCAAAGTAGCTCACAGTGTGTGGTGCGTCTGACTGCGCAGATTTGGGGCACAGAACCCATATGTCTGCATTAGGCAGGGAACGGATCATTTCCGGCCCAAGTGGAGAGCAAAGCGCTTTCGACAGCCGTTTGGCAAGAGCATGCACGTTTTATAGCTTCTCCGAAACCCGTGATTTTAGATGAATAGTGTTCAGCTCGTGTTTCCTTTCCTCCGTGGCCTGCTTGAGTCAGGAGAGCAAAGTCAGCCATTGCTGGGATGGCTGACCTGGACTTGGGTGTGGGGGGCCGGGCTCGTGCGTGGCTTCTTGCCCCTTCTTGGTGCAGGCAGCCAGGCTGGGGTCTGTTTTAGCCTGGTGCCCTTCCTGCCTCTTGGAGCCTGGGACACTGGGGAACCTGGGGTCTCGGGGTGGCGGGGGGGGCAGGTACCCTTCCCAGGGAGTCCCTGGAGTCCTAGTTGGGGAGGGAGGAGGAGGAAGGCTCTGCTGGGTGCTGGACACTGTGCACCTGTCTACAGCCCTCTGGGGCAGAAGGGAGAAGGGGTGGTCATCCTGAGTGGCCAGTGAGGAGGCAGACGCTCAGGCATAGGAGGGCTGTCCTAAAGCCCAGGAAGGCAGCCACAGGCTGGAGAGAATCTTAGGTCCAACAAGGCATCTGCCACCTGCAGCCTCACTGTGTGACTTGGCCACGAAGAGAGCAGCTGCCCGGGGCTGCGCCGTCTGTTACAGAGGGACACTGCCTCCCAGGGACTGGTCACGTTGAGCATGGCAGTGAGCAGCTTATTGTTCAAGCCAATGAGCCTCACTGCCAGTGTCTTGCTTTGGTGTAAGTGGTGTGTGTGTGTGTGTGTGTGTGTGCGCTCAGCCCTAAACACAGATGTCCTTCCGAGCACGTGCGTGCACCTCATTCTGTCACCGGTTACTGCTCCTGTAGTTGCCATCTTTCTCGTTGGTTCCACCTACAGAGTGCACTTCAGCACTTCTTCCCGTGCTGTCCCTGTCCTGTTTGTGTGGTCGTCAGAGCCTCCTGCCAGGAACCCCAGCTGCTCTGCTCTGCCCTGCCCCGCCCTGGCCCTCTCCTCTGTCCCGTTCTGAGTGCAGCAGGTCAGTGGCCCTGTCACACTGTGAGTTGGGCCGGGTCGCTTGTCTGCTCAAAGCCCTCTGTGACTGCCCTGTCACAGGCTCCCAGGGCTCTGAAGGCCCCGCCCGACTGCGCCTTGAGCGCTCCGGTCCACGGCTCTGGCTCTCGGCTCTGGCTCTCGCTGCATCTTGCGGCCTCTTAGCTGCTCTCTGAAGTCGCCTGGCGTGCTTCTGCCACAGGCCTTTCTGGTTAGCCCTCCTGCAGCTGGTAACGTTCATTCCGGAATGTCACGTGGCTCCCTCTCCTACCTCCTTTCTGGAGTTTGGCTTGCGTCAGTGGAGGTGGATAGAGTTTCTCCAGGTGACTTGTGCATTAAGCCATGCACACGTGCCGCCCAAATCCAAGCTGGTGTTCACGCCTTTTTCTTCTTCCTTTTGAAATCTATGTTTGTTCATTTGAAAGGAAGAGTTACTGGGGGAAAGGAGAGCCACAGAATGAGATCTTCCACCTGCTGATTCACTGCCCAAATTCCTGCAGTTGCCAGGGTGTGGCCAGGCTGAATTCAGGAGCCAGGAGCTTCCTCCGAGTCTCCCACATGGCAGGGGCCCGAGCACTTGGGTCATCTGCTGCTGCTTTCCCAGGTGTGGTAGCAGGGAGCTGGATTAGAAGTGGCTCAGCCAGGCTGGTGCCATGGCTCACTAGGCTAATCCTCCACCTAGCAGCGCCGGCATGCCGGGTTCTAGTCCTGGTCGGGGAGCCGGATTCTGTCCCGGTTGCCCCTCTTCCAGGCCAGCTCTCTGCTGTGGCCAGGGAGTGCAGTGGAGGATGGCCCAGGTGCTTGGGCCCTGCACCCCATGGGAGACCAGGAGAAGCACCTGGCTCCTGGCTTCAGATCAGCGCAGTGCGCCGGCCGCAGCGCACCGGCCGCGGCGGCCATTGGAGGGTGAACCAACGGCAAAGGAAGACCTTTCTCTCTGTCTCTCTCTCACTGTCCACTCTGCTTGTCAAAAAAAAAAAAAAAAAAAAAAAAAAAAGTGGCTGAGCCAGGACACAAACCGGTGCCCATGTGCCCATGTGGGATGCTGGCATTGCGGTGGTGGCTTAACACTCCATGCCAAAGTGCTGGCTCCAGCGTTTACGCTTTCTGATGAAACAATGAAAACTTCCAAATTAAAGGAGAAAAAAAAGATAGTCACACATCACTTAAAGGGTGAGCGCTGAGAACCGTGCCGATGGGCGTCTCATCACGTGCAGACCCAGGGGGTGCAGGCCACTCAGCGGGGCCTCAGGATAGCACAGAGGGGCTCAGTGGGGAGGCCTGAGCTGTCTTCCCTGCTTGGCCCGGTCCTGGCCACTGTGGGCATTTGGGGAATGAACCAATGTATAGGAGATTTCTCTTTGAGCTTTTAAATAAATAATTAAAACAATAAATTAAAGATATGGTAAGCATCGGATATGTATGGCAACACATTGTTTTACAGTGAGGTTTTACAGCAGCAGGGAGAAACTCCAATTCTTAGGCCCCGGTTACTGAGCCATCATCAGGTGTCTCCCAGGGTGCACGTTAGCAGGAAGCTGGGATTGGAAGCGGAGCTGGGACTCAGGCCCGGGCACTCACATGTGGAATGAGCTCCTCCAGCTGTACTGTTGCCTGTGGCACCCGGCGCCCGCCTCAGCCCTGGGAGAGCTTTCAGTTTGTGGAGCTTTACTTCTGGAGGGCCCAGTGAAAGGCACTACCAATGTTAAAGTTCCTAACTGAAAATTCCAGATGTCCTTAATTGTGGTGGAATGAGAAGGCAATGCCAAGATGGCTGCTGGCAACGGAAACTGCCTGGCAACAGGCTGTGATTGGTTATGGCATAGACCGCCCCTTGACTGGGTTGGCTGCCTTGGCTATATAAGCAGCTGTAGCAACTGAAACAAACGAGTCTGCAGGCTGCTCGCCTTTGGCCTGCTTTCACCCAGCTTCCGGGATCTGTTGCCCCACCACGCTCCTCTTAGAACGAATTCACAGCAACACTTAACATATTTCTTGTGTTTTATGCTTATTTGCTGTCACAATGTACCGCTTTGTGTATAATTAACACCTGTGGCCAAACAAATGGCCAGGGCCCTACTCTGCAGCAGATGATCTCCCCGTCCGGCTCGGAGCACATGCGGCTGCAGCTCTGGCTGCAGCAGCTAACAGCTGAGAGTCGAGGTTTCAGGGTGAGTTTCTCAACAGCTGGCCCTCAGCCCTGATGCTGACAGCGTCACGGCAGGCAGCGGCAGCCGGGCGGGAGTGAGGGCACCTCATGGGTGTTTCTTGGCTGTGGACATCAAGCAGGGTCCCAGAGGAGGGCTGTTGGAGCTCTTGGCGGTTTTCCCCAGTGGTTTCTGGGGAAATGCAGCTGACTTGAGGGTCAGATGGCAAAGAGCATGGGACAAGGCTGAGTGGTTGCCTAGAACGTAGTAGGTCCTTTGCTAGCCTGGGGGCTGTGTTCTGGGCATGGCGGGGCCAGGCTTCCTGTGGCGCAGACACAGCTGTCACCGATGCAGTCGCAGTCACAAGCGCCATGAATCGGGGCGCAGGAACTGCTCATCACGGCCGTGTGTGTGCTCTCGGTTCTCAGACTGGAAGCCATGAATTGCTGGGAGCAGATGTTAGGTTCAGGGCGCTTGTCAGTTGTCAGTGCTGCGCACACACAAAAAAAGATGCTTAAAATTAGAAGGCTGATGGAATTTTAAGTACAGTGATCACAATGGTTGGAGGGAAAATAATTGTAGCAGTAAGCAGCCTATTGTGGGAGATGCGAATGAGCAATGGAAATGGGAGCTGATCTTGAATTTAAAATTCATGGTGTACAATTAAAATAGGGATTCTGAGATGATGGTTCCATTAACTGATACTTAATTGTAACGGAAACTGTGTAGCGGCACTTGGGGATCCTTGGTGTGTGTTTATTCATGACTTAGGTGATGCTGTCCATGACCACAGAAAGGCTGGTCACTCTTTTGCCTTGAGCACTTACTATGGGCCCGACACTGGACTTGAACCTTTGCATGTCTGGTTACCACCTCCTCCACTGACTGTTTTCCTGGGCCAGGAAGGACTGGCAGGCAGTCCCTGCTTTGGCCAATTAAAAAAAAATGGTGGTGGCCGGCGCCGCGGCTCACTAGGCTAATCCTCCGCCTTGCGGCGCCGGCACACCGGGTTCTAGTCCCGGTCGGGGTGCTGGATTCTGTCCCGGTTGCCCCTCTTCCAGGCTAGCTCTCTGCTGTGGCCAGGGAGTGCAGTGGAGGATGGCCCAAGTCCTTGGGCCCTGCACCCCATGGGAGACCAGGATAAGTATCTGGCTCCTATTAAAAAAAAAAATGGTGGTAAAACTATGAGTCATAAAATTGACCGTTCCAGCCATTTTTAAGAGTGTAGCTCAGCCTCAAGGACACCCACAGAGTTGTGCGGCCACCACCAGTGTCCAGGTTCAGGTCTTTTCTTTATCCCAGACAGAATCTCTGGACACACTAGACAGGAAGTCTGCTGCTCTTCCTATCTCTGACTTTGCCTTGGCCACATTGCCTGGGGATGATGTCACCTCTCTGACCTCTGACCTCACCACGGCTTCGTGGTAGCGGGGTCTACCATTTTCAGCCCTTACAGGACACAGAGCCAGCTGGGCTGGCCCGAGACGCTCCCAGGCCCCTGGGCATCACAAGGAGAATGTTCCCGGACAAGGTGGGGTCTCAGCTGCCACGTGAGGCAGCGCTGCCTTCCCTGCGAAGGCCATGGCCAGTGCCCTGCTCTGCTCCCTGCCCTCTTGGGCTCCAGATGGGAGCCGACGTTTCTGAATTGCATGTCAGCTGCAGCATCTTTTGGGTCTTTGGCCCAGTCTTGCTGTCTCCCAGGTGTGGGGTCACACTGGTGCTCCTTTCAGGAATGCCAGCCCCACCATGCCCTCTGCTGTGCTGAGCTAACTTGTCATCCATGACATCTTAGCCCAGAACCTGCTCTGCCTGCTTTGGCAGGACACACCCCTCTACCAGGCCCATTGTTCACTGTAGAGGGTTCTGTGTGTCTTGTGTGGCTTTGAGCATGCTGGTCTGCTGGCATCGAGCCGCCTGCTGGTGAGTTGTGTGAGAGCAGGCCCAGAGGATCCTGCCATAGGTGCAGCGGTGTGCCTAGGGCTGAGTCACTATTCCAGTGGTTAAGTGTGGGGCAGCTCCTCCAGTCTCCTGGCTCTGTGTCCCTTAGCTCCTGCTCTCACTGGCTTGCACCTGTGTCCCTGTTTTCTGAGCTCAGAGGGCCCCTGAGCACATGGACCACAGCCAGTAGGTGTGCGTGGAGGTGACAAAGGCAGGATCATTGTGGCATAGTGGGCAAAGCTGCCGCCTGCAGTGCCGGGATCCCATATGGGTATTGGTTCAAGTCCTAGATGCTCCACTTCCAATCCAGCTTCCTGCTAAAGGGCCTGGGAAAAGTAGTGGAAGGTGGCCCAGGTGTTTGGGCCCCTGCACCTGTGTGGGAGACCCAGATGAAGCTCTTGGCTCCTGGCTTTAGCTTGGCTCAGCCCTGGCTGTTGCAGTCATTTGGGGCATGAACCAGCAATGGAAATTGTCTGTCTCCTGGAGCTCCAAGGGGCTGAGCCCGCTGTGCACTGAAGACCCCGAGGGGCTGTGAGCTGTTGAAAGGGGTGTGTGTTGACATTCAGGGGAATTCAGGTCGGTTCTCAGTTCCTTGCTTCCTTCTGAGGTTTGCTCTCTGCAGACTCTCTGGCCACGCACATGAGCTGTGCTCATCACCAACCCCCTCACTTCCTGCCGCTGTCGTGCGGTGAGCCAAGTGGGCCTGAGTTTCCTGGGCCTGCGAGTGTTACTTCAGTCGGCCCTGACTCCAAGGTGCCCCGTTCCTGCCTGGGTCTTGGCTTTGCATGGCGAGTGAGAGAATGAGCACGTGATGTCTGTGTTGGATGAGGACTCCGTGGAAAGCGATGGGACGGTGGCAGCTGTCCTGGAAAGTCCCTGGGGATGCCCGAGCCTTCATCCCGAGAGCGTGACGAGGAAGCTGCGTGCTGGGCAGGGTCCATCGCCACTGACGGGAGCTGAGCTGTCAGGGCCTCCCTCATTTGTTTTCATGGTTGTATTTATTTTTAAAAAAACATTTTCACATTATTTGAAAGGCAGAGAGAGAGAGAGAGAGCCATCATTCACTAGTTTAATCCTCAAAGTCAGGAGCCCAGAACTCTGTCTCCCACGTGGGTGCAGGGACCCAAGCACTCGGGCCATCTTCTGCGGCCTTGCCAGGCACATTAGCAGGGAGCGGGATCGGAAGCTGAGCACCCGGGGCTTGAACCAGCGCTCACGAGGGAGCCGGCATTGCACGTTATGGTTTACCCCGCCCCACAACACTGGCCTCCCTCTGTGCTCTCTTCTCATCCCAGAGGAGGATCAGCAGTGATTGTGATGCTGGGGCTAACTTGCTCTGTAACCTGGCGCAGGGACCGAGAGCTGGGTGCCTCCCTGTGTGGGGAAGACGCCTCTGACTGGCGGTCGCTCTGCCCGTGGTGTCTGCTGTGCGGCCACGAAACAGAGAATGTTGGGGGCAGCCCAGGGTTTTCCATGGGCCTGGGGCTGGTGACAAAGGACATTCTGTAGCGAGCCTGGGTGCCCCGTGCTACTCCCACATTAGCAGGGTGCGTGGGTATGCGTGTCTACAGCCAAGGAGTCCTTGTTGCACCTGTGGGGGCTGGCACGGGCCCAGCTGTCTGTGTTCACGCAAGCTGCTGCTATGACCCATGCGCTTTTGCTTAGAGATTCGTTTGGGGCATTTAGTACAAAGACTTGAGATAAGTGCTTCCTGCTCAGACGCAAACTCTACATTAAAGGCACATTATGAGCACTGTGATGTTTTTTGTTAAAGATTTATTCATTATTTGAAAGACACATTACATTTAGAAAGGTAGAGAGAGAAAGGTCTTCGGTCCACTGGCTCATTCCCCAGAATAGCTGAAGTGGCCAGAACTGGATCAATCCAGAGCCAGGATCCTCCGCTGGTCTCCCACACAGGTGCAGGGCACCAAGCAACCTGGGCCATCTTCCATTGCTTTGCCAGGTGCGTTAGCAGGGAGCTGGCTCAGAAGAGGAACAGGGGCTGATGCTGTGGCGTAGCAGGTAAAGCTTCCGCCTGCAGTGCTGGCATCCCATATGGGCGCTGGTTTGAGTCCTGGCTGCTCCACTTCTGATCCAGCTCTCTGGCATGGCCTAGAAAAGCAGTAGAAGATGGCCCAAGTCCTTGGGCTCCTGCACCCACGTGGCTCCTGGCTTTGGATCGACCCAACTCCAGCCAGTGTAGCCATTTTGGGAGTGAACCAGTAGATGGAAGACCTTTCTCTCTTTTTCTGCCTCTGCCTCTCTGTTCTCTGCCTTTCAAATAAATAAATCTTTACAAAAAAAAAATAAATAAATAAAGAGGAGCAGTTAGGACATGAATTGGAGCCCATATTGGGATGCTGGTGCAGCTGGTGCAGGCTTTGCCTACGACGCCACAGTGCCTGCCCCAGCAATGTGATTTAAGGAGTAGATAATGCCACGACCTGGAGGTGGTCCCCCAGCACCCACTGAGCACGTGTCACCAGAGGGGACTGGTTGGGTGGTGCCCCAGGCAGCCTGAAGTCGCTCCCCGAGCTGCAAGGATCCAGTAGGAATTGAGTGGCGGCGTCCCCTCTGCTCTCCACTGTACTGGTTTCTTTTTTTTTTTTTTTTTGACAGGCAGAGTGGACAGTGAGAGAGAGAGACAGAGAGAAAGGTCTTCCTTTTGCCGTTGGTTCACCCTCCAATGGCCGCCGCGGCCGGCGCACTGCGGCCGGCGCACCGCGCTGATCCGATGGCAGGAGCCAGGAGCCAGGTGCTTTTCCTGGTCTCCCATGGGGCGCAGGGCCCAAGCACCTGGGCCATCCTCCACTGCACTCCCGGGCCACAGCAGAGAGCTGGCCTGGAAGAGGGGCAACCGGGACAGAATCCGGCTCCCCGACCGGGACTAGAACCCGGTGTGCCGGCGCCGCAAGGCGGAGGATTAGCCTAGTGAGCCGCGGCGCCGGCCTTCCACTGTACTGGTTTCTATATCACATGTACAGACTCTCGCCGAGGCAGGAAAGAGACCGGCTTGGCACCCAGGCTCCTCAGGGCTGGCCTTGTGACCACATCGCGTCTCTGGCCTGGCCTTGCTGTGGGCAGGCCCCTCACAGCCCCATCGTCTCAGGCAGGGGAGTGGCGCTCGGCTGTGTTTCTGCCCACTCTTGGTGGATGAGCTTGAGGGTTCCAGGTGTCCCAAGAGGGGCTGTGCGCAGGCCTGGCTCTCCTGGGTCAGGAGGTTGTGCAAGGAAATAAGGTGCAATGCTGGGGGAGCTGCCCTCATGGTCCGCCTTCTGCTCTTTTGTTCTTGGAAGTTTCTGGAGGGATCCGCGGGGTGCCTGTTGTGCACAGGGATGCCAGCGATTTCCAAAAACTCCCCCACCACAGGACGCTGCAGGCCGGCTCGCTGGTCAGCCACGCAGACCTCCGTCTGCGCATGTGCGATGGAGCACCGGTCTCTCGGCAGCCTCCGCAGCTAGTGCCCTGAAGGCAGGAGAAGGAAGGTCGTTAGCGTGAGCCGTGGTGGGAAGGATGCTCAGAGTAAGGTCCCCACGGCGTTCATCTGGCTTTGCAGAATCTACTTCCGTGTTGCATCTCACTGCTCCTCGTGTATCCAGACATCACATCAGCGTGCTGTGACTTGCTCTGCTAGGCGGAACTGAAGGTCAGGGAGTCAGTCGATGACAGCCACAGGGACACTTAGCTGTGTGACACCTGCCTGGTTAACATGGAACTGGGAAAGGGCCCCCGGTAGTGTTTGCGGTGACTCAACGCAGGAGAGCCCCAGGAGAGCCCAGGCCCGCCTTCTCTGGCCCTGCAGCTGCCTCTCCTTCTCTCCACTCAGGCCTACCAGGGTGGGGCAGGGTTTTCAGAGCCCCCAGCCCCAGATGCTGGGTTTGAAGTCCTGGCTCCGCCCTCTCCATGTCCCGGCAGCCCCTGGAGGGAGGACCCACGGGCACTGTTGATTTAGCTCCTCTAAGGTCAGCACTGGGCCCTGGGGCCAGAGAGGCAGAGACTGCCAAGCCCCCCAGGGCTGGGGGCTCTACTCAGGATGTCTCAGCTTGGGGCAGGGGTCCCAAAGGACCTGGTCAGTGAGGAGGAGGGACTTCGCAGAGCCGCCAGGCTGAGCCCGCAACTCTGAGAGCTGGAGAGGAGAGCAACAGGCTGCCTTCTGGGAAGCAGCCCACACGGGAGGGTGGCCGGAGCCCTGAGCCACATGGAGTGGCCCAGCCCCTGCTCCGGGTCCCTGTGCCACCGGCTCCAGTAGGAGCTGCCTCACCGCAGGTGCGGCCCCCTCCCCATCATGGCCTCCTGCCTCTTCTCCAGCCCAGTGTTGGTCTCTGCCCGCCTACCTTCTGGGGCTGGCTTCAGACACAGGATGCGCTTCGGTGTGGAGCCCCGTTTTGCTCAGTGTCCTGGTTGTGCCTCAGGGACTGTGAGGGGTCAGTCACTGGCTCTGAGCCCTGGAGGAGGCCAGTGCTTCACGGTGGCTACCCGGCCCTTCCGTACGGCAGCTGTGTCACAAGGCCCTGCGGCCTTACTCTCTCCAGACTGGTGTTACATCCACTCATCAGTTAAAATAGATTATCACAAAAAACAGTGACAGTCCCACATGAATTTTATTGAAAATGAGAGGCAAGGCAACCCCTCAGGACCTACAACTGATCGGGACTGACGCTCCTTACCAGGGTGACGCCCCCAACCCTATCTTCCAATAGGGCTCACCATCTCGAACCCCTGGTATGCAGTGAACAATTAAAAAAACAACCCAGAATATGGTTGTAAGATAACAGTTGACAATGACAAACCCAAGAACAATAGCAGATCCAAGGTATGGTTGTAAGGTAACAGTACAGGGCACATTTCTGCCAACTTAGTTCCTTGGAGTTTGGGCCCACATAGTGTCACAAGATACACCCTTAGCCATTAGCGAGCAAAGCTAATACATACAGAAGCAGAAGACCCACCATGAGCTTTTAGCCACACTCACTCCATTTTGATTTTGACTCTACACTGGGAGCTCCTCTCTCCTGCTCTGTCTGCCCCGCAAAGCTCAGGGCTGGGTGCTTATGCTGGCAGGATGGGCTAGGGGAGGGCGTACCAGTTTTTCTCTGGAAGCTCCGTAAAGCTGTATGGGTAGAAAGAAAATGTTCCCACGGCCCAGAGGCTGGGACGAGGGGAATGTGAAAGGGTGAAGACAGCCGTGGCTTTGGGGTGCATGTCTGAACTGGGGACCTGCACCTGGGAACCAGGCCACACACAGGTGTCACATGCAGGCCAGGTAGGCTGGTTGGGGAGCAGCAGAGCCAGGTTGAACCTCCAGGGAATTAATGGAGGGGTGGCTAATACCCGTGATTTCCAGAAAAATCAATGTAGGTGTCATAGTCAGCATGCAGGACCGGAGTGAGGAAAATGCCCAGGAGCCCACAGCATCTCTATGGCCCCTGGGACCCCCAGGCACGGGTCTCAGGTTCACCAGGGCCCAGGGAATCTGCTGCCTGCTGCAGGGCTGGGTCGTCAGTCGGGTCCCCAGGCTCGGCCTGGAAGAGGCTGCGCGGAGGATCTTGACTGGTGCTTCTGCTTTGTGGCCCTCCTGGCATGGGGCGACGGGGGAGGCCAGTTCTGGGGAGTGGGGGCCCTTTGGGCTGCATGCAGTGCGTTGGAAGCCAGTGCAGAACCACTGGAGGGCCCCGTCTCTGCCTCTGTGCCCACTGAGGCCTGGTGCACGGGATGATCCCACTGCCAGGGGTTGGAGTTGTGAGACCCTGGCAGGTGTCATGGCATCTCCCGAGAGTGGGGCAGGAGAGGCAGCAGGGGCTGGCCGGGGTCAGGTCCACCTGAGAGCCTTTCCTAGACGCACACGAGAGACGTGATGCAATTCACATGTAACACGTGTGCTTGTGTGCTCTCCAAGGGCTGTGTTTCTTTAAATGTAAGGGCTACAAATGTGAACAATAATTGGCTAAGGTCTTCCCTTCCAGAAAAATCCTGTTGATTTATTAAATATAAACAGAACTATTATTTTAAGGAAAGTCAAACAGAACATTTTTAAGATAAAAAAGCTATAGAAAGGGAGAACTGAAAAACACTCCAAACCTTTCCCTGGTGTCTCCTCACATGCTTAATAGTTCCTGAGCGTCCCTCTGGGAAAGAGTGATCTATGCGTGTACTTGCACACAGTCTGTGCGGTTTTGTTTTCTTCTTTTCTGTTTTAGACCTCAAAATGTTTACGTTTACCTGCTCTTCGCTTTTGTTTTCTTCATATGATCATAGTGTCATCTGGAAATGCCTCCTGGACTGTCCACGTGGGCCTCGTCCATTCTTTCTCATGGCTGCCTGATTGTTCGCCTATGAATATAATTTTATGAAATTAGCTCCAGTTGCTGGTCCTGTTGATTTTCTGCTGTTACAAACAGTGCTGTAATTTTGTATCTATTTCTTGGGGGAACTTTGCGAATATATTCAGAGTGTAAATTCTAGCAGTGGTCTTAGTAAGCCAAAGGGCTTATGAGGTTTTTAATTTTGAGAGGTATCATCCTGTCAAAACCAGCACAGGCCAGGAGCTAGAAAAATCGGCAGTGGATCTTGGCTTATTGTATCTTGTTTTTCCTGTAAACTACTCTGTTCACTTATATTGTTCATTTTCCCATAAACCTTGGTTTTTCTTACTGCTTTCTGTGACTCTTTATTGTCCATGTCATAGGTTTTGCTTTTTCACCTTTTGGGTCATAGATTCATTCTGGTGTTGATGTAACTGAATGTATCACTCTTTTTCCATCACAGCTTTTGGGCCTTGGTGCCACACTTTGGAAAAGTTGGTCTTGGAGTTCTGGACTCTGGCTCAGCCTCTGACCACTTCCTACCCTGCGGGGTGATGTGTGGGAGCAGTGATGGCGGGGTGAGTGTGTAAGGTCCAGGGGACCACGAGACGGTGCGGCTTAGCGTGGTTTGGCGCTGCTTCCTCCATTGGCTGCCCGAGAGCGCCTTCCCTGGAAGGACCTCTCCAGGAAGCCATCTGGTCACCGTGACTGGCGGTCGGGGTGAGTGTGAGGTTTCTTCTAGCAGTGGGCAAAGCTGGGGACACGGGGATCAAATCAAGCCAAGGGTGGGGAGAGCCCTGAAGACAGCAGGGCCTGGGTCAGGAGAGTGAAAGAACTCGGTGAGTTTGCTGCTGCCCCTGGGTCTGGCCATCCTCGTGGTGGAACCTGGGCTTCAGGCTGAGGACCAGAATTGGATTCTCGGAAGTGAGAGAGAAAATCACCTCCATCCTTCTCAGGGTCGCCAGAGAGTCTAGGCCCCAGAGGAGATGGACTCTCCTTACCCTGTGTGTGTGCATGTGTGTGAGCGTGTGCACCTGCGTGTGCACCCAGCAGATGCCTAGGTGAAGGGGCGAGGCCTTGGCCCCTCCCTTCCCCTCGGTGGGTGCATTCTCTACTCTGTTTCTCCAGAGAGGCTCCTGCCGGGGTTGGTGGTCCCGGGGGCAGTGAGTGTGTTTTTGGCTCCTCTGCTGGGAGGTTGGGTTTTGGACCAGGTGGGGAACTGCAGGTGCTCTTGGCGGAGCTGCACTGGCCTCTGCTGGGGCACGGCGCTGAGAGGAATGGGGTTTTCACCTTGAGGGGCAGCAGCAGGTGCATCCATGGCTCCCTGTTCGTGCCATCTCTGGAGGTGCTGGGGCCAGTGGAACTCGGGACTCGGTTCTGGCTGATGCCTGTTGGACATGGGAGAGTTTAAGGAGTTCTTTTCACTGTGTGTGTGTGTGTGTGTGTGTGTGTGTTTTAATGAAACAAATACAAGATGTGGGTTTATTAATACAGGAATACAATAAAAGAATCTACACTTGTCTCTTTGGAGTTCTGTATTAAAAACTTTTGTAATGTAAACATAATTTCATGTTCTGTAAGTAGAGGTAAATTTTAGCTCAAGAGGCAGAGAGACACAAAGGGAGATCAAGAGTGACCTGCCGTCAGGCGTTTATTCCCCAAATGCTTGCAGTGGCTGAGCAGTGCTGGGCTGGGCTGAAGCCGGGATCCAGGAGCCCCAGCTGGGTCTCCCATGGGTGGCAGGGGACCAAGTACTTGGGACATCTGCTGCTGCTTTCCCAGGTGAACTAGTTGGGGCTTGCACTGTGTTAATATCGGATGTGGGCATTGTGAGTGGTGGCTTAGCCGCTGTGCCACAACACTGGCCACAGTTTATGTTGTTTTAAGCTATGAAAACTTGTTACAGCAGCAAAAGAAAATAACTATGGTGGGGTATCTTTTTGTGACCATGCCATGGTTTATTTAGCCATTCTCCTGCTGGTGCCAGGTGTCTAAATTCCTAGTTTATCTTCCATGGTCCAGCAAGGGGCTCCCTGTACATGCTTCCTCATGTGGAAGGGAAGGTACCGTACTGGGGCAGTGTTTTCTGAGAACAGCCTTGGTGATCCCCAGTGTGAAATACGTTTTATGTAGTGACCCACTGTGTGTACCTATAGGAAAAACGAATCACATCGCAAGACCTTGTCCTTGCCCTTCCTGTGTGTGTGCTTTGTTCTGGTGATTTCTGGGCGACTCCATGCCTTTCAGAAGCAACGCCCACTGCTTGCTAGTAACTCCATTGCACAGTTCATGGCTGTGTAGTGAATCCATGTGGACACTGCCCTGGTCAGTGCTCAGCCCAGTGGGGACACCAGAACACGAGATGTCCATCTGCAATTCTGCCTTCAGAGATTCTAGAAACAGGCAATTTACTTCAGCATGTGTGTAAGTTTTATGTTATGATTTATTATTGCTTTTATTATTAAGATTTCTGAAAGCTTTTTATTTTGAGTCAGTTGTGGATTCCTGAGAGGTTCCAAAGCTAGCGCACAGCAGGTGCGTCTTTCATCTGGCCCTTCCCCATGGTTCCATCATGTTGACTGTAGCGCAGGACCAGCCCAGGAGGCCGAGGTTGCTGTGATGTGTGCATGGATGCACTGTGTGGGTGTGGGGGACCAGCGCGGTGATGGAGTGCAGATCCAGTCCCTCACTGTGAAGACGTCCAGGTGCCACCCCTGGGTCGTCACAGTCTTGTCCCTTTCCCCAGCCATACCTGACATCGGGGGCCACTGATCTGCCCTTCCCCTGTGTAACTGTGTCACCTTGAAAATGTGATGCGAGCCGCCTCTCGCAGGAGGTGACCTTCTGAGATGGCCTTTTCCGCTGTGCCTTCAAGCTGCAGGATCACTGGTGTTTCGAGGGTTCCTTCCTCCTTGTTGGCGGTAGGATTCCATCACGGGGGTGTTTGATCTTTCATTCTGTCGGGACATTTTTGTTGCTTCTGACGTTTGGCTATTATGAACACAGCTGCCATGAACAATCAAGGGTAAGTGTTATGTGGATTTAATGTTTCTATCTGGGGGATTGCTAGGTCAAATGCGATTGCTCGTCCTATGCTAAGAGTACGTTTAGCTTTTAAAGAAATTGCCAAGCTGCCTTCCTGAGTGACTGCACCGTTTTATATACCTGACATCTGTGAGACGTTTCTCCACCGAACTTGGAGCAGTTGGCATCGCCGCTGTTTATTTTCCACGTTCGCATAGGTGCAGTGATAGCTCCTTGAGGTCTTGGTTTGTGTCCCCCTAATGACAAATGATGTTGAGCATCTTTTATGTGCTTAGTTGCCATCTGTAGATTCTGTCTGGTGAGATGTCTCTTCTTGGCTGTTGTTTTTATTGAGAACTGATTATTAGTCTGGAGGGAGGTGAGGAAGGGAGGCACAATGGATTCTGGTGATGTTTAGTGCCGAATGGATACTAAAATTTAAAATATCTTGTCTTAGAATTTTTCAGACGTGGAATAAGGGGCTGTAATAGTTCATACTCTCACCAGTACTTTTTCGGGTCCCTGTTCCCATACACCTTCATCAACAGGTTTAAATATTTAATTTTTAAATTGCTCTTGAAAGGCAGAGTGAAGGAGGGAGGGAGAGAGAAATAGAGATAGAGAGATCTTCCCTCTTCTGCTTCATTCCTCAAATGCCCACAACGGCCAGAGTTGGGTCCGGCCAAAGCCAGCAGCCTGGAACTCCATCCGGGTTGCCAGTGCGGTGGCAGGCGCCCAGCTCCTTAAGCCATCACCTGCTGGCTCCTGGGGTGTGTATCCGCAGAGAGCCGGGATGAAAGCAGGGACCATAATATGGGATGTAGGTATCTCAAGCGGTGTCTGAACCCGCGTGCCGAGTGCCTGCCCTCCGCTTCCTAAGTGTTTAGTGTTACTCATCTTATTCTCGTGGTGTTTTTTTTTTTTTTTTTTTTGCCAATTTGGTGATTATGAACACAGCTGCCAACTCTAGTGACTGATAACAGATACAAGTCTTAACCTGCGTTTGAGTGCTAGTGAGGTCGAACGTCCTTTCCTAAGACTGCTTCTGTATTCAACCATTTATGTCTTAATATTCTTTATCAGCTTCTTTTATATGGAAAATGACTGCCAAGTCTTCTCTTAACAGGTTACCCAGAACCTAGCCGCTGACATAGCATACTGGTCCCCGAGTGCTGGTGGCTGGGTGGTTCCTCTGGTTTGGCCTGAGCGTAGGTCGTGCTGCGTGTCAGCTGGCAGGATGGCGTGGTGGCGCTGGTCCACAGCGCCCAGGCTGCAACCCCTCTGCCTGCCTCCCCCCTTCTGTGAGGGAATTAGGGGATCTTCCTACACTGCAGGTCCGAGACATCTTGGCACTTCGCCCTGATTCATCTTGTGTGGATTGTGCCACCGTAGCACTGGCCAAAGCAAATCCCTCCCCCTCTTTGAAGATTTATTTCTCTGAAAGAGTTAGGGAGGGGGGTATGGGGAGGGGGAGAGACAGACAGATCTTTCAGCTGCTGTTTCACTCCCCAGATGGCCACAATGGCCAGTGATGGGCCAGGCCAAAGCCAGGAGCCAGGAGCTTCATCTGGGTCTCTCACGTGGGTGGCAGGGGCCCAAGTCCTTGGGCCATCTTTCATTAGCAGGTAGTTGAGATAGAAATTGCGCAGCTGGGACACAAACTGGTGCCCAAATGGGATGCTGGCATCATCAACCCTACCGAAGCCAGTCTTAAGGCTAGTACAGAGAGCTAGAGGACACAATTGAGGCACAGATACAGGGAGGAATGAAATTCTGGGGCCATTAGTGTAGACAGTGTGCCATCTAGCTGCTGCCCCCAAAACCCTCCCACACGCACAGTAAGCTGTCGCCCCACCACTTGGCCCTGTGGTCCAGAAAGCATCTGCTCTCACCATCATGCTGGGAGCCCAGGGTGTCCTGACGGACCCTGGCTTGCATCTGGCTCCTTGGATGTGATTCTGCTTAAGCTGGGGACGTGTGACTGTGAGAAGCTACAGCCCCTGCTCTCAGGGCCTAAAGGCAGTGGCGGGACATGGACTGGACAGCGGCAGTAAATGCTTCTCACTTCCGAGCGGGCGAGTGGGAGTCACTGTCCACGGCATGTCTCTGCCAGGATGGGTTTCTGGTGGGACTTCAGGGTGGTGACTCTGCCTGGATGAGCGTCCGGGTCTGCTCCCTGCTGGTGGCTCCCTAGTCCCCGGCTCCAAGGCCCCTGACTCTGGTCTCTGAGTGTCTGTTCTTCCCCACTGTCTCCTTGGCCACTTCTGAAAAGCAACTGCATCCTGCAAGAACTAATCAGCCTTCTTCCTGCTCAGAGGTCTTCTGTGTCTTGACCAATTCTCACCCAGGCCGAGGGCGTGTGTAACTGTAAGGCTGCCACAGAACACACCAAACACCGGGGTAACGGAAAGAGCTTACTGGGGGAAACCCGACAGACTGGAGTGAAGGGGCAAAGAAGGAAGAGAGAGAGAGGAGAGTGTAAGAGAGAGAGACAGAGACAGAGACAGAGGAGAAGAGAGAGAGCCACGTGTTCAGGAACAGGTCCTTTTAAAACTTTGCTGGAAGGCGGGCAGGGAAGTAGGAGCAGCGAGTTCCATTAGGATGGGGGTGGGGCTGACACTGGTGGTTGGGCCATGTGGCCACCTGGCTTCCAGCAATGGCGGCGGGGGCTAGAGCCTGGGGTGGTGTCAGGGTGTAGATCGCGCCTTAGATAAGACTGCCATTTTACTAACAATAACAATATAACATCCTCGAAGATGCTGTGGATTTTCTGTGCCTCCAATGCCATTTGTCAAAAGCCACGTACATTTTTGAGAACTCTGTCTTCTCTAGGTTTAATCACTGCTGCTCTGGACATGTTGGAAACTGTTTTTTTTTTTTTTTTTAATATTCTATTTATTCATTTGAGAGAGTTACAGATAGACAGAAGTAGAGGTATTCTATCTACTGGTTCACTCCCCAAATGGCCACAATAGCCAGAGCTGGGCCATTCTGAAGCCAGGAGCCAGGAGCTTCTCCTGGGTTTACCATGTGGGTGCAGGGGCCCAAGGACTCGGGCCATCCTCTACTGCTTTCCCAGGCCATGGCAGAGAACTGGATTGGAAGAGGAGCAGCTGGGACATGAACTTGCGACCTTCTGGAATACTAGTGCTGAAGGTAGCGGCTTAGCTTACTATGCCACAGCCCTGGCCCCTGGAAACTGTTCAGATTCTTTGATCCCTTTGCTAAGCTGAGAGGAGCTATAAGGCTGTCCCATGAACATTACTAACATGTCTTCTATGCCGAGGTTTCCACTAGTGAATGGCAAAGCAGGCTGTATTAGCTGAGCCCAGAGTCAGCATGGCAGACAAAACAAAATGGCACGGATTGAGGCAGGATGACAGATGGCATTAGATGGAGGCTACAATGAAATCCACCTTCCATGAGAGGGAATTTTAAAAGTTTGGTGGGGCTGTTGTACACAAACGGTGACTGTGTGATTCTGCCACCTGGTATTTTCACTCATTGATAAGCTTTTTTGTAACCTATTCCTTTTAGTTGCTTTAAGAATTTCATCATACAAATGTTGAGGGCATTTCATTGAGCCATTCTCATGATGAGTGATCGTGTATGTTATTGCTAATTTTTTCATTATTACTGTTGTATCTTTCTCATTATTTGAGAGGTAGAGTTAGAGGGAGAGACAGAGAGAAGGGTCTTCTATTCGCTGGTTCACTCCCCAGATGGCCGCAACAGCCAGAGCTGGGCCAATCCGAAGGCAGGAGCTTCTTCTAGGTCTCTCATATGGGTGCAGGGGCTCAAGCACTTGGGCCATTGTTGTTTCATAATGTGCATTTGCCATGAACTTTTTAAAAAATTTTTTAAATTAATTAATTATTTATTTTTTGACAGGCAGAGTTAGACAGTGAGAGAGAGAGAGACAGAGAGAAAGGTCTTCCTTCCGTTGGTTCACCCCCTAAATGGCCACTGAGGCTGGCGTGTTGCACTGATCCGAAGCCAGGAGCAGGTGCTTCCTCCTGTTCTCCCATGAGGGTGCAGGGCCCAAGCACTTGGGCCATCCTCCACTGCCTTCCTGGGCCACAGCAGAGAGCTGGCCTGGAAGAGGGGCAACCGGGACAGAATCCGGCTCCCCGACCAGGACTAGAACCCTAGAGTGACGGTGCTGCAGGCGGAGGATTAGCCAAGTGAGCCGTGGCACCGGCCTGAACTGTGGTTTTTTTTTTTTTTTTTTTTTTATTAAAGATTTATTTTTTTGACAGGCAGGGTTACAGATAGAGGTAGAGAGGTAGAGAGAGAGAGACAGAGAGTGGTGGAACAAGGACATAAGCCTCAGCCATTCTCCCTCATTGCCCAAAGGTGATAAACTTTGGAATGTACTCATTGCCCTTGAAACTCAATTGGGCCTCACACCCTAATGCCTGTATACCCCACCCTGCATTATTTTCCAGGTTCCCAAGGTCCCCCCTCCCCCCTGCCCAGTTTCTGGAATTCCTCTCCCTGCTGCCCCCTACCCCTGCCCCTAGCCCTAGCCCTCCTTAAAAAGGCCCGGCTCCTGGGGGTAGGGGCCTTCTGCCACCTGCTCCATCTTGTACACCCAGGCAGTTGGTCACCCAGCTCTGTGGATTTATTTTCTCTGAATAAATTCGGTCTGGCTGTAAATTTGTGCACTGCCTCTTCTCTAATCTGTGACTCTGTTCCTAACATTTTGGTGCCCCGTGTGAGGAGGCACCAATCTACAGCTTTTTTCCTAACAGGTCTTCCCTCTGCTGGTTCACTCCCCAAATGGCTGCAATGGCCGGAACTACGTGGGTGCAGGGGCCCAAGAACTTGGGTCATCGTCTGCTTTCCCAGGCCATAGCAGAGAGGTGGATCAGAAATGGAGCAGCCAGGTTTTGAACCGGCAACCATATGGGATACAGGCACTGCAGGTGGCGGCTTTACCCGCTACCCCAGCCCCTAGCTTCCCTTTTCAAATACATGTTCTGTGAATGACCTATTTGCTTCAGGCGAGCTGTCCTGGGGCAGTCCCCAGCGGCTGAGGGCCCTCAGGCGTCTGGAGCTCAGAGACCCTGCTGTGTGGTGTGTGTGCTGGCCCCAGGCGCGGGTGGGGCCAATGCTGCCTGCACGGGTTCTCTTGGTGATTGACCTGGGCAGGGGAGGCTTCCTGCTTCCCCTGTCTTTGGACACAACCCATTGATCTGACTCTAGGCTTCAGGCCCCCGGGGAAGATGGCGGTGCGCTAGTAGGGTTGCATCCAGGTTCCTGCCTCCCCTACCCAGGCTCCCTCTGGCTCTGGACGTCGCCCATGGGCAGGGAGCATCTTTTCTCTCCCACCATGTTGTTTTCTATTCCGGCCTAGTGTGTCCTGTGCAGCACCTTGGCTTTTTTTTTTTTTTTTTTTTTTTAATTTTTAAAAAAATTTTTGCCTTTCAGGATTCCTCGTGTTTGCGGTCAACCATTTTCTCTTGTTTTGAGTACTGTGTGTGTTTATCGTTAGCGTTTCTGCCAAGATTTTTGTGGGTTGTTACCTGAGGGAAGCCTTGATTTCATTCATGTTGAAACTGCAGCCTCATTGTTTTTCCTGTTTCATCTTGTAATGATTTCTGATAGCTCTCACTGTGACTTCACCCTTAAGTTTCTTTTTAAAATTTTTATGATGTATTTGTTTATTTATTTGAAAGACAGAGTTAAAGAGAGAGAGATATCTTTCATCTTACAGTTCACTCCCTACATGGCCCCAGCCACAGGAACTGGGCAGATCTGGAGCCAGGAGCTTCTTCTTGGTCTCCCACATGGGTGCAGAGGCCCAAGGACTTGGATTTGGGCCATCCTCTACTACCTTCACAGGCCATAGCAGAGAGCTGGATTGGAAGTGGAGCAGTCAGGACTCGAACTGGTGCCCATATGGGATGCTGGCACCAGGCAGTGGCTTTACCTGCTAGGCCATAGTGCAGGCCCCACCCCCTTCAATTTCTTGAACATTGCCTTGAGAAACAGCTAACATCAAAGTTACCATTGTAACCATTTCTAAATGCATGGTTATGTGGGTACTTAATATATTCATGTTGTTGTGCCCTGGGCACTGCCACCCATCTCCATAACCCTTTTCATCTTGTAAACTGAAAACTGTGCCCGGCAAACAGCAGCCCCTGTCCGGGGTCTCTGGAGGGTTTTAACTCCTCTTGAGTCCCTCCTATAAGGAGAACAGCGGATTCCATGTAATAAGGGTGCATGGTGTTGTTGTATGTGTGTATTGCACTTAGCGTGATGTCATCAAGATTATCTGTGTTGTAGCGTGTGTCAGAATTCCTCTGCCTTGCAAGTGTGAATTGCCTTCCACTGTGTCTGCCACGTTTTGGGTGTCCATTCATCCATGGGTAGACACATGGGTTGTTTCTACATTTTCGCTGTTGTGAGTCGTGCTGCTCTTTCAGTCCTGGGTTTCAGTTCTGTTACACACTCTGAAGTGGAGTTGCTGGATTGTAGGCATCTCTGTTTTTAGTAATCCGAGGAACCTGGGGCTGGCGTTATGGCGCAGCTGGGTAAGCCACCGCCCGCAGCTCCAGTGTCCCAGGAGGATATTGGCTCAAGTCCAGGCTGCTCCACTTGTGATCTAGCTTCCTGCTTATGTGCCTGGACGGCTAGCAGAGGATAAGGGAAGTGGTTGGGCCCCTGCACCTACTTAGCAGAAGCTCTTGGCAGCTGGTTCTGGCCTGGTCCAGCCCTGGCTGTTGCGGCCATATGGGGAGTGAACCAGAGGTTGTAAGATCTCTCTGTCTCTCCCTCTCTCTCTAACTCTTGACTTTAAAAAAAATTTGAGGAGCCACCATGCGTTTTTCCATTCCAGCTGTACCATTTCATGTTGGCACCATGTTAATATTCTGTCACTGCAATTCATTCATTAAGTGTTCCATTCTGTAAACACGCCACATTTTATCTGTTCTGTGGCTGATGGTCATTTACATTGTTTCCAGTTTTTCTTAATTACAAACATTGGTGCCATGAACATTCTTTAAATGTATCTTTGTGCATATGTAGCAGAATTTCCCCCAGGGTAGATACTCAGAAGTGTAAGTGCTGGATTGCAGGGTTTACACATTTTAACTTAATTGAAATTTGCCAAATTGCTCTCCAAAGTGGTGGTGCCAGTTTGCACTTGTACTGCAAGTATAAAAGGCATCTCTTTCCTCAGCTGCTCATCAACAGTGCGTGTAGTTGGAATTGGTAATGACTGCCACTCTTGGGAAGGTGAAATTACATCGCGATGTAAGCTTAGGTAGCGTTGTGCTGGTCATTAATGAGATCAAGTAAACTTTCAGATTATGTTGACTGGCCATCAGGTTTTACCTCTGTGGCTTGTGTGTTCAGCTCTTCGCCCGTTTTCTACTGAATTGTTTTACTAAGGATTTCTGTAGTCTGGATCCAGGTACTTGGGTATATGACTGTAAATGTCTTGCCTCAGAGACCTGTGTTTCTACTCTGGTTTCTTTTGCCATGGTTTCTTTTGAAATACAGACGCTCGGGGAATTTGTTTGTGTTACAGATGGTGGAGTCACACGGTTGACAAGACTGTTAGTATAAATGAAACGGTCTCCTCATCCGTCCAGCCCCCAGCACTGCTACTCATTGCTGTGCTTCCCTCCTGGATTGCTTTATGCGCAGACAACCAAGCTCCAGCGGATAAATATCCCCTTAAACATAGAACATAATCAGAGTTGTTTATCTTTTCCTTTGTAGTTTTTGCTTTTAGTTACTTATTTAAAAAATCTTTCTTACTTTGAGTTTTATAGATGTTGTTTTATTCTGTATGCTTCATGGCTTCCTCTAACTTTATCCCGCTTTACTTGGGGTCATTGTTTTACTAAAGCTGTGGAGTTGCGCTTATTACTCCCCTCCCTCCTTTTAATGCTGCCTCCTGTGATACAGCTCTTGCTCCCCTACCTAGGTGGGGCTTGTGTTCAGTTGCCTCTGTGTAACTATCTGTAGCAATATGACTTTTTTTTAATTTATTTTTTAAGGAATATGAATTTCATAAGTATAACTTTAGGAATATAGTTATTCTTCCACCATGCCCACCCTCCCACCCTCACTATTAACCCTCTTTCTCCTCCCTCTCCCCGCCCTAGCCCCATTCTCCATTAAGATTCATTTTCAATTAACTTTTTTTTTTTTTTTTTTGGACAGAGTGGACAGTGAGAGAGAGAGACAGAGAGAAAGGTCTTCCTTTTTTTGCCACTGGTGCACCCTCCAATGGCCGCCGTGGCCAGCGCATCCCGCTGATCCGATGGCAGGAGCCAGGTACTTATCCTGGTCCCCCATGGGGTGCAGGGCCCAAGCACTTGGGCCATCCTCCACTGCACTCCCTGGCCACAGCAGAGAGCTGGCCTGGAAGAGGGGCAACTGGGACAGAATCTGGTGTGCTGGCGCCGCTAGGCGGAGGATTATCCTAGTGAGCTGCGGTGCCGGCCATTTTCAATTAACTTTGTATATAGAAGACCAGCTCTGTACTAAGTAAAGATTTCAACAATGTGCATACACACACACACACACACACACTGAGAACTAGTTTTACAGTTAAATATCAACTGTTAACTCATAGTACAACTAATTGAGGACAGAGGTCCTGCATGGGGAGTTAGTGCACAATGACTCCTGTTGTTAATTTAACAGTTAACACTCTTATGTATGATGTCAGTGGCCATCCAAGGCTCTTGACATGAGCTGCCTAGACTATGAAACCATTTAAGTTCACAAACTCAGTCAGTATTTGGACAAGGCCATAAGCAAAGCAGAAGTTCTCTCTTCCCTTTAGAGAAAAGTACATCCTTCTTTGGAGGCTACTTCTTTCCACTGGGGTCTCACTCACAGAGATCTTTCACATAGAACATTTTTTTGCCAGTATCTTGGCTTTCCATGCCTGAATTGTCCTCATGGGTTTTTCAGCCAGACCAGGAAGCCTTAAGGGCTGATTCTGAGGTCATAATGTTACTTAAAGCAATTGTCATTCCTTGAGTCTGCTGTGTGGACTGCTTCTCATACAACTGTGTTTTAATTACCATGGAATTTTATTGGATCTGGTTGGAGTTGCATGCTATTGATAGGTTAAATTGGGGGAGAATGTGTCTTTAGAATATTGGGCCTTCCTAATTGTGAGCATTAACATATATCATCATGTATATGAGTCTTATAAAATATTTTTGTAGGGCTGCCGTTGTGTCATAGCAGGTTCAACTACTACCATCTGTAATGCTGGCATCTTATATGGGTGCTGGTTCATGTTCTAGATGCTCCACTTCTGATCCACCTTCCTGCAAATGCGTCTGGAAAGATGGCCCAAGTGCTTGGCCCCTGTGCCCACATGAAGCTCCTGGCTTTGGCTTGGCCCAGCCCTGGCCATTGTGGCCATTTGGGGAGTGAACCAGCAGATGAAAGCTATCTCTCCTCTCTATAACTCTGCTTTTCAAATAAATAAATCTTTAAAAATATTTTTGTAAACATAATTTTCTCCATAAAACACCTGCATGCCCTTTGGTTAGATGTATTCGTTGGTATATATTTTTGTGGTATTATAAGTTTTGTATTGTTTAAAAGTTATGTTCTTGAACTGTAGATCATGATTGATTTTTCTGTGTGCAGTGACATAGTTGCCAAAGCCTAGCTATTAAATGCTGTTAATAGTGTGCCTTGGAGAACTCTTGTGTTTTGTACATATTTACTCATATTTTAAATAATCTTTGTTTTTTTCCTTTTGGTTCTTATGCCTTCCGTCTCTGAGACTGTCCACCTGCCTCCCTCCCTCCCTCCCTGTGCTTCCTGGGAACTCAGCACCACAGTGAGAGGAGAGCTGACCTTAAGCACCTTTGGTTTGCTGACTCTAAAGGGCATGGGTTAAACAGTTGACCTGCAATGTGATGCGTGTTCCAGTAGCTCTGTTAATTGAGATAATATTAGCTGCTATAACTGGCCTCCAAATCTCAGCAGCTGTCATGAAGAAATAACTATTTCTTGCTCAGTTAATTTTCAGAAGACACGGTACTGAGGGGTAGCCACACTTAGTCCTGCTTCCCGAGGGCCAGGACTCGGGCACACGTGGACCTGACTGCTCAGGGGTTGCTGCTTCGCTCCCCCTGTGTCCCCGGAAGAGAGAAGGGAGGCTTGTCAGCCTCCAGGCACTGACCTGCAGGCTGCTTCCCTTCCTCTCACTCTTGCTCACTGAAAGGCAAGCCAGCGCCCTCTCCCGCGGCACACACACCCAGGTCACACCTGCACCCTGCGCGGCTGAAGTTGCAGAAGACCTCCAGGTGGTGTGCAGGCCCCTCCTTGAGGTCCCCGTGTGCTTCCATGGCAGCAGGTGATCTGTCAGCTCACAAGGCAAGTCCCAGGCCCCCCACCCTCTCCCCGTGCCCTCAGCAAGTGGCCAGCAGTGGAGCAGCTACAGAGGGAGGCCCCTTATGTGAGTGGCTGCTCGGGGCAGCAGAGAGGAGGAGACCACAGCTCAGGGAACCCCAGTCTTCTTGCCTGAAGATTTGTCACCAGAACGAATCTTCAGATGTGCTTGGTTTCCTCCGGCATTCCCTTCTAGTGCTTGTGTTTTTAAGGTTTTTTTTTTTAGGGTCTGTGATTTTTATTTAGTAGCACAAGTATCTTTTTTTTATTTTTAAAATTTATTTTCCTTGAAAGTCAGAGTTACACACACACACACACACACAGAGAGAGAGAGAGAGAGAGAGAGAGAGAGAGGTCTTCCATTTGCTGGTTCACTCCCCAGATGGCTGCAATGGCTGGAGCTGGGAGGATCTGAAGCCAAGAGCCAGGAGCTTTTTCCGGGTCTCCCATGTGGGTGCAGAGGCCAAGGACTTGGGCCATCTTCTACTGCTATCCCAGGCCATAGCAGAGAGCTGGATCGGAAGAGAAGCAGCAGGGACTTGAACCAGCACCCACACGGGATGCCGGCGCTTCAGGCCAGGGCGTTAACCCGCTGTGCCACAGTGCCGGCCAGTAGCACAAGTATCTTTTCCATTAGTTTTTCATTCTGTCTTTTTAAAATATTTATTTATTTGAAAGGCAGAGGGAGAGAGGGAGAGAGGGAGAGGGAGAGGGAGAGGGAGAGAGAGAGAGAGAGGACTCTTCATCTGTTCAGCCGAAGCTGGGCTGATCTGAAGCCAGGAGCCAGGAGCTTCGTCTGGGTCTCCCACATGGTTTGCAGGGGCCCAAGGACTTGAGCCATCTTCCAGTGCTTTCCCAGGCCACAGCAGAGAGCTGGATCAGAAGCGGAGCAGCCGGGACTTGAACTGGTGCTCATATGAGTTGCCGGCACTGCAGGAGGCAGCTTTACTTTCTGTGCCACAGCGCCGGCCTCTTTTTTCAGGAAGTGATGAATGGATGTTGAATTTTATCATGTGCTTTGTGTGTGTACTGAGGTGTTCGTGTTTGTTTCTTTAGTATGTTAATGTAGTGAGTTACAGTGATAGATTCTGTGAGGTTGATGTATATTCGTATTCCTGGGATGTGCCCTTCTGAGGTATTATCTTCCAAAATCTGATTTGCCACAATTTTGCTGGCAATTTTTCTGTTGCTCGGAAGAGAGATTGGCCCATCATTTTCTGATCTTTGCTCTCACCTGGCGTTTGTTTCAAGGAATCATCAAATGAGCAGAGGAGCTTTCTCTGCTGTTTCCTGAAACATTCGGTGTACGGTACGAGTGCCTCTTAAACTGGTTGGGTGTTTCTGGTTTCGTTTTTGTGTGGAAATGAACTATTGATTTGTTGTCTTTTATAGGCTTATTTGGAATTTTCATTTCTTTCTGAGTTCTTTTGGCAAGCTAGTTTTCTAGGAAATAGTCTACCTCATTCAAGCTTTCATATGAATTGCCTAAAGTTTATAGTCATCTTTTTTTTTTTTTTTGTTAAAAGACAGTTAAATCACTGGTAACAGTGTCTTCTTTTTTTATTCCTACTACTATTTATACTCTTTTTCCCTGATCAGTGTTGCTTGGGTTTGCTGTTTTATTAGATTTTGAAGAGAACCATCCCTTGGTTTTTAATACTTTTTCATAAATAAAATGCATTTATTCATTTTAAAAGTATTTATTTGTTTGAAAGGCAGAGCTGCAGAGAGGGAAACGCAGACACACACACACACTCACACACTCACACACTCACACTCAGATCAATTGATTGCTCCATCTCCCATCCTCTGGTTCATTCTCCGCATGGCTGCAACAGTTGAGGCTGGGCCAGGTGGAAGCCAGGGGGCTAGAGCTCCACCTGTGTCTCCCACGTGGGCGGTAGGGGCCCAAGCAGTCGGGCCATCTGCTGCTGCCTTCCTAGGTGTGGTAGCAGGGAGCTGGATCACGAGTGGAGCAGCTGGAACTCGAACTGGTGCTCTACTTTTGGATACTGGCAGCACAAGAGTGACCTAACCCACTGTGCCACAACGCTGGCCCCAAGGTTTTCAGAAAAACTTTGTATATTAGAATGGCAGAGTGGCGGAAAGTGAGAGCAAGAGACGGACAGGTAGGTAGATACACCTTCCAGCTGGTGGTTGACGCCCTAAATGGCTGTAGTACCTGGGGCTGAGCCAGGCTGAAGCTAGGAGCTAGGAAATGTTTCTGGTTCTCTCACAGGGTTCGAAGGAAACCCGGTAGCGGGGCCGCCCTCTGCTGCTTTGCTGCGTTAGCAGGAAGCTGGAGTTGAGCTGGGACTTGGTTCTTGTACTCAGGCCTGCGATGCAGACATTCCAAGTGGCAGCTTGACTAGTGCACCACAATGCATGCCCTTAGGTTTTATTCTAGAAGGACAGGCAGACCCCTCATCTGGTGGGTCACTCCCCAAATGTCTGCAGGGGCAAAAGGAGCCCCAGCAGGCAGGCCTGGTCTCCAGCGTCACCCAAGTGCTTGAGCTGTTCCCAGTGCTTCCGGGGCTTCTCATGGGAGGAGGCTGGCGTGAGGGCCCAGAGCTGGGCATGGAGCCCGGCACTCGGATGTGGGATGTGGGATGTGGGACGTGGGATGTGGGTGTGTGAACTTCTACGCCGAATGTCTGCCCCTATAGTTGGTTTTTTACTTGCTTTCTCCTTTGAGTTTTCTGTCATACTTTTGCAGTTACTTGAATGAAGTGCTCAAGTCTTTGATCTTTAGCCTTTTATTCTTTGAGACATTTTTTCCTAATGCCCACATTTCTCTTTTACTTTACATGTATTGTTATTATTATTATTTGTAAAGATTTATTTATTTATTTGAAAGAGAGAAGGAGAGACAGAGAGAGAGAGGGAAAGGAGGATGAGGAGAGGGAGGGAGAGTGAAAAGGGGAGGGAGAGGGAGAGGAGGATGGGGAGAGGGAGAAGGGGAGGGGAGGGAGAAGGGGAGGGAGAAGGGGGGAGGGAGAAGAGGAGGGGGAGGAAGAGGGGGAGGGGGAGGGAGAGAGGGAGGGGGAGGGAGAGGGAGAGGGAGAAGGGGGGAGGGAGAAGAGGAGGGGGAGGAAGAGGGGGAGGGGGAGGGAGAGAGGGAGGGGGAGGGAGAGGGAGAGGGAGAAGGGGAGGGGGAGGGAGAAGGGGAGGGAGAAGGGGAGGGGGAGGGAGAGAGGGAGGGAGAGGGAGAAGGGGAGGGGGAGGGAGAGAGGGAGGGGAGGGAGAGGTCTTCCATCTGCTGGTTCATTCCCCAGATGACCGCAGTGGCTGGAGCTGCACTGTTCCGAAGCCAGGAGCCAGGAGCTTCTTCTGGGTCTCCCACATGGGTACAGGGGCCCAAGGACTTGGGCCATCTTCTGCTGCCTTCCCAGGCCATAGTAGAGAGCTGGATTAGAAGTGGAGCAGCCGGGACTCAAACTGGCACCCATAGGGGATGCTGGCGGTGCAAGCAGCGGCTTTACCCGCTAGGCCACAGCGCCAGCCCCACTTTATGTGTGTTGTAAAGTTATGGCACACATCTGTTACAGACACCGAATACTATGTTTGTGATATATGTACATCAAGAGCCGGCGCCGTGGCTCAATAGGCTAATCCTCCACCTTGCGGCGCCGGCACACCGGGTTCTAGTCCCGGTCGGGGCGCCGGATTCTGTCCCGGTTGACCCTCTTCCAGGCCAGCTCTCTGCTATGGCCAGGGAGTGCAGTGGAGGATGGCCCAGGTGCTTGGGCCCTGCACCCCATGGGAGACCAGGAAAAGCACCTGGATCCTGGCTCCTGCCATCGGATCAGCGCGGTGCGCCGGCTGCAGCGGCGGCCATTGGAGGGTGAACCAACGGCATAGGAAGACCTTTCTCTCTGTCTCTCTCTCTCACTGTCCACTCTGCCTGTCAAAAAAAAAAAAAAAAAAACTCCTATGGATATATGTACATCAAGCAGTATGTATAGATATCTGCAGCTGGTTTCCAGGGGATTTTTCCTAGTTTGTATTAGGATTTCTTGGCCTTCTGAGCTGTTCACACGGTAGTGTCCAAATGCGGGGGTCGCTGGGTGCCCCTCTCCTGCTCTCAGCGCTCTGGGAACGGTGACTGTGGTATTTGCAATCTTTGGTGACATCGCACTCGTAGAAAATTAGTTTTTTGTGTAGTTTCATGTGTTTTTTGAAAAATTGTGTTTGGTTTCTGCATGTGGGGTACTCCCTACATCTGTAGATTCATGTTGTGGTTTAAATCTTCGCTATCCTTAGCGATTTTTGCTTTTTCCTGACAGTTACTCAGCTGTGCTGAAATTTCCTGCTGTGATGGCAGGTTTTTCAGTTTCTTGTAACGCTGTCAGCTTGGGTTTATGTGTTTTGAGGCCCTGTTTTCAGCTTGTTTTATCTGCCTGCTGAAGGAACACTTTGAGTACGTAGTCTCTTTGTCCCTGCTGTTTGCATTAAAGTCTACTGTCAGGTTTTAATATGACGGTATATTTTTTATATTAGTGTTTGGCTTGCTTTTCAAATTCCTTGTTTAAAACATCTAAAAAATTCATGCGTATGTTATTGAGATGTAATTCACATACCATAAAAATGTAAACTTTTGAAGCGTGCAGTTGAGGGCTGTGTCTTTTCACACAGTTGGGCAGTAATCACCAGAATCTCTTTCTAGCACTCTCCCAGCCACCCCCAAAGAAACTGCGGACACCCTCGCTGTCAGCATCTGTTCTCTGCCGCAGACCCTGGGAACCTGCAATGTGCTTCTGTCTCTGAATTTGCTGTCTGGGCGCCTCATAGAAACGGGCGTGTGCGACACGCAGCCTCTTAGCTCTGGCTTCTTTCACGGGCGGTGCTGTTTACAGGTTTCATCTAGGTTGGGGTATGTGTCAGTGCTTCCTTCCTTATGGTGGCTGTGCACCATGCCCCACGTGCACCGATCACACTCCACGTGCACAGACCATGCCATGTGTGCACAGATCTCACCCAGCATGCACAGATGACACCCCCCATGCACAGGCCACTCCTTTCATGCACAGGCCACGCCCTGTGCATATAAACTGCCCCGTGTGCACGGACCACGCTCCGTGTGCACAGATCTCAGCCAGCATGCACAGATGACATCCCGCATTCACAGGCCATGCCCTGCATGCACAGACCTCACCCCGTGTACACAGACTTTGGCCCGTGTGCACAGGCCTCACCCAGTGTGCACAGATGTCAGCTGTGTGCACAGGCCACACCCTGCATTCACAGGTCACGCCCCACGTGCACAGACCTCGCCTGCTTGTCCGTTCACCAGCTGCAAGATGCTTGGGTTTTCCAATTCCTTATTTTTATCTTTACCTATGCAGGTGTCTTAGAAGCTTCCCCTATGGATACATTTGTAGCCATTGGAGGGTGAACCAACTGCAAAAGGAAGACCTTTCTCTCTCTGTCTCTCTCTCTCACTGTCCACTCTGCCTATCAAAAATAAAAAAAAAAAAAAAAAAAAAGAAAAAAAAAAGAAAAAAGAAAAGTTGGGGTTTAAAAATTTGCCAGTCTGTCTTGTAACTGGAATGTGCGGGGGCGTGTCCCCAGGGTCTGCCGTGTTGTTTCTGTGGGGTGCTGGTTTCCCTCCCTCCCTCCCTGCCTTCCGTTAGGCTGACAGGTCGCTTTGCTTGCTTGTTATGGGTGTGTTTGTTCCCTTTCACTCTGTCCGTTTGGAAATCTCACATTCAAGGCCTGCAAGCAGTGTTTAGTTCCTCCTTCCAGCCCGTACGAGGGGTTTAGAGTTCTCTCACCTCTGACATGGACTTGTTATCCAGTATTTTAGTTCAGTTTTGATTCTTAAGTTTCCCGAGTCGATAATTCTTGCTGTTTATAATCATTTGGGCATGTTTAGAAATGTGTTGCCTATTGTACCATCTTGAACTCCTTGCCTTTTCTGTGACTTGAACTTCAGGCTTTTCGAAGTGCCTATTTGAACAGTTTTTCTGGTGCTAATGTGAGCATATTATTCTGTTGTTTTCTGTAGTTCTGTGTTGCTGCTGCAAAGTCTGTCAGCTGCATGACTGCTGCAGTTCCAGTCAGCTGTGTCTTCTCTCTGGTTTTTTTTTTTTTTTTTTTTTAAGGTTTGTTTATTTGAATGGTAGGACATCAGGGATGGAGGAAGGGAGGGATGAGGGGAGAGACATCTTCCACCCAGTGAATCACTCCTCGAGTGACTACAACACCGGGGTCTGGGCCGGGCTGAGCCAGCAGTCAGGAGCTCTGTCCTGTCTCTCACACGGGTGCAGGGGCCCAAGGGCTTGGAGCTCTGTCTGCTGCTTTCCCAGGCACGTTAGCAGGGAACTGGGTTGGAGTGGAGCAGCCTGGACTCCGGCTGGCACTGCGGTGTGGGATGCTGGCGTTGCTGCGGCGCGAAGCCGGCTTCTCCCTGCGTACTTTGATTGACTGTAGCTTGCTGCCTCCCGGGGTGTGCATTAGCTGGAAGCTGGAATTAGGAGTAGAGACAGGACTTGAACCCAGGCACTGCAACAGGGAATGTGGGTGGCCCGGGTGGCCTGTTGAACTGCTGTGCAGATCCTGTCCCTGTTATTTAATTATGTATCAGGCATATTCAGTTTAATGTTGTGCATACATAATCAAATAGTCTTGCCTTATTCCTTTTGTTTTTCCTTCTTGTGGCCCTGGCTAGGACCGCGGTGCCCAGTGCTGCGTTCTGTTCGCAGTCCTGGGGTCTCTGTCTCTCCCTGTTGCGCAGGGCACAGCTGCACAGTGTAATGTTGCAGCTCTGTAAAGTCTTTGCTGTGGACCGCCCTGACCAGTTTTTAGTTGAAGTTTCTGTTTCTGCGTGGCTAAGAAGCGGGCATGACGGTGAATGAGTGCAGGGCTTCCCAGCGCTGCTTCTGTGCACCTATGCTTTTCTTCATGTGGTGACGCAGCAAATCGAAGTTCACCCGCCCAGTGCCTGCTGTGGCTGGGTTTGGGCGGGTGCTCAAGGCAGCTCTCCCACACGGGTGCCAGACACACAAACACTGGAGCCGTCACTGCTGCCTCCGGGTGTGCCTGAGCAGGGAGCTGGAGTCAGGAGGGAGCCAGCTATGAAACCCAGGCGCTCCCGTTTGGGATATGGGTGTCTCAACGGATTTTTAAAAAACATTTATTTTATTTATTTGAAAGAGTTACAGAGAGAGGTAGAGACAGAGAGAGAGAGGTCTTCCAACCACTGGTCCACTCCCCAGATGGCTTTAACAGCCGGAGCTGCGCTGATCCAAAGCCAGGAGTCAGGAGCCTCCTCCAGGTCTCTTATGTGGGTGCAGGGGCCCAAGGACTTGGGCCATCTTCTACTGCTTTCCCAGGCCATGGTACAGAGCTGGATCAGAAGAGGAGCAGCTGGGACTCGAACCGGCAGCCATATGGGATGCGGGCACTTCAGGCTTGGGCTTTAATCCGCTGTGCCACAGCTCTGGCCCTTAATGGATGTTTTAACTGCTAGGCCAGAGACCAATCTGGTTTTTCCTAATACTAAGTAGACTTGGCAGTTCTGGGAATGATGAGACTTAATCATTATGCATTATACTTTTCTAAATTGCTGGATTTAGTTTGTTAATATTTTATTTAGGATTTTGGAATCTATATTATGAATAAAACAGACTTGTAATTTTCCTTTCTTGAGTTGTTTTTGTTGGATTTTGGTATAAAAGCATTATTCTAACATCACAGATGAAGTTGGGGATAGTTTATTTTTTAAAGATTTATTTATTAACTTACTTGAAAGGAACAGTTACAGAGAGGCAGAGGCAGAGAGAGAGAGAGAGGTCTTCCACCTGCTGGTTTACTCCCCAAATGGCCACAATGGCCGGAGCTGAGCTGATATGAAGCCAGGAGCCAGGACCTTCTTCCAGGGGCCCAAAGGACTTGGGCCATCCTCCACTGCTTTCCCAGGTCATAGCAGAGCGCTAGATCAGAAGTGGAGCAGCCGGGACTCGAACCAGCACCCATTTGGGATGCTGGCACCTCAGGTGGGAGCTTTAACCCTCGGCACCATAGCGCTGGCCCCTATTCTCTTTCTGTTCTTTGGAGGACTGCGTGTTAAATGGTTGTTTGGCTTTCCTGAAATATTTAATATTCACTGGTGACACGATCGGGCCTCAAGGTCTCCCTGCCTTTCTTGAGAGATGACTGTAGATTCACGAGCATTCGTAAGATACAGAAATGCCCTGGGTGCCCACTGCCCAGCTTCCCCGAAAAGCAGCATGGCACAGAGCCGCGGTGCACAGCCTGGCCGGGGCTGACGGCGCACGGAGCGTCCCCTTGGCAAGGGTGCGTGTGCTTTTACAGCCGCTGCTGGTGCCCCACACCTCCTCTGCCTGTCTGACCCCGGGGGACGGGGGACGGGGGACGGGGGATCTGCTGTTTCTGGAAAGGCCAGGGCCTGGGGCGTGGCCTGGGGTGCACCCTGTCGGCCCTGGCCTTTCTCAGCGTCATTCCCTGGGGAATCGGTCACGGTGGGTTTACGTGTCGGGAGCTCCGCCCCCAGGGGCAAGCGGGACTCTGTGGGGCGGATCTGCCGCGGGGGAGCGCCCGGCTGCTCTGCAGTTGCCAGTGTTGTGAAGAGGCTGCTGGGACACGTGGAATCCGGTTTGGGAATGAGGGCGCCGTCTTCATTTCCTGCAGACCGCTGTCTGCGAGTGTGATTAGTGAGTCCCCTGACAGGTGAAAGGCGAGTTTTTAAAAGACTGCCATACTGTTTTCCAGAAACACTGCCGGTGGGAAGGGCCGCGTGACCAGCGTTTCTGCACCCTCAGCAGCGTTTGGTGCTGTCGCCGCTTGTCATTTTACCAGGGTGGCGTTTAGCAGCTCCGCTAGGGATGTGGTGACAGCCCTGGGCCTGGAGTTTGATGGCTGTGGGCGGCTCCGGCGGGGCCTGTGGCGGGTCTGCCCTGTGCGCCTGGCAGAGTGCAGAGTGGAGGCAAGATGCGCAGGAGAGCAGGGTTGCCTGTGCAGCAAACTCCAGAACCACGGAGTGCATGGCCAGCCAGCCCCAGACACACGGAGGCCCAGAGAAGTGGCTCCCAGCAAGAAAAAGCACCGGCAGTGAAAAAGCCTGGACAAGGCCGGGTCTTCCCTCTGCACCCTCCCGAGGGCAAGGGGCCTGTGTGGGTGGGGCCCGATGGAATCTTCAGAGGGGAAGAGTTTGAGGTGGGGGTTGGGCACCACCCATTTCTGTGCCCTTATTAGGAAATATTGCAAGTATCAATGGCGTCAGGTACGTGACGGGGCATGAGTGCCCACCATGGTAATTTTGCTGTGACATTCTACTCATCTAAAGGTCATTGTGGGGACACATCCTGCAGCCAAGTTGCATATTTCTGGCTCCTGCTAGTTCCATGTTTGTAACATGGTGCATCTTGTGGCTTCCCCTAAAGCGAGAGGGGGCGGGGCCTGCTGGTACGTGAGAGGTGGGCCTGCACAGTGCACAGAAAGGACTTGGCAGGTAGTCAGGGCCAGGCTGTCATATGGGCCGGCCACAGGTGCCCCTTGGCGGGTTGGCTCTGGCTGTCAAGCCGCCAGGTGTCTCTGGCTGTCAATCATTGGCTGGTGCGCTGTCCTGCGGGTCGGCCTGGAGCTGTCCAGCAGCTGTTCGGCTGGGGCTGTCAGGCCTCAGCTTCTCTCGCCAGCTGCCTGCAATTCCAGAACATGACTACTTAACACCTGTGTGTCTTCTTCGCTGCCATGTCTCTTTCCAAATCCTTGTATGTTGCCCATTTTCTAAGTGGACTGATTGTTATTATACTGTTTAAAATATGTATTTATTTGAAAGAAAGATGGGGAGAGAGAGAGAGAAAGAGAGAAATAAAGAGAGTAAGTATATAAGTCAGAAGCCAGGAACTCAACTCTCCCACATGAGTAGCAGGGACCCAACTCCTCGAGCCGTTTGCTGCCTCCCGGGGTGTGTGTGAGCGGGAAGCTGGACACGAGTGGAACCAGGCACTCCAGTGTGGGATGCGGGCGGCTAGACCTCTGAAGCAAGTGCTGGCCGGTTATCTGGCTCCTGAGTTTTGTGAGTTCTTTGTGAACTCCACCCACGCGTGCTTGCTTGGCTACATGCTTTGCAGACACTGGTCTCTAGTCTGCGTTCCCCCACATTCCTCTGTTGAGATGTAACCCCGTGTGGATGGTGTGTGGAGGCGGGGCCTGTGGAGGTGGTGGGGTCGCAGGGGTGAGGGGACAGTGAGAGGGCGGCGTCTGTGCTCCGGGGCTGGGCTCCTAGCAGATGCCGACCCTGCTGGCGCCCTGACCTTGACCTTGCCCGCCTCTGGAATTGTGAGCAGCAGGTTTCTGTTGTTCGGAAGCCACTGGTCTGTGGCATTGTGGTCCAGAGACCTGCGCAGGGCCAGTCGGGTGCGAATGGCAGTGTCGCTGTTGCTGGGGAAAGGCTGTTTGTAGAGATCTGCGGTTCTGTCAGTAGACCGGGAGTCGGGCACGTGCCTCTGTGTGGCGCACGCACCGTCAGCCTGGCAGTCAGTCTCGCACGCTGGAGACTGACTTCCGAGGGCGGCTTCTGCCCGTGGCCTGCAGCTCTTCCCTGGGTCATGAGCCTGCTGGCCCGGCCTTGCTGAGCCGCCGCGATGGATCGCACGCGCCCACCCCACGGCAGCAGCTCCCCTGCTCCCTCTCTCGGGAGGGCCCTGACAGGCAGCCGTGCTCAGTGAGGCGGGGCCGCTTCGCTCCTCCCGCCCTCCCTTGCCTGGTGGCTCGTGGTGGTGCCCACCCCGGGAGGTCGGTAAGTGAGCACTCACTGTGCTGTCCCAGGGAGAACGAGAGCCCCGGGAGTGCAGAGGGGTTTGAGTTGGGCCTGCCAGGGAGCCGAGGCCGGAATCCAGGGGAGAGAGCCCTCAGGGCCTGGCGGGCCCAGCAGCTCCTGGGAGCAGGCAGAGCAGGCGCTCTTGCCTACCTCACGCCCCCCTTTCCACGGCATACAGACTGCCAGCAGCAGAGGTCACGTTTCTCAAGTTTTATTGTAAAATCCTCAGAAAAAGAGCATTTACAATGACGACACTCATGGTGGTGTGTGAGTCTCCCCGTCCAGTGGAACCACAGAGACATCGTGTGTGCAATACTGTGTCATACGTCAGCGCAACACAAGCTGGTTTCAAACGCCACGGACTGTTACTGTGTTGGTACAAATTTCTACTAAAGTTGATGTATTAAAAATAATTTATATATATTGTATAAATAAGGAAAAATTCACATGTATAATAATTACAGGAGGCCTTTGAGAAATACTGGTGATTAGAGAAAATATATTTTGGGAGTCTACACAACAGCTCAAAATAACGTAATCTGCCTTGATGGAAGAGATCCGGAAGTGGTGTGGGGCGGGGAGGGGAGAACCGCCCAGGACAGGTGGTGCGTGCAGCTTCCCACGCCAGGGGCCGCGTGGCTGTGCCATCTCGTGGAACAGGAGCCCTCGGCCGATGCTGCGAGCCCAGCTCTGTTCTCAGAGCCTCTCGTGGCTGTCAGAAAAGCGTGGGGAGCCGTGGGGCTGGGTGGGCAGGCGGGTGCCACTGCATGGGCCCCACCTGCATGGGTGGGGGCCAGCAGACCTGTGGCCCTCGCATCTGTGAAGCGGCCGGAGCAGCCAGGCACCAGCCGTGCTCCTGCCGTCGGCAGGTGTCGCGCTGGGCGGTGGGCGAAGCCTTAGCCTTGGGGCCCTTGTGTCTTGCAGGCGGTCGGAACTGGCTGTCCATCCTCAGAGAGCACGCTCTGCTCCTGGGGAGCGTGTGCCAGGGGCTGCCGCGGCTTCTCCTGCCCCGGAGCTGTGGGGCCCCACGTGTCGCCGGGCTTGGTGTCGCGGCGAGTCAACAGTTATTGCTTTGTGGAGTGCAGGCGGAGCCCTCTGGGGTGCAGCCGCGCTCTTGGGGCCCCATGGGAAAGGGATGGTCCTGTGTCAGTTATGATGAGCTGCAAAGGAGGCTGTGTGAGTTGCAGATTTGTAAAAAAATAAAACAAACAAACACCAACCACAAAAGCACCTGCTGAACACTCCAGTGCTGGCTAAAGGAGCCCCACGGTGAATTCTGGAGGGGAATCCCCACTTGCCCCATTTTTGGTCATTTCAGATCTGGGGTTTGGCTAATTTGGCTTGCCCATGCGCTTCCCAGTGCTCCAAAGAGGGTTGTGGATGCGTAACATGCTTGCTCGTCTCTCACTCCCTACTGGGAGGCGGACGGCCAAGCCCGCGGGCCCCGACAAGGTGCTGGGATCCTCAAGTGACCTGACGGGCGGTCCAGTGTAGCCGACAAGAGCACGAGGTGGGCTGCCTGGGGCCTCGTGGTCACACCGTGAGGGCAGGCACTGTAAGTTTCTCTCCTGGAAGCCTTGAAGCATCTCTGTTTTGTCATCTCTGATTGTGGACAGGAACCAAGGCAGCGAGTGGCTTTCTAGAACAGAACTGCTCAGCCTGGGCGCCGGTCTGGGAGCCAAGAGCAGCATCCGGCCCGTGGGGGGCTCCTCACCATACCGCAAGCTGGGACGCTGGATGGGCGGACGCCCCGAGGGCTGGTGTCGCAGTAAGGCCACTTGCTCCTAGGATGGTGGGAGCCATTGTTGTGTGGCTCATGGGAAGGCAACAGGAAAGGGAGAGAGACGAGGGCGGGGGAGGTTGAGGGGCTGGGGCTCAGAGACAAGGCATGGCTCAGATCAGTGGTCTGTTCCACTGTCCAGGAGCCCACGTCCCTGACAGCGCTGAGTAAGCGCTCTCTGGTCTCGGTCCCGACTCCAAGGGCTGTGAGCTAGGGCTTGGTGTGCGTGGTTCTGGGCAGCAAGGGGCCGTGGCCCAGTGGGTCCTGACTGCACTTGGCGTCCGCTTGCAGGTTCCTGGGCAGTGGAAGCTTGCAGGGGACCTCTGGGTCGGGGGCAGCGCGTGGGGGTGCTGGATGCAGGGAGAATGTGAGGTAGATTGGCGGATGCCTAGGAGGGAGGCAGGAGCAATGCTGGCTCTCCTGGAGGCTGGCTTCTCAGGAGGAGGTCACAGATGGGGTGGGGGCGGAGAGCGGTGCACGGTGGGGACGGCGTGTGGAATGAAGCACACTGTGAAGAAGGGAGGAGTGCGCTGTGTATGCCCCCTGTAGAAAAATAGATCCAGAACGGACCAGATTCACATCTCAGTTCTGAAATCTCCTTTAGTTCACAGGCTATTGGTCGACAGAAACAGGAAGATGGGGCATTCACAGCCGGCTCCTGGCTGCTTTGTTCGATGGAGACCCAGCAGCTGGGATGCTCCTTTGGGGGTGATAAGCATCTTCCGGGTGCCCCTTGGAGGTAGGGGCCCTTTTCTGCCCAGATGAGCAAGGAGTGGGGAGGTGCCTGGGAGCGGGTGGGACTTGCAGGATCGGGTTTCCTATCTCTGGCCATGCTGTCCCCAGCTCGGGGCACCTGAAAGGTGGTGTCTATAGCTGGCTCCAGCCAAGGCTTCCCCAGGCTCTGGCAAGCTTTATTTGGTGCTTTGGGGAGAGCAGCTGGAGACGAGAACAGCTTAGAGGTCCAAGCAATGGGCCTGGGCCAGTCCCAGTCCCAGGCAGGGCCGGCAGGGGCCATGAGGCTGAGGCCGCCACTGTGACTCCTACGGCCACACAGGGGACGGCTGAGCCTCAGGCCTGCTGCGCCGGAAGTTCATGTGGCTGCGAGGCCAACAGGCCCTTCCTCCTGGCCATTGGGGGTGGCTGGGTAGGCTCTCGCCCCAGAACCTTTGTGCCAGGTCCTGCATGCTTGAGCTGGGGGAGGGTCTCCGTTTCAAAGCCTTCACATTGCCACAGGTGTGGGCTGTGTATCTTGAACTCCCGTGCAGTTAATTTCAAGGTTTCTGAGGGAGTTTCCGCCGTAAGCAGCTCTTTGGTGGTCGCGCTAGCACCTGCTTGCTGGCTCCATCTGTAGGGAGGGCGGGTTCCCAGCAGTGGCTGCAGGGGGAGAGGGGCAGGCCAGGCTGGCCCCAACCCGAAGAAGTGTCCTACTTTCCTGTGCTGGGCCTTTGATCCTCTTGGTCCCTGTGGCTTTGCCTCCTGGGGCCGCGCGCCCTCCTGGAGGTGCAGACGCCTTGTCTGCCAGAGCTGACCCCGTTTTGCCAGGAGGGGGAGGTTCATGAGCACTGGAGAATTGCAGGGACACAGTGGGAGTTGGGGTGTCCACGTACCCAGGTACTGAGGCAGGAAAAAGGGGGGAGATGCGTCTTCATCCATCCCAGCCCCGGACGCTGAGTGTTCGGGTTTGCGGTGAGTTCCCTCACCTTCTGTTCTGCGTATCTTACCTTTAAGGAAACCCGAGCACCCACGGTCCTGTCCAGGCACATGCGGCAGGGCTGCAGGGGCTGTGGCCTTCGTGGATCCAGACACCAGAGACTCACGGGGATGGCTGAGGTTGGGAAGTTGGGGGCCCGCGGGTGGAAAGGACAGGGGCTGTGTGTCCAGGCGAGGCAGCCCAGCTTCTTGTCCCCGACACGGTGATTGCGTAGCAGCAGGCGAGGTGGCCAGAGGAGCTAAGGTCTCTGTGATGGGGCTGCCTCTCTCCGCCCCGTGTGGCTTGTACAGTGAGCAGGTGAGCTGGGAAGCATACCCTGGACGTGGGCGAGAGAGGGCCAGCGGGTGTTCTGAGCCCCATGGGGCCAGGTCGAGTCTGCGGGACTGGGTGGGCTGCATTGCACTGATGCCCACCTGGGAGCCCCCCATGGGCTGCAGTGTCTGGTGCTGAGTGGGGTCAGTATGTACGGAAGCGTGCTCTCTGCAGTGTGGACAGGGCCTGCGGCTGGGCAGCCAGCCAGTGGACAAAAGCACAGCTCTGGAACCTGCCTGGACGCCACTCGGGGCGTCCCTGGGGTTTCTGCACCGAGCCTGGCGGCCACTTGCCCCCAGTCACACGAGCCTGGTCCACCTTGAGTCTGGTGCTGGGCCTGGCTAGGAAACGCCTCTCCCGCACGGTGGAAGCAGGCACGCGGGCCTCGGCCTCCTGGGCGCCCACCCTGCACCTGGACAAACGGGGTGGCGGCCGTGTGGGGCCCTTCTTCTTGGGGGCAGTTGTCCTCTGTGGCTGTGGACGGTGACGGGGGCCTCGGAGAGCATCTTCCTGCTTAGTAGCATTCACAATTATAAAAAAATCATCTTGTCAAAAATTTCCAAAATAAAGCGTGTGATTTCCCCGTCCCCCGAGATGCAGGAAGTCCTGTGGGCTCTCCCCGGGGCTGGCGACGAGCCGCAGGGACGGAAAAGCAAGCAGCAGAGGCCCCAGGCTGGGGCGCCGTCCGCCGGGGCAGGGGGCGGTGAAGGACAATGGCAACGTGAAGGCAGCACTGGAGGGCGGCGGGGCCTGCGGGCCCCACGCGTGTCCACGTGTCCAGGCGAGGGGGCGGCCGGCTGGCGCCCAGGTGACTCCTTAGGCGGCAGCACGTGTTCCGTCGGAGCTCAGGGCGTGCATCGGACTTGCGAACGAAAAACCCCATCTCGGCAGCAGCGCGCACCTTATACTAGGAAACTTGCAAGGAGGCCAGCGTAGAACCACAAAGCGAATACGGAATTTGGCTTTTGTCTGTGAAAATGTACAGCGGACCAGCGTGGGGCCGCGGTGTCAGGGCCGGGCGGTGCGGGGCGCTCCCTCACACCTCGCCCACCCACACCACCGTGCTCCCGCCCCTCACGCCCGACACCTCGCACCGCAGCGAGCGCTGCCTCCCGTTGACCAGGAACAGCGACTCCCGCGCGGGCGTGAGCAGGTACTGGCCGAACAGCCCGCTGTCCCGCACCACTCGGCCGGGCCCTGCGGGCGGCTCCCTCAGGTTCTTGAGCAGGGCCCGCCTGCCCGTGGCCAGCTGCAGGAACAGCAGGTGCGGCCGCGTGGCCAGCGTGGCGTAGACGTCGTACTGGCCGCCGTGCGTGGCGGAGCGCTGGAAGGCCACGTCGGCCACGCCCGGGCCCACGGGCAGCTCGTGCAGTGTCTGGATCTCCCCGCGCACCGTGACCTCCTGCACGTGCAGCCGGGCGCTGTCGGCCGCGGCGCTGACCACGAAGCGCCCGTCGGGGGACACGTGCGGGGTGCCTGCGACAGCGCCGTTGGGGCCGATTACGGAGTCTGTGACGCTGTCGATGAGCAGCTGGGCGGCCGCGGGGCCGTCCTGGCCGCACTGGACGAAGAAGTAGCCGCCCAGGTGGGTGTGCGCCATGGCGCGGGGCGCACAGCCGTGGCGCCGCAGGCTGATGGTGCCCAGGAGCGCCAGCGTCTCCAGGTCCACCTTGTGCACGGCGGGCTCAGACCTGTTGAAGACGAAGCCGAACCTGGGAGGGGAAGACGGAAGGTCAGGGGGCGGGGCCTCCTGTGGGGCGGGGTCGCCTCTCAGGCCCCCCCCCCCCCCCCATCCAGCGCTCTGCGGGGCGTGCCTTTGCAGCCCCCGGGCCGAGTGTTGACAACTGGTCAGGGACAGGGAGGCTTTGAATCCACCTCCCCTGCCTGTGTCTGGACAGGTGAGCGCGGAGGGCGAGGCCTGGCGGTGCCCTTGGCCCTGGGGAGAGCAGGCTGGGGGGAGGAACCTGGGGCAGCAGGGGCTGGGACAGCGTTCGCCTTTGGAGGCAGATGGGCTGGTGCCGCCCACTGCCCCGCGTGCAGGACTGGGTAATTCCTACCCGGGCAGGAAGCGTGCAGGGGGCTGGGTGGGCGCCAGCTGCGGCAGTGGGCTGTGGGAACCTGCTGGAGAGGGGGATCCAGGCTCCAGGGGAGGACTTCCGGGTCTTGAGGGCCTGGGTCTGAATCCCTGGGGTCAAGGGAAATCTCTCCCCCTAATTTTCTTCTGCGAAACCGCCCGTCAGAGCAGGGAAGATGCTGGCTCCCCGCCAGTGTGTGTTTTCAACTCGGTACAGAGCCCGGAGCACGGGCAGAGTGGGAAATCCCTGCCCCTAGAAGCGTCTTAGACAGGAAAGCCGCACCCGAGCCCGGGCGGCCTCCGCGGCTTTGTGGGGCTGCCCCGTGGGGCGCATGCTCAGATGCTCGGTCCGGCTCTCCCTGCAGGGATGGGGTCTTCCCTGGGAGGCGCCTGTGGAAGTCTTTGAGCCACAGCTGCATCAGGGGCTCCTGTGTGCAAGCCTTGGATGGCTGGAGCGGACGCTGCCAGTTCCTGGCTGAGTGACCCTGGCCCCTGACTTGATTTCTTTCAGCCTCAGTTTGCTCTTACGTAAAATGGGTCAACAATAGTTACGATAGATTTTTTTTAATGATGTACTTGAGAGGCAGAGAAGCAAAGAGTAAGCTCCCATCCACTGCAACAGCTGGGCTGGACCAGCCCAAAGCCAGAGGCCAGGAACTTGATTTGGGTCTTCCCTGTGGGTGAGGGGTCCAACCACACGAGCCGTTACCTGACGCCTCCCAGGGTGTGCATTAGCAGGAAGCTGTGGTCAGGGGCAGAACTGCTACAGGACGGGGGCGTCTGCAGTGACCACTCCTAGGCTCCACGCCTGCCCCCCTGCCAGAGTGCAGCGCTTGGCCACTGGTGCTTCCTGCTCTGCCCGCTGCTCCCCACGCCGGCCTCCCTGGGAGCCCTCCTGACCTGGGGCAGCCCCTGGGCCTCCGCCGTGAGTATGGGCTGCCCTGGTGCTGCTCTCCCACAGCTGAGCCCCTTCTCTGCTCCTTGCTGGTGGGCTCTGAACTCAGCCCAGAAGACACTGAGACAGGTCCCGCTCTGGGCTGAGCTGCCCCCAGGCGGCCTGGGCTGCAGCCTGGAGCCCGCAGAGCATGCTGGGCCCGGCTCACCTGATGTGGTTGATGATGAGGTTGGTGGGGGGGATGAAGAAGTCCTCCACTCCCGCGAAGGGGGTGCGGATGAGGTGCTGGCCCTGGCTGGCGCTGGCTTCTGTGATCACCTGCAACAGAGGGGGGAGTCGGCGTGAGCACCCATGCAGTGGGGCGGGAAACCCAGGACCCGCCCTGTGCAGCTGCAGGCCCCCGGCAGAGGGGCTGCTCGAGAGAAAAGTGTGGACAGACCTGTCTTGGGGAAGGCGTGGCAGCTAAGCGGCAGAGGCGTGGGAGTGTCACAGGCGCCCATCTGTGTGCTCGCGCCTGCCCGCCCATGTCAGCACCTGGACGCTGGAGCCTCTGTGAGGTCCTCAGCACGGACTCCTGACCCTGTGGGCTCCGTACCGCTCCCTCTGCAGCAGGGGTGCCACCGTCTCAGTATCTGGGCCGCCCTGGGGCATGGGGACGGCGCTCGTGGCCATGGTGTGCGCAGCTGTGGGGCTGTTGGCTGAGACATCTTTCACGGCAGGTGCGCGGGCCTGGCGGTGGGCGTCTCGGTCAGATGCCGCTCCCCGCCATGTTCTGGAAGCTGTGGCTACAGAACGTCACCAGGGAAACCAGGAGTCCTCCGGGGCCACTGCGAGGTGCTGGGGCTGCCTCCCGTAGCCTCACCCATAGCATGCGGGGGAGAGATGGTGCCTTCACCCAGGGGCTTGCTGGGGGAAGTACTGCAGTAGGCCTGGGCGTCCTACAACTGGGGTTTGACACAGCATGGCCCCTGCTGGGGGCTGGGCAGGTAAGGAGGGCCATTCCCCGGCCTGTGTCCCTCTCGTGTCCGTGTGGGAAGAAGGGCAGAGTCGGGGGGATGTGTGAGGTTAGGATGAGCGTGGGGCTTGGTGGCGCCGTGGGACGCCCCCATGGTCACAGGAGGCCGCCCCCACCTGTGGTTGTCAGTCCTCCAGTCCAGGCCGCTTCCAGCACATGAGACCTGCAACTGGGGGAGTTTGGGCTCCAGGGCCCCGGGGTCAGCCCCAGACCTGGCAGGATGGGAGCCCGAGGCTGAGCCTGTGGCGTGAGGGCAGTTTCTCGGGGGGCAGGGAGCTTCCATGCTCGCCCGTTGGCAATGGGCCTGCCTCTCCCTGCGGGGCGGGGGTTGTTCTGGGCCTTTCTGGCTGCTGGAGTGACGCCGGCTGCGGCGGTCTCTGGCAGTCCTGACCTCGCAGCACGCTGTTTTCCTGTGGAGGCTTGAAGTGGCCAAGTCCATAGGAAATAACCCCTCGAGCTGAGCTGGGCATGCAGACGTGTCGGGGGAGCTGTGGGGGGAACCGGCCGCCAGCTGCAAGCAGCCTCGCAATCATGGCGGGCGCCAGGCCTGTCACTGCCGCTTCTAGAGTGATGGGAAATCACAGGCTGCCGCAGCCGCTGTCACTCCGCTCCACCACGCTGCCGCCCTGTGTTCAGGGGTTGCTTCAGAATCCAGCGACGTGGGCACAGCGGTCTCCTCGCTCCAAGCCGGGAGTTCATTCTTGCTGTTTTCTTGGGTCCCCGCAGTGCCCCCAAGATGACTGTCGCGTCCCACCGTGACTGGGCGCGGGAGACACATGCATGAGGCTACTTAGCAAAGTTCACGGAAGGATGCAACTGAGACTCTTCAGGTGCACAGCATTTTCACATCCATGCATCGTGTTTCCATCGCACGGCTTTCCTGTGAACTTCTATATGGCATATTCATGCTGTGAGCTGGCAGGAGATGTCCGCTGAGTGCCAGGTGGGGACAGGAGCCTGGACGGCCCCCTCAGGTGGGTGCAGGAAGCCGGCTCAGGGGCACTGGAGAGGCAGGGGCAGAACGCATAGGCAGCCAGGAGCCGGGCCTGGCTGCGAGTGGGCAGAGCACGGAATTGGGGCAGGTGGCAAGCGTTTAAGAACTGGCGGCTGGGAGGGCCGTGGCGCAGGGGCCTCCTCCATGCCCCTCGCTGTGGTTCCCCTCCAGCTGGGCATTTAGAAATGCCAGGAGGGGCTGGTTTTGAGCGCGTTGCAGGTCCTCACGGTGCACTACACGGGATGGTATAGCTGCATCCTGGGAGAAGTTGCCTAGATGAAGTCTGAGACGCCAAGCGGCGGGATCACGGCACGCCGGGCTCTCGGCTCACGGGCCGCGGCCACGGGTGCAGCCGCCCGTGTCCTAAGCACGGGCTGCCCTCCTGCACCCACGGCGGCGAAGGTACGTTCCTTCCCCCGTGTTCGTGTTTGGCGTGTGATAACACGGTTTCCTACGGGTTCATTAAGCTGCGGCCCCTGCCCTGGGCCTAGGGCCGGGGTTTCCTAGTGGACTTTGGGAAACAGCCTTCCTTCTACCTAAGGTTCTTCCTTCGATGCCTTCTTGTAGGCTTACGAATGCTAGCTGCGTCTACGGCACTGCCTTGTCAGCATTACTGAGACGGTCTGCACTTCATCCTGTGTTGTTTGTAGGTGTCGGGAATGCCTGACTTCCTGTGGGTGAACCCGCAGTGCATTCTGGGAACTTACTCCCTGCTTGGGCGTTTAACTGCACGGCTGGACTCAGGACAACGGTGCCTTGGTTGTGGATGGCTCATGGGTATGACGGTGATCCGTAAGACGGACGGAGCGCAGTGTCCTGGAGCCCAGCGACATCCCGCGCTCCTGCTGTCCACGTGCAGTGCCGTCCTCACCTGTGTGTGGTGACGCCAGGGCAGACCCCCCACCCCCGACGTGCAGGACAGCGCCTCTGGCTGTGGACAGGGCCCAGCTCTCGAGCATCGATGGCTGGCTGCTGGTTTATGTGCCGGCTCCTTCTCCGGAACAGGACAGCAGACTCCAGTGGCCCTGTGGTGACCTGGAGGCCACTCGGGGTGAGCCCCCCGTCCCCCCCAGGAGGCTCCTGAGCTGGCTTAGACTGCGGTTTGCTTTTTCACTGGGTTTTATCCGTAGGGTTCCAGCACACTCGAGAGCCGCACCTCCCCTCCGTGTGGTCTCCGCAGTTCTTAGCACACCCTGATTGGGTATGCTGAAGACCGGATGAGACGCACAGGTGCCTTTGTCTTCAAAGACAATCTCCCATGGTGATTTGCGTTGCTTGTGCGTTTCCGCCTTTGTGTTGTGAGCAGTCGTGGATTTCCTGGAGGGAGTGTGGTTGTCGGCCCCTCCCTGCCTGCAGCATGGCTCCCTTTTCATTCTCTGCTCTTGACCGAGGGTGGGAGCAGCTGACCTCATTTTCTGGTTTTGTTTTCGATTAGTTTGTCTTAACTCCTTCTGGACATCTCGTTCTTTTTCTCATTTCTGAACGCAAATGTTCTGTGTACAGCTTTCTCTGTGTCCCACTGATTTTGAGGTGAAATAGTCTAAAAACACTATAAAAATTTATTTGAAAGTCAGAGTTACACAGAGAGAGGGGAGGGAGGGAGAGAGAGAGAAGGAGGGGGCTTCCATCTGATGGTTCGCTCCCCCAATGGCCCCAACGGCCGGAGCTGGGCTGATTTGAAGCCAGGAGCTTCTTCCAAGTCTCCCATAGGGGTGCCAGGTGCAGAAGCCCAAGGACTTGGGCCATCTTCCACTGCTTTCCCAGGCCATAGCAGAGAGCTGGATCAGAAGTGGAGCAGCCAGGACTTGATCTGGTGCCCCTATGGGATGCCGGTGCTTCAGCCCAGGGCTTTACCCGCTACGCCACAGTGAGCACTGGCCCCTATAGTTTCCCTTTTGATCCACGAGAATTATTAAGTCACAATTATTTATTGACATAGCCCATGGCATGTAAATTTACATGAAAATACTTCATGAATGATTTTCTATATATTTATCAAACTAAGCTTGTTTAGTTTTGCCATGTCATGATTTTATCTCCTTGATGTGTATAATTTGAGTATTTTCTTGATCAAGTTTTTTTTAACCTAGTTTTTTGATATTTCATCATTACAGATTTATGTATGGTCCCTGTTTACTGCCTTTTTTTTTTTTTAGAGACCACTTAATTATTTGAAAGAGTTAGAGCAGAGACAGATTGAGAGAGATCTTCTACCTGCTGGTTTTCTCTCATGATGGTCTCAACAGCCACAGCTGGGCCAGGCCCAAGCACTTAGGATGTCTTCTGCTTTTCCCAGGCCACTAGGAGGGAGCTGGGCAGGAAGCTGAGCAGCCAGGACACGAACCAGCGTCTCCAAGTGATCCCGGCATTGTAGGCTGTGCCACAACACAGGCCCCCTGCTTTTAACCTTAAATCCACCTTGTCTGATATTTGTTAGTAATCATGTATCGGTGCCAACGCTGTGGCGCAGTGGGTTGAAGCCCTGGCCTGCAGTGCTGGCATTCCATATGGGCGCCGGTTCTAGTCCCGGCTGCTCCACTTCCAATCCAGCTCCCTGCTATGGCTTGGGAAAGCAGTGGAAGATGGCCCAAGTCCTTGGGCCCCTGCACCCGCGTGGGAGACCAGGAAGAAGCTCCTGGCTTCAGATTGGCGTAGCTCGGCCATCGGGGGAGTGACCCAGCAGTGGAGGGATGGAAGACCTCTCTCGGTAACTCTGTTATAAAAATCAATTTGATAATCTGATTTTAAAGAAAAATTTTTTTTTCCTGAAGTATAGAAAGACAGGGAGACATCCCCCCTGCAGTTTGCCTCCCTAAGTGTTTATTTTGGCCGAGACCAGACTGGGCTGAAGCCAGGAGCCGGCGGTGCCCGTGCGCGGCCATCACCGCTGCCTCTCAGGGTCCGCCTGAGCGGGAGGCGAGGGTGGGAGCTGCAGCGGGGGTTGAACTAGGTCCTCCTGTGTGGACCCGGGCGTCCAAACGCTGCCCTCCCTGTCTCCGGTCTTAATCAGACAATCCAGTTTGTTCCACTGGAGTCAGGAGTGGGCTTCGCATAGTTTCCCACCTTCCCCCTCTTCTCCTCCCTCCTCTCCCTGCAGGGCTCGTCCCCTTGAAGGCTGGGGTCAGGCTTCGGCTGCTGCCCTCTCCCCATGCAGACGTCCTCTGTCACACCCATGCTCCTCCAGGCGCCCTCTCCCCGCCGGTTTTACTTCTGATTTTAGATGTTTCTCTCTTTCTCCCGCTGCTGGCTGATGGGGTTCACCCGGTGTTGGTGCTGCACCTCTGCGGCACTCCCCGGGTTCCTGCAGGGGGGCCGCTGTCACGGTCCAGCCCTGCTGAGCACGGCGGGGATCCGGGTCCTGGGCTTCCAGCTGCTGCTGCAGGTGAGGCGTCGGTGCCGAGCTGACCGTTTCTGCTGCTGTTCCGTCTCCCCGAGCCTCTACGGCGACTTCTGGTTTATTCCTGGGATCTCGCCGGGGGGGGGGGTGGTGGTGGTGTCTCAGTTCATTACTGAAGGCCTGGTGGTTTCTCTGGCGATTCCCTTAGTGCTTCCTTAGGGTCTTCTGCTGGTCGTTCTGACCGACCCTCTTCCTGGTGGATTGGCATCACAGGGGGGTTGCAACTTGACCTTGCCCCTGAGTGATGGCCGGCAGTGTTCTTGCTCCGGGGCAGCAGTGGGAGGGCAGGGGGGAGCAGACCCGGTCTTCGGGGACACCCACCAGTCATGCGATGAGGGCAGGCTGGCTCCGCCTGCAGTTCTCATGGCCTGGGCTGTGAGGGCCCGAGCAGCTGACCCTGTCTCACGCGGGTCTAGAAGAGGCTCAGGCGCCGTCTCTGGGGGGAGGAGCTCCGGCACCCAGGTCACAGCACTGCCTCCCCGCTGAGCAGAGTGCAGCAGGCACACCCAGGCCAGGGCTGGGGTTGACCTCCCCCGCCTGGTGAGGGAGGAAGCCCACCGCCCAGGCTCTTCCCAAGAGGTGCTACAGCGCGGGGACAAATGCTCAGGCTCCACGGCCACACCGCGGGCGTGGGACCCTGGGCTGATGCCCTTCTGTGTCTTAGCACCCTGGGGCGCTAAGGCAATCAGTGTGCTTTGTTCATGGACAGCAGTGCTGGGCTGCTTCTCCTTGTGTGTCTTCACTGGCCGGCAGCATCTGCGCTTGCATTGAGAAGTTCCTCCAGCCTCCCCCAGCACAGACGCAGGAGCTGTCTCCCTGTCCCGTCTGGGCCCCGGGCCTTATTGCGGGCGCTCGGCAGAGGCCGGTATTCCGGGGCGGGTGGCACCTGCTGCTTGCTGTGATAGGAGAACCCTATCCCTCACGACCAGCTAGCCTCCATCCGCTGCTTGCCCGGGGGGGGGTGGTGGTGGTGGTGGTGGTATCGCTGGCGGCCGTGTCCTACTGTGTTCTTGAGCCTCATGGACTTTCTTTGGGTGCCTGTCATTCACCACCCAGGCGGATGCGAGACCATAACCTCTTAGGGAGAGGGCCTTTTATGGGGGGCTGGATATCAGGCTCCGCGTGTTCCACATACCTGGAGGCTCGGCTGGGACTTGTGTGTGTCTCCCCGGCTCAGCACCCACACCTGGTCATGTGACTTGTCGTACACCAGCTTCGTCGGCAGAGGGTCCACACCTATGGACTTGAAAAACAGTAGTGACAAGTTGTCATCACTGTTGGGACGCTGATGGGATTGCATTTCATGGTGACCCACCCTGGGAGTCAACGCTGCTGCGTGGGAACCCAGGATCGCGGCCTGCTGTGTGGCTTTGTCCCCAGAAACACAAACGTGCTTGTCATGAATGTGATCCCTTTAAAGACTTCTTTGCTTGCATGTGTTAAAGGGCCCAGAGCAGCTGCGCAGAGGCCTGCACGTGAGGCTCGGAGTTGTCCGCTCAGCAGAGAGCGGGTTTTCGGCACCTTGTCCTCCTCTCACCTCCGCCACCCTCTGTCCGCCCCTATCGCACCTTTCAGTGCATCTCCCTGGCTGGTCCTCCTCTCGGCATCTCTGGGCCAGTGCCCGTGGGTAACTATTCTCTGGGCTTCTCCCCTTCATCCTGAATTCTGCCCTGGGACGGGTGAGCTCATCCAGTGCCCTGGCTCCTACATAGCTCTAGCATGTACCCGTCTGTCAGTGACCTCACTGAGAAGACGCGCTGACCCTTGCCTGTGCCCACTCTTGCTCCCTGCTGCGAGGCTGCCCTTGCTTTCTTGCTCTAATGAAGGCTCCTGTGCCCCGAAGCCTCGAGCAGCGGCTGCCTCTGGTTTCCTCGAAGGCGCCCACGAAGGGAAGACGTCAGCCCCGACGCTGTCCTCCTCTGCCGAGAGCTGCCGGCCCAGCCCCGCACTTGCTTCCTATACAGCTTCTTCACCTGCACGCTCTCTCTAGCCCCGCCCGAGTCTGCCCTCTTCACAGCCCAGCTCCCTGCAGCTTGCATGCGGCCACTGTCTCTCCTCCTGGGTTCTGGATTCTCATTCCGAGAGGGTGTGGAGCAGCAGGCTCTGAGAACTTTACCAAAAACCTCTTAGACTCTCAACAGATTTTAACACGCTCTCACTGTGCTGAAGGAGAAAGCTACAGTCAGGCAGAGACGCAGGGGACACCCAGGGGAACACACCAGGACCTCAGTTAAAAGCCTCAGGATTAGGGCTGAATTGGAGGCACAGGGAACCTCACAGAAGCCCCACTTGGGCCCAGGTGAGACGAACGTGATTGGCTCCCTACTCTAGGCCGAGCAGGGGAAGGGTGCCCTCTCTGGTGGATCACAGCCATTACGTCTCTGTGTATAGACTGCTGGCCATTCAAGAATAGTAGGGATTTCAAGAGGCAGATGATAAGACCGAAACTAACATCAGAAAGACAATGGCAACAGATCCACCCGTGGTTCATAAAAAGAATTTACATATAGTAGAGGGAATGGAGTGTAAGTTTCAGAAGTGAAGTACCTGAAATAAACTCAATAAATAGGTTTTTGTTGAACCTCTATTAGACACAACAGAAGACAGGATTAACAGAGAGATAGAACACACGGAAGAGGATCAAGCTGGAAGATCTCACTTTTAAAGAGAAAAAAGGTAGTGGATTGATTGAAGAAATGATGGCTGAAAAATTATCCTTGTGATTAAAGATGCCGATCCATGTCTTTCAGAGCCTCTGCAAACCCCAAACCAGAACGAACACAAAGAACACCATACCCAGGCGTGCTCCTGTTCAGCTGCTGAACACCAAACGGAAAATGTGAAAAGGTGACAGAAAAAAAAAATGGACGCGGTACTTTCACAAGAGCAACGGTGAGACTGGCAGTTGGCCTACCTACGAAGATGAAGCCATCTGTAATTACATCCCATGAGAAGACAGCCTTCAGAAATAAAAACACTGTATTACTAAAAAAAGTGTTAAGGGGGCCGGTGCTGTGGCTTAGTGGGTAAAGCCGCTGCCTGCAGTGCCAGCATCCCATATGGGTGCTGGTTCAAGACCTGGCTGCTCCACTTCCCATCCAGCTCTCTGCTATGACCTGGGAAAGCAACAGGCGATGGCCCAAGTCCTTGGGCCCCTGCACCCACGTGGGAGACCCAGAAGCAGCTCTGGCCATTGTGACCATCTGGAGAGTGAACCAGCAAATGGAACACCTCTCTCTGCCTCTCCTTCTCTCTCTGTGTAACTCTGCCTTTCAAATAAAAGTGTTAAAAAATGTTCCCAGAATTCAGAAAAATGGAAAAGGTAAATATCAATTAGTATTACCTTGTCATAGTAATATCTTAAGTGGTTAAATTATACGGAGAATCCAAATTCACTACCACAGTAAAACCAAAGGCAAGAGGAAGGTGAAGAGTTGGAGTGGGCACAGGTTCCGGCATGACTGAGAAGTGAGGTAGCAATTTATAGGAGACTGCACTGATCCATGGATGCAAGCTGTGTTCTCTGTCGTGTTTAAAATACAGAGAAGCGATCTTCCGTAAGGGAGTATGTATAAATTGAATAAATCCAAAAGAAAGCAGAAAGAAAAAGCAACATAAACAGGTAGGTCAAATAAAAATACTAAGGTGTCAGATACAACTCAAATTTAAGTGTTTGGATAAAGCTACATGGAGTTAAAGGTCAGAGCAAGGAAGGGAAAATTATACCAGGAGAACACCTGGCAGAAGCCTCGGTAGAGGCGCACTTCCCAGGAATAAAGCAGTCTACGCAGAATGCGTTATTGCCTTAAAGGAGCAGGAGACAGAAGTTTGGAAACACAGATGACTTCTGAGTAACTGTGGAAGACTTCAACGCCTCTGAGCAGCGTTGCTAGGCAGACCCAAACCGTCACTCGGTGCGTGAGGCGATCTGACATCTCTGCGTGTGTGCAGAACCTGCCACCTCCCGTGTCAGATTGCACGCCCCTTTAACATGCATGTGCACCACGCGCCAGACTGTCACAGGCGCAGTCTAAGGCAAGCATCAGTAAACTTCAAAGGATTCAACCTGTTCGGAGTATGTTCTCTGGCTGGAGTTGGTGAAAAGAAAAATCTGTCCTATTTGCTGGGACAACTTCACGCGATGGGCTCGCACCAGGACCGCTCGGCCTCGCCCTGCGCCTGGACGCACTGCCAGTCCCCGGCCTCGCGTGGTTCCCACTGTCACCCGCAGATCCCTCCCGCGGGCTGCCAAGTCAGCCTCACATTCAACTTGCCAGATTCTGTGCTAATTCTCATTTCACTGAGCAAATAAAGCAAGCAGGACAGTCTCAGGTAATGATCACCTCTTTCCTCCCGATACAATGAAACAATGTGTCTGTCTAAGGCAGGCGGAGACCACGGCCTCCTGGCAGCGGAGAAGGGAATCCTGGGAATCATCACATCAGCATACATGCGCTGTCACGGCCCCTCCTCCTGACTGCCAGCTATCACCTTTGCAGCCGGACTCCCCCCCGCCCCGTGGGCCACCTTCTCTCTCCCTCTGCTGCCCTTTAACTCCGATCCAGTCTAGCAGGCTCGGGTTCCCTGTCCTCATCCTGTTCCTGCCGGCTGCTCTGTGACTTGGGGGTACCACATCCCAAGGGCAGGTCTCGGGCTCCTTAACACACACGTGCCACGGCCCACTCAGCGTCCCTGCAAGCGCCACCTTCTCCGATTGCCTCCTGCCTGGCACCACGAGCTCCGACTCTGGCCTCTGGAGTGAGGGTCAACTACAGACCTGCAGAGCCCCTGTCGCCTCCCCAGTGGCTCCTCATCCTACCTGCAGCCCCTGAAGACAGACTTGGGGGCTGCGTCCCCGACCAGCCTCGCAGCTCTAGGGTCTGCACCGGTACAGAGCCGTGCGGGAGCAGTCAGCCAGCGCCTCTCCCTCTTCCCTGACCACCAGCTCAAGTGGGGCGTGGGGGCGGGGCCCGGGGGTACCTGCAGCACTTTCTGGGCGTGGACATCCAGCACGAGGACTCTGCCCAGCGCCGGCTGCGCCGCGTAGATGTAGCGGTTCCGGACGTTCACTGCTGACGCCCACTGGCACGGCGCCGTGCCCTCTCCTGCCACTTGGGGGCAGATTTCTTCCTGTGGGGGACAGAGACAGCCGTGAATCTCCAGAACCCCTTCCTCCCACCTGTGGGTGGTCCCCAGCACTCACAGTCTGCTGGACCCCAGGCCTGGGTCTGCAGCTCAGACCTCCTCCAGCTCCGCCCCTGCTCTCTCACAGCCATCACACCCAGCTGTCCCCGACTCCTGGTCCCCAGCACCATCGGGTTGGCCACATCCAAAGCATGAGTGCCAACTGTGACTGCAGCTTCTCCCCATGGAGTCGTCAGGAAGGGATCCTGGACCCCTCTCCTAAACCTCTACGTCCACGGCCTAGACGAGGCAGTAGTTTGCAAACGGGCCCCACCCCTCTTCCCCAGCTAGTCCTGTTGTGGAACAGGAGAAGCTGAGGCTCAGAGGGTTAGCTCACTTTTCCAACATCACTTATCCTCCTGCGTGAGGGAGGCGGGCTCTGATTCGGGGTCTGCCCGATCCTGGGGCTCACACCGTGGAGTTGTGCTGAGACACCTTCAGGCCCTGTTTCACTGTGTCCCATTTAGCCTCTTAGCCAGGAAAACTGCACACTCGTTACCATCTGAGAGCTCTTTGCCAAGCTATTGGTTAGTATTGCAAACAGATGGTAGATTAGTGCCAAGGTGACAGTGCAATTATTTAACAGCAAGAAATTACCTGGGACCACTGTTTGTAACTGGTGTCAGGGCTCCTACATGGAAGGAAAACTCCTAAGAAGCAACACTTCTAATCATTCATTCATTCCCATGAAGGCGCCTAATCCACACAGGGAAGAAGAGCGACAGCCGGGGATGCACGGCAGCCTGCAACACGCCCGTGGCGGGATGCGCTGGGCCCTGCCCCTCACGGTCCCCGAGGACACGTGGTGTGCACCCCCAAGGGGGAGCCACGTGGAGGGTCAGATGACCTCTGGGGTTCAGTGCCACAGTCCCAAGCTCAGAGTATCCCACGGGGAAGAGAGGCCTGGGCCAGGAGGTAGGAATGCTGGGTCTCCCGCTCTGCCTGCAATGGGACCTTCGGCCTTTGCGTGGGAACCCACCTCCACACCCTGGCCCGTCTGAGGGCTCAGCACACGTGAGTGGCTGCTGAGTGAAGGAGGTGAGGGTTAAGTTCTCAGCCTCCATCCCTCTCTTCGCTGTGAAAAATACGAGACCCCAAAGAGCAAGCAGAATTAAGCGATCCCGCGGCATACAGGGTTGAGGACTCCCTTTCAGGATCCTGTCTGTGTGTGATGTTGAGGCTGCCTGGGCCACAGAAACTTACCAAGTCCATGAAGATCTTCTCGGTGGGTTTGAGGTGCCGCTGGACCTCGCAGTCCACAGGGTGGACCACCACGATGCCGTCATCGGAGAAGACGTAGAACATGTTCCCCACGCTGAGGCCTGGAGGGAACACAGCGTGGTCACACCCCTCCCAGGGGCCTCGCTGTAGACAAGGTCATGTACAACACAGAACATGCACGGAACCAGCGACGTGGAAACCTGTGCTGCAGGGACCCAGTGCATCACCTGGCCTTGGCGGGGCCAGGTGGGGCAGCAGGAGGCCTGATGGCGTTCAAGGGCACGGGGAGCAGGTGCCTCAAAATTCATCAAGCATAGCTCCGCCCTGCAGTCCCAGGCACTCACACACAGCAGCCCCAAGGCCTCCAGGGCTGGTCTCTCCCTTAGTTCCCACAGTCCTTTGGTGCCGTTCTGAGAGGAACGTCTTCACATCAGGTCCCACAGACCAGACCGCGCCCCAACAGCCGAGGCTCTGACTTCTGACCACACAAGGCCACTCCTAGGAATAGGCCAGCTTGGCCCTGGCCTGTCGGCACCTCCCTCCAGCCACTTGTGCCCACTTCTGCCCCATCCATTTCTGTGGCTGCGGCTGTCTAGGGAAAGGGGGCCTTGTAGACCAAATGCAGCCTTCTTCATCTAAATTGACTGGGGCCTGGCTCAGGCTACCTGCCTTTGTGCCAGAGCTGGGTTGGACCCTGAGCCCTGCCTCTGGCCGCCACCTGCTGTCTCTCCGTGAAGAGGGGACAGTGACACAAAGATGAATCAGGTCCGAGTTCTCCCTTCCTCTCCCTCTGTTTGTTTCTTTAAAGCTACAACATCAAGATGTCTATAAAACCCAAGAAGCTTGCTTAGGAGGGTACTCGAAAGAGTTCAAGGGAAGTGGAATTACAATAGGTTTATTCTGATGCCCCCAGTTTTGAGATCCATGCATAGTTTTTTTCACAATACATTTGTCTCATGACCTTTTGGAAAACCCTTCTTATGCACTGGATTTCCAAGTCTTTGCATCAAAACAAACTGACCTTTTAATTCCATTTCCTACGGATTTTCTCAAACCCTTTCTTACAGTAGTAGAAAGCCTATGCATACCCAAATCTGCAGATTCTCAAGGCCCTAGAATGAGTGGTACAAGGCTTGCATGGCACACACATTTTCCTCTAACTAAATCATCTCTGGGTTACTAATGACACCTAATGCAATGCACGAGTGTCAACAGTTGCTGTGCTGTATTGGTTACGGCAAATGACAGGTGGTAAAGCCTGTCCATGTACCCCTTTCTCCTCAGCTGTTTCCATCTGTGGGTGGCTGAGTCACATGCAGAGGTTGACTGTGCACAGCAAACTCTGTCCTGCACAGGGACAAGCCCTGTGTTCTGGGGCAGCTGACTATGCACACGCCTCTGTGAGGAGCCAGAAAACAGTGAGCTGGGAGGTTGCTTCCTTGCAGTGCTCTGCAGGGGGTTTTCTTTTCTTGTTTTATTTTTTTTGACAGGCAGAGTGGACAGTGAGAGAGAGACAGAGAGAAAGGTCTTCCTTTTGCCGTTGGTTCACCCTCCAATGGCCGCTGTGGCCGGCGCACCGTGCTGATCCGATGGCAGGAGCCAGGTGCTTCTCCTGGTCTCCCATGGGGTGCAGGGCCCAAGCACTTGGGCCATCCTCCACTGCACTCCCTGGCCACAGCAGAGAGCTGGCCTGGAAGAGGGGCAACCGGGACAGAATCCGGCGCCCCGACCGGGACTAGAACCCAGTGTGCTGGCGCCGCAGGCGGAGGATTAGCCTAGTGAGCCATGGCGCCGGCCCGTAGGGGGTTTTTGAGCCGGTGGCCCTTGGTGAGAGGAAGGCTACTGTGGGAGGCGCCCGTGATCCGACCTAGTGGGCTGCAGCGTCTTGCTCAAAGCAGCTCTGGGCCGCAGAGCTCTTGGTACTGGTAGCAGCTCCTCGGAAGCTGCTGATGCCAGGGGAGAGCCCACATGCCGCCCTGGGGAACCCTGGGGTGCCAGGCAGACGCTGGCTGCCTACAAGTGCTCTCACCTGCTGTTGCTTTCACCTGCTTGGCACAGGCCCCCGGAACGGCCCCTTTAAGGGGCTTCTCAGGAAACCATAAGCAGGAAGAACCAACCTAAGATTGAAAGCTCTGGGGCTGGTGCTATGGCAGAGTAGGCTAAGCCTCAGCCTGTGACACCGGCATCCTGTATGGGCACCAGTTTGTGTCCCAGCTGCTCCTCTTCCAATCCAGCTCCCTGCTGATGGCCCAAGTGTTTGGGCCTTGTACCCACGTGGGAGGCCCGGAGAAAGCTCCTGGCTCATATCAGCCCACCTGCAGCTGTTGCAGTCACCTGGGGAGTCAACCAGCAGATGGAAGACCCCCCTCTCTCTGTCTCTCCTTTTCTCTGTAACCTTGCCTCCAAATTAAATCTTAACAAAAGATTGAAGGCCTAACAGAGTCCACACGGGGTTTGTAGCAGCAGGCGACTCTCAGGCTGCACACGGGGCCCTGCACGCAGTGGACCCTGCCCCGTGAGGCTCAACACACAGTCAGAAACTGTTGCGGCTTGGTGCTCTGGTCTCCTTTCTCCCAGTGAGGTGCCAGTGTGTCCTGAGGCCCACGGGCCCCTTCCTTTGGGCTCCTGTGGTCCCTGTCACTAGGTCTCGAGTTTCTGGTGTGAAGGCTGCAAGCACGGAGCTGCCCCTCATGGGATGGAACCTGCTGGCAGCCGCCCTGGCCAATCTGGTGCAGCTGTGCCAGGGTCTTGTGTGGGTGAGCGGGACCCCACAGCTGCAGGTCACACCACACAGCGGGGCTCCCACACAGGAAACAGCCTTGTTTCCCAAGAGAGGGAGGCTGTGCTTGATGCTAACACACGGTGCCTTCCACTGCTTCCCATACCCGAATTTTGCCCACTGCGTGGGAGCCTAAGGAATCCTGAAGTGACCTGGCCTGGGACCAGAGGGACAGGTGCAGGATGAGGACCCTGTGCCACCCAGCAGCGAGTGGCTCACTCCCTCCGTACCTCGCATGCACGCTATTTTTGAACCATGTAGAACTGTCAAGGCTAGACCACTTCTGAGGTACAATGACAGTTTCATATGACTCAACCTAGTATCTTAAGGTTTGTTGGATAAATTTTTGAAAGATCTATATGCACTGAAAAATACACACTGATAGAAATCATCAACATTTCCTTGACCAGCGCTCACTTACGGTACAGCTACTATCTAGCGGAGATCTACATTAAGCCAAACACTAAACCCAATGCCAACATCAACTTCTCAGAAAAAGCATGAGATCCAGATGTGACCGGGCACACCCGCACGTGCTCTGAGCGGCTTCTGATGGAAACTGGACGTATCTCGGCCGCCATTACGCCCGCTCTGGACAGGCTGTACCTCTGAGTCCATGCGCGTGATTCTGACCTCCCACCTGATTTGGAGCCTGGGCCCTGCTGGTGAGGGTGGTCTGGTGCCTGCAGAAGTGGACAGCAGCTCACCCAGAGACAGCCCACCAGGGAGCCCCAGCACATGAACACAGGCACAAAACACAGAGCAATTCGGTCCTCTACCTTCCTCTCGCCACAGAATGTTGGCCACTGCGGCGGCCGTCCACGGCAGCAGGGAATTAAGGGAGCAGGAGGGAGATTGGAGGAGGAGAGAAGAGGAAAGCAATGTCAGATCATGCAGTGATCCGTCGTGAGCACACGAGGACCCAGTTCATCGCTCACAGAGCGGGCACCACTCACTGCCCAGCCACAGGCTCTGGGGACCCCGGGCACGCACAAATGCTGCTTGGTCTCGGGACCCCTCAGGTCCTAAGTCAATCTGTGCCACTAGGTCCCCACGTTACAGAAGCTCATGGCGTTCGCCACACACTGTGGGTGACGGGGGAGGGAGCGAGGTCTCGCCCAGATTTCCTGGAACACAGCCAGAATGGGTTTTTGACTGGGATTCTCCAGGGAGGGCCAAGTGAAATAAACGCTTCTGATTATCTCCTTTGATGACACAATTTCAGCTGGAGTCTATGACCAAGGGAAGGAGACGGAGACCAACCCCTGTGGCCACGAAGCCACACTGGCCTGCCCACCTGGGGAGTAGCAGCTCTCAGGGAGAGCATGCTTGGTGAGCTACTGCTTGGGATCAGGTGACCACTCTCCCGGTGGTGTGCATGCGCAGGACCCCCTGATCCGCAGGGGATATGTTCCTGGGCCCCAGTAGAGGTCTGAAACCTTGCAGAATATCAAACGCTGTATGAAGTTCACAGAAAATGTGTGAAGAAAAACTGTGCATGCATTTCAGAGTTTTGGGCACCAAGAGAAACATTTTTCCATTCCATTTCTCACAGGCTGTCTCAAGTGCCCTTGGGTGGTTAAGCAGGAAGCAGGAGCAGGGCTGGGGTACCTGAGTTTCCTTCTGGACCTCAGTTCTGTCTGCTGTCCAGGGATTTCCAGAACTGTCCAGGTTCTGGGGATGGTTTCCTGACCGCTGGGTGCCCTCTGCGCCCATCTGTATGCCCGGAGCACACAGGGTCTACCAGACCCTCATTACCCAGTGCCCTCCCTGGCCTCCCAACAGCCCCAGCGGTGGGGCAGGGGGAGGGGGAACCTAAGGCAAGAGTGGACTCACGGGTCTTCCTGGCCGAGTCTTCGATGAAGAGCGAGGAGATGTCTTCGTCCACACCCACCTCGTTCTTGGCAATGCAGGTGTACGCCCCCGTGTCCTCATACCGAACGCTGCCAATGTGGAGTTCGCTCCCATTGGCTGCAGGAAGCACAGGGCTCAGGGGGTCCTGCCTGGTTGGAAACCACCCTCTACCTCCTCCCCATTCCCTTCATGGGACCACTAAGCGTGGGAGACATAAGACACACTCCTGAAACTGTGCTCCCCTGAAACGCGCTGGGCGGGGAGGGGGTGGGAACGGGCAGACCAGCGCCCTCGGGAAGCCCAGATCTCGGAGCGAACGGGAAGACCTGCGGTGTATCTGACCTGAGGATACACCTGACTTAGGCTGAAGCAGCATTCTTGTTTCCATTCCTGGGGGAGGGGCCGGTGGGAACCGGAGGGGAACTGCCCCCGGGAAGCAAGGCCGGTTCTTACCTAAAAGCGAGAGCTGCTTGGACAGCTGGGCCGAGACATCCATGCCGTTTTTCAGCCAAGTGATTCTGGGCATGGGGATGCCCTCTGCGTGGCATCGCAGGCTGGCGGCCACCCCGGGCTCCTGGGCTTGGGTCTCGGGATAGACGCGGATGACCGGCGGCACTGCGGGTGAGAAGGAGCGTGCTAAGAGAAGGCCCCCACTGGCTTCGGGCCCCACCCAGAGCCCCTGCTCCTGAAGGGCGGGGCCGGGAGGCGGCCCTGGGGATGTGAACCGCTGGCTGGTTCACAGCGATCCTCTAGCCTCTCCCACGGTGCAAGCGCTAACGCGCGGGCTGTGAGCCGCCTCGCGGGCAGTAAGCACACCAGGCTCTGTGCCATGCGAGTCACGGCTTTGTCCGGGAGCTCTCAGGCGTGTGGCTGTTCTGATGCTGCGTGTACAGAGCAGCGGCCGCAGAAGTGTTTCTGAACAGATCAGGGTCAGCTGTGTGATCCCTCTCACAGAAAACCACCGGGCAGGCCCTAACTTCTTGTAGAGGAAGCTTCACAGAGTAAGTGCCCCGAGCACCCACCGGCGCCCCCTCTGGAAGCCTCCGCATTTCCAACCCCTAACGGGTGGGCGGACTCAGCCAGGGGTGCTGGCAGTCCAACCAGGGTCGGAGGGTCTGAGCGACCTGGCCCATCTGCCAGGTGAGTCCAAGCGAGGAAGGCTCTGTCCCCTGCACAGCGCACTGGCCCTTCACCGCAGCTCCTCCCTCCTGGCCCTGGCTCTGCGCCCCGGGGGGTGGGGTGTGTGTGTGTGTGTGTGTGTGATTGTGCGTGCTTGGGTCATTCTCAGCGGGCTTTTACTCATCCACGCGCCATATCCACGGACTTCCTAGAAGAGGATCGGTGGCAGCTTACACACCTGGGTATTAAACAAAAGCATCACACCCCCTTTGGAAAGAGGGGAAATGGATTCTTCAGGAAGTGCACATTTCCAAGGGTGCTTCAAGAAGTTCATGGAAAAACGTGATGAAGAGTGTGTATTTTCCATGAACAGCTAGGGCACCCTTGTGCATTTTCCCAGGGTTATCTTAAAACCTCTGTTGTCCAATTAAGAGTCCCAGGACCTTAGGGAAGCACAGATCATCCTTGGGATCAGCGCACAGAACGAACTGACATTTAGGTAGAGGAGCCCAGGGCCAGAGCAAGGCCAAACGCCAGTGACCTGTGCGTGGATAGACCGAGGGCAGAAGTGGACTCTCCAATTTCCACCAAAATTCTTCAGCGCACGCTAACAATCTCCTCAGCGCATTCCGAGCTTCAGTCTTCCCTTGGCTGACTTCTGGGGCAAAGCCAGGAGCAGACGTGAAAGCCAAATGAAAAAAGGCAAAGAAACCACTGCACCCTCACGGCCGGAGCTGTCCCAGGATCACGAGCTCCGGGTTTCCTACGGCACCTGCACAGGGACCCAGGCACAGCGCACGCCAGAGTCGTCCCCCAGTTTCTCTGTGTTCCAGGCTCTCGGGCAGGGTCCTGGCTGGGGGTGTGGGAGGAAGAAGGGCCTGGCGGACGCTTTTCTGGAAGATGGCTTAGAACATACCGTGTGTCTCCCTTCTCCGATCCCCTTAGTTCAAAGAGGAAAGCAGCTTCCTCACACCCAGCATCTGGCAGAGGCAAGAATGGGGTTCATGCTGAACCAGTGTCAGCAGAAGTGGGAGTGTCCTGGGGGCCAGGACAGGGCCGGGAAGGCGACGCAGCAACGGGAGGCCAGGCGCCGGCCAGCCTGAGCCCCTGCTCTCCTGCCCACCACTCTGATTTTCATGCGCCTGTCTAACAAGCGCAAAGTAACCTCAAGTAAGGTGGGGGTGGGGGTGGGCAGATAGATAGGGGCAGAAACTCTTGCATGAGACGGGCATGACTGCACAGTGGGCTAGGCTGCCTCCTGCATCCCATGCTGGACTGTTGGCTTGACTCCCGGCCACACTGCTTCCAAACAGCTCCCTGCTATTGCATCTGGGAAAGCAGCAGAAGATGGCTCAAGTACTTGGGATCCCTGCCACCCATGCGGGAGACCCGGATGAGGTTCCAGGTTCCTGGCTTCATCCCGGCCCTGTCCCAGCTGTTGTGAACCAGTGGATGGAAGCTTGCTTTCTCCGCCTTTCACACTTTTAAAAAAGAGGAATTAATTAGAAAGGCAAATAGCAGTGTAACTGATAAGTGAATCTAACAGCAGACTTTAAAAACCTTGAATAAAACACCTAGGCTTTTGGAAGATTTGATCAATGGAAAAAAAGAATTAACAGATAAAATTAAAAAAAGAAATACTATAGTCATTCAGTAATGAGTAATGCACAAATCTCAACGACCAGATCATTTAAAAACAAACTTTAAAGTATCAACACCAACTTGAGAAGAGATTATTTTAACAATGTAAAGTGCTGCCAACCCCAAAGCCAGTCTGTCTGGTTAGTTTTATTGGAGAGCTTCTCTGCACGCTGAAGGGTGTGTGTGTGTGTGTATGTGTGTGTGCGCGTGTGCTGTGCTGGAGTGGAGCACAGAGGTGTTCCAGATTTCATGACCAAGCTGGTGTAAGCAGGACACCAAAGCCCCGAGAGCTGAGGCAGGCGCACCGCACTGATCCGAAGGCAGGAGCCAGGTGCTTCTCCTGGTCTCCCATGGGGTACAGGGCCCAAGCACTTGGGCCATCCTCCACTGCACTCCCTGGCCACAGCAGAGAGCTGGCCTGGAAGAGGGGCAACCGGGAACAGAATCCGGCGCCCCGACTGGGACTAGAACCCAGGTGCCGGCGCCTACTGAGCCACGGCGCCGGCCCCTCAGTGCAGTATTAACAAAGCGAATCCACTGTGACCAAGTGTACTACGTCTCAATGGCTAGCTATTAGGAAGTCTATAATTAGTTATAGGCAAAGTTACAGGCAAAGAGAAAAACCACTTAATCCTCCTGCTAGACACGGAAAGGGCCTTTGAAAAAAAATCCAAAATCCATTTCTTGGGGCAAAAGCTTCCATAAAGCAGGAGTGGAATGATATTTTCTCCCTGCCATGAAGACTCTCTCTACGGAAAGAAGAAGTGGCAGCATGCTTCTCAGAGCGGACAAACAGCAGGTAAGGAACAAAGGAAAAAGAAAAAGGAAGAGAGGCGGCCAGGTTCTGCTAGACTTCATCAACGGGGGGCAACTAATGAGAAACGCAAAGATGAGCGAGATGGAGAAGGCTGTTTGCTGTGGGTGTTCTCTAGGTAGCAAACCCGACGTGGTAAGGATTAATGAGAGCACAGCCCACGGGGCAGGCCCAGAGCACACCGTCGCTGCGTGCTACCATCCCAGCAATGGCCACACGAAAGCAGAGTGGGCCCAAGCGAACAAAACTGCAGAGCCTCACTAGCAACTTAACTAAAGACAGGAGCAGCTGGAAGGAGACCTTCTCTGATGAGATCTACCATGGATAAGAACCAACATACTCCAATTTGAACCAAATATATTTAGTCTAATTAACGTCAGTTGGTCAGGGCTCAACGAAACAATTCTCAATTTATCCAGAAGAAAACAACGTGCCATCAAGGCAGTGTTGAAAACCGAGAAGCTGACTGCCATTACAGTAGACATTACAAAGTGCTGCAATGCCGAACTCGGCAAAGCAGGGAGGGGGCAGGCTTAGGAGTGCCCACCAGGTGCCGCACCAGCCAGCGTGATCAGTGTTGCAAAGCTCTGTCAATTCAACCTCGGGACTGACGGCCACTTCCCGAGGGGGTTCTGGGGACAGGGACCCAGGAAACTCTTGAGAACAGAGAGCAGGCTCCACTCCTTCCTCTGCCCACAGCAAGGACTGACATTCCTGATGCCTGTGGTGCTGGCCCTTTTGCTGTTGGGGGGCTTTGTCCCAGGAGCCAGGGACTCAAAGAATGGCTTGCGAGAAGTCTCCTCCCCAGGGGCATACTAGCTGTGACCTTTGAAGGGAGACAGCAGACTCCTGGCCAAGCGGGCCTCTGAGTCCCCTGCAGGGCTTGGTAGGGCAGGGGCCGGCCCCCACAGCGTCTGAGGTCACAGGCCAGGCTGAGGCTGGGAATTCCCATCTTCCTAACAGGCTCCCAGGAATGCCCAGAGTCCCCGCTGGCAGGGGCTTTGACACAGCCTCCAAGTCTCTTGGAGCAGAAGCCACAGGAGCAGAGGGGTGGTGGCCACACAGCTTCCCCCTCCTCTCCATCCCTGCACCAGCAGGACTGAAGCCTCGGGCCTCCGCCTGCTCCGTCTCTAATGCCCCATCTCCCCCTGGTCTTGACCCAGCCAACTGGGGGATCCTGAGGAACACTGTCCCCACGACCTCTGTCCTCTGCCAGGCCCCAGGACGCCAAGGCCTCCGAGCCACCTCCTAGGGGTTCCTTCACTGTGCCTTCCAGAACTCACGTTCCATCCTCAGCAAAACCTCCCAGGTCTCTTACCCGTTCTGAGTGGCCCTTGCCCCTCCCTTCCCCCTGGAAGGCCAGGGCTCTCCGAGGACCCTGCTTTTCCCGCGGCCTTGAGTGGGGCCCCTCATTCCTCACTCCGTGATGGGATGTGCGACCCTCATGTCCATTTTGCCAGAAAACTGTCCGGTTTCCAGTCTCCACGCCCTGGCTCATTCTTCCACCCACTGCTCATGCCCAGCTGCCTGGATGCGGCTCAACACCTCTCTCAGCCCCGCATCAACATCCCCTTTTATGCAGATGGATCCTATTGGTCCAATAAGACACCTTTTTCTTCTATCTAGAATTAAAAATGAGAGGCCCCTCTTCTTGGGCCAGCTGTACCCCACTCTGCTCCTTGGAAGCACCTGGAAGGACTGCCCACACTTGGCGGCTGGCACCTCTGTCTACCGCCCTAGTGATGCTGTGTCCGCTGCTCCATCTGAACTGCTCCATATCTCGGCCACCACCACGTGCTGACCTTGACCGACGACCTCCTCTCCCGGGTGGCCCACAGCATCCAACATGGCCCATGACCCCTCCTCGCGGCCCTTCTGCCCAGCCCCTGCTGGTTCTGTCTCATCGCTCCAGCTCTGAACCGGAGTTCCTGGCCTGCGGACGTCCTTTCTCGGTGCTTGCGCTCAGTCTCCTATGTAGCATCTGCTCTGACACAGGAAGTTTCCATCAGCGCTCAAGCCCCTCCCTCCCACCGGCTCTCTGATGCCCAGCGCCTGCCCAGCACTCCGGAGGGGTTCAGCAGCCAGCTTTCATTTAGGCCAGCCCTGGGAGCTCCCGGCCTCTCATCTCAGGGCTCGACTCATCCGGCTCCCGGCTGAGGCACCTGAGAAAGCCGCAGAGGATGACCCACGTACTTGGGCCCCTGCATCCATGTGGGAGACCAGAAGCACCTCTCGCCTCCTGGCTTTGGCCTGGCCCAGCCCGCGCTGTTGCAGCCATTTGGAGAGTGGACCACCGAATGGAGAGCTCCTTCTCTGTCCACGGTGGCTCTCAAGTACATCTTAGAGCTGTTCCTGAGCACCTTTCGCCGGGCGACACTGAAGGTGCGCAGCCAGGCCAGCAGCACCCAAAGGGCCCTGCAGAGTCCTGGGCAATGGGGGAGCAGGACGAGGGGGTCCCTGGGTCCTCCCAGCTCACTGTCCTGTGCCGCAGAAGATGAAACCCGAGGCAGCATGGAGCGTTGCCTGCAGGCCCACCTTTCCCTGAGCTGACTGCTCTGGGGAGACCAGAAGCCAGTTTTGATTTAGCTCGCAGCTGCGTGGTAGTTGGCTCACTGCCCCAGGACTAGACTGGCCCCTTGCTGGGTGACGAGGCTGTGAGTCCAACAGTTGGGGTCAAAGAGGCCCAGGCCCTGTGGGAGCACCTGGCCCTGTGCTGGTCCCTGCTGGTGGAAGCTGTGGCTCCCCTCAGCCCCAGAGCCTTGGAGCCAGCCTTCTACCAGACAGGGATGGGTGGACAAGAACTCTGGGCATGGAAGGGCCTCCATGGGGTCCTGTGAAACAGGTGCACAGCACAGCTCCCCACCAGCAACATGACAGAGACTCAGCTGTTTCCGTGGGCCCTGATCATCCCTTCTCATTTTCTGTTCATCTGCACACTAAATATAATTGGAAATTAATATATCCTGGGTAAATATATTCATTGTCTTTTAAGTGTGTGAAACCTTCCAGCGAAAACATTTGAATACCTAACACAAAAGCCCGTTTTCTCTGGCCAACATCTGTCACTGCCAAGCTGAAAGGCAGCCCAAGTATGTCCGTAAGTAAGTCGTACCATCAGAAATTGCCAGGCTGGGGTAATAAGCAGATCCGGGAGATGATTGTTGTGCTTTGGGAGAGAATTGCTACTTGTCTCAGCTGTGGGGAGGTCAAGGGTGTTTTTAATTTAATGAATTCATCATTTATGTCTGAAGATCTTGCTTCTTCCTATGAAAGCAATGAGGGAGTTTGCACAAAGCTATAAATCATGTCAGTGTGTGTGGCTCACTGGGCAGCCTGGGCTTTGGGCAAGTTACACCGAGGCTTTGAGAGGAAGTAGTGACCTGCAAGGATTCTCCCCTGGCCGGCAGGGCAGGACACAGTCACGGATAGCGAAATCCTGCAGGACAGCGCAGCCTGTATATGGGGTCCTCGCCCTGCTGCCAGGGAGCCGGGCAGCTCCGAGGGGAAGCAGCCTCGACTCTTACTCTTGGCATTTTTTTCTAGGTCTTGATGTTCCCATCTGTATAATGGGCTGGAAGCTCTCTGGGGGGCCAGCAACTCTGACCACCTGTACCTACCAACTTCTGTAGGTGTTTGCCAAGCACTTTCTAACTCCGCAGGCCTGTAGGTCTCAGATGGCTAGAGACAAGGCAGCACCAGCCCCTCATGAGGATGTGAGCCCAGGCCTCTGTGGCTGAGTTCACGTCTTCAACCTTCATCAGAGCTGTTGCCGGGGGTGGGGGTGGGGGTGGGGGTCTGCACCGAGCCTACTGTGGAACAGCCGGCCCTGCCTCTGGGAAAACCATTTAATCTGAGCCTGGTTTCCTGTCCACACAGCAGGGCTGCTGCCTAGGATGCACACAGTGTTATTACTGTGATCAATTTACAACATCTTCCCACACTGATCCCACTTTACTCCTTTCAAGTCCAGCTCAGCAAATTCCACTTCTGCCATGCTTTGAAAGCCTCCTGTCGCGTTCCCAGGCCAGCAGCAATGTCCTCTTGTCCTTAGGAGGTGACAACAGCCCACCTTAGGATGAATCCAGACACCATGCCCAAGTGTCTGGGAGTCAGCCCAGTCCCAGGCCCTCGTGGGCTCCTGGGATGCAGCCACCCGAGAGCCCAGCCAGAGTCGTGGCGACAGAGCCAAGAGGCAGAAACCTGGTCGTCACACCCGCTGGTCCCAACGCACTCCCTCCTACTTGCTGCAGACATCTCTTGACAACCAGGAAATGGGTCTCCAGTGGCCTGCCGGGATTTCAGCGACAAGGTTTTGCTCTTTGTTTAGACACCTAGGGCCAAGAGTACCCTCTCTGGCTAAGCCTGAGCAATGGCTGGGCTGGTGGGGGGCGAGGCAGCTGTAGAGCCTCAGACAGAACCCCCCCTGCCAGCTGAGCGCCCCGCCTCCCACCTGTTCTTTACTGATGCCCAGAACACCACAGCGTGTTGACGGCTTCGCTCCAGGGGTGCTGGGAGTACAACACAGGCTCCATCCATACTAAGAGCTCAGTCTCAAAAACCTGGGGTCCGGGGATAGCCCGGCACTGTGGACTAAACACTCTGGGTATTGAACAATTTGAGACCACAGCATTCTCCCAGCAGCCCAAGGCATCTACAGGTTTGCTCACCTGCGAGGTCTGAGGTTCTGGGCAGGGGGATCCCCGAAACAGGCTGCGAGGGCAGTGTGAGGGGGGCAGGGTGAGCGGGGCTGCCCTGAAGGCCATGCAGGGTCGGCGAGCTCATGTTCCCAACTCGCCTGAGGACCTCAGGCGTCCCCTCTCATCACCCCGTGCAGCCATGCTCCAGCTCGGACAGCCCTGCTGAGGGAGCCCCTGGCTCCAACCCCAGCCGCCGGTTCACCCACTAGGGTTATAATGAAGGACACTTGGCCTGCCTCTCAGGGACTCCACGAACTTCATCAGAGGCCAACACGTGCAGCCAGGAAGCCCCCAGGCCTCAATCCCAGCGCAGGAGCAGCACTAAGGGGCGGGTGCTGTGGCCCAGAGGGTTAAGCTACAGCTTTGAACACCCGCATCCCATGTCTGAGTGCCAGGTTCGAGCTCTGGCTACTTGCTCATGTCCCTGAGAGGGAGCCAATGACGTCCCAAGTACTTGGGTCTCTGCAACCCACGTGGGAGACTTGGATGCAGTTCCTGGCTCCTGGCTTCAGGCTAGTCCTGGCTGCTGTGGGCATTCTGGGAGTGAATCAATGGATGGAAGATCTTTATCATTCTGATTTTCAAATAAAGTTTTAAAAAACAAACAGTCAGATGGGGCTGTGGCAGGAATGACTATGCTGAAGCCTAAACGTCCTGTCAGGTAGATGCAGAGGCGAGGTGAGCTCACACGGCGTCCCTTCAGTGGCTCCCACCCCGAATCCCCGAGGTAAGCAAGGTGAACCTCCCGATGTCCCAGCAACTGCTGTAGGCGGGACCTGGCGGCTTCCACACCACTCCCTCACGCCCCGACACCGGCTCAGCCCTGCTGGGTTTGGCTGGATGAGACTCGCTTCCCTGTGCTGACCTGCTGGGGAACTGTGGGGAGACTGAACTGTGTGTTCTGCTGGCTGCAGCGGCCAGCTGCCATGGCCAGTGGTGTGATGTGGAGGTCACGGTGCCGGCTCTGGGTCCAGAAGCACTCCTCAGAGCAGGGGGAGCCCGGGTGAGTGACCCCACGCAGAAACGCTCCCACAGAACACTGACGGAAGGTCTGCTCAGCCCGCACCAGCCTGCTCAGGGCTTGGAAAGCCCGGGTTGGTGCAGCTGCTGCAGCTGTAGCCATTTGCCCAGGTGCTAGGCGTGCGGGCAACACGGGGCTCATCCAATCAGAACGGAGCCCCAGACCTGCTCCGCTTCTGTCTGAGCTGAGCCCCTGGGGGAGGGGAACACTGCCGGCCTCCCCACGGCACAGGGTGTGGCTCACTGGCTCCTGGAGGAGGAGCAGCGAGTTTCAAACTCTCGGCTCCAGAGCCCACGGCTGCTCAGCCAGGCACCCTGAGTGCTCTGCAGGGCAGAGGACGGGGGAGGGGACGCAGCATGAAGGGGACGACACGCGTGGCGCCATTTACTGACCATTCACCTGCAGGACGTGGGTCTGGAACAGCTCCTCGTGGCCGGCGGCGTGGCAGGTGTAATTGCCCATGTGGATGGTGGTCACCTTGGTGATGTACAGGGAGTTGTCCTCACCGAAGTCCTGTGTGGGCAAAGCCGACAGTGAGATCCAGTCCCCATGGAGCAGGCTGTGCAGACACAGAAGTCTTCCTGTGTCTGGCCCCGCTCGCCTGGAGCGGCCTGCAGGCTGTGGCCCTGGGCAGCAGTACCGCCGCCGCCCTGCACGCGGCCAGCACTGACCCCCGACGTCCATTTCCAGCCTTGCTGCCCTGGCACCTCCTCTGGGAGGCCTGGCTTGACCTCTGCCCGCAGCGCACCTGCTCTTGACCTTGCCTCACGCAAGCCTCTCCTCCTTCCTGACCCAGGAGGCCCCATTCCTGGAGGGTGGGCTGCCTTTAGAGCAGGGGCCAGCCAAAGTCTTGTTGAGGGGAGAGTCAACGTTCTTGGCTCTGCGGGTTGGCCAGGTCCTGTCCATCACTCGACGCTGCTGCTACGGCAGAACAGCCATCCCCAGACGTCACTCGGGGAGGGCGGCTGTATCCGCTGAAATGTAACTCAGTGGTGCTCAGCTGCATCTGGCCCGTGGCTGCAGCTCGCTGACTGGTGATTCAGATCTCACCTGAGCCCCAGGATGACCTTGGGCAGGTTGCAGAGACGGGGGAACGCTGAAGACAATGGAGCACACAGAAAACAGGGGCAGGGCCTTATGGGAGCGCCAGGGAGGGCTGGTGGCCGGGGTGGTGCAAGCAGTGGCCTGAGAGCCTCGGGCCGGGAGTTCAGCAGCATCACAACACGGGGCCTCACGGGCCCAGCGGGCAGGGGAGGGAGGTAGGAGGGGCTTCTGGCTGCCTGAGGCCCCCAGGAAGCACTGCACGCCAGTCACTTCCTGCCTCAGCTCTGGTCCAGCCTGCAGCACCCTGCACAGCGCCGGCCCCTGCTGGGCCTCGGGCGCAGACGGCTGGGAGTGAAGTGCCCGGCACTCCGGGGGAGACGCTCATCAGGGCTGACCTGAGCGCCTGGTCGTCTCTGAGGCTAGGGTGTGCGGAGCTGAGCACACAGACAAGGCCCAGGCTCCCTGGCTGGCCAGGGCAGTCTGCGAGGAGCTGGGGGAAGCCTGGCGGTGGAGGCTCAGGGACCCTGGCTTCGGCTGGAGCTCTGCCACGGACCACACGTCCCCTAGCCCCTCTGGCAGTGGTCTCTCCACTTGTAGACTGTGGACGACACAGTGCCCAGGCTGCCTGCTGGCGCTTCAGGAGCCTGGCAGGAAAACCCACGTGAATACACGTTCTCCTGTGGGATGCATGATGGGCACGGGTGTTCTTTTCTGGCTATTAACAAAAGAGGAGAAAATCCTCTGGCCTCTGGAAGCAAACGCCCAGGAGCTCAGGCCAGCCCTGATGAGCGTCTCCCCCAGAGTGCCGGGCACTTCACTCCCAGCCATCTGCGCCCGGGGCCCAGCAGGGGCCGGCGCTGTGCAGGGTGCTGCAGGCTGGACCAGAGCTGAGGCAGGAAGTGACAGGCGCTCAGTGCTTCCTGGGGGCCTCAGGCAGCCAGAAGCCCCCTCCTTCAGTTCTGCAGCGTTCCTCAGGCTGAGGAGTGCTCTGGGCTCCCAGCGCCGCGCGAAGGCTGAAGTCTGCACGGATCAGCCGTGGGTGACACCCCCTTAGCACCAGCACAGTCTCCAGAGGTTACCGTGTGCCGAGAACCGGACCTACGGTCAGCCTTCCGCGTTCTGGTTCTGCACCTGAAGATTCAACCAACTGCAGGTGGAAAATACTGCACCTGTTCTGAAAACGAGCAGACTTCTTTGCTTGTCATCATTCCCTAAGCCACACAGTGCGGCAACTGTTTACACAGCATTTGCATCGCGTTAGGTGTTGTAAGTCACCCTGAGAGGATTCACAGTTACGGGAGGTAGTGTGCGGGTCTGTGCGAATACTGTGCCATTCTGTACAGGGGACACAAGCATCTGTGGATTTCGGTGTCTGTGGGGAATCCTGAGCCGATCCTCCACGCCACCACTGGACAATGCCTCGTTTAATCTGCAGGAAGAAGCACTCAGAAAACCCAGAACCTAAAACAAACACAAACCCAGTCCCCTAGGTGAGACACAGAGCTGCCCTTGAGAACACAGAGTGTGTTCTTCTCTTACCCTGGCCCCTGGGAGCCCAGGGTGCAGACCCCCACCTCTGCCCTTCTGCAGTCCTCACCAGGGTCATTTGTCCTTACAAAGCAGACACCAGATTGGGCAGCTCCTGGCTTGGGACCTGGCTCAGGACGGCTCCCCCGGCTTCCCTCAGGCCCCACCCCCTCCCCGGCCCCCTGTCTGACGGCCCAGCCTCCCCACAGCACTCGCTAGCCCTCTATGCTGTTCTCAGGATTTTCTGAGCTCTTCAATGGTGTCCCCTGTGAGAACTGGACCTTGTGTAGGGGAGGGGGGTTCTGGTGCTCTGTGATCCCTACTGTGTCCACTGGGACTGGCACAGTGCCCGTCACGCAGCAGGCCCTCCGTTAAGTACCTGTTGAATGGACAGCAGGGCACTGGGCTGGGCTGCCTGCAGCGACTGTGTCTGCTCTGGCCCTTTGCCCGCCAACGCGCCCCCTCCTGCCTTTGCATCCACCCACACTGCTCCAGCTGCGCTGACTGGTGGCAAAGGCAGAGGACTGGTCTCCAGTGTTGGCCCTCATGTCCCCGCCCTGTCTCCATCTCCACCTGCACTCCTGCGGGGGACTCCTGGCTCTCCATCTCCACCTGCGCCCCTGCGGGGGACTCCTGGCTCTCCATCTCCACCTGCGCCCCTGGGAGGGGCTCCTGGCTCTTCTGCCTTCCTCGGGCCGGGGCATGCGGAGACAGCTCCAGGGAAGGCTGAGCTCAGAGCGGCAGGAGAAATGCAAAGGCTCATGCCGGGAACTGCAGACTCACTGGTGGCGCGCAGTGTCTCTGAGAGTCATTTAACCTCCCCGTTGGCTCTTCCTTGCTTGCCAAGCACAAGCCTGTGTCCCTGGGAGCAGACATAACTCACGGGTAATTGCACTGCCCCGGGAGGACAGGAGGGCCGCTCGGATGCTTCTGTACGCACCCAGTGCATCACTGGCTTGTGGTGTAGGCTCTGGGGGGAACCTGACTCCACAATAAACAAAATACTGTCTCTGGGCTAAAACAATCAGCATCATATCATTATAGAGCCAAGTGCATATTGTTGTCTGGATAGGAATCCTGGCTACAGAAATAAAATTTACCTCATTGGATGCAAGAAAATCTCTTTAAAAATTGATTTATGAGAAGCTATATAAAACGAAACCTGCAATCTTTCCTCTCCTGAATGTTCGTTGAGATGGGTCTGAATGTTGCTATCAATGCTTGATTGCTTCTCTGTAATTGTCTTTTTATGGATAGCTTTCCTTTTTTTAAAAAAAATCCTGGTGCATAAAAACGTATTAGCAAAATCAAGCTTCCTTCCAGAAATAAACAGATGCCAGATTAGACTATTCTATGTACTGACGCACAGCCGTTATTGGGAAAGGGACCATTTTACTCAAAGATGTGATTTTCATCTTTTAAACATCTAAGTATCTGCCCTTATTAAAGAGGGTGATTAAACAAGAGTGAAGTATTAAACAGTAGCTAAGCCGAGCTGAGCTGGGGGTATTGGTACCATGACACGTGAGCAGGAGCTGTAAGTCACGGGCAAGTGGTCATCACGCTGATGATTCAGTGACCAAATGTCAAACACCAGGACCGCCGGGCAGCATGGGAGGTGAGGTCAGGCACCGCCAGGGCCATGGCTCAAGCTCAGCTTGCAATCATTCGCTCAGAGCTTTCCATCTCGGAGCACCGCCGGCTGTCTCGGGAGGAGGAGGTAAAGGGATCTTCCTGCTGACACTGGCTCGATTCTGCCCCTAGAACGTCACTCTTCCAGCATCTCACTTGCCCCGTGACTGCAGTGGGCCCAGTCCCTAGTGACAAGCAGCACTCTGGGGACAGACATATTTACTGCTTGGGTGTGGGACGTATGCCCACGACCTGCACCAAGCCAGGACCAAGTGACACCTCGGTGAGCACCCACACACTGCACGGACACAGGCAGCAAACGAGAGCACGCATGCCTGCATAAGCACGTGTCCACTCCCTGGCCCGCCATAGCTGGCCAGCTGACTGACCCTGGGGCCGCGCCCCTCAGAGGACAGTCTTGCACTCTGCAGGCACCTGTGCAGCAGTCCTCTTGCTCAGCAGCTGGCCGCATCCCTATGCAGCCCACAACCCCGTGAAGGCTGGCGCTGGGCTGAGGCGGCGCAGCCACAGGGGCATGGAACCTAGGAGGCAGGACTGAGTCACCGGCTGACCTGCACACCTGCTGTTCCCTGGGGTCCACTTGTGCTCATGACTGTGGGTGCGAAGGGGAGGCACTGCGTCTTGCTGGGCATTGCCGTGTTGCTGGTGCCCGACTGGAGCTTGTCACTGTTTGCTGGGTGAACAGGTGTGTTGCCGAGAAGGAAGGGTGGTGCAGGACTAACGTGTCCTAAAGACAGGGCCAGCCTTTGCCCTCAGCTCCTGCTGGTGAGCTCGGCCCTCGGGATGTCTGCCTCGCAGGAGTCTCTGGCTTGGCTTGGGGTCTGGGGGCCGGACAGTCTCAGGTCTGCCTTTGAAGGGGCTGCAGACTTGGGCCACGTCTGATGCAGCTCTGGTAAGAACTCCGGACCAGAGGCCTGGGTGGGAGTGCCTGGTGACAGGACGCTGGGTGTGCCATCACACACTGACGCTAGGGGAGTTATGGGTCTGTGCCCCCCAGAGGGGATGGAGGAAGCTCCTGCCCAGGTGATGCCCTCCTTCTGCCCTGCCTGATTTTACTCTGGACTCTTGCCCTGTAATAAACCTAAGTGTGAGTGCACGAGCTTCTGTGGATTCTGGGAGTCCTTCCAGCAAACCTGAACATAATGGCAGTCTTGGGGTCTGACTTGCAGTTGATGATGTAAGGCAGGGGCACCTTACATGGCTTCACTGTGGCCCCCAAATTTAAAGAGGGGCTTCCGGCCCAGCTGGGTAGATGCTGAAATTCCATACCCTGGACCCTATGTGAGCATCTCGGTGCCCAGGGTGTCCAGGCACCCACAAGAGGAGGCTTACAGCAAAGACACAGCTCTGAGCGCATAGCTTGTCCAGCTGTGGGGCCAGCAGTTAGACAGCTCTATACTGCCAGGACTCCAGAGGGCTATAACAGTGGCAGCCAATGGGGCCTGAATGGGGCTTAGGGTCTTTGGCCAACCGCCTGGACTGCCCAGTTGGGGCCACTTCGAAGGGTCTTGGGCACTGGACTGGACAGCAGCAGTCAACTGAAGTTCTAGACCAACAAGAAACCTGCTCCTTTCATCCCGGAAAACTGTAACCCTTACCCTGGCAACCTTGGATCATGAGTGCCCCGCCAGAGAAAGCCTTACCCAGGTACCAGCTTCCGACTTCACTGGACCACACTCACAACCACAGTAGCCACCTGCTGTTCTCAAAGCACTCGAGGGAGGGTGTGATAAAGTTTTCTTCTACCACTCACTCGAGGACCAAGACATTCAATCAGACGTTCTCTCCTACGGGGTGCTTAGAGCTCTCACAGGCTGCCGGGGGTGTGCGAACAGGGGGAGGCTCTCAGGAGGGAGAGCAGGTTGTGGCCATCGATGCTGAAAACCTTCAAGAAGTCTCACAGATCCGCTTGCACAAACGTGCACAGAGGGAAGCACGAGGGTGTTCCTGCTGTTTCCGGGAGGCAAAGCTGGACAAAGCTGCCAGCCTGAACGTGAGCCCCTCTACGTGGTGCTGGGCGAGGGAGCCGGAACACAGCAGGTGCTGGGCCTGGCTCAGGCTATGGGGCCTCCAGAGATTCTCTTCTCCTTGCTCAGAGTGGACAGTGCCCTTCAACCGTGCTGGCCGAGAGGGGCACCATCCGTCTCCTCCCCTGGCTGCGCCTCTGCAGGGAGGCAGTGAGTCCCTGGGCTCTGCCCTTGAGGGTCTAGAAGCCAGCCCAGGGCCCTCCTGAGAGACCTGAGCACAGGCCAAGCCCTGAAGCCAGGCCCAAGGCAGGAAGAGGCGACCTTGAGAAGGTGACTGGAAGGCAAAGGTCAGAGGCAGCACTAGGGGCAGAGCCACCCGGGAGATCCAGGGGCCGATGTACCGGGGCACAGGACCCCATCTCTGGGAGAGCTCCGGACAGCAGCACTAAGGTTCTGGATTTGCCCAGATCCTCACAGCCCCAGATGTTGGGATGCAGCCGGGCTGTCAACATTAGCCGGGGGGAATTGGCCCAAGACTTGAAGTGCTTCAACTACAGTGTTTTCAAAGATCTTAAAACAAAATGTACCCAAGTGTTTTAATGAGATTATTTTAATGCAGAACCTAGCACGGCTGTCTGTCGTGCTGCAAACAGCCCTCCACGCTAATCAAAAACGCCTCTCATCTTTTCACAATGGATCCGTGACTGCTTCGTAGCAAGACAATAAAAATTAAATGACTCATGAGCTCCTAAATCATATTCTTTTGGTCTTTTTTTAATAACTGACTTCCAAAGAGGAGCTAGCTGAGAGCACACGCTTCATTAGAATTATTTGTTCCCATTTTACACCATTTAGGCACGGGGAAAAAGTGAACCTTTTAACACATCCTTCAGACATGGCTACAAATACTTTGTTCTAATGGGTTTTGTTTTTCTGCTTTTATCACTGTACTCTGCCTGTGACAGTTGAAAGACCAAATAGCGAGATTCAGTGAAAAAAAACCCAACACGACAAAAAAGAGGGGCTCTTTCAAGTCATTTCAGATGTACGGAGTTTGTTGTAGGCCTTAAAAAAAAAAAAACAAAAAACCAGCATGCAATAGAAAAATGTTCTCCCTGGGAAGATCCCGGCCAGACAATCAGACAACCCCATTTGCTTGTCTCAGTGCCTGCTGCTCCCCTGCAGTGCTGCAGCCAGTTGGCTGATGAGACCCAGAGGGCCACCCACAGTCCCACGTCCCAGCAGGTGCCCAGCAGCGGGGCCTGCGGACTGTGTCAGTCACCACAGGAAGCAGACCCAGCTGGTCCAGGAGCGAAGCCATTAGTGTGTTGGGTGCTGTGACCCCCAAGGAAGGAACCCAGAGAGCCCTGCAGGGTTGTGTGGCGTGGCTGCAGGTCCAGAGCGAGGGTCCCGATCCTTCCGAGTTGCCTTGTGGCGGCGCTGACGGGCAGGTGGTGATGCTAGCCAGGAAGCACACAGACCTGGCACCGCGCATGCAGACACACCACTGCAGGGCCTGGGTGGATGCAGACGCAGAGCGCTGAGGCTCGCACGGGTTTGCATTGCCTCATTCCTGCCCAAAGTGAGGTGGCACCCCCACCCCAGATCACAGTGTGGGGACTGGAGGAGGGCTGGGGGCTGCCGCTGCCTCTGAGATGGGCCCCACCCACCCCCGAAAGCCAGGATCTGAGCCCAAGAGCAGGAGCTGCAGGGAAGAGTGAGGCATGGTCCTGCTCTGCGTGCAGGTGAGGAAGTGTGGTGTCCGTGGGACCCGGGACTTCCTGATCCCCAGGTGGGACTCAGGGTCCCTGCTGTGCCAGTGCCTTCCTTATCACAGGACTGTGTGGCTGATGGCCGGAAGGGTCCCCGAGGTTAGCCCGGCCCCTTTCCGACTGATCACTGTAGCGCTGCCCCAGGGTCCGCACGGAGCACTCTTCCCTCCCCCCAGGGCTCTGGCTGGGGCCCTGGCAGTGACCATGCGCCCTGCCCCACAGGGCGTGGTGTCTAAGGAGCAGAGCAGGGCTGTGGGAGAAGGGGTCTGGCACTGGCTTCTGGTACCCACCGTGGCAAGGCCTACGGGAGCTCCTCCTCTGTGAGACAGGAGCTCCTGCAGAGCGGCTGGGCCCAAGTCAGGACAGGCAGAACTGAGGGTGCTGCTGGGCCCTCTGCCAGCTTAGTGTGGGGTGAGGGCAGTGGGCTGTGGTTCCTTGGGGCTGAGGCAAGGTAGGGGCACAGGGCCAGGCCAAGAGCTGCCCGTGCAAAGAAGCCGGCCGTCAGCCTAGCGGGAAGCAAATTCACAGGGCATGTTTTGCAGGCTCAGGGGAGCAGGCGCGTGAACACAGCTATTGATTTCCCATCATACAACAGGAGGCGTCACTCTCCAGACCTGGTCAGGAGCTGCCTGGGCTTCGGCCCTCTGAGGCTCTGCCCGGAGGCTGGGAGGCTGCTCTCCTGCCAGCAGGGCTGGGTGGAGCTGGAGCCCCCTGCACACAGGGGGGCTCAGGCAGGCTCAGCAGGATACCACGGCTGTGCCGCACCCTGTGATGATCTTAGGGTTGCCTAGATACCATGAAGTGAGCCACAGACACCTGGACGAACACTGGGTGGGAGCCATAGGTGGCCTGGGCACTGCTTCGTGGGAATGGGAAGTTAGGCGGGAGACCCCGAGAGTACTGGCAGGGCTCCCCTCACTTCTGGGTCCCATATTCTTTGGGGTCCCCTTTGGAATGGGTGCTTCATCTTAGGAAGGAAATCAGGACTCTCACAGCACACACACAGCTGACCGTATCACGGTCAAGGATCTGCGGTCGCCCCTGGCCACAGGGGAACAGCTGAGACCTTCAAGGCCCTCCACGTACTGGCTGCTCCACTCCCCACCCCCAACCCCAGCTTGCTCGTCCTCGCTCCTTCCTCTGGCCTCCGAGCAGGTGCTGCTGGGAGCTTGCTCGCTGGAGGCTGGGGACGGTGCTTTTGCTCTGTGTTTTGGTTGCAGCTCCCCAGGCACCTAGGGAACCACTCCAAAGGTTGAGCCTGCATGTGCGCCATCTGGACGGGCGCACACACGATGGGGAACCCGAAAGTGCTTCTGACGGCAGCGCTGGCTGCTGCAGAAGCAAGTGGCTGCTCCTCACTTGGCTCCGGGCTAGAGGGGTGCGTTGCCTTTCTGATCAAATAGTATTCTGATGCTCAAGGCATCTTTGATGTTTGCAAGTCAGAAAAGTTTAATTACATGTGTCGTTAGGATGGCATTCTGTAATAGCTCTGCGACTGAATTCATTAACAGAATTCTTAACAGATAAGACAAGACAAATTAATATTTTGTTGCCCATGAAAGCTTCTCATTAAGAGAGCGGTGAGAAAGTGATTAATATTTTGTTGCCAATCAAGATGTCTCACACGAACGACAAAGGCAGGACGCCCGCACCTTTCCCTGCGCTTGCTTCTCCCGGCCCAGGCTTTGAAGACTCAAGTGCTTTCCCGTCTGCAGGGTGCCGGGGACTGTGGGGACCCAGCGGCCCTGGAATCACGGCCCCTTCAGTGCTGCCCTCCTGGGCTGGTCGCCCCTGACCAGTTCTTGCTTCAAAGATGCCCCAGGATTGCCAGTGACCTGGCTCCAGCCCTCTTCAGCCGGACACCTGCCAGGGCTGCTCTCACTGTCCCTAGTGGCGTTGCCACATAGGAAGACACACTGGGTGCTGGACACTGAGCAGGGGGCTTCACGCACGCATTCAGTCCCCAAATTCCCATGCAAGGAGGCCGCCATGCTCAGAGGCATGCAACAGCTTGCCCGGGGCTGCTCAGGATTACTGGGAGCCCGGGCAGTGTCTCTCTCCCCAGTGCTCAGAGGTGGACATGGACGGGGTGGCCCCCATTCCCAGCTACAAGCAGCAGGGGTTCGGGGTGCCTCAGTGGGGACCTAGGCTGCGAGGTGCTGAGAGCTTCCTGTAACAGCAGCCACAGTTCTGACACTCAGTGATGATGAGGTGTAAGAAGCAGCAGGTGGCGAATTCTAAATGCTAGGGACTGACAGCCACCTCTGCACATCCCCACCTCCCCCTGCAGGGGCCCGGGAGGCAGGCACTGCTCTTTATTCCCATCCCACAGAGGAGGCTGAAGCCGACAGCGCTGCGCTGGCCTTTCTATGGCTACTAACCTAGGCGGTGGCAGAGCTGAGCCTTAAACCCAGCACCCTGCGGCCCCAGAGTGTGCCGTTCATTAGCAGGCTGTGCCGGGGTGTGGTGTGTATGCTATGTGGTATGCGGTATGTGTGTGGGGTGTGTGGGGTGGGTGTGTGGTGTGTGGTGCATGGATGTGCAGTGTGTGTGGTATATGTGTGGTGTGTGGTGTGGTGTGTATCAGGGATATGTGTAGTGTTTATGCGTTGTGTGTGGTGTGTGGTGTATGTGATACATGGTATGCGGTATGTGTGTGGGGTGTGTGTGTGGGATGTAGTGCGTATGTGGTGTGTGGGATGTGGTGTATGTGTGGTGTGTGTGTTTATGTGCTATGTGCGTAGTGTGTGGTGTGTATGGGGTGTGTGTGTGGTATGTGGTGTATGTGTGGTATGTGGTGTATATGGTATGTAGTGCATGTATGTGGTATGTGGTGTATGTGTGGTGTGTGGTGTGTATGAGGGATATGTGTGGTGTTTATGGGTTGTGTGTGGTGTGTGTGATATGTGGTATGTGGTATGTGTGTGGGGTGTGTGATGGTATGCAGAGTGCGTGTGTGGTATGTAGTGCATGTATGTGCAGTGTGTGGTATGGGGGTGTATGGGGTGTGTGTATGGTATGTGGTATGTGCGTGGTGTGTGTGTGGTATGTAGTGCGTGTACGTGGTATGTAGTGTGGTATGTAGTGTGTGTGTGGTATGTGGTGTGTGTGTGGGGTGCATGGTGGTGTGCGGGGTGTGTGTGGTATGTAGTGCATGTATGTGCAGTGTGTGGTATGGGGTGTGTGTATGGTGTGTGGTATGTGCGTGGTGTGTGTGTGGTATGTAGTGTGTGTGTGGTGTGTGGTATGTGTGGGGTGCATGGTGGTGTGCGGGGTGTGTGTGTGGTATGTAGTGCATGTATGTGCAGTGTGTGGTATGTGGTATGTATGGGGTGTGTGTGTGGTATGTGGAATGTGTGTGGTGTGTGTGTGGTATGTAGTGCATGTACGTGGTGTGTGGTATGTAGTGCATGTACGTGCAGTGTGTGTGGTATGTAGTGTGTATGTGTGTGTGTGGTATGTGGTATGTGTGTGGTGTGTGTGTGGTATGTAGTGCATGTACGTGGTATGTAGTGTGTGTGTGGTATGTGGTATGTGGTATGTGTGGGGTGCATGGTGGTGTGCGGGGTGTGTGTGTGGTATGTAGTGCCTGTATGTGGTATGTATGGGGTGTGTGTGATACGTGGTATGCGGTATGTGTGTGGGGTGTGTGTGTGGTATGTAGTGCATGTACGTGCAGTGTGTGTGGTATGTGGTATGTGCGTGGTGTGTGGTGTGTGTGTGTTTTCTGTGTGGCCTGCGTGTCTGAGCGGCCCTACACCTCTCATGGGAGTTTCTGGGAAGCCCAGGGCCTGCCCATCTGCAAGCAGACTCGCCCAGCAGCAGCAGCTGTTTCCTGGGAGGTAACGAGGGGCCATTAATCTCTGGTTGCACCCACAATTATCCAAATTGCTAACCTTATTGTGAAGAGGAGAACTGCAATCCAGTTGGTGCTAGAGGCATGTTGGCGGGAGGCGAGAACCACTCAAAGTAATTTAGTTAACGGGTGGCAAGTACATTAGGAGGAGCTTTGGCTTTGCCTTTATTTCTGTCTTTAAATCGAGCACGGGGACGCTCAGACAGACACCGGCTGCCCTGTCCTGACGCGGAGCAGTCACTGCGGGCCAAACGTGGACTGACACCCACCTTGAGACCTGACGCCCACAAACCCATGCGCCCCATCACACTCCCCTCCCCCGAGTCTGCCCTTTCTAGCTGAGGTCTCAAGGAAGCCCTGGCCACTTCAGGCCCAAGGACAACCACACGCAGGAACACACGGGGCTGCGTTTGCTGTTCTGGGCATATCACAAAAAAGCCATCCTGCCCAGTGTGCATGGGTGGGGGTGGAGAGGACCCCCTAGAGCAGGCCCCATCGTCCGCCCATCTCCCCAGGAATCCTGGGGATACTCCCAAATGGGCCTCGAGAGGCTCAGTCCCGGCTTCACTGGTTCACAGCCTCTTCCTGGCCTCTTCCCGTGAAGCAGCCTGAGTTGGCAGGGATCGTGAGGGCCATGGGGTGAGCTCGCTGCCCCTAGGGATGGGGGCTCTAGGTCTCCTGTGCTGTCTGTGCACGGATGCTCCATCAGGGAGCCCATACCGGGCACCTTGGTTCTTCCTGCCGCTCTGGCCCACGGGGTCAGACGGCCCCGTCAGCTTGCTGTCCCCCACCCTGAACCCTACCTCTTTAGAGATGTTGCTAGGAGCCCACCGTTCGCCCTGCACGTGCTACTTCTCTGGGCCAGCGTCCTGATGTGGCCCAGTCACGTTGTCCTGAGCCAAGGAGACCAGGGCTGCCTCCCTTCTGCCTGAAGATCAGATTCCTGCTACCATAACCCACGACCTGTCAGCTGTCCTGGCAGCTCAGGACGTGGGTGACTTCACTCTGTCTTCTCCCCTGGACCTCTGGGAAGCCACATCACCCCAGGGCCCAACCTGGACCGATCAGTGTACTTGACTTCTTCCCGTCTTCTTCAAGTCTAGAGAAGGGAGGGACTGCTGATGCTGCGTTTTTGCATGGAAGAATTCGTTGAGGGTTAGGAGGTTAAGGGACTATTCAAATTCATGAAGCTTTTACAGCTGATGCTGGGCTCCCAACCCAGCTGCCACGGTCCTCAGAAGCGCCCCCTGCTGGCCATGTGATGCTTGCACGCTCAACAGCTCTCTGCTCCCCAGTTTGAGTAGACTGATCACCTGGTAGAGAAACTCCCCAAGGTGGGTCCCTCTGGCCTGGTCCAGCCTCCCTCCACTGCCTCCCCTGGCACCCTGCCCTCTAGCCCACCAAGCCCCCAGCTCACCTCTGCCTTCCACGGGGATTACTCCTCCCCCATGTCCACTGTAGGGCCCAGAACCTCCCCTTAGGGTGCCCCAGCACTGCAGCCTGGCTGTGACCTCTGCCTGGGGTGGACCCTCTGAGCTACGTGAACAAAGCACACTGCCCCTCCTCTCCACAGCCCATTCTCAGAACCACATCCAGGCCATTGCTAGCGCAGGGCCTGTTCAGTTCTCCTGCTGGCCTCTCCCGTCAGCACACCCTCTGCTTGGCCCGCGTGGCTGCCAGGCCGCTGGCCATCCTGCATCCTACTCTCTGCACAAGCTGGGATTTGACTTTCCAACAGCTCCAGCCTGACAGCGGGCCGGAGAGGCGCTCCCCCTGACCAGGACCCTGCCACTGCCGCGGGGCACCTCCCGCCACCTACTTGGCCCAGGACACACAGGCGGACTCAGAGGAAATGCCAGGTGACTTACGTTGATGTCTTCCAAATCCAGGAAGTTCAAGGTGAGCCCATTGCGCTTCCAGATGATCGGTGGCCTCAAGTCTCCTCGGATGGCGCAGGTGAGCACTGTGCTCAGCCCCACAGTCACAGTGGTCACACTGACCCGGTCCTCGGGGGCGAGGCTGAGCTGCAGCACCTCTGCAGAGAGGAAGGAGACGGTGGTCAGGGACGGCCAGGCCCGGGCCTAGGCCCAGGGCGTGGAGGCTGCACCCCAGGCAAACGACCACAGATTTACTTAAGGGCAGGGGCTGGAAGGGCTTTCAGGTGCCCTGAAGACGGCTGGCCGTGTGCTGAGAACCTGCACAGATGGACCCTTCTGCAGGGAGAGAGGCCGCGACTTCAGTCATATGCCCAAGAGGCTCTGTGACTCGGACTGGACCGGGAACCACGGCTCAAGTGCAGGGAGCTGTGTGGGCTGTGGATTTGTGATCGGAGCTGCATCCCAGAGACAGGCCAGGGAGCAGCTGTGCAGCGCCCTCTGGGGAGTGTCGGGCCTCGTGGAGTCTCAGCCTTGCTGAGTGCAGTCAAGGTCTGCTGGGTGGGCCGATGGGCTTCTCACCCACTGGGGACGATTTAAAGGTTGCACGGTCTGAGGTCTGGGGAGGAAACCGGCTGACCTTTGAAGGCTGAGACTCACTCGGACGTGGACTTGGATTTCTGCTCCATGGCCATACACTGCAGCCTTTCATGTTTTCAACATGTACTTCAGGCTGTGCGGACTGCTAATCCTTGCCATTTATACTTGATAACTGGCATGAAGACTGCTCATGTTTTAGGCAAATGGGGAGGGTCCAAAGCATTTACAGGCTTTTTGAAAATCTCAGGATTTGTAAAGAAATTGATCAAGCTCACACTGCTCAAATGCCAACACAGGACCGGGCTTGACGGGGAGGGGCAGCAGCCCACTGCCTGGGTGTCCTCCACTGCCTGGGTGTCCTCCCAGGCTCTTCTCCCAAACCTGCCCACTCAGGGGGCTGGGAGACGTCAGCAAAAATGTCAGAAGCTCTATTCACTTTTGTCACTTTGTCGGGTCGTGGGGAGTCCTGACGGAGGTGGCCCCTCAAAAAATTCCAGAGCTAAGCCCAGATCTGGGAGCTGAGCTCTGTGACTCAGAGGGACACTGTGCATGGTGACCAGGCAGCAGCTCCTCTGCAGGCAGCACATCGGGGCTGTGTGCCACGCCTGGTGGAGCAAGTGCACTGACAGCAGCACCCAAGGTCAGACCCCAGCAGCAGAGCCCCTCCAGCCCAGGACTGACACAGCGTACACCAGTGTCTCACCAGTGCCTCCTGGATGGATGCACAGAGAGATAAACACCGGAAGTAAAGGGGCCAGTAGTGAGGGGGCAATCACACGTGGGCAAGGTGTGACTGAGGGTGAGGAGCCGGCGTGAGAGAAGACAGGCCCCAAGCAAGGGATGGGTGCAGAAGGAATGTGAGAGTGTGAGAATACCAATACCAGCGACATGTGTTTCTAGCTCCTCCTGGATACTGCTGAGCTGGCTGCCCTCCCCTCGATGAGCTCCGCCCCTGCCCCCTGGGCCAGGCTTTGGAGCTGCACAGCCGGGATGGAGAACAGAATTTGCTAGAACTCTCTGGGTTCCGCTCAACTCTGCAGGCCTTCAAGACTCAGAACCCACAGTTCTCCCAAGGGAATGGCCCTGAGCCTTGAGGGGTGCACGGTGCCAGGGTGTGTATCCTGACCCCAGGATGCGAGTCCAGACCAAGAGCATACCCAGGATAGGTCTCAGCCACACTGCCCCAGGCAGAGTGACCAGGAGGTGGGAGCCAGGGACAGCAGTGGTGACTTTGCTGGCCCCCTGCACACTCAGAATCCAGTCTAGAAGTGGCAGGGACACAGACGGAGGTGAAATGCATGTGTCTTGCACAGAGTGAGACTTCCATGTGCTGTTCTGGGTGTCAGCTGCACTTGGCTCTGCCACTCATTGGCTGTTTGGGGCTTGTGAAGAAGTCACGTTAATTGCTTTCTCTGCCCATGTGAGCTCTGGTCAGACCAACTGCACAGTCAGGGAGGGGGCCTGCATCTCACTGAGGGGTTGGTGAGCAGCACAGACACCCGCCCTGGGGCTGCCACGCTCTCTGGTGGGGGTGGAGGGCACCCTGATTTTCACAGGCATCCCAGGGTGCTGCATGGAGCCCGAAGCCTGAGATGGGAGGGGGTAGCCGGAAAGGGGGAGTTTGGGTGGGGGGGATGAGGAGCTCAGGCATCCGGGCCCTAAGAACCAGGCCCCATGGGAGATCTAGGGCCCCACCTCCACATAGCCCCAAAGTCATATTTCAAAGTAGGTCTGGGAGGAGCCTGTACCACGACGCTGAAAACAAACAATGAAGGCCTGAGTGGGAGCTGGCGGGTGGGGGGCTCCTGTGCCAGCGGCTCCCACAGCACACGTCCATCAGTGCAGGCACAGAGGCGGCACCTCGCACCGCAGGCCGTGGGCAGCAGGGAAACGTGTGGGCGCCGACAGCGCCGTCGCAACTCCACGCCTGTTGGCTACACAAACATCAGCCACACAGCAAACACTCAGGTCACTTAAAGATTAATTAAAAGGGTGTTCTATTGGATTTAATTTGTGTCAATATTCCCCAGTTCCTTTAAAAATCCTGAAGACTGACAGCCATGGAGGCCCCTCCTCCCGCTCTCACGCACAGGGGTCTACCTGACAGCAAGCCTCCCCCACGGCCCCCACGGCCCCCACAGGCCTGACTGCCGCAAGTGACAAGACCATGACCTCCTAGGGTGAAAGGCGAGATGGCTTTTCTGCTTGTGCTGGGGTGCGAGTGAGCAGGGCAGGGCCCCGGGCGCCAGGCCTGCTCTGCTGCTGGCATGCTGGGCAGCCCTAGGCCTCAGCTCTTGTCCCAGAACTTGGCTTAGACACCGAGGAAAGGACTGGTTGGGCTGAGAGGCTCTGGGGCCCAGCCTGCTGTGAGGTTCTGGGTTGGATACCGTCTCAGTCCTTTAAGTACTGCCTGCTGCACCCCCCACTGTCCCCAGTGCTCCTGGGCCCCTGTTCTTTACCTACTTGCCTCAGTGGTAAAAGCAAACCACAGGTGCAGAGTCTGATGGCTTCCCTGATTCCCTTGGGAAAAAGAGGCCCACGTCACCTGCACTGCAACAGCTATGAGGTCAGTGGGGGATGGGGAAGCACGACAAAGCCCTTGTGGAGGACACCAGCTGCACCCTGTGTCCCGCAGGGCCATCCTAGGCCTCACTGTTCTGTGCTCTGGTGTCTGGCCCACAGCAGCTGGGATCAAGGCAGGAAGATGTCCTTGGTTTTTCAGATACTCAGCGTCACAAACACAGTGCCGGCTTCTCCCCTGCACACTGGGGCCTGGGAGAGGAGTAGCCACAGGTCATGACGGGGCCACTGCTCCAGGCACAGGAGCCTCCTGCCTGGACAGTGGCACACTGGTTGCAGGTGAACCAGGCTTTAGTTCCGGTTCCAGCATTCACTTCCTCCCAGGCATTCTCTCTCACTCGACTTGAACATGAAGAGCCACCCCTCAGCCCATCGGCACCCTCCTTCCAGGATTCCGGAGCTTTATAGCCACAGAAACTAAATTCTTCAAAGGCTTGTCAAGTCGTGTTGACTTTCTCACATCTGGGATGCACTAAAGGAACACAGCCCTGCCTGGACACCGGCCGTGTCCAGCGACGCTCCTGGGGAAGACACCTGTCAGAAGCTCCGTCAGGCAGCTCACAGGGTCCTATTCTTGCTGATGCCCTGAAGGGCAGACCCAGGGGCAGGGCCCTGCTTGCGCAGGAGGGCAGTTTGGAGGGAGACCCTGGGCCAGGCACTGCAATACTGTATCGATCTGGTCTCGGCCTTGTGGCCAGGGCCATACTGTGAAGGTGGTGAGTGGGGGAGAAACCAAGGTGGAGTCTGTGTGGCCACTGGGCCTTGTGACTTTAACTGTGTTCACACAGTACAGCTTCTTTGGCTTGCCCTGGGGGGACAGTGCTGGCTGTGTGGGCAGGTGTTCCGTGTTTTTTTGCCTTTGTTCCCTCAGTGGAGCTGCCACTCTGGGCCCCTTCCAAACACCTGCTGACATTTGCAGGTGGGTGGCTGGGGACAGGTGCGATGCAGCCTTTGGCCTGGGTGCATGCTTTGAGCACTGGTGGCAGCCAGGCTGCACAGGTGGCGCTGGGCCAGCCAGGCTTGCTCCAAAGTCACCCTAGAGGTCACTCGCATGCATCCAACATGTTCTGCTTCGTTATGCATAAGCTGCTTAGATTTTTCTGCTGCTGACATATTCCCTCTTGCTTGCTTCATGCTGTCAGTAAACTTGTTAATTACCAGACTGTGGATAATATTTCCAATGGAGCCGTGTTGTTTGGTGTTACTTCGGCCTTTGTGACAGTTTAGTCATCAAGTTCTGCGCTTTGCTGTAAACAAATGTCTACACAAGTTGCGTGAAGACAGAGACCCTATCTGCTGTGTTCGTACCCTCAGCTCTTCAGACAGTGCCTGGCACACAGGAGGGAGTGCTAAGCAAGCGAACGATGAGGGAGCCTCATGCGACAATCTCCATTTAGCACGGCATACCACCAGGATGCAGTCAGAATGCACTGGCGGGCGAAACAGGCCCAGGGCCTGCCAGCCCGAAGCCCATGGCTTAGCAGCTTATGTGGAGAGGGAGGATAGAGGGGCTGGAAGCTTGGGCTGCGGCCCTGAGACCCTGTAGTGGCCCACCCCCACAGAGGGGAAAGGAATCTGAGTTACTGTATCCCAGGGGAAAATCGTGGTGAGGTATGGATGGGGCCAAACCACATGGGTCAAGAGGGGCTTCCACGGCTGCCCAATCCCCCCAGCGCCTTCTGCACGGGGAGAGAACTCCAGCCTGGCCTGGACCTTGCAAGAGGGGTTCGGGATTGGAGCCTTGTTCCTCCCTAGCTGGTGATGCCATGGACAGGTGTGGGAAAAGGTGGCCGATGTTTGGAGGTGGGAGGATGAGCAGGAGCCAGGGAGGAGGAGAGTGAGCAGTGGAGTGGGGGACGCCTGTGTCCAGGGTGGCCGTGAGCTGCTGGAAGACCAGGACTGAGATCTGACCACAAGATCCGCAACCCAGAGGGACCTGGACGCTTTGGTAGAGCCTTGGGGAGTGAAACCACCCCTGGGAGGGACTGAGCAGGAAGGGGAGGCGGGGGTGGGGTGGCTGGGTGGGGTCCTCTCCTGCAGCGCAGCTCTGAAACCCGGGGATGTGAGAAATCTGCTCTCCCCATGTGGGACATTTCTCTGTGTCTCGGGTAGGCTCCTTACATTATCTTCCAGAGAGAGCCCTATAACGGATGCTTTGTCCAAGGACAGCTCTTGGTAAGAAAAATGCCTCCTGCTCTCTCGCCACACACTCCCCTGCCATCTGTCAGTTTGGAAATCTCCACATCTTGACCCACAGCAAATGCTTCTTGCGGCAGCTTTAGGTGCCTGCGGGGGTTGGGGGGTGAGGGAGTGGGGGCTCTGCCGGCTGAGGGAACAGCGCACTATAGGGATGAGTGGCCCCAAACCTGCTCCACCTCTCCCCGCAGGGACAGGCACGAGCAGCCCACCCAGGCAGCCCTCCGCAGCATGGTCGCCTCCAGGTGGCCACATGGTGGGGGCAGCAGTCTCCAGTGGAGGCTCTTGCAGGCTCCCCGCCCCTCCTGTTCTCTGGGAAGGCCCAGTAGTGCCATGTTTCTCCCATGTAGCTGTGCAGACAGGAATGCTGGCTGAGTGTGCCCTGGGCTTCTCCACACTCACTGGCCACACTAGCCACGCCAGCCCCCCCGCCCCGGAGGCACTCCCTTCATCCAAACGCACCAGGACACGCCTACCTAAACTGGGGAATCTGGTGGAAACCAGCATGGAACTCCGGCTTTAGCTCCATCTCGGCCATGCCCTTGCCCTCCCTGCCTCCGGGTGAAGCTGATGTGGCGGTGAGGGCTTCTGCCTGGGAGGCTACGGGGCTGCAGGGGCAAAGCCCACACACACAAAGAGGCATTCCAACCATCAGCAGGTCGGGGCACAACTAACCGTCTGAATGACAACCTTCCAGAGCCTGAAGATGGGGTGAATTTTAGAAGGGGAGTCTGCAGTCTGCAGGGCCAGCTTCCTGGCCTGGTCACTGGCAGGGCTGTCCCCATGAGGGGACAGGGAAATCGAGGCCCTGAGGGGTAACCAGGGTAGGAGAAACTCTACAGAGGACTTCCAGCTCAGCACCCCATTTTGATGCCTTGGGGTTGGAGGGAGAGGGGGACAACTATAAACCGAAGGAAAGAAATCCAAATCTCTTTCCCAAGTGCCAGCAAGTCAGAGAAAGGGAATCTGAGAGCCAAGCCCAGCCCCTCCGTGTCCTCTCCTGAGAACCCAGCCAGCAGGGCTGGGAGGCGCAGGAAAGGCCTGGGACGGGGTGAACCCCACTGCCCCCCTGCACAGTTTGCCTTTAGGCAATGGAGAGGGTGACGTCTCTCCAGCTCACTGGAGTTTTTGATGTGGCCATGGCACAGGACACGTCATGGTCAGAAATGAACAGTCTTGCAGACTGGGGCCTGGCATGGGTCCCAGAGCCCTGAGTGGGGTTACACACACATCAGGGCCGAAGCCAGTGGCTGACAACTGATGCTCATGTCAGAAGCCTTCTGGGTCCCATGTGGGTCCTGTGTGTCTCTCTTTTGCACATTGTAAAAGCAGACTCAGCCAATGCCACCTCCTACACACCACAGACCCCTGCGGACCAGGGCTGGGTCAGGTTCAAAGGCCTCAGCAGTGTTTGGGATAAAACAGTCCACAGATGTTCCAGCCTGTGTCTCCTCCTCGGACACCAGTCACACAAACAAAGCACTTAGACACCCCAGGACTGCCTGCCCTGCCCCTCCTGCTCTGTTCTGGAGACCCACTTTCCCACCAGCTGCCGATTCATCTGACTGACAAGAGGCTTCCAGGAGCGGCCCGCGACGTGGCCTTCCTTGCTCAGAATGACCCAATCTTTGCCAAGAGGTGCCCCTCAGCCCCCGCCGTTAGGAAGGGGCAGGGTTCTGACTACCCGGTTCATGCTGTATGCCCGGTTTCCTCCCAGGTTCCTGCTGTGCTTGGTCTCCCCACACGCCTCCACGCCTGGGCCTCCCCTCCAAGGCTGTTAGCAAGGCTGCGGCTGGGGAGACGAGCCTGATGCCAAGAGGCCTCCACCGGCCCGCAGTGCGGCGCTATTCCTGCACACAAGCACACAAGGCCCAGCCCAGCAGCCCCAGACTCTGCGCGGCTCCTGCTGACTGAGCCTGTTGCTGCAGAGTCTCCATCTGGACCCAACAGAGCCTTCCTGAGTGAAGCAGCATGGCGTGCGTGGAAAGCACCAGCGGGTGTGGAAGTGCACCTGTCCTTATGTCCGGCTGCCCATGCTACCCCACCGGCAGAGTGCCTGCTGGGAGTCCTGCCTGGTGCAGCCCAGGTGAGTAGCAAGCTGACCCCGGCACCGTAGAGGATGTCCCTCCCCCAGCCAGCTCCCTTTCTCACTGTCCTGTCCGGTTCCTTCAGCCTCGCCTTCTCGTCCCCAGCTCTGGTCACCTCCTCCTTCCCAAGTCTCTTGGTGCAGCCTCTCCTCCACTAGTGCAGCCACAGCTAGAGCATTCCCAAAGGCCTCCTGCTTCCAGGTCCACCTCCTGGGCATTCATTTTGACAGGTGGGGACAGGCTGGGGATCAGGTGTCCCATGGCCCGGTTCCCCCTTCCCCTCCCCACCTCTGTGCCTTTCCAAGCCTTCTCTGGCTGCCCCTCAGTCAGGGCCTCCTCTTGCACCTTGTTGGGACACAGTCCCATCACGCGCTCTGTGCCAGGTCCCACGGAGACCAGATGACAGATCCCTTTGCCCTATGAGGTCGCATCGGCTGAGGACAGAGGGGTGGGGTCACGAGTGGCAGGAGCGGCCTCTGCTTCCTCTGCACAGGGCCTGGCACCCAGCTGACCCCAGCAAACACTAGCTGGACCCCAGGCAGATGAGCTCGCAATGCAAGTGAGGCGGGAAGCAGTGTCCAGAGAATTGAGGCGGCAGGGGAGCTGCTAGGGGCTTGGGATGCTTGGCCCACGGCGGGTGGTAGGAAGGGGGTGTGGGAGTCATGGCAGCCTTGCTCCCCTAACCCTGGGCACAGGCCCCACAGGAGAATGCACAGCTGGGAGCTCCCCTGACTGCCCAAGATGCAGGCCCTGCACACTCCTGGGGGCCTTACTTTCCTTGGTAAGCAGCTGGCACTTCACACGTTGCCTCTCGTCCTGGCAACAGGGACTGTCACGTGACCCCAAGCAGACCTTACACTCCCTGAATGCTGGCTGTGGGTACAGGGGTACGCTGAACAGGGGTGCGTCCCACTCAGGTTGCCCCCAACCCCAGGCCCACAGCAGGGCATCCGAGCCCTGGCTGAGCGAGAGCAGACCGTGACTTTTCAGCTTGGGGCCCCAGGGCTGCTAAGGCCGAGTCCAGTCACCTTTGACAGCACAACTGGCCAGTCCTGGCTGGACATCTGGGAACACTCAGCACTACAGAGCTGAGCCGTGAGGGCCTCGGTGCAAATGCAGATCACAGACTGCACAGCTGCTGAACGCCGGTGCCAGACTCCTGACCTTGAAGCTGGAAATGAGTTTCTTTTTCTTTTCTCCACAGATGGGCCAGGAAGTTGTGGGCAGAGCAACACTGGCTTATGAGCTCCCTGCACACGCAGGGTGATCGTCAGGGACACATGTCCGTTAGCCTGCACGTGGTGCAGGAGCAGCAGCTGAGAACACACCCTAGTGAGCCCTGGGACCCCCTGGCCTGGGCAGGCTATCACAACATCTGCACCTCGCCACCACCCCTATGGCCACTGAGCACTGGCCCGGGAACTTGGAGAGCAGGTGGGGAGCAGATCCCAGCTGCGGCGGAGCCTGGGGAGTTCGGGAGGGAACGGCTCCAGGATTCTTCTATGGAGAGAGTTTGGGGCAGCCGCCTACCTCTGCCCAGTCCCTCCCTGATTAAGCAGTCAGGGTGTCACTGATGTGGGGAGCAAAAGACACTGTCCACCCTTGTCTTCTGCTTGCCCAGCAGGCAGGGAAGAAGTGGGTCTCAGGAACTGAGTGCGGCCCTGGCACGCCCCCTCTTGGTCAATCTGCCACAGCCACAGCCACAGCACGTGTTTCAGGGAAGCCTGGCCCAGAGCAGTGGCCACAGCTTGCGCTTGGATCCTGGCTCCTCACTGGGGTCCTCAGCCTTGGGGAGGGTCTTGTGGGGACCGCAGGGTGGTGCGTATGCCACCTCCCCAGCACCGTGTGAGAGCGGGGAAGCCGCGTCCTGGCACTATCTCTGCAGCTGGAATCCCTTGTGACTCTGTGTCTCAGGACCACCAATGCCGGGGGAAGGGAGGGAGTGAGGAAGAGAGAGAATGGGGAAGGGACATAGGTAGATGGATCCCTCACCCTTCCTTTGGTCTGAAATCATCTCCTTTCTGACTTCAGTCCTTCCTTTGCAATATTTTGATAGTAGTGGCAGTTACTAGTCCTTGATCAAAGGAAACCCTAAAGCAGACATCTGTGTCTGCTTTGTTTGTAGGTAACTCTTCTGGTTGTTGACTGAGGACTGCGGTGTCAGTGGGGCATGGGGGTGCCCACAGGCACTTCTGCCTTCTTGGTCAGCCTTCTGGACCTGGGGTGGCTGGCTTGGCAGGTGGCCTCAGCCCGTCCCCCAGATCTAACTGGTTGTGTCTGCCAGCAAATAGTGGGGTAACTTGCCTTTCTAGCACCAGCCCTTTAACTGAAAGGGAGCAACTTTTGCACGAAGAGAGACAAAACTGGTGGGCTTAAAGAAAATGTCAGCCACCATTAAATAAAATGTTCCTGAAACATCCAGTTGGTCCTAATGCAAGCTTTAAAGGCGGCTTCCCTTTGAAGACCTAGGCACCAGCGACAGCTGGGTGGGGAATCAGGCAATCAGGACAGAACTGATAAACCAACACAGCAGGCCTCAGAGCAAGGACGAAGGCTGGATTCCTTCCTACTGGGCTCGCTCCGTGGTGGCCCAGCTCCAGGGTCGTCAGGGTTCCACTGGGGACGGGTCCCAGCTTGGGAGGGGGGCATGGAAGACTTTGTAGTCTTCAGTGGGATTCGGGAGTGGTTGTCATTCAGCTGCTTATTTGCAACTGTGCAAAACAGGCAGACACGGCGCGGAAGCAACGGGTATTAAAGAAGGAAAAGGGAAGAGAGCCCTTGGGGGCAGCGCTGTCTCAGCGTTTCATGGTGGCCAGACAGGGCCAGGTGGACCTGAGACTTGGGTTCCTGGGAGCTCAGGCTCACTGGGGTTCTTTCACCAGAGCCCGCCTGGAGGTGAGGCCCCCTGGGGTTTGCTGCTCCTGTTAGTCTCGCTTTGAGGCATGGAGAGCTCTGTGAGAGCTCTTCGGCCATGTATCCTCTCTCGACTCAGCGGGTCGCCGGCCAGACGGGTGGCTGCAGCTCAGACGTCGGTGAGTACTGGTTGGTGGTGCAAAGCTAAAGGAGAAAGAAAGTCCTGAATGTGATGGCATCTCTCAGTGACCACCAGTGTTGCTAGGGAGACCTCCACGTCCACACGCTGGTTCTTCCTTCCCTCCCTCCTGCTCCTCTTCTTTACCTGAGGTTGGCCTCCCCTGGCAGCCCCGAGCTCTGTGAGGTGCACCTGTCTGCCATGCGTTCCCCGCAGCGTTCTTCTCCCTTCTCTCCAGCATCCCACATGGAGAGGGGAAGAGCACAGGCCCTTCTTGGAGTGATTTAGCACGAGGCCGTCGTGATGCATTGAAAATGAACACTGCCCCAGGTAAGAGGTGCTACACCGATACTTGGCAAGCACACCACCCATTCCGCTCTGATGCACTCTCTCCTTAAATCACCGAGGTGTCGTTTTTATGATGCAGAGCTGGCTGTGCGGCTACAGGACTGTAAAGTGTCATATAAAAGAGCCAGTATGAAAGAAAGAAGAAAGAAAATTAACTTGGGGGGAGCATGTATTAGCATTTCGAAAATGTTCCGAGGCCTGCCGCTGTGAGTGTTTATCAAGGGGCGCCAGTGTCCTGGAACCCTCCACCTTCTCCCCCCAGCAAAAAAAAAAAAAAAAAAAAAGACTGGGCCACAGGACTGTTTTGCACTTGGTTCCTGACACAGCTCGGCGCTGGAGGCAGAGTTACGATAATGGGGAAATGCATTCCAGACTAAATTCCACAGGACACTGGGGCAGTCGCCTCCTCTGATGACAAATCTTTCTTGATGGCTTCTCTCGGTTGGCTCAGGCTCGAGGCTCTCGAAGCTTTGACAAATTAATGTTTTCAGGATTTCTGCCCCTGGGAACGGCGAGCAGCGCAATCTGCTGAGGTCAGGGTCTGCCTCCTGTGCTCCTGTTGCCAAACTGGGGAAGAGGAGTCTGGTGCCCCTGGAAGCTGACTGCTGAGCCTCCCAGACAAGGGCAGTATTGTTGCGGAGCCTCTCTCTTGTTGTGGGTGTGTTCTGTAGGTACCTCTTCCTGGGTGATGTGATGCAAAACAGGCACCTCATTTGAAAAGAGGCTTCTCCGCATTCCTTTGGGGGCAATGCTTTTTTTTTTTTTTTTTTTTTTTTTGGACAGAGTGGACAGTGAGAGAGAGAGAGACAGAGAGAAAGGTCTTCCTTTTCCGCTGGTTCACCCCTCAATGGCCGCTGCGGTCGGCGCGCTGTGTCTGGTGCATTGCTCTGATCCGAAGCCAGGAGCCAGGTACTTCTCCTGGTCTCCCATGGGGTGCAGGGGCAGGGCCCAAGCACTTGGGCCATCCTCCACTGCACTCCTGGGCCACAGCAGAGAGCTGGCCTGGAAGAGGGGCAACCGGGACAGAATCCGGCGCCCCGACCGGGACTAGAACCCGGTGTGCCGGCGCCGCAGGCGGAGGATTAGCCTAGTGAGCCGCGGCGCCGGCCTGGGGGGCAATACTTTTTAAAAGATGTGTTTATTTGAAAAGGAGGTGGAGAGGGCTAGACCGAGAGAAAGAGATCTTCTATCCTATTCACTAAATGGCTGCAGAAGCCAGGCCTGGACCAGGCTGAAGCCAGGAGCCAGGAACTCCATCTAGGATTCCCACGTGGGTGGCAGGGGCCCAAGCAACTTGGCCATCTTCAGCTGCCTTCCCAGATGCATTACCAGGGAGCTGGATCGGAAGCAGAGCAGCGGAGCAGGGTTTGAACTGGCGCTCAGGTGTGGGATGTGGAGGTTTAACCTGCGGCACCATAATGCTGGCCCCTTGCAGTGCTGGCTTAAGAGGCACAGGACTCAGCCCAGTTGAAAGGAAGGTGCCCCAGAGGCTGAGCCCGCTCCGACCTGCTCTGCACCTCCAGCCAGCAGCAGTGCACTTGCTTATTGTAATTTTTAAAAAATATGTTCACTATCAAGTCTGGCAAGTGAGATTCTGCTCTAAATTGAATTTTACCCTTAATGAGATGCCAAGTCCCTCTGTTCTCTCTACCAGAGACCTTGAGAGCTTTTATTAGCGAGTGCAACAAAACTTTTTGCTGTTTTCATGTTTCCTAATAATAGCCTGAATCGTAACCTGAATTTTTATGCAACTAATTATGACTGTGACTTGGGCATGAAAGATTTATATGATCAGAAAATAAATTACCTGTGTTATCTCCAGGCAGGCAGGGGATGAGCCTCGTAAGGAAGTGAATCAGCTTTTTAGGTCATCCTGTGTGGTGTGGTGTGGCCAGTGTGTGTGTGTACATGTGTGTGTGTGTGTGTATGTGTACATGTATGTGTACGTGTGTGTGTGATGTGATGGGGATACAGGTGATGCCCTTGGGGGTGCTTTCTCCACCCTGAAGAGCAGCCAGCCCTGGCCGGGGAGGAATCAGCACTTTTTCCCAGTACGATATTCACAGCCTTGCTTCCTAAGCCCAGTGTGCCAGAGTCCACAGCTCCAAGGAAACAAAAACGCATGGAGGTGAGTGGGTTGATGGGAAACAGGAAACAGCTCTGCAAGGGGAGCCTGCCAGGACTGCGAATTCCTCTGATCACATTGGAAGCCGGAAGTCGATTACTTTTGGTCCCTGCAAGTTGCATTGTTGTCCCTCAAAGTGAAAAACAAAGACGAAAATTCCACCACCGAGGGCGTGAGTGCCCACCGTCAGGCCCTAGCCCTGCTGCCCATTTCTGGCTCAGTTTGCCCACAGGGAAGCTGTGAGCCCCGGGGGGTGGGGAGGAGGGCGGGTGCCGAGCTGTGCAGGCAGTGGCAGACAGGTGTGCCCAGGGCCCTGCTGCAAGTTGGGTCCCACGACTGCCAGGTGAGACCTGCGGCTGGCTAATACACACAGGCTTGTTCATTTACTCAGCATTATGTTTAATCATTTAACTTCTCAAGAGTTTTCAGATCTTTTAATCATCCTCATATTCTTATCGCAACAGATTACTAAGCTGTTATTTCAATTCAATTAAAAGGTGTCATCCAAAGGTAATTTATTCCATGTGCATTGTTAAGTGGATACCCCAGTTACGCCTGCATCTCCAAGGAATCATAATTCTCCCGATTTTATTAGTCTGTAAACCAGTGTGGCATGGGAGGCAATGCCACACGTGGTGTCTGTGGGCACTAAGGTGGCAGCAGACCTGGGCTCTGGATTCTATGCTAAGATGCAGAAGAGGATACAGAACCCTGGGCCATCGTTAGTGTTTGTACTTTTCAGCTGTGCCCAGAGACCCAGTTTGACCTTCTGATCTGGGCACTGTTTGTCATAACATGGCCTTGACTTCCCTCATGCCCCCCACTGCAGGAGCTGGGAGGCCAGTAAGGGCCAGAGCACAGGCAAGTGCCCACTGGGGGCCCGGGGCAGTTTAGCCTCTCCGACCCTCATTGCAATTCCCACCTTCCTGGCTGACTCTGAGATTTTTCCTTGTTCTTGCCAGAGAAGCACCATCCCTGGAAACATGACAGGCGGCTCCTCTTCACCCTCTAGAGCTACCCAAACAACTGAAATGAAGCAGGTGCCACGTAATGTATTTAACTCAATGTAGCCGAATATTATCATTCCAACAGGTCCTGAGCATAAGAGTTAGTGGAACATGTGACCTGCTTCACCCACGGAGGCTGGGATGTCTCTTACACTCCTGCCTCTTACACTTCTGGTCAGAAGCACCTCAGGTGCTCAGTAACCACAGCCAGCTGGTGGCTGCTCTGCCGGAGACACGTGCGGTTTGGGATAACAGGAAAACCCCGGATACCAGGATCTGCCTATCAAGTTGTGGATGCAGCTCTGGAGTCCTTGGGCCTGTGGTACCTCTGGGAGGAGGGGTGAGCTGCGTGGGATTAGGGCTACCTGGCCCTTCTGCCTGCAGTGCGGACAGGGGAGGTGGGCTACTGATGAGGTCTGAGACTCCTCTTATCCCGAGCTCACAGGAACCCAGCAGCCCCAGGAAGGGGAAGCTGGTTGCAAGGATGCTCATGACCACATGGCCCTGTCCACAGGTTTTTGTGTGGCCAAAGAGAAACCCAAGTCTACCAGTGGGGGAAGGAGGAAGCTGCCCAGTCCAGGGCTGACCAGAAAGGGCCCACATTTCCCTCTCGGTGGGGGACCCTCTGCCCCAGGGCTGACAACCGAGGCAGGGAGTGAGCTCGTCTTTAGCCTGCTGTGCCTCAAGCAGACTTGCTCCCCGGGGAACAAGACCTCACAATGAGGACACTTGGGATAGTAAGGCCTGTCCTTGGAGGCCTAGGTGCTCACTGGTGTTTGGCAAACCCCTCGGCCTGGCCAGCAGCTGACAGAGCCGTGTACAAGGCTCTGGGCAGGCTGGGTGCTCCTCGACTCTGGTGACTGTGGCCATGGGTGGTCTCCGTGTCCTAGAACTTGGAGCAGTTAATCCTCTGGGTCTGTCCCCTCTCTGGGCTACCAAGAAGCCTTGAGAACTCAGAGGCTAATAGAGAGACCTTGAAAAATCCTTTCTTGCTCTGTAAGAATGCTGTACTTATTAATATCTCACTCTCAGAGGAAGGGCTATCTGTGCTGTTTTTTAAGAGAACAGCAACAAAAAGGGAAATTAAATTAGCCACTCTATGGCTCCTCATCCATTAAGGTGTCTTCAACTCCATAAACTGCTCACTTAAACTCTGGCCTCCTACTAAGTAGTTTCCAGAAAATAGCAGGATTCTGCCTGGCCCTATCTTGCACCTGTTCCGATAAAAGTGATTGAATGTCAATCCCGTCGACGCAGGTGGAGACCTGGAGACAGGGCCTGAGCGAGAGGGCTCCTGGCTGTGGGGTCCCTGTTCTCAGCCCGCCCACGTGACCCAGCAGGCGCATCCTTCTGTCAACACAACGTGTCCTCGCTCCAGAGCCCACGCCCGGCTCCAAGAATAGTCAAATACAATTACACACATGAGGTGGTCTTTCCAGCCTCTATTAAATACTGGGAAGATAAAACCACCTTCAGAGGAACACATCACAAAGAAACTGCGCTTGCTAGCAACAGTAGTTGCACTGGTAACAGCTGCTAACAATTACTGAGTGCCCACGGTGCACCTCGCATGGTGCTTGGCGCAGGACCTCCTGCAGTTTGTGGGGCCCAGTGCAAAAGGAGAATGCAAGGTCCCTTGTTAAAAAAATGCTGAGAACTTGGAGACGTTCACAGCAGAGGCTTAAACCAAGGGTGGGACTCTTATGTCTGCCCTGGGAGGCTGTGTGTATTTTGAACTCGCTAATTCTCACAACAAATACTATTACACTCTTCATTTTACAAATGTGCAACCTGGGGACGAAAACAGTTAGGAGGCTGCAGGAATGAAGGGTTTGAAGTGGCTCCAACAGAGAGAGAGAATGGTGATGGTGGGGAGGGGGAGGGGCCGAGCCACTGCCCAGCACAGGGCAAAGCTGCTGAGAACACGAGAGCCCCACCATGGCCGCCCCAGACTCAAGCTGCGAGTGCTGATTTAGTTTCTGCAAAACAGTATCATTTGTCCCATTAAATTAATGTTGTTAATTTGAAGTTTATTGGTTTTTCAGTTTGTTTTTATTTCGTTTATAAATCTGCTTTAGCGTCACGGTTGTAGAAGGGCTCCCCACGTAAGAATGTGTGCCAAGTGTTATGTCTGCACACATTTAACTAACATAATGCTACACATAACTCTGGCAGACAGACACAAGGCACACTGTCCCCTTTCAGGGGTTTGCTCCTTGCTCAGGAAGGGGAGGGGAGTGCATCTCTTGTCCCCCAAGGTGGGAGCCAGAGGGGCTGCCAGTGGGGACCTCCCTGGCTGGCTCGGGGCCCCAGTGGAGAGGGAGGGAAGGGAGCGAGAGAAGGGGTGCAGGCAGGTAGTTCCCCCGGAACAGAAGGGGCCTGGAAGGTCTCTCCAGCCTTGGCTTCCCTCCTGGCTGCTCTTCCACCTCCCTTTGACTTCCAGGCTCACAGACAGTGGCCCAAAGGCAGGCAGGGGCTTGTGGGATCACCTAGGGGCTCAGAGCCATAGTGCGGGGAACAGTTACAACCCTTGCAGCCCGTGTTCCCAGCTGACCCTGAACAGGTGCCCTGGGGTCAAAGGCTGTCCTCGCGCCACAGTGAGGTCCCCATTCTCACAGGACGAGCATACAGGAGTCAGTGTCTTACTCTGCACCACTCCTGACTTGCAATTCAACGCTGAGACGTACAATTTTGCAGAAAAACAAAATGAAAAGATGCTACGATTTTTCCTGTGAGCATTTTGGGGCCTCACAAGAAAGTGCTGCCCAAGACCAAATACTTATAATTTCCCCCAAATGGAAACGAGCTGGGTCCATCGGCCATGGCACACTCTTACGACGTAGGACAGGAGCACAGCTCTGCTGGTGATGAGCTTACAGCACAGGGGTCTCACCACGCCGGCTCCCAGCCAGCAGCCGGCACCAGCGATCCCACTGGTCTGACGTGCAAATACAGGCAATCGCTCCCAGTGGTAGAAAGGCGGGACAACCATTAAGCTGGGGAGGAGGAAGCCGTGGCGGCCAGGGATGTTTGGTTTCTCGGCTGGGAGAGTGGCTACACGGGGCGCACAGCCCTGCTTCACCGCACGGGGAGCTTCTCTGTGCCTGGCGCATGTGTAATTTTAAAAATGAAACGTTATCAAATGAAACATTTGTGCTCAACAGTAAATAACAGACATACATCAGGTATACTGCCATTCCCCATCAGCTCCCATCCACCTCCTCTGGGAAAGTTCTGGAAGGAGGTTGCCTGGAGCCAGGGCTCTGCTAGGCCCTTGGCATGAGCCCTGGGCCTCTGGGCGAAGCAGCTCCATGAATGAGGCTGACTCCAGGGCTTCCTGGGGGCCCGGGTTTTCTCCCCATGTTTTAGGCACAAAGCCCTGTTCTGATCCATCACTGAGGTTTCAGCCCAAGGACCGCTGGTGCTGATGTGGAGCAGGAGAGGGAGATCAGTCAGTCCAGGTTCAGGCAGGGCCCTCAGGGCGGACGCCCATGTCACGAGGGACCTGTGTGCACCAAGGTTTCCAGGAGGCGAGGGCCCTCAAGGGATGAACAGACCAAGGCCCAGAGCGTGCAGCAGCCCCAGATACACAGAGCATGAACACCTTGCTGGAGCTGCAACTCAGGCCTCCGGGCTCCCTGACCCAGGCTGGGGAGCCTGGCACGCTGTCCTGAAGATGCAGCTGCACACATGAATTGCACCATGCACTGGGGGGCCCAGCCCCTCCCCACCTCTGGCCTGTGCTGCACGGCTGTCGTCCAGGGCTGTGGCAGGGCTAGAGCACAGCAGAGGACCGTCCTTATGTGGAGGAGCTCTTCTGGGACAACTGTGTGTTCTCTGGACTTCTAGCTCATAGGGTGTTGGAGGCCCGGTTGGAGGTACATGCTGAGCCTGGGCCAGCCATCTGCACACAACTCCTAGGGATGTCAGAGTGCCTTTCTCGGTCCAAGGGAAGTGCGAGAGTGATGACAGAGGGTAGGAGTGGCCGGGGTGGGGGTGTGTGCATGGAAAGCACAGGTGCACAGAGCTAGCACCTCTGGGAGGCAGGAGACAGACACATGGCAGGCTGCACATCAACTCCCTGTGGGGCCCATCCTCCTCGGATCTGTGGTGTGTCAACTCCTTCCTCCTGCACCCTAATCCGTGCCTACTGGGAGCCCGGAATGTGATCTTATTTGAGAAAAGGCGCTTTGCAGATGTAATGACTTAAGGATCTTAAAACGGCATTATCCTGCATTTGGGGTGGGCCCTAAATACAATGACGAGTGCCCTTGGAAGAAGGGGAGGGGACGTGGGAGATGAAGGCAGGCCGCAATGGACAGAGCGGAGGCCAGGGCTGTGCTGCTGCAAGCCCAGAGGCAAGGAAGGCTTCTCTCTCGGACCCTTGGCAGGAGCCCACCCCTATTAACCCCTGTTAACCCCTGTTAGCACCCAGCTTCAGCCACTGCCTCTGCAGCTCCCAGAGGATACATCCAGGGTATTGTGATGTGGCCAGTAGTTAGTGGTCCTAGGAGACCCTGCAGGGCCCTTGGTGGAGGTCAAGGGCACAAGCCAACCCACATCCTGCACGTGGCTGCTGGTTCTGACCCCAGCAGTCCCTTGAGGGTCTCCTGGCCTCCAGAGCCACATGACCCAGGCTGGTTCACCTCAAAAGTGGCGGGGGGGGGCATGAGGAGGGAGAAGAGCAGGAAGACGTGGAGCTGCCAGCCACAGGTTCAGTCCATGCCCCCAGCCAGTGGCAGAGAGCTCACAGCCTCCTTCACAGCCCAGGCACGAACCTCCAGAGGCCCAGTTACTACCAGCCACGTGCGATCCACGCCACTGAGGAGGTAGACTGGGCCACGTGAGACAAAGGAGACACGTAAGCTTCCCCCAGATGCTCCTGAGATGTGACATCACCAAGTCCCCGAGCCAAAGCAGGGGTCTGGGGCACCACCCCCTGGGCCTGGAAGCTCCCCAGGGGCAGAGGTCTTGGCTGCCCGGCTTTGCTCCTGCTCTTTGCCAGGGCTCAGCACAGAGCCCGGCACCAAGGCCCACTCAGGGCCCCCCCGCCCCGTGAGGCCCCCTGTACTGCCACACCCCCACACCCCTGTGACTTCTCCTCGGGCACAGCAAGCTGCTTCCTACAGCCAGGGCTGCTGCACCTACGGCCGCCTCCACCCCAAGTCTCCGCCTTCCCAGAAGCCCTCAGGGAGGTGCCGCTCCTGTCACAGCGCTCTCCAGAGTATCCCCACTGTCCTTCTGTCCCTCCCCCCAGAGACGAGGTTCTTTCCGGACAGGAGCCGCGTCTGGTCTTGCTGCGCGCTGACTCCCGGCAGCCAGCGCCTGCCCAACTGTCTGACGGGTGATCCGTGCTGGATAATAACTCAGTGTTCAGCCCCAGCAAGGGGGGGGGGAGTCCCCTGCGTCCTGCCACCTCCCAACAGCCCGGAGCCAGCCGGCTGCCCGCCTTGCCTGAGATCCTGGGCCTGGTGTTTGTGATCTGCACTTACAGCCCTAAGGGCCACCTGGAGGTTGTGAGTCCCAGTCCTCAAAAGCCCCTGCTGACTGTTGCTGGGAACCCCTTTCCAGGAACACGTCTCCCAGAAAGGGTGGACTTAGGAGGCAGGAAGTTGGAGTGGTAAGAGCTGGCAACCCCTGAGCACCCAGCCCTCGCTCTGCCCAGTCCTCCACGCATGTGATCTCTGCGAGCCCTCGGGACAAGCCTGCAGAGAAGGCGCTGCATGACCCCGCATTGCATAGATGAGAAGAGTGAGGCACGGCACAGTGAAGCGACCCGGCTCTGCAGGATGCCCAGGCTGGGCTTCCTGACGGCTGCTGCAGCCCTGGCCATGCAATTCCTCAGATGTGGGCCGGATAATGGCAAGGAGAGAGGAAGGCGGACGATGCCGTGGGGCTGCAGCTGGGGCAAAGTGGCCGGGAAGGTTCTCTTTTCTCGTGAGCCCCCAGTGAGCATGTGCCGGGCAGACACCCTGCCGGGCACTGAGCCTTTCCAGGGCATGGGCTGTCTGAGGGGAGCAGGTCAGGGGCCAGCAGGGCCATGGGGATGGGGTCAGGAATGCTAGACTGAGCAGTGGCAAGGATTTCACTAAACGAGTTGCTGGTCAACCTAGGCCTGGGACCTAGGACTCTGGACCTCCAGACTGGGCAGCAGGCCAGGCCTGGCTGACCAGGTGGGCAGAGCTGGTCAGGGACATGGGCACCTACCTCCTCCACAGGGCAGGAATTTAGAGAGCGGCCACCACTCTGTGGGCTCTGGGGGGTGGGAGACAAGTCAGTCCCGAGAGACCTGGGCAGCAGGGAAATGCTTGGTGGGCAGCTGCTGTGTGTGCACAGAGGCCTCTCTGAGCAGGGGCACGGAGGCGGGTCTTAAAGGAGCTCCCCGAGAGCCGGGGGAGGGGTGAGTGTGGGAGCGGCGCCAAGCAGGGGAAGCAGGATGTGTCCTGGGTCAGGAACCTGCAGCCACTGTGGGCAGAAACTGCCGGCTCTGGCTTCCTGCCAGCTCACAGACGCATTGTCGAGCCCCAATTAACATTCACAGAATAACTGAAATATGTAATTGGAAAACTCAGAACGCATTTTAATCCCATTAGCAGCAGGATCGCCTGCTCCCTACAGGATTTTTCTTGGGAGATGAGCGGGAGGCGCAGCGGTGACTGCTGCGGGAGGGAGGAGAGGCCATCTGTTCTGGTGCGGCGGCTGCCTGCTCCGTGGTCCTCCCTGAACCCTCACCTGGGCCCAGGCCCACTGAGCCGGAAGACTGGCACCCTGCTCTAATGCTCTGAGTCCCTGGGCTCCTGCTCTCTGCCAGGCGAATGCTATTCCCCAAACATCACAGTTCCGCACCATCCACCTGACCTTCCGGGAGAGACAGCCATCGACACCCGTCACGTCTGAGGAGCAACTTGGGGGCAGCAATGCCTGTCGGCATGAGGTTGGGGCCCAGGCTGGCTGCTCGCCTCCCGGGAGCACATCTCGGTGACAGGTTCTCAAGAGTAGAGGTGGGGGAACTGGACGTCCCTACAAGTATGGTACAGGAGCCCTTCCTGGGGCCTCTGAGCCCAGCTTGTGGGGCTCGCCAAGGATCCTGGGGCCAGTTTGGTAGATCAAACGACATCCAAATGGTGGCCTCAGACCCATGCCCTGACTTGGAAAGATGAGTCCACTGGCAAAGGACAAAGAACAGGACAAGACAAGTCCCTGAGACAGGAGCTGTGAGAACTCTACTGCAAGACCCGCTCCCGGGGTCAGCCTGCCTCAGCTTCTCTCGCCTTCCTGTCCACGTCAAACCACATGCATTCCTCCCTGTGCAGACGGGGGCGGCAGGTCCCCTGTGAGGGGCAGACGCGAGGTGAGCAGGGGCGCTCACAGGAACCACTCACAGGCATCCAACAGCGTGGGCTGCCTCGGTGTGGCATGGGGAGCAGGAGCCAGGCATGGGGAGGCAGCTGTGACCCGTCCAGATGTGGGGAGGGGCTGCCCGGTGCCAGCTCTCATCGCACTGTGATCCAGCTAAGCCCGGAAAGCCTATTTGTACATCTGGAGCTCCGAGCGCATCACCAGGAGCGAATCTCGCAAGTCTGTGCCCCCAGGCCAGACTGCTGCTAATCGAAGCACGGCTTCCTTTAATTAGAACGGTCACGTCAGTTCCAGCACCATCTTTGCACTGCTGGAGTGTGAAATTCCGTCTGGATCCCAAGACGGGCGTCCTTTGAGGGAGAAGCAGGATGGAGGCGGCGGGGAGGGGGCAGCGAGGGGCGCAGCCTCACCTTCGGAAGCCGCACAGCTCCTCTGTAGCTCAGCCTTGGACCCTCACTCTCTGTCTGAAGTCCTTGGCTGTCTTCCTGGGGAAGACGCACGCAGCTGAGACCTGCCGAGGCTGTAGCTCAGTACCTTCCCACCCCCTGTTCTGCAATGGTTAACAAGCTGACTCTCCAAAATCCGAGTGGACATGCGGTATCAGATGCTGGGCACACAGGAGAGAGGGCAGAGTCCCGTCTCCCTTGGCCCTTGGAGGGGAGCCTGGCAGGGGAATGTGCGCAGGCCCCCAGGAGAGGCAGGCTGGGCGCTGTGTGAGGGCGGGCTGTGACGGGGGCTCTCACAGCAGGCAGGCGTGCTCATCTGTGGTGAGGTGTGCAGCAGGGAGCCACTGAAGGCACTGGAAGCCCCGTGGCCGCCCTCACAGGAGTCACGTGATGCTGCCCCTTCAATGCCCCGCCAGTTCATGAGGGCACGCCGGGATGTGCAGAGTTCATTTCAGACAGACGGGGCTGTGTTGGAAAGAAGGGAGAGGAGGCCGGAAGTCTTTACCAGCAATGAAGAAGAAACAAGAAGACAGAGGTAAGTCACGACTCGGCCAGATGCATGAAGGCCCTGTGCTGGGAACAGCCCTGCTGTGTGAGCGGCGCCTTGGCAGGATGCGCGGAGCTGAACGAAGTGTGAGTGCGGCACAGCCAGGGGCCAGCCCGCTGGGACCCCCGGCATTTCCTCCCGTGGCTGCCCCCGGCCCGCGCAGGAAAGACCCCTCAGCCCCTTGGCCCTCAGACGTCACCCTCACAATTGCCATGGAGGAGGACCTGAACTCCCTCATATGCCTCTCAACACAGAGACCACCTCCCAGGTCCCCCGAGGCCGAGGGCACTCCGTCACCCTGGAGCCTCCCCGGCCTTGGCTTGCACTTCCCTGGGAAGCCGCAGCTGCAGGGCGTCCCTCGGCCCGTGAGACGCCTCAGCCCTGTGGTACCCTGGCTGGCCTTCAGATGCCCCGGCTGTTGCTGCCCTGGCAGCAGCGGAAGCAGCGGCTGGCATCGAGCTTCCCACAGACCCCAGGACGGTCTGCGGGCTTGGCCATGTCCAGGCCCTGCCTGCTGGGTTGTCAGGGCTCTTTCTCAGGGTTGACCACAAGCCCACCACAGGGCCCTGGGGAGGCCGCTGCAGTCAGTAGCTGCAACACCCAGGGCAGCGGTAACTCGGCTCTGACTCAGACCCTCCTTCGGGTGCCCGAGCCCTCTGCTCATGGAGCTTGCAATCTGGGCGTGCGTGTGACGTAAGGAAGCCTGACAGAGGATGGCTGCTAAGTGGTCCCGGTGTGATGCAGCAGGAGCCTGGGTTCTAATCCCGGCTCCGCCATTTACTGACTTCAGCCCTGGACAAACGCCTAAACCTCTCTGGGCCTCAGGTTCCTCTTCTATAAAGAGGGAATCATAACTCGATATGCCTTACACACTTTCCACAGAAACAGCTCCTTGTGTGCCAGGTGCACGGTTACACCTGTCAGCTTGGATCACTAGCAGAGACGGACAGCGGGACACCACCCCAGGCCCCTGACGGGAGCAGGTAAAACACCAGCACTGAAGCTGGGCTCTTCTCTGAAGAGCTCTGGTTTCTGTGCAGAACATTCTAGATGCCAATCCAGCTAACACAAGCTAGTCACCTCTTCCATCTTGACAAAAGCCTTCTCTCTCACTCATAGGCTTAAAAAGGGCTTGAGAAAACCAACTCAGGAGCCACGTGGCTGCTCAGAAGTGCAAAGGCAGGGCCCTGGCTCATGGTCATGTCACCCTGGGGACACTCTTGGCACAGCTGAAGCAAGGCAGGCCCAGGGCAGGGGGAAAGGTGGTACAGGGGTGGCTCCCTGTCACACGGCACTGGAACTGGCCCACATCTTTGCTTCTTAATGATTGGGTCAAATCCAGACTTAATTTCTCTGGGGCTGGACCGTGTGGAGCCCACAGGTCTTAGACCACAGTTTTAGGGACCATAGGGACCCTGTGGTACCAAAGAGGCCCCTCTGTGCCTGGGATCTGCAGGTGGGCCTGGGAGCCTCAGGCACCCCGATTAGCACAGTCAAGACGAGGCTGCTGCCCATCCTTCCAGGCCTGGCTAGTCAGCCCAGTCCCCAGTCCCTTTATTGAACTGCCCGAGGTGACATCTCTGCTCGTCTGGAAATGGCATCGCAGTCAACATTCACAACACCAGGCACAGAACCTGCCCAGCTGGAACCCGTCACACTCACAGCACTCAGGCCCACAGAGACAAAGCGCCAAGCCTTTGAGAAGGCCCCTCCCCCAGCCCCTCGGCCCTGGATGCTGGGACAGGGCCCCTCCAGGCATGCTCCCTGTAGCGTCCATGCCTGGCTTTGTGCACCACTGCAGGGGCAGCTCCTGTCGGGACGGCTGCACAGCTGTGGAGGAGCCTCTGGGACTGAGGGTCACGCCACCTCTCTGGCTTTCACGTCCACCCTGTAACCGTTCCTGGGCTGCAGGGACAATGCCTGTCCTCCCTCCATGGAGGGTGTGTGGGACGCTGTTCCCCACCCCAGGGGCAGTGCTGTGCCTGCAGCCCTGGCTGGGGAGACGTGCACAGGCCTGAGAAGGGAGCACCGTGCCCTCTGTGACGGGGCGCTGGTCAGTACAAGGTCAACTCAGACCCACTGGAGTCCCAGCCACTCCTGGAGCCAGGAGAACAGGAGGACCTCGGGGAAAGAGAGGTCTGAGCCTGGAGCAAAGCAAAGCAGAGCTGGAGCTGAGGTCACATGGTATCTCCGGCCACCCTCAAACCGCTCTGTCCAGCTTCAGTGCATCCTGTGTGGGAGCCGAACCACTAAACGCTCTGAGGCCCCAGGCCTAACCCTTCCTCTGAGCTCTGTCTGTCCAAATCCATTCCATCCCCATTCTCCAAAGCCCATCCCAAGCTCATCTTCTTCCAGCAAGGCCTCCTGACATTCGTGACCTCTGCACGGCACCAAACACTTCCCCAGAGGGGCTGGCAGCTCCTGAGAGCAGGGCCTGGAACCGCCTCCCTCCCCCGGGCTCAGCGCTCAAGGAAAGGCCTTCTAGCCTGTGTTCCAGAGACCGGGAGCAAACTGCCCAGGGGTGGAGGGGGAGGCGTCCTGCTGTTCACATACCTGCTTCCCAGCTCACCTGACCGCTGGGCCACCCAGTAGCCTGTCCTGGTACACACGTGGCCCAGAGCTGCCCGAAGGCCAGCGCCAACCTCCTGCTGGTGGCACAGGGTGCTGCCGTCATGCCCATGACAGGTGAGAGGACTGATGTGAGCGGCCCAGCCCGACGCACAGCTGTTTCTTTCTGTGATCACTGGCTGTCATTGTGCTTGATGAGAAACAGAAACAGAGCAATGGTTCCTGAAGCAAAAAGAATTGTGGCTCAACTGCATTTATATTCCGGCGGATGAAACATGTTCCAGCACCCAGAGCGAGGCCTGCATGCGAGCGGTACTGACGCCTTGAATCCCCAGAGCGCGTGGCCAAGGTGAAAAATGAGGCCTCGGCAAGAGCCGTGGACCGGCAGTCTGTTAGGAGTGCGTGGGTGCAGCAGGGGGAGGGCCCGTCCTTGTGGCCAGGTGCCCTCGCAAAGGCATCCCAGTGATTAATTAGCGAGTCCTCTTCCAGGACTGTGAGCAGGAGAGTGGGCAAACAAGAGGGAGCTTTCTCCCTACAGGGGACTGGCGGCAGAAAGGTGAGACCATTTGCTGCTGGAGTGAACAGGGTGTTCACGGCTGCTTCAATCAGGAGCCACAGTCAGCACCCACAACCTTGGCTTTGCCCCGTGCCGCCAGCCTCCTGGGCCCGTGGAGAATGGCGCTGGAGGGCAGAGCTGCTGCAGGAGCTGTGGGAAACCCCAGCCTGCTCTGAAGGGCCCAAGACGAAGCCCCCATGTGCCTTCCTTCTGAGGGAGCATCCCTGCTTCTGGCGCTGGGCAGTTGGGCTTTCCATGTGGTCTGTGGCTGCCGACGTGGGGACCTGTAGCCCTGAGTTTTAGCTCTAGGAATTCTGTGTGGCTCTCACTGGTATGGGGCAAGGCAGGGACCATGTGGGCTACCAGACAGGGGGCCCCAACATGGCCCTCCTAATAGTCCTCATAGGTGGCAGTGAGCACTGGCCTTGGCCTCAGCTCAGAGACATCAGCACACCCAGAGGTGGGCAGGCCAGGACACAGGTGCCCCTGGCGCCAAGATGCCTGTCTGCACTGCCGTCTCTTACTGGCGTCTGCTGAACCCATCTAGGGGCTGCTTGCTTTCTACACAACTCTCTTCGAAGAGACCCCAGTGAAATGCCGGGGCACTGGGCTGTTTGCTGGGCAGCCCCTGTCTGCAGGCAGCTGGCAAGGCTCGGCAGGCCCGCAACCCACAGCTGCCACTCCTGAGCCACGTCCCCCTGCCCTGTGCCTCCACCTCCCCATCTGTCTCCTGAGCCTTCTCCCACTGCCATGCAGTTTCTCAAACACCCAGCCACCCACCCGGGAACATTTTACAATCTGCTCACAGATGCAGATGGAAAAGTGAAAACACATGGGAGATACAGGAGATCTGGGAGCAGAGGGGAGTCTGGGGGCACAGAGTGTTGACTCATGCTGAGCGTGTGTCACCCAAAAGGAACGACTCAGGTGACAGCAGGGCCTGCTGGAGGCCTGGAGCTGCAAACTAGACTTGGGCAGGGCAAGTGCTACCCAGGGGAGTGCAGACTGGAGACAGGAGCACACCTCTGTGTGAGGTGTGCTCTCCACCTGCCTGTATCAATAAAGTTTTATTGGAACACAGCCACACTCCTTAGTTTACAAGCCATCTATGGCTGCTTTGTGGCACAAACTTAGAGTTCAGTAGCTGTGACAGAGACTGCGTAATTTCTGAAGCCAAAGACATTGGCTTCCTGGCCCTCTGCAGAAGAGGTGTAGGGGCTGGCAGAGGAAGAACTCACTTACAAAGATGAGGGAGAAGAGGTGGCCAAGGAGATGGAAGGTACAGGTGTGTTACAAGGAGACAGTCAGGATGGCCTGACCTGCAGAGAGGTCAAGGTAGGGACTGAGGCACCTGTGGGTCAGGTATGACCCCCTGCAGGGCTCGTGACCCTCATCTGGGCCGGTATGTGGTGGCAACAGTGAGACCAGAGAGAAGTGCCAGGAGTCAGGTAAAGGGCGTGGGGTCGATGAGAAGAGACAGACCTTTTAAGATGTCCACTATTCAGCGAGAGAGGGCCGCGGCAGCAGTGGACAGGGCTCCTCCGGCAAGCCCCCCGATTTCAGGCCTAAGCCTCACAAACTCTCTAGAGTGTCTGAGTCTGCACCTGCCTTGGTCACAGGTATCCAGTCAGGCCTTGGGTCTCTACCTGTGCCTGCAGAAATGGGCACTGGGGTAGGGAGGGGCATAGAAAGAGGAGAGATGCAGGCCCAGGGCAGAGCCTCGGGGTCTGCACTGCCGTGGAGTGGCCTTGGCCTGGGGCAGCTCACCAGTCCTTTGCCCCATCTCTTACCCTTTTTCCAGCCCAGAGTCTAGAAACCAAGTTGGCTGAGGCCTTCCCATGCAGGCTGCCCCGTCCCTTTCCCCGGGGGCTGCACCGGCTTCTGGGCTCCATGGGCCGAAGAGCTTAGCAGGTGGGCCTGGCTGGAGGCACGCCAGTGGGTGTGGACAGCGCCCGCAGCCCACTCTAGGCACAGCCTCTGGGGGCTGAGCGCCCCCGCACCATGGAGGCTCTGGGGTTGCTCCTTGTGCCTGACTCGCCCCCACCCTGAGAGTCAGCATGGAGTTCTTTTTTTTTTAAAGAGTGTGAAGTTAAGTAGCGAACTCATGGCTGGCAACTTGGAAATTCACATTTCCGAGATGAAATGATTCCCGTTAACAAAACACCTTCATTTTCAGAAAATCCATGCTCACAGCTTGCTCCGCACAGCCTGCCCCCACAAGTTACGATTTATATTTTATTACAAGGTGAAAAGAGACAAAAAAAATCCTCGCAGGGGAAAAACAAGCCAGTGACTCTGCACAGCAACTCCCTGGGCATTGATTTAAAGGGACATTGTCACCCTTAATGTTTTCATCCAGAGGAATTAGAGAGCGCCGCCAGGATAATTTAGAAGCCCCTGATTTAAGGGCAGCCTCCGTGGTCGGGCTGCACTGTATTTCCCTTTTTATGGTTCCAGAGAGCATTTTCTGAGAGATAATAATGTTGGGTGATATTTCTTCTGTGTCATGCGGAGGCCCAAGAAGAAAATTAAAATAGGTCCCTCCTAGCCCCTCGCTGAGGCCAGGCTGTACAGCAGCGAGGACTGTCCCCGGCCACCCCCAGCTACCCAACCTTCAGGGCTTCTGACCCGGCCTCTAGGTGCCCTGGCCGGCTTTCGCGGCTCAGCCCCTCAGCTCCCCACGCTGCTGCCTCAGTACCGAGCTTTCCGTGCCCTGTGTGCTGCCACCCCCACGCCCAGGTCCAGGCCCGCACTCCCTCGTCCACCTGCAGCCCCTCTCTTCCCGGCTCCCGGCTGTCGTCTCTAGACCAGCCCTTCTCCAGTTGACTCTGGTCCCACCTCTCCCTGTCTCCCCGATAGCCCTGAGGTCTGACAGACCCCTAAACCCACATCCTTTCCCCCTGCAGGCACAGTGGCCTCTGTGTCCCAGCCGCCCCTGCAGTCCAGCAGAGCTTGCTGGGATCTGAAACACCCCCTCTAAGATCCACCCTCTCTGTCTTGCTGGGATCTGAAACACCCCCTCTAAGATCCACCCTCTCTGTCTTGCTGGGATCTGAAACACCCCCTCTAAGATCCACCCTCTCTGTCTTGCTGGGATCTGAAACACCCCCTCTAAGATCCACCCTCTCTGTCTTGAGGCCACTGGCCAGACACAGGGGATCCGGTAAAGGAAGCCACGTCTATGGGAGGTGCTGGAGCCACACAACTCAGGACGCCCGGACGCCCGTGTCAGTGTGGCAGCAAACTGGACAGCAGCACGGAGCTGTCGTGGGGACACAGAGTAAACCTGCCTTGTGAAGCCGCTGGGGCGTCAGAGGCGTCCAGCCTCCCGACGAGCACAAGTCCCGCTGCCCTGGTTCTCCTGCTGCCCCCAGCAGGGTCTGGTTTCCTTCTCCCTGTCCCTGACAAACTGGCTACACAAGATGGCCCAAGGCCTTCCCTTCTGTCCACCAGTGTGCTCTGGCTATTCCCTATGGCTGGCTTGCCTGCCTTCCCCATGCCCACTACGGCCTGTGTGATCCCAGCCGTCCCCTGTGGAGAGACCCCAGCACTGGGGCATGAACCGTGGCACCTGCTGCACTCGGCTCCACTGCATTCTTTGTTAATCAGCCCATTGTCTCTTTGCTTCGGCTTTGCAGTCTTCCTTCCCCATGGGAGAGCGAGTATCTCAGAACAGGGGCCAGACATCCCCACTGCCGCCCTTGGCACTGTGGGACAGCTTCCCACACGGCCAGCAGAGTGCCTGATGTGTCGGCTCCACCACTGTTTCCTGACTTCATGACGTCTTGGTTCCTCCTCTGTCAGATGGGAATAAAAGGCGGATGGCAGCCCAGAGAGCCTGCTTTTGCCGGGTGCTGGACCCACCCCTCCGGCTCCCGGCACCACTGATCACCCCTCTGTGCCCGTCCAGGATGACTGCAGCCTGCGGCTCGGCCCGTGTTGCACCTGGAGATCTGCGCTCCCAAGCTCCTTACGCTGCCAGTGCTTCATGGCTCATGCCCTCACTGCAGGGCCATGCTGGAGTCCCGACACTGTCACTACAGAGCGGCCTGGAAACCCCACCTCCAGGTCTCCTGCCCACCCCTGCTTGCCTCCCATCTCTTCTTGTAGCTCTGCCTTCAACCTCAGTGAGAGCTGTAACTGCTTGACCAAGCACCGAGCTGTCTGCTGCACCACTTCCTCCCACGTGGGACACCTCCTGTGGTCCAGGAGACATCTGTGTGGGTGCCCTGAGCTTACATCTGTGTAGTCAAACACGGCTGGAGGAACCGCGACTGGGTTCCCTTAGAATTCAGGACTAGGGGCTCCGCAGGGGCCTCAAATGCTGTCCAGGGACCCCTACGCCCTCTCCATCCTTTGCCCCTGACTCCTACATGGCTGCTCCCAGCCTCCTAACATCTCCACACACTCTTCACCTCCTCCTGCATGCTCACTCCCACGACCTTGCTTCCTCACTCACTGAGAATCAGTCTGCACCCCCACCCCCCATGTCCACCTGCTCCGGGCCAGGCGACATGGCCGTCCAGCCAGCAGCCATGGCAGCTCCAGGCCTGCCTCCTGGGCGCTGGTCCCACCTCCCCTCACCAACTCAAAGCAATCGCTCCAGCTGCGTCACCCCTGCTTTCCACAGCCTCAGTTTCCCCTTCCGACTTGACCACTCCCACACACACACCTGCGCACTGGGCCCCTGCAGCCCCTCTCCCCTGCTGCTGCCCCTCCCCTCTCCTCATCACAGCAAGCTCCTCAGGAGCCCTCGCCACCATCTCTCCTGCCCCTCCCTCCCACCCCGCTCAGACCCAAGCCACTGAGAGTCTCATGTCCCCCCACTGCCATCTGCTGTGGTTTGAGTGGGGCTTGTCCCCCAAGGGTGCACAGGTTGGAAGTGTGGTTCCCAGGGTGGGCCTAGTGGGAGGAGACTAGTGGGAGGTCACCGGGGAACACTGGGTCCGGAGGGGATCAAGCAATTCTCATGGACCCCAGTTGGTGCTCACAAGTGAAGAGGTGTCATCAAATGAGACCCGGCCCTCCCCTCTGCTCCTCCCTCTCTCTCGTGCTCCTGCAGCCAAGCCATCTGCCACGATGTGACACAGCGGGGGCGGGGCCCTTGCCAGCACTGTGGCTGTGCTGCGTGGACTTTCGACTTCCAAAACTGTGAGCAAAACACAGCTCTTTTCTTCATAAAGGCCCCAGCCTCAGGTCTTTCATTACAGCAATGGAAATGGACTAATAGATTGTTCCTTAAACCACTCTTTGAGGTTGCCAAGCCCCCAACCACAAACACAGGCTCGCCTCTCCCCACCTTCCGGCTGGCCGCTTCCTCGCTCATCCTGCTGGCTCCCAGGACATCGCACTCGCAGGCTGTCCTGCCGCCACTCTGACACCTCCCTCCCCTGTGCTGGCTCCCTCTCCTCTTCCCAAGCTCTTCCCATTGGAGACTCCAGGGCTCAATCTTGGATGCTCTTCCACCATCACCCACGCAGGGGTGTCTCGAACCTCATGGCGGGAAGCGGCCAGCATGTTGAGGGCTTCCAGATCCCGCCTCCAGCTCAGCCCTGTCTGCTGACCTCAGCTCTGCACTCCCAACTGCCCGTTCCCCACTGCCCCTGGTGTGCTGCACAGCGTCTCCAACTCAGTGCACCCTGAGTTAACTCCTTGGTGCCCTCCTCAGCCTCCTCCGTCTCCCCAGGCCTCGGGCCCCACACCTTCAAATGATTCTACCATCCCACGTCTCTCACGCATCAGGCCCAGCACTGGTCTTACCCACCACTGTGCCTCACCAGGATGACTGCAACACCCCTGGCTCATCTGTCTGCTCCTACTCCTGCCCCGTGACAGCAGCCGCAATGATTCCTCAGGCACACACCAGACCATGCCACGACTCGAAGCCCTCACCTGGCTCTTTGGTGTGACAACGGGAGTCCTCACGCTGGCTTCCAGCATCCTCCAGGACGAATAATTGTGCTCTCTCCTTCCGACCCCACTCCAGCCACCAGCCTGATTCAGACCTAGGGCCTGGGCTGTGGCTGCCCTGGTGACTGGGTGCCACATGCCCTTCCTGCCTGACCCAAGGCCTGTCAGCCCTTGCTGCATGAGGCCTTCTCCTCCCTGAACCACACTAGTGAGGTCTTGCTGCCCCCACTGCCTCTGCCCGCCCCCACGTTGTTGTTCTCAAAAGCATTCCCTGGTTCTAGTCTACGTCCCTGTTGATCCGGGTCCCCTCACTGTGACACCAGTTCCCCAGCACAAGGGTTTCCATTGGCTCAACCGCTGTGGCCCGGGCAGTGCTAGCCAGAAGTACTTGAGAGGACTATGAGCACCTGCCTGGGGCTGACCGACCCGGGGGCACCAGCAGGCTCAGGTGTAGGCTCTGCAAGGACACCTCAGAGGCCACCCTGGGGGAGGTGCCTGCCCATCCGCACCATCACTGGGCTGCCCCCCCAGAGTCCACGCTGGAACCCTGGGGTGGGAAATAGGCTTTCGACCAAGGCCAAGAGGACAGCTTTTCATGCCCAACAGAATTGCATCAGAAAGGGTTTTGCCCTAATGTGCTGTGTCCCACGGGCAGGATCTCACAGCATCTTGTGAACACATACTGATTGATGTCCATGACTTCTCTGATAGATGGAGGAAGAACTGGTTCCCCAATTAAGGAAGAAAAAGCTACTTCTGTCTCCAGCCACGGCTTCCCTACCTTTGAACTTGCGCCAGCAGCAGCCCATTTCTAAGTCCTCCTCACAGCAGTGGACAACTGAAGACTGTGGCCCATGCTGGGGCCAGGCCTGGGCACAAAGAGGCATCTGGGGAAGCTCACCTACCTGTGGGAGCCAAGAAGGGCTTGATAATGGGTGGACTTGGGTTTCAGAAAGAAGCTGCCCTCTGTGGGGGTCCTGGCAACTCAGGGAGGATGGGGACCCCTGTTCTGAATGACAGGTATGCTCCTTGGGCCCACTGTCCCCACAGAACTGGAAGCCCTGAGCTCTGGGCATCACTTGGCCTTCTACAGGGCAGTGCTACGTCTCCTTAAAGGGACCAGGGTAATAAGAGCAGCGGTGACACACACATGGCAGCCTCTGCACAGTGCCTGGTGAGCGGTGCCCGGGCTCCACCCCCAGGGCTGCACACCATGGGGAAGACCTGGCTGGAGCAGGGTGCAGCCAGCACCGCGACTGAGCGCTCACGTGCACAACGGGGACCTGGCTTTGAGCTGGGCTCCCTGAGCCTCAGGTTTCCTCATCTTCAGAACTCGTGGGTCGGGAGAGGTGCCAGGCACTGGCTGCTGGGCAGCGGGCTCAGGCGAGCTGTTAGCAACTGGCAGGGGAGACTCTGTGTGAGGGCCCAGAGCGTAAGGGAGACGTACGAGCCCGGGGGGGGGGGGCTCTGTTGAGAACGGGAGTGGGGGGGGTGCTCAGCCAGCGTGCTGCCCTCCTGCCTGCCCCGCTGCCTGTGAACAGGGGAGAGAGTCCTCTGAGCGTCATTTCTATCCCCTACTGGGTGCGCTTTGCTTTCCTGAGAAGGGTACAATCTGCCTGTAACACCTGTCTGACCACGGCAGGCCCAGGCCATCTGGAGGAGGCACCCTGAGGCCCAGCTTGCAGGCTGCCTGGGGCAGCTCACCCCGTCCTGGGGCTCACCCTCATGGGGAGAAGGGAAGCACAACGAGCCCGTTGCCAGGGGTGAGAATCCTGGCCACAGCCCAGAGTGGAAAGCCACTGCCAAGTACCCTGTGCCAAAGAGGGATACTGGGTCACCCGACGGTGGCAGCCAAACTGGCCAGGGGCCCTCATGCCACCACTCCCTGCAGCCCACAGCTGGCAGAGGCTGGGGCTCACTGGCAATCTGTGCAGGAACCAGGCTGTTTTCCTGCTGTGTCTGCTGAGCCCACGTGTGGCTCAAGTCAGTTTCTTTTTTTTTTATTTATTTATTTTATTTTTATTTTTATTTTTTGACAGGCAGAGTGGACAGTGAGAGAGAGAGACAGAGAGAAAGGTCTTCCTTTGCCGTTGGTTCACCCTCCAATGGCCGCCGCGGCCGGCGCGCTGCGGCCGGCGCACCGCGCTGATCCGATGGCAGGAGCCAGGAGCCAGGTGCTTTTCCTGGTCTCCCATGGGGTGCAGGGCCCAAGCACTTGGGCCATCCTCCACTGCACTCCCTGGCCACAGCAGAGAGCTGGCCTGGAAGAGGGGCAACCGGGACAGAATCCGGCGCCCCAACCGGGACTAGAACCTGGTGTGCCGGCGCCGCTAGGCGGAAGATTAGCCTAGTGAGCCGCGGCGCCGGCCTTCAAGTCAGTTTCAAGTGAACACTTGTCCCAGCTGCAACCAGGTTTCCAGGGGCCAAGCACAATGCCAGCCTATGTACATAAAGAAAAAGCCTGGGGCCTCCAGAACCCCACTGCACATCCCGAAGGTGCTGAACAGGGAACCCTGGGCAAGAGCATTCCTAGGACTGTGTCGTGTGCAGAACACGTGCTCCTCCCTCGATAGGGACCACCTCCCACTGGCCGAGTCTCACCCTGCACTGGCTGGAGACCCCCCTGCTGCTCATCAAGAATACAAATAGCTTCTGCAGCTATGATGATCCGCTGATCTCCCAGGCCCCCAGAGAGGCCTGGGCCCAGGCACACCACTGCCCAATGCACAGCGTGTGCTGATCCTGGCCTGTCTCTTGGCCTTGGGCCTCCTTACAGCATCCGGTATTTGGGAAGACCTGTCAGGTGCCCTCGTATAAAGGGAGCTGTGACTAGCTTGCCACTGTTCAGTGCAAGGCCGGCTTCTGAGGAAAGAGGAGCCCAGTGAGGACAGCAGGGGGTGGACAGGAGTGTGGTGGAAAGCTGACTCAGCTGAGGGGTGGCTGCAGGTGACACGGAACCTTGCCACCCCCCCCCCTCCCAGCCATCTGTGCAACCAGGGTGGGCCACCAACCTGGCTAGTGCCACACAGGGGGAACAGGAATCGCCACAGACACTGGGAGCCTTTCTTTTTACTGAAATCTTTTTAAAAAGTTCATCATGGTCTTCGATGTTTTCAAGATATGTTTGCAAGCACCTACTGTGTGCAGCCTGATTACCCACCATGTGGAAAGCTCTGGGCTCCACAGCCCTGCTCTGCTGTGCTTTGCTTGGTCTTGATGTAGGCAGGGAGGCAGCCAGCAATGAGGAGCCGAGATCACCACGCCCTCTCTGCAGCCCCTCCGACCCCATCCAACTCCACCCCTTGCAGTGGAAACCTGCAGGTTCCGTGGTTTTGCAGCTCAGAACTTCTGCCGGCTGAAAACAACCAGTATGGGGACCTGCATTATTGCACAGCAGCTTAAACCTCTGCGTGCCACGCCAGCATTCCATATGGTCACCGGTTCAAGTACTGGCCAGAGTGCTTCCGTCTGTCACCCATATGAAACACCAGGATGGATTCCAGGCTCCTGGCTTTGGCTTGGCCCAGTCCTGGCCATTGCAGCCATTTAGGGAGTGAGCCAAGGGATGGAAGAATTTCTGTCCCTCTGCTTCCCTCCGCCCCACTCCCTGTAACTCTGCCTTTCAAATAAATTCACTAAACACACATACACACGCCCAACATGGCTGCTTCTGCACCACACAGCACTAGGGCAGGCCGTACGCTCCCTTTGTCTTTCCAGCCTCCTGGGTGAGCCACTGCCGTGGCCCCTCTGCTCCCTTCTCGCTTACCATCTGGACCATCATGGTTTCTGCCTGTATCCCAGAAACCTATCATCTTTATGCCTCTGCCCTTGGCCCCGAGAAAGCTTTCGGTGAGTGTCAGGACAAGGTAAGGACCAGTGAGCTGCAGATATTGGTTTCCAGGAAAGCTAAGCTGAGTCACCACCCGTGGTCTGAGGTTTCCAACTCTGCCTCCTTGGGGGCCTGCATACTTGCTGTCCACAGTCTCTGCAGGCTTATCCAGAGCTTGTCTGTCCCCAGGGTCCTGCTCTCCAGCCAGCTCCCAACAAGAGCCACCCTCATGTTGGGGCCTCTGCATGCCCTCCAGCCCTGCGTGTGGTACACAAGTGGTTCACCCACTTGCTATGTCCCATGTGAGCAGAGTTCCTGCTCCATCCGAGTGCTCCTAACCTTGGGGCACCACTAGTTCTGTGTGCAGCCCACAAGTGGGGTCCTGGTAGTGGTAGAGGTGGAGGGTCTGTAGACACAGCCATGGAGCCTGAGAAAAGGAGGCTGGGGAGGAAGGAAAAGACGCACCCCGCAGAGGACAAGGGATTTGTGCTCCAAGCGCCCTCCGTGGGCTGACACAGCCTCAGGAGGGTTTGCCCTCCAGAAATGCACCAAGGAGTCCTCCCTCCTCACCTCTGAGCCCACAAAGGCAGGGGGATGCTGCTGGAGGCCCAGGAGGCAGCCGGGCTAGGGGAGACCCTGGGTTGCTTCTTGGTCTCTTGCCTGGCAGGGGGCAGCTTTGCACATATAAGGATCCTCTTCCTGGGCAGCTGTGCCAATCCTCAGACCTGCGCGCCCCAGGGTCAGGGAGCCTGCTTGGAGAGCAGGATGTGACCTTCAGTGCTTAAGTGCCTGCCGTCTGCACAAGAACCTTGCAAAACTCCTGAGCTGCACAAGTGTAACGCGACCCTGTTCTGCTGAAAAGCCGACATCTAAATAATTGCATTTGATTTCTTTGTAATGGAATTCTTTGCTTGCTCTGCAGCTGTTTTTGAGTGTTTACTAACATTCAGGGAGCTCTCAGTTGGTGAAAAATCTTGCATTTCTCCATGGTGTGTGACACAGGGCTGGGCGGTGTGACATGGGGCCAGGGGACGGCTCTGCAGCCTTGCAGGTGGTCCTGGTCCCAGGGACAGTGATGGACTGGATGTGCATCCTCCCACCCTGTCTCTCTCTCTAAGAAGAGGGTGTTTTTTTTTTTTTTTTTTTTTTTTTATCACAAAGCATCATGTTTTAATAAGTTTTCTTTGCAATTTGTACATAATAGATTTTCAATAACAACCTGTAATTAGCTCATTTTCTGCTATTCAGTTGCTCTGCACCAAGGCCACTGACAGCCTCCAGCTGGGATCTTTAAAAACAGAGCTTGAAGACTCCTAGAAAGTGCCGGGCCCCACCATGCAGCTGCTCAGGGTTTGTAATTTCCAAGTGTGGGCAGAAGTAGAAGCTGGCGCAGGGAGACGGGGCTGGCACGCATGGGTTCTGGCTCAAAATCGACCCCTCCATGGTGCGATGGCGGCAGAAACAGGCCTGCTCCAGAGCCCTGTTTGCAGGGGCCGGCCCCATCCCCGCCAGCCTGTTCCTCACGGGGCGAGGCAGCTGCTGGACATCTGCTGAGGGGCTCAGCACAGGGGGCGGCTCAGACACTGCAGCCCTGTCACTCTTCCGCCTCGCTGTGCAGCATGGAAGACCTCCAGGGCCAACCCCAGCTGATACTCAGGCCCCTCCCCTCGACCTGCCTGGGCCAGGGCCCCGCCGTGACAGAGCCTCAGTCCTTCAGGATGGCTTCTGCCCGGCCCAGGCTCTCGTCTGACTTCTGCTCTGCCACGGTGCGGCCCCTCGCACACCCCAGCTCCTCGGCCCTCAGCACCACACACTGGCCTCATGATCTCCAATCAGGTGCTGGGGGCTCACCCAAATGTCCCTTCCTGCCCTGCCCTGTCTGTGGACAGCAGGTAGCCCTGGCCCCGGGGCTCTGTCTCAGCTCCCACTTTGTTCTCTGCTGTCTTCTTCTTTCCCAGCTGTCTCTGTGCCTGGTGGGCAGGGCCTGTGCGGTCTTGCCCATAGCTGTGTCCCCATCTGGGAGCTTCTCTGAGAGTGGGCTCTGTGAGCGCTTCCTTGTTTACCCACTAGGCTTCCCGATCTCAACGCTGCCTTCCAGGCACCCGCTCGCCCTGCCCCGCCCTGCCTGGCCACCCCAGGCCGGCTGGCCCTGCCCAGACGCTCTCTTCCTTCAGAGAGCTTCAGCTCAACCCCACTCCAGATCCCCCAGTACTCCTCTTTTTCTTTTTTAAGATTTATTTATTTGAAAGTCAAAATTACAGGGGAACACACACACACACACACAGAGGGAGAGAGAGAGAGGGAGAGATCTTCCACCTGCTGGTTCACTCCCTAAATGGCCACAAATGGTGGGGCTGGGCCAGGCCAAAGCCAGGTGTCAGGAGTTTCCTCCTGGTCTCCTATGTCTTTGGGCCATCCTCCGCTGCTTTCCCAGGCACATTAGCAGGGAGCTGGATTGGAAGCGGAGCAGCTGGGTCTCGAACAGGCACCCATGTGAGATGCTGGTCCTGCAGGCAGAGGCTTACCCCGATACACCGCAGCGCTGCCCTCCCCTCCCCCACCCCCACCATCCCAGCACCCTTCCCTTCACAGCTCCGCACACCTGAATCGGGGAAGGTGGGTCTCTGGGCTGTAGGCTTTAGCTGGAGAAGCCTGCTCTGCCACCCTGAGCTTCTGCAGCCGCCACAGTCTCCACTCTTCAGCTGGGCAGTGGCAGAGGGCCCAGACCACATGCTGTGTCCTCCTCCAGGTGGGGGATGTGGCTGTGGGCTCTAGGGGTGACGGGGAGGCTGTGCTGCTGTGTTTTAGATTCCCGGGAGCTGAGCTCAGAGGACAACACAGCTGTGTCCTGTGCCTGTAAATTATTTCCCCAAGTGCAGATCTGCACAGATGCCAACCTCCTGGTGGGACGGCAGGAGTGGGCGAGGAGTGGGAAGGCTGTGCAGGATCCCCTGGCCAGCGTGTGCTGCCTCTACCAGCGGCGTGGCCATGCTCAGCAGGGCCCGTGGGGCTGTGCGGCAGCCCTGTGTCCCGGTATAGCTCTCAGGCGGTAGGCGATTAAGCACTGGGCGGCGGCCGCCCAGCCCACCGTCACCTCACCCCGAGGAGAGCTGAATGGGAGCTCTCCAGGTTGAGCAGCTTGGATCTTCATGAAGGCATCATTAGCTCACGTGGCAGCAGGGGTCACCTCACAGCCAGTCACCCATCGGGCGGATGAGGGACGTTTGAGCTGCTAGGGCGGCCACACGGGTGCCCTGGCTGCCCTGGTCCAGCCTGGCTGATGCTGCCCTCCACGGGTCCAGCTGTGAGGTCCTAACCTGGCTTTTCCTCTGCTCCCTCTTCCCAGGGTCCCTCAGGAGGTGTCTAAGGCCCACTGGGGTCCTGGGTCATGGTCACATCATGTCCGGATGCCTCTGCTCCAAAGTGCATTTCTCCACATCTCTGAAGCCCTCACCAAGCAACACTTAGCTTGGGCCTCCGGGGCCAGGCCCCATGTCAGGCAGGAGGCGAGGCGAACAGAACAGCCTTGGGCCTCGGGTACCTGGAGTCAACAGTGGGCAGGACAGCAGTGGCCCCACACAGGTGGGGGTTGTGGGACACACCCAGGCGTCTCCACCTCCATCTCTGACCATGTCTGCGTCCACTGGACACCTACCACGTGCCAAGTGCCATGCTAATCACTGCATAAATTATCCCAGCCAGTCCTGAATGGCCCTAATGGTGGTTATGTCTATCCACAGATAGGGACCTTGAAGCTAGCCTAAGCTGTTCAGTCACACAGCCAGTGAGAGGCAGAACAAGGATTCAAACCTCAGTCAGACTTGGACTTTGCAGTCCCCACTCTTGGCCATCAGGCTGCAGCCTTGTTTCCATAGGGAGAGAAACCCAAGGCTGTGGGCACACAGAAGACGCTGTGTGGGCTTGACAGAGGGGTAGAAATCAACAAAGACTTCCTGGAGGAGGCCTCCATGGAGCTGGAGCTTGGGGTTTAGGGAAATCACCCTGGGGACAGTGAGATTCTTCTCACTGGAGAATGCAGGAGAATTGCAAAGTATGCTAGACGAATGCTAGAACCCGAGGAAGTTCTGGACTCAGAAGTGAGTTCAGTCCTGATTTTGCTTCCTGCTGGCTGTGTGACCTTGTATCAGCTACTTAACTTCTCTGCATTTCAATCGCCTCATCTGTCCCTGGGGACCTGACATGCTGTGGTGAGCCAGGCGCCCGTCAGGTCTCATTCCACGTGGCTCAAGTGTGAGGAGCCCACAGTGACATGGACGGCACGGTCACTCAGCCCTGGAGCTCTGCCCAGTCTCCATGAAGCCCGCCCCTCTCCACTTGGAGTCAAGATGGCACTCTACCCATCCCCAGGAAGGGAGTGAGACTCCCACATGCCAGCTTCCAATTTTCAATTCTGATTCAGCCAGTGAGGGGCCAAAGGCAGCGAGTTGAGTCTGATGCTGGCCACTTCATTTGCAAACCCTGCATGAGGTGGCTGTCCTCCTCCTCTGGGGTGAGGGCAGCCACTGACGTTGGTGGTCTTGGCCTCAGCCAACACAGAGAGCAGTGCCCAGGTGGGCCTTGCTCTCCAAATTGCACAGTCCAATCGATCCAGCAAGGATTTTTGCCATCCTGCTCCCCACGAGCTGAAACCTACAGCGGCAGCAAACAGCAGTGTCCTTCCCAGGTCAGCTCCCCATCTGCGCACACCCTCCAGATGCCAAGGGCCAGTGCACGGGGTAGCGAGGAGACCGCCCTTGGCTCAGGTTACCACGCTGCTCCTCGTGTGTGCAGCTCTGGGTAGGATGGGCGCAGGGCACAACCCACGCTGGCAGAGGAACCGGACATGAGAAGTGAACCACTCACGTTTTCAGGCCTGGCAATGACAGCACAGGGCCACAACCCAGTTCCCAGGGACTGTTCCCTGCCACACAGGGGCGCTCTGGCCGCAGAAGCAGTACAGTAAGCAGATTACGGCGCCGCCTTCCTGTCTGCATGGAGTTGACGAATGCTAGAGGCCAGGGAGGGCCGTTGGCATCCCACTCGGTCAGCGCTCTGGGGCACTGGGGCGCAGGGCTCCCGACCCCAGAATGTTAATGCAGGGAGCCCCTCCCCCCACGCAGCCGGCTGCCCAAACCCTTCCCTCGCATCCAACACAGAGCTGGGGCTGCCCTTGTAGGATTAATTAAGAGGACAAGTATCTTTCTAACATGCAGAAGACACTTGTACTGAATTTAAAGTGTGAAAAAAAAAAAAAAACCCTCATTTAAGCAACATGTTTTTCCCACCATCCCAAGCTGAGCACTGGGAAAAGGGTAAAAACATGCCTAATGGAGAAGTCTTTTAGACGAGCGGCCGAGAGAGGAACTGGCTGGGATGCACACACAGGGCTCTGTGCTCCTTGTCACCGGGGACCTCAGGGATGGGGTCTCTGCTCCTTGTTGGCAAGCAGAGCGGGGTGGGCGGCGGAGGCTGGGCGCTGCGAAGACCCTGGGCCTTTAGTTCCTAGATGAGCCTTTGCTTTGGGAAGCAGCAGAAACTGTACAGAGGTGCACACTGGTGAGCCTCAGCTCCATTTGACAGCTAGAGAGACCCCACATGGACCACCGAGCGCCGTGCCGTGCCTGGGGCACCTGCCCTCGCCCGGCTCCTCGGAGATGCAACCCCAGCAGACAGCTCCAGGGCCGGCACCGCCCTCAGCCACCGGCACACTGCAGGGAACACCGGCCCAGCGAGGGCCAGCTGCATGGCAAGATACGATTTAAGAGACTGCCCTCCCCCAGGCTCAGAACTGCGTCAACGCAACACACTTCTTGAGGGCAAACATACCCAGGCCCAACCTGCTTTGGCAGGCACCCAGCTGGAGTCGCCTGCAGACCCCAAGCTGCTTTGCACCCAAGGACGCTGCCGAAAAAGGGATTAGGAAACACAACTTCAAAGTTGCAACCCCTGCTGGCCCGTCAGCTCCGCTCTTGAAAATTAAATCCAAAATGTTGTTGCTGGAATGCACGAGGCACTACTTTGTGGGTTTTAGTGGGATTTTGTTAATGCCCATTGACTGCCGGGTAGTAAGTTACCTGTATGTCTCACTTCAGTGATCTGCTTAAAATGCACTGAACCAAAAATCTATTCCCAGAGCGACAGGAATCTCGAGGTCCCGTGACCGTGAACGCCACTGGTCCGCCTGCGCTCCGAGGGCCCGCGGGTCAAGCCTTTACGGCTGGGTCACCTCGCTTGTGGCTGCGTTACTGGCTGCATGTTTGCCTTCTATTGCAGATCTACTATTTGGGTTGGGCTGTGATGAATGGTTTGGCTCCCTGGTTCAAAACCAGTCCAAGGCGACGGCAGAATCTGATTTGCTTCAGGAATGATGAGTGTAAGGCTTTTCAAGTAATAATCCAGGAAGGAAGGGAGCCGACACCACACTGCTCAGCCTGAGACAAACGGCTGGAGGGGAGGGGCTTGTGCCCCTCCTCCAGAGCTGCGTAGGCTGATCCTGACCTTGATCGGGGCAGCAGGCAGGCCTCCTCCTGCACCGCAGCCTCCCCCGCCCCCAGGAATGCAGCTCATGCAGCAGAGGCAGCCGCAGGGCCAGGCACCAGGCTGGGGCCCAGCAGTGCTGCTCTCAGCTGAACGAAGCCGCCACCGTGGGGCTAAGAGGAGCGGTGCCTGGAGATGCCCCCACCCCCAGGTCCAGCCATGGCCTCGGACTCTTCAGAAGGCTCCAGATTTTCCCTCCACAGCCTCTTTCGCACGGGGGTCTGAGCTCAGACAGTAATTGTGGGATGGATGGCCTAGAGCTGTCCCCAGCAAACTCGCCCTTCTCTCCTGACCCGGGGCGCTGCTGTCCCTGTAAAGGACCTGGCTGGTCTCTGGGACTGGAATCATCGGGGATCTCAGTCTGGGACAGCGGATGCAGGAGAGATGACGGGAAGTGGACATGGAAGACAGGTGTGAGGCTCTTGTCCAGCCACAGACAGGTCAACGCTTAACCACGGCCTCTCCGGAGAATGAAAGCAGGTGGCACGTGTGTGGTGTAGATGCCTATGAGTTCCCCCAAGGCCCACGTAGAGCCACCAACCATTCAGCTGCTGGCAACATTCCCGATGGTTTAACAGCCGGCGGTCCTGAGCCAGGGCTGGGGAGCTACCGCTACTCCCACACATGCCAACATGTTTAGAGACGTATTTCTGGGAATAAAACCCATGGCCCACAGAGCGAACACCTCCTGTCGCAGAAGTGCACAGTCACAAAGACAGATGGGAGGAGGAAGACGGGGGCCCTACAGGGTCAGAGCACATCAAGCCCAGGGCTGGGCTGCGGTCCCCGGTAGGAAGGCGGCTCCAGAGTGGGGAGGTCCCGGCCACGTCGCACTCAGGGACACTTCCCACGGGGAGGACCCACACTCATTTCTCTCTCCTGGGAACCCATGTCCCTCTTCTCCCTGCCTCCAGAGCCCTTCTGACCAGTGGATCCCGAGGCCTCCTTCTCAGGCCTGTGGGTACCGGGAGCAACAACAGCTCACAGACACAGACACGGAGCAGGCCCGCCTCGCTGGGCACTGAACACCAGGGGAAGGTGGGACCGAGGCAGGGGCTCACGCCCAGCTCCCCAGCGCCAGGGCCTGTGGCTGGGCATCCTGAGCCTGTGGGTCACATCCCGGCACAGACACAGGACATACCCATGACTGGCCCAGAGCGGTCTTAATGCCCTTGGAGGTAAAGGGGCTTCCTGGTTTTGGGGTCAAGGACGTCCCCTGCAGTGTCCAGGCAGGGTCTAGCCCCGCCCTTCCCTCTCATCACTGCAGGTCTGACTGGGCCGAGGGGGGAGGGGGCATGGCAGCACCTGCACATCTCCTTCAGGCCCTGCCCGAGCTCCACCCACGGTCAACGTAAGGTCACCACAGGGCAAGACACAGGTGCTCAGACACCCCATCCACACATGGCGCGCCAGGGGCTCCACACAGGGCCACTCGCGTGCTCACTCTGTTGGCACGAGAGTACCGACTTCCTGTGTCTCTCCAGGGCCCCCACCTCTTTTCATCTTGGACCCTCATTCCCTACTGTCCCTGGGAGGCTGCAGCTCCCTGCCCCAGCCTGGGCAAGTCTCCAGGCCCTAGGGCTCCCTGCTGGGGTCAGGCCACACACTGAGGACAGCCCCAAAGTCTGTTCCCTCCATGTGCAGATGCAGAACCCCCAAGGAGTCTGGCTGTGTCCCCAGCTCTGCTCCAGTCCCAGTCCTGGGTCCCTGAGTGAGAGAAACGTCCTCTCCAAGGAACAGGGCGAGTTCTGCTGGAGCCACCCCTTCTCCTTTCCTCTTTGTCTTACAGCTCGGCGCCTATGGCAAAAGAAACTCAACCGCCATCGCTCCCCAAAGAATCCAACCTGCGCAACACCCGAGGAGAGGACCCAGGCCCTGACACAACAGGTGCAGGAGCAGCCGTGTGGACAAGCCTCTCCCATGTGGGCTGAACTTACGGAAGGCCGTGAGGAACTCCCGCAGGGTCAGTGAGCCGTCGCCGTCGTAATCGTCAAATCGGAGGAGGTCACCAGGTGAGCAGCCCAGCAGGTCCCCATCTAGGTCCTGGTCCTTTGGCACATGCTGTGGGGTGAGGAGGGGCACGAGGCCAGAGCACAGAGTGAGTCCAGAGTTGAGGGCTTTGCTGGGAGATGACCCAGGCCCAGTGGCGACTCCTGGGATGCCCGGAGGGTCTCAGGTAGCATGCACAGCTCTCGGTTTGTCTTTTACAACCCCTTGTCTTTTAGATGAGAAAACTGAGGCTCAGAGAGGGAAAGTGATTGCCTCAAGGTCACACAGCAGTTAGAGTCTAGGCCAGAGCTCAGTGCCTTAGTAGGGGGCAGAAAGACCCAGATGGTCTGACATGGGAAGGGCCCTTGAAACCACCTGGTCTGTCCCTCTGCGCTGTAGCTGGGGCAACCAAGGACAGAAGGGACCCGGGGAAATGGTGGCTGAGCTCACTGTGGCCACTCTGTTTTGTCAATGCTCCATCCAGAACCTGCCGGCCAGGCGACAGCACACCCTCAGGAGGCGCAGGTGCCATTCTGCTGACTGAGGCCCGAGCCCCAGCCCTGCCTGCCTGCCTGCCCTGTCCTGCCAGCAACGCACACGGCTGCCCTACGGATTCTGGCACAGGGGCTGCAGGGGGGCCCTCATGAGCTTCTCTGGTCACAGACTGGGCCACAGGGCGCTGGGCTTCCCCAGTGTGACCATCCAGAGGCCAGTGGGAACTTGGCACTGAAATTCCAGGCTCCTGCACTGAGATGGCGCTGGCGGCCGGAGGGCCTGGAACAGGTGCCGCAAGCAGCACGCTAAGGACAACTCAGGAGGAAGGGACGATTTAGTTTTATTTTGCGGGGTGGGGTGGAAGGGGAGAGGGGCAGAGGCATCTTCTCTTTGTTTAACGTTCTCAGTTTGCCTGCTGTATTAAAGGCAATTTAATGTGATAATGTTAAAAAAATGACCCTTCACCCGGCCAGGAAGGGTGCTCGATAAAAGGGAGATCAGCCGTAACGCTGAGATCAATCTTCCCCAGATGGAAATTCCCCTTTGCCTATTTCTGCATTGGAAATTGATGAACTTTGCGTGGGGCTCAGAGCTCTCCCCGCCTCTGCGTCAGTGTCAGGGAAAGGCCCATTCTCGCTGGGCTCTGCCTGGCAGATTTATGAAATGGACTTTAAGTGTATTAAATTTTAAAGAGGAAATCAGAGTCCAATTACCACGCCAGTTAATGGCTTTGGCTGCCTCGAGCCACGTCTCTGCCCCAGGGGAGCAACACGCCCAGGATGGCTCTGTCTACCTGCGCCTACCTGGGAGCCACGTGGGCCTGGTGCCGAGAGCTCACACCTCTGCCCGTGTTTCTCCCTGACCAGCCTGCAGCAGGGGAACTGTCAGGAGTCTCTTTCAACAGGCAGCCGTGACTAACAGAACCAGGGCTGCTCCGGTCGCCTGGGGATGCCTGGCCCTGCCCCTTGCTGGGGTCTCCGTCAGAGCTGTGGGCTGTGCTGATGGAGCTGGTGACATGCTGGCAGGGCCGGGCAGCAGGCCTCCTTTGCTGCACTATCTGCACATGCAGCCCAAGTCTGGGGGAGCAGAGTGAGCTCCCTGGAATCAGGCTTGGGACAGGCTGGTGTGGAGGTCCCTGAGCCTGGGAGCCTGTGCTTCCGACCTTGGGCTGGCTGCTCCTTTCTTGGGTTTTGTGAGTACCTGCTGTCTCCACAGACCTCAAGAGACTATGTGGAACCTTCTGGTGGGAGCCATTCACCCCAAGGGAGCCCCTGGGGCCAGGAGGAGAGCAGGTGTGTGCCCGGCAGCTCTCTGGGGCTGCATCTCAGTTTACTGTGGCTGGGTAGTGAACACAGCTCAGGCCAGTGGCTTGATTCCTTCGAGCCTCAGTTTCCTCGATTGCATAGGTCTGTGACGTGAGATGACAAAGTCTCTCCCTGACAGCAGAGGGTGGCTGAGATGTTTTAGAAGGAAATAATGGCAAAGATGATAATGATGACAACAGTGGCCACTGCCATTGCTGAGGACAGAGCCCGCGCCAGGCACCTGGCCTGAGCTCGCTGAGCCCTCCTGTGGACACTGCGAGGCTCATAGATGAGAAATGGAGGTGCAGGGAAGGGAGGGCATCCCCCAGAGTTCACTGGCGGGGCCCAGCCACTGGGCCATAAGGACCCCGCAGGCGCCCCCGCAGGTGGCAGAGGCTGTGGCCCCAGGGAAGGAAGCTCAGCTCTCCCTGCCTTTGACACCACAGACACTAACTACCCTTGCACCACCGTGTGGACCAAGGGTGTGCATGGGATGGGGAGGCAGGCCAACCACAGGGCCCAAGGCCAAGGTTTTCCCAAACAGGAGGTGGGCGTGGGAGTGCACACAGAACTTCCTACAAGAAACAGGCTGGGTTTGGGCTGCTGGCATTTGGATATCCAGGGCTGGTGTCATCTCATGGCAGAGGCCTTGGGGATGCCCAGCGTGCAGCTCCACGGATGTTTGCTGGAAGCCAGTGCTGCTCCCCTGACCCTTCCTGCTGGGGAAAGCCCTGGGATGGATGAAGGCAGCATCAGGGACCAGCCCCTTTGAGGGGGCTGCGTCTCTATTTGTGCAGAGTGGCTGGGAGAGGCTGGCGGGAAGAAGTAAGGAACACTGTTTGCAGGATGTTCTGAGGCCGGGAGTACCTCGGGCCTCCTTGGCCAGGACCGTTACAAACGACTGTCCTAACATGGGCTCCCACGTGGTCCTCAGTGTCCCTGCTGCCCACAGGGCCGCTGTCCCTGAGCCCGTACCCACCTGGGCCAGTTCAGAGCCGCTGAGGTGGCCGTTGCTGTCTGTGTCCAGGTCCTGAAACAGAGACTCCACCAGGTGGCGCTGCTGGGAGGCAGGGTCATGGCTGCTGTCCTGCAGTGGCTGCCGTCGGGTATGGAGTGCTACAAGCACGTTCTTCAGATGGGTGTAGCCGGCCATGGTGCACGTGTCCCCTGGAAGAGAGGAGGAGGCGACTGCAGCGAGACTCAGTCCTTGGTCCTCAGAGAGGGCTCACTCATGAACAGCCCCGGGCGGCGTGGCCCTTGCTGGTCCGTCTGCCCAGCAACCCATCCCACAGATGCTCACGGAGCACGCAATGCGTGCCGCACCTGGTGCTGATGCGCGGCTCTGTCTGGCCCACGGCATTTGCCGAGCACCGGCTGAGAGCCAGAGCCGAGTGGGCAGCAGCCAGAGGGGGACGGCCTCAGTGGAGCTGGCCCCGCTCCGCTCTGTAATAGTTTGCGCTTGTCTTAATCCTACCTTACAGGCTGCTTTTGGATCCTTAGCCTCAGAGATTAGAGAGCTTTAGTTAACAGGACTATTAAGCCCTGCTTAAGGTAATTAGGGACACTCCCAGAGCTGGATGACTTCAAAACAAACACGTGTACACAAGTGTGCAGCCAAGAGGCAAAGGAGGCTGTGCTCATGCCACGACGCTCAGGCCCCTGTGCTCGCTGGGGGGCGAGAGTTTGGCAGCTGAGGCCAGCGACGCACCGTGACGTCACTCCTCTTGCTGGTGACGGCGCTGGACACGTGCACCGGCGAGGCTTCTGTGGGACGTCAGCTGAGCAGGGCAGGCCCTGGAGGATGCAGAACTTCCTGTGCTGGCTTGGCTGAGCCCTGGACTGCGCGTGTGGGCCCCTGCCATCCATTCTGGGGTGAAGGCCAATGACCGGGCTGCTGGGCATGGATTATGTGGGGCCCGGGGCTCCTCCCCTTACTTCCAAGGGCAGTCTCTAGGGCCCCAGGCAAGGCTTGTGTGTGCGCAGACAACAGAGTGGTGCTGCGGGGCATGGGCTTTGAGGCCCCCCCGGGCTGGAGCCCCAGCCTGCAGCCTGCATAGCCTTGGTCCTGGGGTCTCGGTGATCTTATCTACAAAGTGGGGATAAGCAGATTAAATAAGATACACTCAGAAAGGGCTTTGGCTGGCTTGGTCCAAGTCAGGGCTCACAGAATGACAGCTGCCCCTCCCTCCACCGTATCCTCTGAAGGGCAGCAGTCTGGGGGCTGCTGGGCTGTGCGTGTGTCTCTCCTCCTGCCTCCCTCACCAGATGAGCCTGGATGCCCAACCTCTTCCTCTTGTACTTGCTCATGTTTCTCGATTTTCTGCCAATCTGGGGTCGATTGATTCCTGTCAGAAACAGATGCCCATGACCGTTTCCTTCTGCATGTTTATTTAGGAAGAAATCAATTGCCGTGTTCAATACAACCAGATCCATTTGCTCTTTGGGAGGCTCCCTGCTCTGACAAGATCGGCGCTCTCCCACCCCTCGCCTGTGCCCGGCTGGGTGTCCGTCCCTGGGAGACCCCGGGACCACCCCCTAGCCAGCCCGGGTCTCCAGCCTGCAGAGCTGCTTGGAGTTGAACACAGAGGTCTCAGCCCACTGCAGAACTACTCCCGCCGAGGCAAGGAGCCACTGCCAGGTGCCTTCTTCCCGGGCCTGATCAGAGGTTGGTTTTGGCAAAGAAGAGGAAGAGTCTTGCTCACATCTGTCCCCCACCCACCAAGCCAGAGTGATGCCCAGACCTGGGACACGGACAGAACCGGGCTGCTGGGGTGCCATGTGGACCCCACTGGCTGTCCTAGGGGTGGGCAACAGCCGGCAGACAGCATGGCCATGGGATGCTCTCCCCAGGAGTGCTAGTGGCCATCGGCTCCTTGGGATATGCCCAGGCCCGGGCAGAGACGGGTCACCCCTGCCTATCCCCCCACCTTCCTCCTCACTGTGGTGGGCTCAAAGCTCCTCTGAGCTTCCCAGGCACTTACCACGCCTCCAACACCAGTAACCCGGCTACACCATGGAGGTGGCTCCTGCCGAGCTGTGTGTGTGTGTGTAGGGGGCACTGTGACAGCTTCCGCAGGCTCTGTCCCTCCCAGCACGTCCTACAGCGCCCTGGGATGCACAGGTTGCCAGCATCTCCAGCCTGCAGCTGCCCTGTCAGCAAGGTGGGAACTTGTCTGGAAGCCAATCTGGGGCCAACGGTGAGTGCCCTCCCCAGCGTCCCGTGTCCAGGGTCAGTGTCCCCGCTGCCAGCTTCCATCTGCAAACCACGCGCCTGATGCTGGGCAGGCAGTGCCACTCACACCCTAACACAGGCTCAACCTCCTCTGCCCCCCTCCTTCCCCAAGGCCTCCAGTGCAGGCTCTGCTGGCCTCTGGGGTGCAGAGACGGATGGAAGGGCCCCAGCCCCTCTTCATCCCAGGAGCAGCTGCCAGAGCTCTTGCCTGCACTCACGACATGACGCCGCTACCCCGCATCACTGTGCTCCACAGCACTCCACAGCGGCCCCACAGCACTGGGCAAGAGTCGTGGACACAGAGCCCAGCCAACCTGAGGGGTTCCTGCACCCATGGACAGGACCACTCCCCAAACCCTAACTCTCTTTCTGGAAGCCTTCCATTGCCTCATGGCCAGCCAAGACAGCCCTGCTGTGGCTCCCTGTCCTCGCCCCTCTTTGGGGAAGGGGACTGCCAGCCTTCCCTGTTCTATTCGGAAAGCTGTAGCTCCCAGCTCGGCCTCTAAGGGGAGCTGGCCTGTCCCGAGGCAGGCAGTGGACACCCCAGAATGGGGGTCCTGACAGGGTATGTAGGGGTGATGGTGTACACCATTTTCCCCTTCACAGTGGCCTCGGGCTCCGGGCGGTCAGGGAGGAGAGGCTCAGCCGTGGGGAGCCCGGGAGCCCTGCGGTTGGTCAGACCTGGTCTGGAGCGAAGGCTCCCACCTGCTTCCAGCTGTAAACTCTGCCCTTTCCGTGATGGAGCGTGTGCCCATCAGCGCACCCAGGAGTCCAAAGCACGAGAAAACGAAGCTGCCGCGACTCACCTCCCGAGACTACTGCCGGCACTGCACCGGCCAGAGGCTCCGCTGGCGCCCATGCAAGGCCAGGCAGGGCCTGGAGGGAGGCCTATGAGCTCTTTCCAGCCAGCGTCCTAGCTGCGTCTCATCTGCCCCTGGTCCTGCTCACCTTCCACTGCATCTGGGCAGGGGGTGTCGACACGCACAGCGCAGACTTTCTCACCTGCATGCAGGCCTTTTAGCCCTGCTCTCCACCGTGCAGGCCACACGGCGGGTGGCGACAGTGGGCGTATGGAGGCGAGCCCCAGGGCCCTCACATCTAACCACACCCCCACCCACATGCTCCTTCCCTGGCTGCCAGGCTCACTTATGTACTTTATCTTGGCCACTGCAGGACCACCCCCAGTCCACATGAGCACCCTGCCTCCTGCACCCCTGTGTGTCCTGGCCCTGACTGTGGTGGCCTGGGTCCCAGCGAGGGGGGCCTCCATCTCTCTGGCCCATGGCAGGGCAGGCCCAGTTTCTCCTTGGGCCTCAGGACACTGCGCTCCTTCCGCAGGGAGGTCCCAGGAGGGTGTGCAGCAGAGACCTGGTACCCACGCACTCCCCCCTGGTGGCCTGTGGGAGCTGATCAAGACATTTAGAGTGTCATGGCCGTCCTCACCCAGGAGGCCTAGCCGAGCCTAGGGTGGGAGAGACTCCGACACTGACTGGCGCGGGGGTGGCGTGACTTCCAGGGCGAAGGCAGGACACTCCCATGCAACCCTGAGCTCTGAGCCTTGAGCAAGGCTCACTGGGGCTGCTGCGTGGGGACCTGAGGGGGCTGTTTCCCTAGTGGGCAGGGCTGACACACAGTCCCTGGAAGGGCATCTGTGTGTTGCTGCTGCATCCCGCTGGTTTCCTGGTAAAGAGAAACTTGTCTTTTTTTGTGACCCACACCAGGTCAAGCCTTATGGGGAGATCCGAGAATGGCAGCACTGCCCTTTGACGGCTGTAACTGCTCTGAACACAGCGGGCTCCAGCCTGCCCTGGGGCCTCTCCTCGTGTGCTGCTCCCCTTTCTTCGGGCCAGGCTCAGCCTCCCCTGTGGGGATGCCCCTCGTCCAGCACTGCACACATGTGGTCACCCTCCTCGCTCAGGCTCCCTCTCTAGCTGTTCCGTCTGAGGCTGGCCCCATCTCAGTCTGGGCTCCCCATGGCAGCCCCCGAGGAGAAAGCTTGGAGCGAGCAGCATGAACAGAGAAGTCCCTGGGGAGCAGAGGAAGGATCGGGAGAGAGGCTGGGATGGGAGAAAGGCCACAAATAGGAGTGGTCACCACCGTGGGCAGCTGGGGCGCAAGCCCTCCCGGGGCCTGCAGAGATGGGGAGGGGACACTGGGGAAGTCTCCTCTGGAGATGTGAGGAAGTGGGGTGTTTTCCTCTACCCCTCCCGGCTGAGGCTGGTCCTGGGGAGCAGCCCACCCCCATCTAGCACCTCTGAACTCCAGTGAGGACCAAGTGCACATCTCAAGCAGTGGTGCCCTCTGGCTGGAGATGCAGGTGCCCGGGACCGGGTGCTGCTGCCAGAGTGATGGGAGACTGTGCAGCAAAGCTGCCCATGAGCTCTCAGCTTAACCAAGAACTGCACAGATGTCCTCTCCACCTGTTCAATCCCCTCTACGAGAGCCCCGCAAGGTGCCAGCAGGTGGCCACTATAACTTACTCAGTTACTGTGGCTGAGAGACACAGCTTCACAGAGTGCCCAGAATGGCCCTGCCTGGCGACTCCAGGTGGACACAGACCTTGACAGAGGCTGCTATTATCTGCCAGATACCAACAGCACTGATGACACCCATGGCAAGGCTGGACAGAGCACTGGACAGGGAGCCAGGAGAACACCTGGTTTTGGTGGTGAGACCCCAGGAGAGGCACCCTCCCCTGCCCTTCCTGCCTCCTTACCATCTCAGGGGGCATGGCACAAGAGGAAGCGCGAGAGGACTCTGCAAGGGTGGTCAGAGCTGGGGCTCCTCTGCCTCTGTCCCCTGAGGCAGGGAGGTGAGTCGCTCAGTGTGTAGGGACCACAGAGGAGCGTGCAAGTCCTGGGTTACCTCCCTCTCTCCCGGCCACCGGTTCTGGGGCCTCTCAGGGAGGAGGCTGCGTGTCCTGCTCAGCCTGACACTGACAGTGCCCTCAGCACCATCCTGCTGGCCTGGGTGCCCTCTGCACAGCAGGGCAGGCCCACCAGCCCCTGGCACTGGCCCCGGGCTTCCTGCATGTGGGACCCTCCTTGTGCTCAGTTCAGGCCTGCATTGGCAGATAAAATATTGATCAGCCCGCGAGGAGCCCAGAGTGCGATCCTATTTTCATGTCAGAACTTGGTAATGAACTACATTTATCAAGCCTGTTCTCCATGAGAAAGGTCAGTCGCAGATCTGGCTAAGTTGTTATGACACCTCATTAATCTAGCTTCCTCCATAATTGTCCCTCTTTGAAGATTCTAACGCTCTCGCATTCCAGCCGCACTCCCTGAAAACTGGGGGAGGTGATTATAGCGGGAGCACGGGCACATCCGCGTTTAATTTTTGAGCAAAGGAAGATAGGAAGCAGGTAGCAGCCGCTGGAATTAAATGTCCATCAAAGGGACACTTTCTGTTGTGAAACAAAAGGAAGCGGGGGACACACTGGAATATTCCACCAGCTACCTGCGCCCCTGAGCCTCAAAGGGACCATCTTCACGCTACAGCAGGTGACGCTCCTTCTCAGATGTGTGTGGGGGGTGCTGGGGGCCTCTGAAGAGTCAAGGGGAGGCAGCACCGTACCATGCGGGGAAGGTGGGAGTCGCCACCTAGGCATCAGGAAGCTCGGATCTGAGCTGAGAGTGAGACAGGTCAAGTGGTCCGAGCTCGTGCCTTGGATACCAGGGTAGGGCACCTGCATGGTGACAGGGACCAGAATGACGACTGTGTCTTGCTGCCTCCTCCCCTGCCATGCACCACTGCCATTCTTTCACTGAGCCCTTGGCCTCCAGCTGCCTGCAGAGGCCCCTCCCTGCTCCGTATTCTCTTATTGCACTTGCCCAGCCTCCCATTCTGTTGCTTCTCTGCCTTCTGCGGAACATCAGGTACATGTCAGGTGCACCTGCTGGACTGTGAGCTCCTGCAGGGCAGGGACTGGCTTCATCTGCAGGTGCATCCCCAGTGTCTAGGCCAGCACCTGCATGCACAAGGTACTCATTAAATGTCCTCTGACCACACAACTGTGGAATCCTCGGTGGAGAGGAGATGACAACCAGTTACCCTCAGCCAAGGGGCCAAGGTCTGGAACTCTGGAGGGGCTGGAGGCCTGTGTCACCCATATCAGCTCCTGGGGGCAGGGGAGGGGGCTGCTGGGGGGCAGTGGAATTAAGCTCACTGAAGCTCAGACCTCCCTGAGCAATGCCAGTGACTCCCCCCTCCCCCAAACTTCCACAGCTGGTCACACAGCGTGACTCCGGGCCACAGGGGGCTCTTGCCCTCTGGACTCTGGTTCATGAAGAAGAGTCTCCTCCAAACTGCATGTGGCAGGCAAGAGGCTGCTCCCTGGAGCAAATGCTGTGCTCTCTTGTTCTGCAGTTGCTTGTCAGGACAGCCCAGGGCAGCTCTGCAAAGAGGCCAGGCCCAGGGGCTATGCCAGCAACAGCTGCCCCAGCAGGAGGCACAGCTGCAGGGAAGGCCGGATTAGTGATAGAGCACAAGGCTGGCCCTGGACAGAACCCGAGACACAGGCAGGGCGTGCGGGACAGAGAATCCAGGCCCCACCATGGCCTCCAGAGTACTGCAGCAGGAGGGACTGCAGTTGGGGGTCCCTCTACGAATCTCAAATCTGCTGGAGAAGAGAACGCGGGATGCAGACAAAGCAGGAAGGAGCTCCTTAGCCATTAATGGAAGCCACGACTCTCCAGGAGGGAGTGGTCAGAGGGGCAGGGCAGGGGGAAGGAAGGGAGGGAGAGAGGAAGGAAGGGGTGAGACAGAGGGTTGTGCTCTGAGTCGCCAACAAACAGGCTGTGGGCATCTCTTCCCAAAGCATCTGCAGACCGTCCCCACGGAAACCGCTCAGCGGCCAGCTGTGCCCTTGGGCCATGCTCCCCGGACTGCAGCCTTTTCTTAAGCAGGTAGGAGAGCTCAGCTCCCTCCAGGCAGACCTGGGGCCAGAGCCGGGATTCAGAGACTCTCACCTGGCTGCCACTGGGTCTGCTTGCGGGCAGACCCTCCCCTCCCCACACACTCTAGCGACATGGTTCCCAAGGGTCCCTGGCCACCTGACAACTAGTCACATGCCACCTCGAGAAAGCTGCCATCTTTACTGCCAAAGCAAAAGTGTGGCGTCATCGTCTGGCACCAACATTGCACGCAGGCCTTGGCCGCGACGTGTCATTCCGAGGTGTGTTTTGAGACCGCTAAGCTGTGCAAAGAGCAAGAAGCGTTTTACACTCAGATTTAATTTATGAGCTGCCGTAACTTTGCTAGAGTTTAGCGTAAGAGGAACAGATGTTTAACTTGATGTAAATTCATGAACATTAACAATCTTTATGCTGCCATTTCTGGGAAAATTCAATTAACAATAAACGCCAAAGCCAGTGGGCTTATCGTTAGGATACATTTTAGCTAACATGATGAAGTTTCATTGGCAGGGTTGACTGAGCCACAAAATTCTGAAAATTCCAGAGATTGTTAAGCACACATGACAGAGTCTTCCCACAATCCCCAAACTCGGATAGGGGGGCTTGAAGTCATGCCAGCTGGTGAGCCACTGCTGCTGTCCCTCGGGCCTCTCCCTGCACTCGAGCTCCCTGTGGGGTGTTGGCTCCCGTCTGGCCTGAGCAGGAACATGGGTTATGCCAGCCCTGCAAGACTGCCGACTCCACCTGCGGCAGATTCTGCTCTCAGGTGCCCACCTCCCTGCAAGGCCCTTTGCTCAGATCTGACTCTCCCTGCAAGGCCAGTCCACGGAGCAGCTTCTGTCGGCTTCCAGCCACACGTGCAGCCCAGCGGAGTTTTTCTCTGTTTTGCCTTCTCCATAGACAAAACTTCTGGAGGTAAGGATTGAGCTCCTGATGTCTCTGCATCTTTGCACTGAACACTGTCGCTCTCCTTGTCTACAAGGCCATGGGGGACCCATGGAGCACAAGCCCGCATCAGCTGTACCCTGCCTGCCTTCACTGCAGTGTGAATAACACCAGAACCAGCAAGCGGCCCGGTGCACTCAGTAGATACACGGGGAAACTGAGGCCCAGGTCAGGGAAAGGACATGGTTATACCATGAAGCTGACTAACGGCAGGTCCGGGAGAACCTAGGCTTCCTGAATCTGGTCCAGGCTATTTCTTTTTAAAAAGTTTTTATTTACTTGAGAAGAAGGGAGGAAGAGGGAGAGGGGGAGGGGGAGGGGGAGGGAGGAGAGGGAGAGGGAGAAGGATCTCTCCACTCTCAGCACCCATCTGCTGTTTTACCCCCCCCCCCCCAACATCCCTGGGAATGGGGGGCTGGGCTGAAGCTGAGAGTTGAATCCAGGCAGGTTTTCCATGCTGGTTGCAGGGACCCAACTACTGATCCATCACCACTGGCTCCCAGGGTCTGCATTAGCAGGAAGCTAGAGTCAGGAGCCAGAGCTTGGAGTCAAACCCAAGCACTCGGATTTGGGGTGTGAGTGTCTTAACTGGTACCTGATCTGCTATGCCAAATACCACCCCGGGTCCATGGTCTTTCACAACACAACATGGGGTCCTCAGGAAAACCAGAGAAGGACCCGCTGACTCGGCTTTCCCGAGAGGCACCGCAGGGCAGGCCCAGCTGAGGCAGAACAGAGAGCGGGAGAGCTGCTAGGGTTTTGGAAAGGAGCATGGTGAGGACCCTTGGATAAGTTCTCAAACTTTGGTTTGTCTTAGAATCACTTGAGACTTATTAAAAATGCAAATTCTGGGCCTTGACTCTGGAGGGTCTGGGATGAGGCCTGGGGAGCTGCTTTTTAATAGAGTCACTGCTGGTTCCAGCACAGACAATCCACTAAGCACACCTGACAGCAAACGTACTTACCAGGCCTGCATGGCAGGGCTCACCTGGTTCAGAGCTCAGTGGCTCTGGGGTCTGGAAGTGACACCCACCAGAGACTAAGGCAGGAAGTCAACCCAGGCAACAGCAAGAGGGTTCCTGTTCCAGCAGAGACCCAGGGACACAGCCAGGTGGCTCCTTACAACACCTGGGTCCTGGCCCCGTACCGGGCAAGGGTGTGCTGGTCCCTCTAACCACAGCAGAGGCCAGCAGAGGGCACAGAGCACGCAGGACAATGGCCCAGCACTGCACTCACGCTCTCTCTTGCTGTGTGGAGCTACAGCCACCACGGACAGGGTCACTTCCCTGCAAGGTCACCTGCTGGCATCTGGCCATGCCACTCCTGGGCTCCCAGGCCCGGCTTTTGGGGTGTGGAGACTCTGGCAGCCGTGGGGTGCTGAGGAAACCTGAATGCCTGCAGCTCCTCATCCTCTCAGGACTCCAGCGGGGTCTAGCGCCACGCTGGCCATCCGTCCATATCTGTTTCCATACACTGCCTCTATGATGCCAGCTGACACCGAACTTCCGGGGCTGAAGGAACAAGGGCTGCTTGGGGACCAAGAACAGAATCTGCACATCTATGACCCCACATGGGTCTGACACACGCTGGGCCATGCATGCCTCATGCCTCGCTCCCCGGCTGTGCTGGAGTGTGGCGCGGCAGGCCCCACCCAGCACCGGAGGGAGGATCTCCCTTTCCACGTGCCTGAGTGCATGGACCGAGCCTCATCTCAATTTTCGCCCCAGCATCAGGTGATCTAAATGAGCAAAACCAGCTAGACCTTTGTTAGATAAATGGTACATTTGCTCACAAATGCCTGGTTCAATTGATGTTGCTGTACAATCTGCCATTTGACATTTCCAATCCTTCCTTTCATTCCTATTAGAGAAAGCAAAATTGGTTGGATTCCTGGGAGAGGGAGCCACGTATACGTTTTATGGCTGACTGGCACATCTGTCAGGTGGCCTCAGAGTGGAAGAGTGATGTTTGAAAATGCGAATAAATGCTAAAGCTGCCTGGCGCTGAAGACTTTAGTTTTCACTGTTGTGTTGGTAGAAGACCTCCCCACAAGGAGGTCCCTCACTAAGTCACCAGCTCGGACGGTGGGCGCCGGCTTCCCAGAGACCCTGGATGCCTGCTGTCAGCTCCAGAAGCCCAGCACCTGGGCCCCTCTCCCCCGATGCACGTGCCCACACCCCCGGAGAAGCCCTGGTGTTGGCCAAGGGTAGGGTCCTGGTTGGGAAGTGGGAATGGAGGAGGGACTGTGGAGTGGGCAGTCCCTCCTCCTACTTAATTCCACTGACTTGATTTCTGGAACGCCATGGGGGGCTTTCTCCCCAACACTCACCACATGGAAGAGCCGTGCACCCGGGCAGCATCCCATGGCCCACCAGTGCAGACACACGCTGCCTACAGCCCTGAGCTGCTGTGGCGTCTGAGTGTCCAGGCAGAGCAGTGGACACTGCTGGAGTCACAGCAGGCTCTGGGGCTGACGCTGCCTCAGCCAGGGGCTGAGACAAGGGCCACGGCTCCAGAGGGAGGTGAAGGGGTCAGACACTGCTCCCACCTGGACTCACCCACGAGCAAGGCAGGTGTCTAACGCTCTCAAGCCTGGTGTTGTGCCCTGCAGGTCCCCAGGAAGTGTTGTGGAACTCTGTGCGGTGCTTTGAGTTCTCTCAACAGCTGGGGGGCTCTCTGGCACCCAGCAGATGGGGCCAGGGGCCTGTTCCCTGTGGTACCATGGTGCGTGCTCAACGTTTGCTTGTGTGGCACTCCATCTGCTGATTGCCATCTCACCCTAGAATCCAACAGAGTCACGTTCACAGCATTTCCTGTCCCCCAGGGTTTGGCAAGGATTTTTCCAAGGATGCACCTTATGCTGTCAACTGCAGGTTTATCACCACCTGATCAGGAGTCGCTCACCACTCTGCAGAACTGCAGCGCCGAAAGCGACACTGAGTATTCAACTCGTCCCAAACACACTGGCAAATTCTACACACAGCTGACGTCTGACTGCACGTATCACCTTTGTTCCATTTCTCCTGTTCATCTCACAGTTTTCGTTAAAATACATATTCAGTTCAAGATAATAAATGCAGGCTGGCGCCGTGGCTCACTAGGCTAATCCTCTGCCTGCGGCGCCAGCACACCGGGTTCTAGTCCCGGTCGGGGTGCCGGATTCTGTCCTGGTTGCCCCTCTTCCAGGCCAGCTCTCTGCTGTGGCCAGGGAGTGCAGTGGAGGATAGCCCAGGTCTTGGGCCCTGCACCTGCATGGGAAACCAGGAGAAGCACCTGGCTCCTGGCTTCGGATCAGCATGGTGCGCCGGCCATAGCGCGCCGGCCGCAGCGGCCACTGGAGGGTGAACCAACGGCAAAGGAAGACCTTTCTCTCTGTCTCTTTCTCACTGTCCACTCTGCCTGTCACACACACACACACACACACACACACACACACACAAAAGATAATAAATGGAGCTTCACAAAAGATGTGTGGTATAAGGCAAGCATCAGGTCTGATAGAGTTAGACATGTGATACACGTGAGCAAGCCCGGCCTATGGCCTTCCTTCCTGTCTCACTCCTGAGCACTGTGGGTATTAGAGTCCAGTGCAGATAGAGGCAGCACCCCTGCAAGGGTGGGGAGGCAGACGTGTCGTAGAATCACGCCCTGGAGCCCCCAGCCTCATGCAGGGCTGCAGACAGCAGCCCCTGAGGAAGGGGCTTCACCTCTGCACACGGGGTGGGAGAGCACGCCCCCAGAGGAGAGCAGAGGCTCCACGTAGGTACCATCAGGGCCCGCTTCCCTCTGTGCCATCTGCCCCCCTCCAGAACCACGCTGTATCCTGCCTGTTTTTCAGGGTCACCCATGAGGCAGGGCATGGGCATGCTGGGCCAGCAGGTGAGGCATTGGGCCGGGGCAGTGGGAAGCAGGTATCTCAGATGCCTGGCCTGGGCCTTGGTGTTTTTCTCTTCTTGGCGTTGTCTCAGGGGTGTTGGTGCAGACACAGGAATCTTCAACTCCAGAGCCAAGCCATGGAGCCACTGGGTTCTAAAGGTAAGGAACAGGGGCCGGCGCTGTGGCGTGGTAGGTTAAGCCTCTGCCTGCGGTGTCAGCATCCCATATGGTGCTTGCTCAAGTCCTGGCTGCTCTACTCCCCATCTAAATCCATGCTAATGGCCTGGGGAAGCAGCAGAGGATGGTCCAAGTGCTTGGGCCTCTGCACCCACGTGGCAGACCTGGAAGAAGCTCCTGGATCCTGGCTTCAGAAAGGCCCAGCTCCAGCTGTTGCAGTCATTTGAGGAGTAAACCAGGGGATGGAAAATCTCTCAGTCTCTGTAACTCTGCCTTCTGAATAAAATAAATAAATTAAAAAAAAATAAAGGTAAGCAGCAGCACGTCTCCTCCTCCATGGGAGGGGTGAGTGGGCTGCCAAGCGATGCCAGAAGGAGCTCCCTGCAAGTGACCACATCCCAGCCTCTGCCACGCCAGCCTGGCTGGGCTCGCAGGCTCACTCACTTCAGAAGACAGGGATCAGAAAACAGGGCTGCCGTAAGCTGGGACTTCGTGCCCTGGCTGGACTCCGCAGGTACTGGCATCACCTGAACAGAGGCTGTTAGGCCCGAGTCGACGCAGAGAAATTTCCTGAGGTTTGAAGATTTCTCTTAACCTCTCTGACACGCATGACTGACAGCAAATCCCAGACCCAAACAAAACAAAACACAACCCCACAATAACTGGAAGAGAACGGTAAACCTTTGGGGGAGAGCCTGGCGCATCTGCAGTGCGTGGGCCGAGCAGGCCCTCCTGCCCTGGAGCCTGGGCCTGGGGCCTGACCAGAATTCCAGAGTCTGGGAGGGGCTGCAGAAGCTCTTGTTTCTGAGAATGTTGGCCCAGGGGACTGAGGGGCTTCTCAGCCCAGCAAGCCCCTCCCCCACAGAGTGCATTATCTGAGACACAGCTCAGTGTCGGGGCGTCTGTGCTGCTCACTCCCCAACACCAGGGCAGCAGCACCTGCTGGCTGTGTGACAGGGCTGAGCTGGCTGCCACGGCACTCCCACGCCGAGCACCCGCTCCAGCCCTCTCTCTGCTCTCCACAATTCCTACATCCTTGAGCCCAAGCTCAACTTCCTCTTGTCTTGTTGGCATGGCAATGGGTTCAGATGCTGGGAAGGGTTCAGGACCCAGGGAGCGAGCGGTAAGAGGGGCCCTACTGGGCCTTATGATGGAGAATGGACCTGGCTCCAGACCTCAGGCGACTGGCAGGGTTCACACCTGAGATCCTGGGCCAGTGTCCAGGGCACCTGGGTTCCTGTCATCCATACGGATAGTGGGGCTCGTCTCGGGCTATGTCCACCTGCCTCTTTTTGAGCTGGGCTCTGCGCCACTGAAAACTCCATCAAGGACATTCCAGGCAGAAGGGCCAATGTTACCTGAGTTCTCTGAGGAGTCTCAGGAAACGCTATGTGATGACACCAGTGGCCCCAGTACAAACTGGGGCTACAGGTCGACATGTCCACCTCACTGACCTTGACTTGGTGAGTAGGATTTCTGGTTAGACTTGCAAGAGGGAGATAGGAACTCTGATTTCTGTTTCCTAACAAGGTTCCAAGCCCCAGGCCCTCAGAATGGGGTTGAGTGCACAAAGGACACTGGGGAGTGAGTCCATATCTGTCCCTGTCCCTTGTCTCTCCCACACAGCTGTGGATTGGCGGTACAGCCCACAGACATGGGCTGTGTACCCGCAGCTCAGCCCAAGCTCCAGCCCCATCCTCCTACCCTGTTTGCCTATGGAGGGACAACACAGCTCAGACTCCTTGGGTACTAATGGGAAACCAAGGCCAGGGAGCAGTGGGAGGTCAGCCAAGGGCCCAGGGGCTGGTGATGGAGCCAGGCCAGTGTAGCCTGGCATGCTGAGCCCCACATCCTTGGGGGCATTTCCTGCAGTACTCACTCCCAGATCTCTCATGGGAGAGAAGCTCCATGAGATGGTAGTCAAGCGGAAGGGAGGGACGGAGGGGGCTGTTAGAGGAGAGGGGGGGGATTTCCCACAGCAAGAGCGAGATGCTGGAGCCCTACCTAGGAATGAGGGTCTCTTACTGGTCAGATCCTACTAGCAGCGCCACGTTGGTACATCCTGCCTTTCCTGCACTAGGCATGGCTGGGGCATGGCTGGCTGACATCTCACCCAGGGCTGGGGAAAAGTGGGGCCACCACTATGTGGACTGCAGGGTCCTCTAAATGAAGCCAATTTCCAGGGCGGTGAAGTCTCAGGAGAGCAGAGTGAGGGCTTCGCCGTGGAGGCACAGGCTGCCTCATGCACTGGGAACGACCTCCTGGGTCAGGTACAGGGAGGAGTGTGAGAGTGATAGGAAACAACATCTAGAAAAATCTATGCTGCATGATGTGTGCTAGGGTCCTTGGACACAGAGCTGCCAGGGTTAGCTGCTTAAGGGAAGGGCACTCCCATCCGGACCTCTGGAACTTGGGAGGTCAGAAGCCCAGCATCCCACGGCATCACCCAGGGCAAGAGGGAGCCTGGGAGATCATGCAGTCCTGCCCCACAGTGACCTGTGTTCCTCCCCTCCAGAAGTCTCTCTTTGGATGTGGGGTCCAGGAACGGCCAACTCCCCACTGCTGTTGTGCCTGTGCTATGGAATTCCTAGGAGGTGGCTTGTGTCCCAAGGGCACCCCCACATCAGTCAGCCAGGGCCTGCTGCCCTCACTGGGCCACTCCCTCCAGCCTCTGCCCTGTTCTCCTTCCTCTGTCCTGTCCTGAGCAGTCACGTGTGGATGGGGATATAGACAGGGCCTGGCGTGGGGCTCTTGTGGGTGAGGGTAAGATTCTATAGCTTGACCCCAGTGCTGGTTCCACCGAGATGTTCTCTGTGGGAACTCAGTGAGCCACACACTCGTGATTGACTCACTTCTCTCTATGTGTCAGACTTCAGTGATGTGTTTATTTCAAAAAGGTAACCTGATGTCTCCCCACATTTGAAACCTACCTGAGCTCACAGCCTTGTCCTCACTCCAGCCCAGGCCTGGATTTGTGGGGGAAGGGGTGGGCAGTGGAGCCTCCAAGGACAGGCTCTCCCAACTGGAGCAGCAGGGGCTTATCTGTCTCCAGGACCCTGCCCTGGCCCAGGAAACCATTCTGGACTGGGCATCTCTTCTGCCAGGAAATGGGTTGCCCACCTGCTGTGGAGCAGGTATGGGGGCCCTGGGGAGAAGGCTGGGTGGAGGTGGAATTTGCTGAGCGGCCTCGGAGGAAGGAGGGAAAAGCCCTAGAGTCAGGGGTCCTCCTAGCCTCCTGGTATCACCCCTGCACTCAATTCCCAGGAGGCACCTGAAGAATGTAGGGCCACCTCCCACAGCAGCCCTGTGAGCAAGGCTCCCGAGACTCTGGGTACCTGGGTGGGCAGTGCTTACCCGGCAGGTATCTTCTCCAGTCAGGAGCCTGGCTACAGCCCTTGGTCTACCCACTTGGGCATGGAGGAGTGGCTTGGTCAGTTTGCACCTTTGAGGGTTTCTGAGGCCCCAGCACAACCAGTGGCCTCCCTGGAGAGTCCTGAGCACATGGGGCCTGAGGAGCCTTTCACAGACCTCGTCATGGCCTGTCTGCCACCCTCATCCCCTCCTGGGCTCCCAGTACTTCAAGGACTGAAAAGAGGATCAGGTGCAGTTGGGATTTGACTGCCATGGCCCTGTTTGCCTCACTGAGCACAGAAATGTAAGGACCTCAAGGATCTCCTGTTCAGAGGGAACCAAGGTGGATACTCGCACGACCTCACCTCATGGTGCTTTCATGCCTGGCTCAGCAGCAGGTCATCCCTGGACAAGCCAGCTGGCTCCCTCCAGGCCTGGCAGAGTCAGGGTCCTGTACCAGAAATGCCATCTTGGCCAGCCCTGTCCCTGCCTCCTTTTTTTCTAGAAGGCTCCCCAGGCCAGCTCACCCCTGCCTTCCCAGGGCGATCAGAATCCAGACCCTGCACTAGACTTGCCCCATTTGCCGTCCATGGTGCTAAATCTCTTGGCAATGTGGCGTGATGGGATACTTGCAGAGTGGATGAGGCCCAAGGCACTGCGGTGGGATCCTCCAGCACAGGACTGGTGTCTGACTTGCTGCAGCTCTTACGTCCACCACACCCCAGAGGGCTTGCTCAGGAACTGTTAGGGGCTGAACCACCCGATCCAAGCAGGAACAGCAGTCCTGCAGCAGGGCATCATTTACCACCAACTGAACGCCCAGCTTGGCAGGGATCGGTACTAAGGAGGTCGCCCTGCCCCGCTATGCGAGTTACCCTGAGTCCTGGGACTCCCGACCAGGGCTTCCCTAAGCCTGGATCCCTGATGGACAGGGACCAGGAGGGGCACTGCCAAAGGGCTTCCAACCTTACCCACAGGGTGGCAGCCCCTCGAGTGAGGCCCCTGGAAGCACAGACCCTCCTCCCCAGTCAGCTGGACTGAAGGCCGGGTGGAGTGGGGCTGGGCCCGGCCAGCCCTGGCCAGCCCTGACCATTCAGTAAGCATGTGCTGACCCTGGCTGTGTGAAGTGCAAAGGCCCGCCAGGCCCCAGGCTGGACATCAGGGCAAGGCAAGGGTTGTGGCCCGAGGCAGACGGGCAGCACAGTGGGCCGCGTCCCTTCCTTCCGCTGCCTCCTCCCTGCACCCTCCTCAGCCACTACCTGCTCTGAGGGCAGCAGGAGTCTGTGAATGGGATGGGGAAGTGATGGTGTCAATGATTTTGTCACCTGTCTCCATAGGCTCAGGGCAGGACTGAGAAACTGACAGCTGATGACACAGCCTGGAATGGTCATCCGAGCCACCAAGATCTCTCTTCGACCTTCCTTGCCTGCCTCCTCCACCTAGTCAGGCCCGGGACCGGCCCTGTCCCAGGGCCCTGACCACTGCCACCCCTGTGCCAGCCCCACACAGTCCCCCGCTGAGCCAGCCAGAGCAGTCACCCCTCCTGGAGCTGTCCTGACTCCCCAGCCTGTGCGGGTTTCCTCCAGTGCCTCTGGGCATTCAGGGCCCAGTGTGTTGGGGAGAGCGAGCTCTGTCTACACAGCCACACAGTGTGCACCCCGGGGCAGGGGCTATGTCACATTTTCCTGGGCCTCCATGGGGCTGAATGGAAGCCTGGCACACAATGTGTGCTCGGGACCCAGGCTCAGACCAGCCGTGGGACACTGCTGGCACAGGCCTGCACTTTGGGGGTGGGCTGGGGGCTGCAGGCCCACAGTGCTGCCCTCAGGGAAGCATTTGCCTGGTAAGGTCCAGAGCCCTCCACCTGCCCTTGCACGTGTAGGGCTGGGGTGGGGAAGCCAGGCCTATTCTCTACAGTCTGCTCCAGCATTACCTTGTAGATCAGGGAGGGTTGGGCTACCGCATTCTGGGTGGGGCTGCTTGTGCCTGTGACCCCACATGACAACGCCTAAGTACGTGTTCCAACTCAGCAGCTGCCCGCAGAGAACACTTTGCAGCAAGCCCTGCAGTTCTCTTCCTGGTTTTTGAAAGGAAATGAGCTCGAACTCGCGGTGGCCACAGCTGGCTCGGCTTATCTAATTGGGGCGCATTAGCACCAAACTGCCGCTGGCGGAGCCTACACGGAATGGATCTGGGTCCACTTCTGTGGATCGCACCCATCTGAGCGAAAGGCCGTGATTATAGCTTTTACACTACTTATTCAAGCTAATGCATTGCGGAAAATGGTGCAGAACTACCATCAACATAAAACGAGGGAGCAGGCTGGCCTGAGAACAGGCTGCCCAATGGACACAAGCACAAGCTGGATTTCAAATGCCACCCAACTCGGGGGAAGCCCTCCTGCCGCCTGGTGTCTCCCAGGGTGGGCCGGGCGTCACACTGGACACTAGCACCTCCCGGACATGAGCTCCAGGTGCTGGTGGCAGCAGACCCCTCACCAGAGAGCCAACCCAAGAGCTGGAAAAGTGCCTCTTCCAGGCGTGCCTGGCTCAGTGGAAGTGGTTTAGCTTTTAAGGTGACAGGAGGCAAGCATCTTGGGTGACGCTGTTCGAGGCATGGAGACTATGGGGTTAAAGCCATCATGGCTGTGCCCAAAGCTCCTTTGTAATGGTGTGGCCTAGCTGGGTGTCTGGGTGGCCTGGAACTGTGGCGGGGAGTGGGTGGGAGGCAGCTGGCAGGGGAGTTCTGGATGTCTGTGTGTCACAGGCTGTGCGTGAGTGTGACTGGCTGCTTGGGTCACCTGTGGGGAGGTCACTGTCAGCAGGTGCGTATTTGGGCTGAGCCAGTGAGGGGCTGAGTATGCAGAGCCAGGGGCCAGTGGGGACACAGTTCTAGAAGGGTCTGGCTTATCCTTAAAGCCTCTGCCCCCCTGATGCACAGTGCACACCCTGGAAGCTGCAAAGCTGCCCAGGGACTGGGCACTCCCTGGCCCTGCCCACGCCTGACCTCTAGCTGCATACCCCTATCCCTGTGCCGTGTGCTCCTGGAGGCCCTGGGGCATGTGCCAGCTGTTCAGGTCAGTGCACCTCCCTGGTCCAACCCCAGGTGGCAGCACATGAGTGTGGGCCCAGGACTGGGCTCTGCGGGCTCCAGGTTCCTGCCCTGGTCTCCCCCGGCCGCTTCAGCTCTGGTTGTGGCTGAGGACCTGAGGGTGTCTGAGTGTGATGGCATCCGGCTATTTCTCCAGCCCCTATTTCTGGGTTCTCAGAAGGCCAGGGTTTTTGGAGCCAGGGTACTAAGTTTGGCAGACTCTCCTGGCCACTCCCTACTAGACTCACAGATCCCTGGTCAAGGGGCTGGCACAGGGGAGGCCAGTGAGGCTTCTGCTCGCTGTCTACCCCGGGCCCCTGCTGGCCTCACCTCACCCCACACAGTCCCCTGGGCCCCAAAAGGCCTGAGGGGAACTGGTCATGGAGACGCTCCTTCCTTTCCACCCCACCCTCAGCGAATGGCCCCTCCACCTATCCCCATATCCAGATCACACGTCTGCCACGCCTCAACCTCCTGTCTAGTCCTAGCCATTCGGCCCTGGCTCCTGCCATCTCCATCTCCTAAATTCTTTCCCTCCAAATCCTGTACTCTGGCTCAGGGCACTGTCTATCCTGCCTCATGCCCAAGACGCCAGGGCCAGCCTCCTGGGGCCCAGTCTTGCCCCCCACCAATCCTCTCCCATTTAGGCGCCAAGGAATCTTCAGGGGCTCCCCCTGCTGCAGAGGGGTCCGCAGTGTCCTCCTAGGCTGGCCCAGCTGCCTCTCCAGCCTCACCCCTCCCCTTATGCACCAGCCCCAGGGTCTCAGCGGAGCCTCCACTCTCTCACATAGCGCCGGCGTCACCTCCGGGCCCTGCTACCACAGCCATTTCTCCCTGCTGAATAAACGCCCAAACTTCTTTGGGTCTTAGCTGGCATGTGGCTTCCCCACACGTCACTTTCCCGAGCACCGCTGGCCGGGTTCAGACTTCTCTTGGGAGCTCTCCGAGTGTCCTGGGCACCAGCTCAGAGCACCCACTGTCTCTGCTTATCTACCATGGCTCCCTCGTCACAGACTCAGAGCCAGCGGCCCGGCCTCGCCAGTAGGCATCAAATAAGCAAGGGGATGACCCCAAGGGCTCTGTTCTGGGGCTTCTCCCACACACCGTTGGCTCCGAGTTTTCTCCTGACCCCAGGGTCTGGAATGCCTTAGAGCAGCCACGAGGGTAACTGCACATGAATTCTCCACGCTCACAGGCCTTCACTTCCGCCTCTGTGAAACCTTCCTCTGGTCACAACCAACGCCTTCACCTCACTGGGGACTGAGAAGAATGATGGCAGACAAGTGGGGCCTGAGGCAGTCTGGCCAGCACCGGCCTCGAACGAGGGGTCTGTTCTCTGTTCCGGACGAGGAGGGAGTTCCCTGCAGTGTGGAGCAGTGAGGGGAGTGGAGCCAACAGGGTGCCGGTCTCGCCTCCCAGCCCTCCCTCCCTCCATGTGTAGTTCCCCCTGCGTGCCCACTGGCCAGACTGGAGGGCTTGTGCTGTACCTGTGTTCTGTAATCACGTGGGCTGCAGGTGAGGGGAACAGCCCTGGTCTGCCTGATAGAAACTCTGGTCCTCTCTCCCGGGCCTCATTTCCTCTCCTGTGAGATCCACATGATCATCTCTGCCCTGAAGATGCTGAGAGTCAAGGCCCAGGACGGAGCCCAGCCTGGCACAGGGGAGGGTGCCCTGCACAGTGTAGAGGTCTCCTCTGCATTTGGATGGGAATCCCAGTCTCTCAGGGGTAGGTGGAGGGTGAGAAAGGTCGTGCGTGTGGAAGGTTCTGGAAGCCCTACTTCTCTCCACAGGAAACACTTGCAGGGGCTTGAGCTCAGGGTGTTCCTGGAGCCCAGAAAAAAGTGTGCCTCTTCCTGGTGGCGCTGTGTGGGGATGGGCACTCGGAGGGGACTGTAATGGAAACATAAATCGTCCTACTTCAAAGCAGGTACTTCACTATTTTGCAATGACCATTATAAAGCCATTCCCTGAACGCCCACTAGTACATACCTCAGCCCACATCGCATTTTCCCGTGTCGCTACAGACCCCCGGAGAAGGCAGGGGAGCCATAAAAGAAACATAAAGACACAGTCGTAGATGAGCCTTGGACCCAGTTCTTTGAAGCTTAATTGATGGGGAAAGCTGCCGGCCCCAGAGAACTGCAAGGCCCACGGCGGAGACATTTGATTAAGCGGCCCCGTATCACAGCCCACACTAAACTGGACATCATTACCCAGTAATTGCGGGTACATTAATAAAACGATGATGTGGGTTTGCTCAGGACATAAAAAAGGAATAAAATAATTCACTCAGATAACTCAACAGAAACGTGCAGCCTGCCCCTGAGACGTCTGCAGGGGAGAGTTGCTGGGGTCTCTGTCTTCCCTGCCCTCCTGAGAGGGGCCCCAGGCTGCTCATTGCCTCAAAGCCTCCTGGGATAGACGGACACACTGCCAGGCTGCAGAACCACAGCCAGGTCCAGCTGTACGGCGTCCTCGGCCCTCCTGAGTCACTGTCACACAGCCGTCAGCCAGTACCTTTCTAGTAACTTCTGGAAGGCGAAGTAAGAAATGTGTGCACGGATTCCCGTGTGTATGCACTGACTACCCAGGAGGGCGACCGTGACCACGAGCTGGCTGCCCGCTGGCTGTCAGCAGGGCCCAGCCCCGGAGCACAGCAAAGCAAGCCCAGCAGCATTCCCGGGCATGTGGTCCCAGGAGTGCCTGCGTGAGAGGGCGGTGGGCTGGGAGAGGGTCCCGGGGACTTCTCAGGGAGGCCCTGTTTGTTCTTTCTCTCCCACGCTTCTCTGGAAAGGGGAGCAGAGCCGGCTGCCAACATCTCCGCACAAACTGCAGACCGTGTCACCCCCTGCACCCTTGCGCCCGCCAGTGCCCTGCACTCTGCCTGTCCTCAACCAGTCTTTCCAGGCCACCCTGAAACGCTCTTCCTTACAGAAACCCCGCGTGCACACTGCAGACAGGCCGCCGCCCCGAGGCCAGTGACCTTATCATCACCCTGGCAGCTCACGTGGTGCTCACACAGGGCAGGGCTCAGGGAACAGCTGGTTTGGGGCCAGAAGAGAAATGGGTGCAGACCTGCAGCAGGGTGAAGAGAGGTTTGTGGGGCCGGCCCAGCCCAAAGGGTGGTGAGGTTTAGGTGGAGCCAGGGTGCATGCAGAGAAAGCAGCAGCGAAGACAGCTGCCCTTGTCAAGAAAAGAGGTGAGGTGCTCTGGTCTCACGGGTCCCCTGCCCTTCCACCTGCTACCCCTCAGGGAGGCGGCTCTACTGTTACCCACAACACCCAAGAAAGCAAAAGCATTTGGAGCCAGCTTCCGCCCATCATTTCTGGCAAGGGCTGTGTGGCTGTGGGCATAGCAATGGGTCTCTGTGGTGTCTCAGTGGGGGCGCCTGACCCCAACAGCAGGTGTGGCTGAGGGGCAGGGTCGGCGGGACCTTTGTGTCTCTCCAATACCCCTGATGCTATTCTGCGGTTTCTTTCTTTATTTAAAAATATTTAACTATTTGAAGGGTAGAGTTAGAGAGAGGGAGAGGGCGAGGAAGTGAGGGAGACAGAGAGAGAGAATATCTTCCATCCGCTGGTTCACTCCCCAAATGGCTACAACAGTCGGGGCTGGGCTAAACCTTGGAGACAGGAGCTTCTTCCAGGTCTCCCACATGGGTGCAGGGGCCCAAGGACTTGAACCACCTTCTGTGGGTTTCTTAGGCACATTAGCAGGGAGCTGGATTGAAAATGGAACAGATGGACCATGAACCCGCCCCCATATGGGATGCCAGCTCCTGTCCTGGGGTTTGTTTAGTTGTAAAACTAGAAAAGAGCCCAAGGCACTTGGTGTACCAAGTTCACTAAGCTGGAACCCTAAAAGCTCTCTTTTCATTGGGAACATGAGAAAATATAGAAAGCAGGAAAGGCAACGACTGGCAGCAATCCTCAGATTCCAACAGAAAGGCCGCCCCTGTTTCTGCACACTCCCCTTCGTCATTTGCTGCAGGCTGCATGTTCGTGCACTGTGGCCTCTCCAGCATGCACGGCGCCTGAGTGTGACCTTTCTACCATCCCCCGACACAGCCTTGAGTCCAGGTGCTCCCAGACCCGTAAGTAGCAAGGGAAACTTTCCACTGACCCTGCAACACCCAGGTGTCTGTAGGAGTCCAGTGGACTGTGGGAATTGAGGCTGCCCCTTTCATCAGAGGAGAAACAGCGGGGTCACCCCTGTGAGGCCATGCAGAAGAAAGGCGCACCCCGGCAGGTGGGAGACAGCCACACATCCTAACAAGGGCACAGGCTACCTCTCCTGAAAAACCCACTGCAGTCCACTTAGCAGGAGTGAGGCAGGTGCACATCTCTGGATCCGTCCTGTGAGTTCTCTGTGTGGAGGACAGAGGGAAGGCGGAGGCCAATGTGACAGGTCTTAGGGCCACGAGCTGTGCCAGCAGAAGGCTGGGCTGTAGGCTCCCTACGCCAGCGGCTGGGCTCCCTGGGGGGCTCGGTAGAGCTACCCTGCAGCCCTGCGGATGCAGGAACACCGCACCTACGGCCAAACACAGGCGACTTTTCAGAGCACCGCTGAACCAGGCGATCAGAAACTCACTCTGGACCCTACTGTGTGAGGCCTCTGCCCCTGTCCTTGAGAAGTCTTTACAGCTGGGGGCTGCCGTGCGCAGCTGTTTCACTGTGTTCACGGCAGTGAGAGATGTTCTGATTAAGGGTGCAGCTCCCATTGACTGCCGGCAACACCTCTTGACTCAGGTGCTGGACTGAATTTCCTCCGGGAACTTCTACTTAGTTAAGAACGCAGTCTCAGTGGGCGGTGATCAATACCGAAGGACAGGCTGGTTGAGGGAAGCAAAGTATAAAACCCAAATCAAATACGATTACTGATCAACACTGAACTGCCTTAATCATTTCTATGCTAATTCCAGATAGATACATACATATTGGCATTTTTGTTACATAAATACATTGACATTTTCAGCGGAGAAAATGTATCGAGCAATTCACAATTGCAACCTTTGGAGAACAGCGAACAAATAAAAAATATAGTCAGAGGCATAGAATGGAAATTGCAGTGAATTCTTATAGGCCTGAGACAGCCTGTGAGACATATTCAGATATCTAACACGGTGCCACTTTCTTAAAAGTTTTAGGAGAAAAACATGCATACTGTGAAAACAAGCCAATGTGAAGTCATCTATTAAGACCAAGTAGGGGGCCGGCGCTGTGGCATAGCTCAAAAAGCCACTGCCTGCAGTGCTGGCATCCCATGTGGGCACTGGTTCGAGTCCCAGTTGCTCCACTTCCGATTCAACTCCTTGCATTGGCCTGGGAAAGCACTGGAAGATGGCCCAGGTGCTTAGGCCCCTGCACCCACATGGAGGACCTGGAAGAAGCTCCTGGTTCCTGGCTTTGGATCAGCTCAGCTCCAGCTGTTGCAGCCATTTGGGGAGTGAACCAGAGGATGGAAGACTTCTCTTTCTCTCTCTCTTTCTCTCTCTCTCTGCCTCTGCCTCTCTGTAACTCTGCTTTCAAATAAAATAAATAGATCTCTAAAAAAAAAAAAGACCAATTAGACCATCTTTCTTGCTCCAATGACTGGAAGAAATCCATGCCCCAATCCTTCCTGGTTACTGTTGACTATATGATCTGTGACATCAATTTTTACTTTGTTCTAAGCTTTCATTGTAAGTAATAAATGTCAGTTTCTATTCATTGGCTCTAAAAGAGAAAACGAATTAAGAGCACTATCAACGCTTGGCTGATACAACCTTTGTCCACGGCAGAAAGATACAGTGAACCTCACAGCAGGCGAGATGCTGGCAGGTGCCTCACCTGCCCTGGGAGGAGACGGTTTTAAGCTTCACAACTGGTTCTTTTTTTTTTTCAAAAAGATTTAATTTATTTATTTACTTGGAAGACAGTTACACAGAGAGTGGAAGACACACACACACAGAAAGAGAGCGAGCGAGAGAGCGAGCACGACTCTGAGAAAGAAGAGAGAATAGAGAGATATCCTCCATCTGCTAATTCAATCCCAGAATGGTTGCAATGGCTGGGGCTGGGCCAGGCTGGAGCCAGGAGCCAGTTACTCCACCCATGTCTCCCACATGGAAGGCAGGTGCCCAAGCACTTGGGCCACCTGCTGTTGCAGAGAGCTGGACAGAAGTGGAGCAGCTGGACTCGAACTGGTGCTCAGATGGCATAGGAGGCTGCTTAGCCCGCTGCACCACAATCGCAGCCCCAAGTATTCTCTTTCCTCACCTTCCTTCAACTGCTCAGAATCAGGACAGAGTTCATTGGCTTAGTGTCTGACCACACCTTTCTTGTCCAGGAATTTCTCTCGACTGTACATCTGCTTCCTACTCCCATGTCCAGGGGCTTCTGGCTGTGCAACCTCACTTCTGCTGAACACAGCCCTCCTTCCTCCAGAGCGCTCTGTCTTCAGGAGCTCCGGACCGTCCTAACGTGAACGCACTGTCTCCCAGATTCCCTACGCTGATCCCTCACACACCTGACCTTGTTCTGCTGCTTCTGCCACCGGCTCTCTTTGATTTCTTCTCAGTTTCCTGGTTGACAGCCCTCCTGCCTTTGTACATCAGAGAGGAGGTAATGTTCTGCGTCCTCGCGCGTCTGTAAATGTCTTTATTTGGTACAGAAGTTCAGGTCCGAAACGCTTTTCCCTCGGAAGCTGAAGGCAACTGCTGCACACCTCGCCAGGCTGGCGGTGCCGGCCGTGCCGTCCGCCAGCCCCGGCCCCGCCCCTTTGTGGACAACAGGCCTTTGCTGTCGGGAGCTCTGCACTGCGCTCTGCGTCCTCGCCGTTCTAAAATCTCCGGAGGTTGCAGAAGCGCGCAGCTTTCCCCACTTTCCCCGCTCAGCTCTCACAGTCCCGCCGTCTGCTCTGCAGTTTTCCTGCTCTTCCTTTGACGGCTCCCTCCTCCCACACGTCTTTGTTCTCGGTCCCGGGTTGGCAGTGGGATGGGAACCGCCCTCCCCGGGGACGCTCTGGTTTGTCAGGTTTCACCTCTTCTTTGATTTGCCTTTACGTCTGTGTCATGGAAACTGCCTGGACTTTCTCTGTGACGTCTTCTATTGGATTTTCCATCTGGCCGCAGCATTTTTGAAGACAAGGAACACTTCCAGTCCCGTTCTCCTTTTTGACAGCAGCCTGCTCTGACTTTATGGAAGTGTCACCTTCTCCAGTTCCTCTGGGGTTTTCACGAGACGTGGATTTTTCTCACAGCCCATCTCACCCCAGTTCTTTTTACTTGGGCTGCTGCTTCTCTTCGTGCTCCCGATTTGCTCCAAGTGTCTCCTGGGCTGTGTTTGTCCACTTAATTTGCATGTGACAGGTTGATTAATGGAGCCAGTGGGCTGGGGCTGTGCTGCTCTCCTTCCCTGGGCCGCCTGACTGAGAACGCCCACTCCAGGTCACTCAGGTAGGGAGTGGGCGGGCAGGCAGGCAGGGGCTGCTCCTAGTCCACCTGGGCTTTCAATACCTGGAGGTCAGATCAGCACCACAGACTTCCCTCTCCTCAGTGTTCAAGAAGATCTTGAATAAGGCAATTACTAATGAATAAAAAAAAGCCTGTTATTAAGAGCTTATTCTTGGTCATTTTATGCCTGCTTTATTTCCATTTATCTTATTTAATTCCCCAAACAGCCCTATTTTCCATTTTACAGATGAGGAGACAGACACAGAGTTTGAGACACCTGTCCTCACCGACGCTGTGGCAAGTGGCAGAACCAGGAGAATCCAGAGCCATCCCCTTTCCAACACTGTATGTGTTTGAGGCCACACGCCCAGGAACCTGCAGTTGCCACCGGCTGCCCTCACCTGTCCCCTCCGGGCTGCGCGTCTCACAAACTCATGGCACCGAGAACTGGGCCCGATGCGGTCTCCAGGTCTGACCCGGGGCAGAAACGGCCTCTCCTGCTGGGACGTGGGACTCGTGGCAAAGCCTCCATAGCAGAACACAGCCAGGGAGGCAGGAGCTCTGCCCAACCCAGCCCAGGGCACTGGTTAGTAGACGGCTCCCGAGGAAGGCCTCCCTGGGAGGACTGGAACCCTGCCACAGCCCCTGGGAATCAGGACTCTGGACGTCGGACACAGCAGAAGGGCAAACACCCCCACTGCAGGTGCGCAGAGCTGGGCTTGCTCTGGTGACCACAGTCAGAGTCTTCGCTAACAAATTGGCAGCAGCAATGTCTCCTGCAGACGTCCTGCTCACAGGTGGACTGGCCGGCCAGCCTCCTAGCGCACCACACCCAGGCCTGCCCCTTGGTTAAAGGACCTGCAGCACCCGCAGCAAAGCCATCATGAAGAGGCCAGAGCACGTCTGGAGCAGTTGATTTCCTACCCCAGCAGAAGAGAAACCCAAGACGCTGACTCAGCCGTGAAACCCCGGGCCACAGTGCCACGGACCTCCTGCTCAGCAATGAAGGGCGTCTTCTGGGTGAGGGAGGGGCCTGGTGGGCTCCGCATGGACTCAGAGCTACCAAGCGTCAGGCTCAAGGTCACGGTGTAGAAGCTCCCTTCCTCTGCACCTGTCAATACTCTGAAAACTGTCGTTCAGGCCGTGACCTACTGGGAACCACAGCAGCCTTGGGGGACACACGGGGCCTGCGTCATTGCCTCTGACTCACAGATAAGCAAACTGAGGCTGAGGTGAGAGTGCCTGTCAGATTCTTCCAAGGGCATACAAAAACTAGCTGAGGCAATTACTTTTCTTTACTGCTGCGATGTCTACATTTAAATGACACTTTGATCTAAGAAGCTGCCGCAGGTGTCTTTGGAGGAGCACTGGCTGCCTGAGAAAACTGTGCTCCAGAAAGCATCTAGGACAGCCCTGACTCCCTTCCAAGGTCTGCGGCTGAGCTTCTCCTGGGCCCCACGAGCCAGCTCCTTCTGCTGGTCTCAAGTCTGCAGTCAGGGGCCCCAGCTCGGGCGTGGGCTGCACTCCTGCTGGGACACCCTGTTCCCAGGGTCTCTTCCTGACACTTCCTACTCCAGGACTAGGCCCCACCTGAAGGCTTCTTCCCCTCTAGACCTTGAACTGAACAGCTGCGCAGAGGCAGGCAGGAGTGGGCAAGGTGCACCACGGCCTCCAGCTACAAGTCTCCATTTCAAAACTCCACAAATGGCACAAGAGCCTGTATGGTTGCAGGAAGCCACGCTGAGGAGTCCCCTTGGAAAGCAGCAAGAGCAGTGGTGGGCTAGCAGGAGAATTTGCCTGGGGACCCCCCACCCCCCCAGCCAGCAGGGGTAGGGGCAGGCCTCTGAGTCCTTCCACGCCGTCTCCCTGCCCTCCAACGTCTACTCTATTTCCTCAACACGTGCAACAGGAAGTTACCTGGCCCGAGAAGACGGAAGATGGAGTGAGTTAGCTGCAGCCAGAGCTGGCAATGAATTTTCCAAATAGCTTTCCAGAAGCCCTCGTCCAAGTTCACAAATCAGGCCTGTAGCAGCCCCAGTGCTGTGGCCCTGCAGTCGGGGAGGGCTGCTCCTCGTTGTGGGCAAGCCTGTCTGTCTTGGCCAGACCTTGCTCCTGCATGGCGGAAGACTCCAACCAGTCCAGGATTTTACAAGTTGCCTGAGACTGCAGGGGAGAGCAAGCCCCTGCCTTGCACGTGTCCACCCTGAGAGGGCATCAGGCGCTCCTCCTGACACGTCAGAACCATGGGCTGTCACAGCCACACTGACCCAAGGGACTGCAAGCTCAGCTCCTCCTCAAAGGCCAAGGAAGCCGAGGGCCAGCCATCATCCATGGTCACAGCCAAAGGCCAAGGAACCGAGGGCCAGCCATCGTCCATGGTCACAGCTAGTGAGCAGGACAGTGTTTCAAAATGACAACCCATGGTTTTTCATTTTCAGCGGGTAATTTTTTTCTGCTAAGTCCCTCCATTAAGACCAGACACAAGGTGGAGTGTTACAGCCTCAGGGGAGTGCGGCATGCACGGAACATAAAGGTGGCAAACTCCGGACTCTTGAAACGCGCAGCAGACACAATTCTCCAGAAATTAAGGCTTGTGATTTGCAGGAGAGAAGCTTTTTAAAAAAATAATTTCTAAAGCTCTCAAATCTTGCCTTTTCAAGGCAAGAAGCAAAGCCCCAGAGTCCACAATGTTCAGAGCTCAGGCAGCAGCAGACCTGGGAGGGTGCCCGGGGACCTCCCACAAGAGCTCAGGTGGGCTGGCTGGGGCCGGGGCAGAGCCATGGGAGAGGACAGCAATAGCGTAACCACTAGACAGGGCTTTGTGTCCCCTTCTTGGAGGAGGAGGCAGTCAAAATCCCTGGCAAGCTTGTGTGGGTCCCATGGGAAGGAGGTCAGTGCCACAGGAGAGGGGCTGGTGGCCTGTTATAGACATCTGGAGGACGGGGCAGGTGTCAGCAGGTGTCTGGCACTGTCCCTGTGTGGCCACCCTGTGCCTTGGGGCTCTTCAGCCCACAGCTCTGCCCTTACTGCCACCAGCTGAGAGCAACTATGGGCAAATTACTTAGCTGTGCCTCAGTCTTCTCATCTGAACAATAGGGATAAAACAGAGCTTACTGGGCTGGGTGGCTCTCAGGCTTAAATGAGGAACTCCTTGCTGTGGAGCCGAGCACAAAGGAAAATCTGGCTCTTGTTACACTGCTAACAACGCCACACGGGCTATAGAATCCGCTTACTTAAGCAGGCAGAACCAGGGCACTCCTGCATGCAGAGTAATAAAACACCCGAGTCATTACCATCTTTCTAACAACTGCCATTTACAGCCAGGGCACGAGGGTTTGCGTGGTCTATAATCAGACTCGGTGAAATCTCAGAGTGGTTCTCTCAAGTCCACAGGTCCAAAACTGAAACACGTCTTGTGATGGCTTCACTCCTCTGCAGAGGGAGGGCTGGGGTGCATGTCCCTGCCTCTGCGTGGGGCTCAGATGCAGGGGGGAGCAGGTGGCCCTGGGGGAAACCCCTAATACTCTTTAGTTGCTAGAAAATGGAGTGCAAGGCTTCTCTCCCTGTTGGAGGCCTGTGCAGAGGGTGCTGTGTGTGTGTGTGCACCTGTGTGTATGTGCACCTGTGTGCTCTCCCCCTCCCTGTGGCCCCATCTCTCCAAAGAGCTTCAAACAGTGCATAAGCCAATGACATACAAGGCACACCTCTTACACACCAGAAAAGCTAAGAGCCAGCTCAACACCACAAAAGGCGATGCTGCCACAGCACCGAGGAGCTTCAGATCACAGAGGGCCCAGGACACTGCACTGTTTCTCCTGTTCTTGGAGACAGCGTCATGCACCCACCAAGGGGGATGGTTTTCAGAGACTGAGGTAAGACCCTCCCAGGAGCCAGGGCTGCTACACTGCAGCCCCAGGACTGGCCTCCATCCCCGGGATCTCCTCCCTCTCTTCCTCCTCAAGGCTTCTACAGGGGTTAGGTTCCTGTTTTGTTTCCTGCAGCCAAAACCACTTTCCCATCAATGAGGCTCAGTGAAGTTTCCAGCGGCATGATTCTGATGTCTTCGTCATGTGAAAGAACGCAGAGGCAGGCAGTCCACTAATGCGTCCCAGGCCCAGGGTCATCCAGCTCACCCCCCTGCCATCCCCTGGGTGTGGCCCTGGCCTCTTGGTCTGAGACAGAGCTAGAGGGGCAGCCACACGTCCCCGAGCTGAAGGTGGCCTTCTGTGTGACATCTCTCACAATGACGGATTGGCCAGAGATTAGCTGGAGGCCAGCTCAGCTCTAAGGAAGCCTGGGGAGGTCACCATCTACCTGAACGGCCACGTGTCCAGGTCCCTTTGAGATTCTGTTACTGAAGAAGGGGACGAGGAGGTGGGTGTGGAAGGCAACTAGTGGCGTCTGCCATAAACTTTTTATAGATGGCTTTCTAGAAGCTTCCATCGCCCCTACTGCATCTCCACTCCCACATCTGGGACCTTTTTGTAGTGTCTAATATTACTGCCTTGTGTTCTGGCATCTGCTGTGCTGTCTGCCGCCGAGTAATTGATGTCCTTTTATATGGAATCTGTCTTTTATCACCGGTTGCTTTTAAACTTCTCTCATTGTCTTTGACATTCTACAATTTTACCACTATGAATGTTTGTTTAGTCTTTCAATCTGAATTTATTATCTTGCCTGGGATTTGCTATATTTTCTCAATCTGAAGATTTAAGTATCTCTTCAATTCTAGAAAATTTCCAGCTACTATCTTTTTAAGTATTGCCTTTCTTTTTTCCCTTGATTTTTTTTTTTTAGATTAACTAATTTACTTATTTCAAAGGCACACCAACAGAGACAGGAGAAGAGGAGAGAGATAGGGAGAGGGAAGGGACACGGGGCAGGGGGAGAGAGGGAGAGGGAGATCTCCCACATACTAGTCCAGTTCATTCCCCAAAATGTCCACAACAGCCAGGGCTGGCCAGGCTGAATTCAGGAGCCAGGAATTTCACTGGAGTGTCCCCCATGGGTGGAAGTGGCCCAGGTACCATCTGCAGTCTCCCAGGTGCATTAGTGGGATGCCGCATGAGAAGCAGAGGCACGACGTTATCCTAGGCACTCGGACACGGAACGTGGACAGCCCAGCGGCACATGAACTGGCTGTGCCACGGTGCCCACCCTTCTTGGTCTTCTCATTCCTGCTTTTTTCACTTCTCTGACTCCTGCCAGGCGTCCACTGGATCTTTTCCTTTGCATCCATATCTCAGCGGCTGCTTCCCATTGTCCCTCTGCTTCCCTCTCCGCTGCTGCATTCTGTGAACCACGAGGAACTTGGACACGAGCTGATCGTGTAGCCCCGATTTCAATCTATAAAAAACTCCAGCCCCGGCCGGCGCCGTGGCTCAACAGGCTAATCCTCCACCTTGCGGCGCCGGCACACCGGGTTCTAGTCCCGGTCGGGGCGCCGGATTCTGTCCCGGTTGCCCCTCTTCCAGGCCAGCTCTCTGCTGTGGCCAGGGAGTGCAGTGGAGGATGGCCCAGGTGCTTGGGCCCTGCACCCCATGGGAGACCAGGAAAAGCACCTGGCTCCTGGCTCCTGCCATCCGATCAGCGCGGTGCGCCGGCCGCAGCGCGCCGGCCGCGGCGGCCATTGGAGGGTGAACCAACGGCAAAGGAAGACCTTTCTCTCTGTCTCTCTCTCACTGTCCACTCTGCCTGTCAAAAAAAAAAATAAATAAATAAATAAAAAAATAAAAAAAAAAGTACTTAAAAAAAAAAAACAAAAACTCCAGCCCCAATTCCCAGGGATCCTGGGAATTAAACAACAGCTGCCTGGCTCCTTGCTCTGTACTGTGCAATAAATCCTTACTTTCTTCCACCACCTCGGTATCAGGGATGCGTTTCCAGCACTGTGGGCAGGCAGATACAGATTTGGGGGTTCCACAGCAATACCTCCAACCACGACATCGCCTACCAACCACAATGCCTCCACCTACAACACTGCCAATGACAGCACCTCCGAGTACAATGCCTCCAAGCCTAGCGCCTCCAAGTACAATACAACAGCAGTGCTCATCCTCCTGGGCTTTCCCATGACGAGGGGTCAGGCCAGAGCTGCTGACCAGCAAGGGCAGGTTTTGCAAACAGGCACCTGTGATGCTCTGCTCTGTTGATGGGGCTGGGAGCCTGGGTCAGTTCTAAGCCCTGCTCCTGCTGTGTGGTCTCAGGGATGCCACTCATATAACCCAAACCTTGGTTTGTCCATCTCCAAGAAGGCTTGCTATGTGGGACTACCAGAGAGAAATGATACCAGCTGGGAGTGCCACCCAGGCCTGGGTGGGCAGCCTTGATAGGGTAAAAAGAGAGAAGGAGCTACAACAAAGCAGACAAGCCACTCTAACGTGCCCTGTGACACAGAACAGAGTCCCTGTTGCTGACACGGGAATGTGGTCCCAGTGGCTTCCACAAATGTTTCAAAGCCGTCGGAGACTGTCGGTTAGCCTGGCAGGTTCCCAGCTCAGCCCTTAGGAGACAGTGGGCACCAAGCTTCTGCGACGGAGAGGAGGGCCTGGAGAGGCCTAGTGCCTTCCCCCCCAGCAGCCCTGCAGTGGCCCAGTGCCTGGCCTGCTGATTGCTGCTGGGTGTGGATCTGTCCAGCCTCCTGAGTGAGGCCAGATAGCTCCCTGTGCACAAGGACTGGACTCATCTCTCTTGGGACCCAAGATGGGCCCAGAGTGTGTGCACGGGCTGGGCACAGGGTGTACGTCGGTGAGACCAGCCCTAGGCTTGGGTTTAACTCAGTGTGCTTGGCACCAGCTCTCCGGGGATGGCCTGGGGCTATCCTGTAATGCCAAGGCCTCAGCGGTTCACAGGCCAATCTCATTCCCGCTACATCAAACATGTGGCCCTGGGCACAGTCTTTCTACCAGACAGTGTAACCAAGCGACAGCAGCAACGTGTGTGCTTGGGGCTGTGAGCAGAGTCCCTGCCGGTGCTGGCCGGGGTCTCAGGCCTGCTCTGTCCCTGCGGCTCCTGTCATGCCAACGGGAGCCTCTGTCAGCTGCTCACTGAACTGAGGAAGCCGCGCGGTCAAGGTCTGACTGTGGTCGGTGCTGGACTGGTCAGGGTGATTTTATGGGTCTAAGCTGTGGCTGCTGTGTAGCTGTGTGGTAACAGCTGAGCCTTCGGGGCTCCTGAAACACACGATGCCCGCTCACAGGGCCAGCAACTGCACTAGACACGCATCCCGCACGGCCGAGGGAAGCAGCTCTGGATACCTGAACATTCTCCCTAATAGATATTCTGACAGCTTATCGAGTTCTGAAGAGAGAAAGCAAATAAACAGCACTTAGCGCGGTGCTGAATTGAATATGACTGAGCCTGTCTCAGGCTCAGGAGGCAGGCCGGGCCCCCGCGGAAACGCAGGCCCAGCGCTAACGATGTCACATTAGCTGCAGAGGAGAGGAGGAAGCGCAGCCTCCAGTCGCGACGTGCTTCTCATCCGAGAGTCCAGATGCAGCACACGTGCTCACGCTGGCCCTGCACGCCCTTCGCGCTCCTGGCGCCTGGCAACAGGCACCCGCACCGCTGTGCCCTGGCCCTGGGGGAGGAGACGTCCAGAACTGTCGGACCCTCGGGGGCCCCTGGGTGTTCAGGTTTCCTGGGCGCACCCAGCACGGTGGCATTTGTCTCTAAGGGGGAGAGGCGTGGGGGCCAGGACCGCAGGGGCCTTGGAGGACACAAGGGGCTGTCGTAACTCCCGGTCTCAGTCCCCTCCGCAGCCCAGAGGTGGGAGGGCCCTGCCACAGGAAGTCCTGGTCGTGGAAAGCACAGACGGCAAGGCAGACGTGCAGACAGCTACTTACACTGCACCACACTTCACCTGCCGAAGATTCCATCACAAGTACATATTCCACGGCGTCTGGCTCCCAGGGCCTGGGGACGCAGCTGTGTGGTCACCAACCACAGGCTCTCTGTTTGTAAGGCTTGTGTTTAGGGCAGTTAGGATGCGTCAGGCACTTTGGGTATGCCCAGCTGAGCCAGTGAACCTGGACTTGGGGATGCAGTCTGAGAGGGCTTCTAGGAGGAGGGAGCTAGGGGTGCAGTGACCATTTGAGAGGAAGAAGCATGTTGTGGAGAGCCTTGGTGGCCAGGGCCGGATCCCAGACCCAAGGTCCCCCACCTCCTGCAGGGAAAGGCCAGGCCACGGAGCACAGGTGACAGTTCCCTGCAGCTTATACTTCAGCTGGCACCAGGTAGCAGAGAGGCCCAGGGCTGTACCTAGAGCTGGGTGAGTGGTGGCCACAGAGCTCAGAGCCCTCTGCAAACAGCAGCTGCAGGGGATGCCAGGAGACAGCAGACAAGGAGTAAGGGACGTGCCGTGGTGGACAAGGAGGAAGGGGCGCGCCGTGGTGGAAAAGGAGTAAGGGACGCGCCGTGGTGGAAAAGGAGTAAGGGGCGCGCCGTGGTGGAAAAGGAGTAAGGGGCACGCCGTGGTGGACAAGGAGTAAGGGGCACGCCGTGGTGGAAAAGGAGTAAGGGGCGCGCCGTGGTGGACAAGGAGTAAGGGACGTGCCGTGGTGGACAAGGAGTAAGGGGCACGCCGTGGTGGAAAAGGAGTAAGGGGCGCGCCGTGGTGGACAAGGAGTAAGGGACGCGCCGTGGTGGACAAGGAGGAAGGGACGCGCCGTGGTGGACAAGGAGGAAGGGGCGCGCCGTGGTGGACAAGGAGGAAGGGACGCGCCGTGGTGGACAAGGAGGAAGGGGCGCACCATGGTGGACAAGGAGTAAGGGGCGCGCCATGGTGGACAAGGAGTAAGGGGCGCGCTGTGGTGGAAAAGGAGTAAGGGACGTGCCGTGGTGGAAAAGGAGTAAGGGACATGCCGTGGTGGACTAGGAGTAAGGGGCGCGCCGTGGTGGACAAGGAGGAAGGGGCGCGCCGTGGTGGACAAGGAGGAAGGGGCGTGCCGTGGTGGACAAGGAGTAAGGGACGCACTGTGGTGGACAAGGAGTAAGGGACGTGCCGTGGTGGAAAAGGAGTAAGGGACGCACTGTGGTGGACAAGGAGTAAGGGGCGCGCCATGGTGGACAAGGAGTAAGGGACGCGCTGTGGTGGACAAGGAGTAAGGGGCGCGCCGTGGTGGACAAGGAGTAAGGGGCACGCCGTGGTGGAAAAGGAGTAAGGGGCGCGCCGTGGTGGACAAGGAGTAAGGGACGCGCTGTGGTGGACAAGGAGGAAGGGACGCGCCGTGGTGGACAAGGAGGAAGGGGCGCGCCGTGGTGGACAAGGAGTAAGGGACGCGCCGTGGTGGACAAGGAGGAAGGGGCGCACCATGGTGGACAAGGAGTAAGGGGCGCGCCATGGTGGACAAGGAGTAAGGGGCGCGCCGTGGTGGAAAAGGAGTAAGGGACGCGCCGTGGTGGACAAGGAGTAAGGGGCGCGCCGTGGTGGACAAGGAGTAAGGGACGCGCTGTGGTGGAAAAGGAGTAAGGGACGTGCCGTGGTGGAAAAGGAGTAAGGGACATGCCGTGGTGGACTAGGAGTAAGGGGCGCGCCGTGGTGGACAAGGAGGAAGGGGCGCGCCGTGGTGGACAAGGAGGAAGGGGCGTGCCGTGGTGGACAAGGAGTAAGGGACGCACTGTGGTGGACAAGGAGTAAGGGACGTGCCGTGGTGGAAAAGGAGTAAGGGACGCACTGTGGTGGACAAGGAGTAAGGGGCGTGCCGTGGTGGAAAAGGAGTAAGGGACATGCCGTGGTGGACTAGGAGTAAGGGGCGCGCCGTGGTGGACAAGGAGGAAGGGGCGCGCCGTGGTGGACAAGGAGTAAGGGACACGCCGTGGTGGACAAGGAGGAAGGGGCGCGCCGTGGTGGACTAGGAGTAAGGGGCGCACTGTGGTGGACAAGGAGTAAGGGACGTGCCGTGGTGGAAAAGGAGTAAGGGACGCGCCGTGGTGGACAAGGAGGAAGGGGCGTGCCGTGGTGGAAAAGGAGTAAGGGACATGCCGTGGTGGACTAGGAGTAAGGGACGTGCCGTGGTGGACAAGGAGTAAGGGATGCGCGGTGGTGGACAAGGAGTAAGGGGCGCGCCGTGGTGGACAAGGAAGAAGGGACGCGCCATGGTGGTCCGAGGAGCAAGAGCATCTGGTCTCCTTGCAGGCATTCTTTTCTGCCCACGATCCTGTGGGATTTCTTTATGGTGTCGACACTAAGCCTGCAAACGAGACCCTGGAGACCACAGCACAGCACCCCTTCCCTACCCCTCTCTTGTCCATTTGCTGGTGGCTGAGCAATTCCAGGGACACACAATTGCTTTCTCAATTTCAGGTCAGTTTTACCGTCTAGGGAGGGTGTTGGGGACAAAGCCACACCAAAAGCTGTGTGAACCCTGGAGCCCAGGAAGTCCATCGGGCACTGGGGTGGAGCTGGGGTGGACGCAGGGCCCAGGGGCAGGCCCTGAGCAGGGCACCACAGGGGATCACCCGCAAGAGGGTGGGGAAAGAGGGAGCACGTGAAGCTCTGGCACCCAAGTCTGGGCCAAGAACTGCCAAGTATACAGTTCTGAGTTTCTCCATTTCTGTTCTCCTAAGGCTCGGCCCCTACCCCCCGGATGCAAGTTAACCTGGGATCTCCTCCTGCACCCCCTCCCCAGGCAGCGGCAGGGTCCCGCTCTACTGCTGGTCCCCCAGCCCTCCCCCCCCGCCCCGATATGCTGCCTACTGTTCATGCAGAGCTAAGCGGCAGCAAGTGGAAAAGGCACGGGGGCCTGGCTGGGAGCCAGGGAGCAGGCTGTCAGCTGCGCTCGGCCTGGAGGCGTCTGCGTTACAGGGTGCAGCGTGCAAGGTGCTCATTTCAGCCAAGGGTTAAAGCTCTGACTCCAGCCCTTGTTGAGCAAGGAAGAGTTCTCTCGGACTGGGCCTTCCCAAACAACCCAACCTCGAGCGGCCCCGTTTCCCTCAGCCAGGGCCCTGTCAGCATCTGCGCCTGCGTGGTTTCGGAGCACCTGCCCCGCAGCCTCCCCCCCCAGCAGCCCGCACTCCCCCAGGACGAGGCAGAGGCAGGCGGCTGGGCGCCAAGAAGCCCACGGGGACGTCCCGAGGGGAGACATGCTCAAGCCACAGGGGCTCTGACTCCGGGTCCGCTCCCAGTGCTGGCCAGGCACCTGCAGCTCCTGTGCAGAAAGGCTGTCAGCTCCGACTCGGGGCGGAGCAGCCCCCACGCATGACGTCTGGTCAGCTCAGCCTGGCGGCGCGCGCAGGTGACCCAGCGTCAGCCTGCCCTCGCCTCCCACAGGACAAGGGGCCTCCTCTTCGTCCTCTCTCAGGCCAGAGCGCCTACTTGTGGCTACTCTAACAGGGACAGCCTCAGGGGGATTATAACCACAATCTGGGGGCACGTATCTGAAGTGGTGGTTGAGATGCTGCTTGGGACACAGGCAAGGGTACGCGGAAAAGTTCACGGACAGTGGAATTAAGAAGTAAGTTTATTTTGGTACAAAAATCCACACATGGCTTTCTCATAACACCCATTTCCTGGGAACTTTTTGAAGACCCCTCACGTGCATGGATTTTAAAAATGTTCTGCACCTAAATAGACTTATCCTTTAATTCCCCTTTCCACAAACTTACTGAAGTACCCTCCTGCTCCCTGGACAGAGCTTGGAATACAAGGAAAGCAGCCAAGGAACGAAGTCTCCTGTGACCTCATTACCCGGAGCAAGTGTCCAGATTCGGTGACACGTATGGGAGCCCCTGCACGATGGGAGCACTCTGGACATGCTGTGCGGTCACTGCTTTGCTTTTATCTCCTGACCAGCTGTCCTATGTCCCTGGATGCTCTTTTAGCTGGAACACAATCTACAGCAACCCAGTAAAATTCCATCTTCCTGTCCACTGCACATGACCTCATCCGTGGTGGCCGTCTCATTAGCTTTTCTGATGTAAGTAATGCAGCCACCTACGTCTATTCTGCAGCACCATGATGGTGTCCTTGGCAGGGAAGCAGCTGAGCCAAACGGTGCAGAGAAAATCTCCAAGAAGGCAGGTACACTGCGTACCCACAGGGTGAGGTATGATGGGTATTTGGAGAATGGCCCATCCGGGAACTGATGACTAAATGTGATAAATCTCAAAAATGTTTGCTCAGTGGATGGAAGCAGCCATGCAAGAGTGCATCCTACACAGTGAGACTTTTGAGAAGTTACAAAGGTGGCAAAACTGGTCCACTTGGATAGAAATCAGATGAGCACTTGCCCTGGGCAGGGGCAGAGCGGGGATTGATGAGAAGTGACCCGGGGCACTTCTGACTGGTGCGGGAGCTAGACGGTGGGAAGCATCTGTGCAGACACCCCGAAGTCAGCCATATCAGTGTTTCAGTTCTTAGAGAAGCAGAGCACATTTTCATTAACGGAGCCCCCTCCCCACCTCACCTGCCTCACCCCTTATTTTGCTTCTTAAGGAGACCCCTGTACTGCTCTTTGGCTCAGCTACAACTTCTCTGGGACCCTTCCCGTCTCTGCTCCTCTGCTGGCCAAGGCACTGGCATCCCTCCCACAGGCTTCTAGAAGAACAGGGCAAGATGTACGAAGAATATTCCATGGCCTTCACTCTGCTGGGTCTCACGTTCAAAACCCACTGCCCCCACCAAGGAGCTGGTATCTGAGCCATGGCCTGTTTCAAGGCCCCTAAGCCCTGTGCTCTCTCTCTCTCTCTCTCTCTCTTTTTTTTTTTATTTGACAAGTAGAGTTATAGACAGTGAGAGAGAGACAGAGAGAAAGGTCTTCCTTCCGTTGGTTCACTCCCCAAATGGCTGCCACGGCTGGCGCTGTGCCTATCCGCACCCAGGAGCCAGGTGCTTCCTTTCCTCCTGGTCTCCCATGGGGTGCAGGGCCCAAGCACTTGGGCCATCCTCCACTGCCTTCTCGGACCACAGCAGAGAGCTGGCCTGGAAGAGGAGCAACCAGGACTAGTACCCAGCGCCCCAACCGGGACTAGAACCCAGCGCCCATATGGGATGCCAGTGCCAGAGGATTAACCAAGTGAGCCACGGCGCCAGCCCCAGCCCTGTGCTTTTTTAAACCCCAGGAGTAGGCTCCAGGAGAGCCTGGGACCCAAGCAGCCATCACGGTCGATGCTCAGCCAGGCACTCCACCGCGTCCAGGGCTTGGCCCCCCCTCTCCTTTCTGTCCCCCTGTACCGGACACACCAAGTACAACCTTCTCTTGATCTTTTCTTTAAAACATGCGGGAGAGCTTCCAGCGATCTTCCCCGCCACAAGCACCTAGCTGTTCCCTGACCTTTTAAAGCCTGTTTTATGATGAATGAGAAAAGGAGCCATTGTTTAATCCAAAGCTGGCTCCAGATTTGACCTTAACACATGAAAATGTGTTTTGGTCCAATGATCGTTTTGCAGAATCTACATCTGAAAATATTCTTACTTCAAAGCTCAAGTTAGAAAATGTAAACATTGCTGTTAGAAACTTTCTGCAATAAACCAGCATTCATTATTTGTGAAGAATATTTAAATTTACTAAGTTTGATAGGCAGGGAAAGGAAACCAGATAAGGCAATGAAACCCTAACTTGACCTGATCCCCATTTCTGGGAAACAAGGGAGGACACATTTAAAGAAGTAAACTTCCCTTTGCGATGTCCACAATGTCTAACCACGCTCAGTAAAAATAAGAACCAGCTCAAAGAAAACGCCATGTTTGCAACATCCACTTTAATGTCAGACAGCTAAGAGCAGCAATGCATACATAACCCTTCAAAGACAGAAAGTTCCAGAATAAGGGCAAAGACTCCCACTCCTTGGAGATGGCACAGTCCCTGCTCTGTCACGGCCCCACTCACCACCATGAGCACCTCCCCATCACACAGAGCTTATGTGCCATCTTACCCTGGACTGCAATTTCCTTCCCCTAAGGTAAAATTTAGGGAATTAAATCATTGAGCATAAAAATATTCAATCACAATGACACAACTGTGTAAGAACTTTTTTTCTCTTTGGAGTTTATAAACCACAAAATTCCGCTTCGAGCAAGAAGCCTATTTTAGAAATGAGCTCAATGACCCAGTGGAAACAGAACGTGGGATCAACTTGTTTCCTAGACACTTGCCACTGAGAACAGGTCTGCAACCGAGTCAGACCTCCTCTTGTTCCCATGCACTCTCCAGGGAGGGGTCCCCCGGCGACCCCGCTGTGCTGGCTTCTTTCCAGAGCTTTCCAGTAACACACACACACCCTCGCTGGGCAAAAACCATCCTGGAGTGGGAGCCCCTCCCCTCGGGGCCCTTCTGTGTCACCTTGGGGTTTCCTGGCTGATGAGGGCCATCCTTGCTACTTCTGTGCTGCTTGGAATGCAAAGCCCTCATGCTGCCCCCTGGGCCTCCTCTGTGGCAGCAGCAGGTGCTGCACTCTGCCCCAGCTGACACCTCGGCCCTCCTCGCTGCCTGTTGGAGCCCATCCTCCCTGTTCTCTGCCTGAGGGTCTGCAGGGGTCCTCCAGTGTCTGGTCAGTACATCTTGACCAAAATGCATACGTGTTTCTTCCTCTTGCCCCCCAAATATCTTTGTGCATTCCTAAACTGTTCCTGCAATTCCTGAGGCTGGGAACCAGTGACCAGGCAGCCCCAAGGAGAGCTGAGGGTGCTGCCCAGTGCTTTCCAGGACTGAACACGTGAGTTCCTCCAGGGCAGTGGTTTCATGTGAGGCACAGCCTCTTCCTGGTGGGTTTCCTGGAGATTATGGGAGCATCCTCAGTAGTCACAGTGGCTGGGGTCTGTGGGGGTGGGCTTGCTGTTAGTCTTGAGTGCGCCAGGACCATGGTGCTGGTCTTTCTGCATTGCACATGAATTATCATTTGCCTCCAGTTTTTTTTTTTTTCCCCTATTACCCAGGGCCTACTCATGTAGGTGAAATCATATTTCGAGTTACAGGAACCTAGAAGCTAACTTTGCTTAGACATAAAGACAATATTGTGTGCATGGTTTAATCTTCTTGGAATTGTCCTGGGATTCAACTGTTATGAAGACCAAAGGGAGAGCACACACTGCTTTGTTCAGAACTTTATCAAAGTTGTTCATCAGGATTTGTTGCCAATGGCAACGCAGCGTGGGGTCTGTGCACTACCCCCTCAGTACACCTGCATCGGCTGCATTTATGGAAGACGCCTTCATGTCTGCACACGGCTACTTCCTGGCGAGCTGTGTCGTGGTCTTCCATGAGCATCTGTGTACTCAAACATGTAGCATGTAACTGCAGGCTACTGTCTTGCTATCCTCGTTTATATTCCAATAACGGCATCGTATGTTGAAATTCCTATGTGTGCACAGTCTAGTGTCTGTAATTTTCATTCAGTGTGACAGGGAAGGGGAGTGTTTTTGTTCCAGAAGTGGGCGCTGGATCTGAAAGGGCTGAGAGCCAGTGCTTGAAGGTTCAGTTACTGGAGCTCACTCTCGACACACACCCAGGCAGGAGCCAGGAGCTCATTGTCTGCACGCTGAGGGTTTCTCTCCCAGTTCCAGGGGCTGAAGCCTTGCAGCCTGCTGGGTGGCTATGCCTACAGGAAGCTCAGCCCGTGCCAGGCACAGTGGAGAGTGCTGCCCATCCGCAGACAGAGCGGAGGCTGAGCGCGTGGGGAGCCCCCGCGGCTGGCAGCTGCTCTCAGGGACCCAGGACCCCGTCTCCCCCTCTCAGCTGCCTCCTCTGCTCGTTTTCCCAGGAGTCGCTTCTTGAATTTTTTACATTAATGTGAATGTCAGCACACACGGCGGGGACTGATCCAACCAGGGGAACGGGAATTTTCATCTCCTTGTTTCTTCACATTTCGAGTCTCTGTGCTCCTCTTTCACGTCTTCACAAAGCACAGGGAGTGTTACTGAGAACTGTAGTTGTGCTCCGTGTGCTGTGCTCCTCTTTCACGTCTTCACAAAGCACGGGGAGTGTTACTGAGAACTGTAGTCTGAGCTCCGTGTGGAGCCTCGAGACACACTGCGTCCAGCACTCGGTCCCCAACTCCCGCTCCCCACACAACCCCCGCCCCCCCAGGCTCCGGGAACCAGGGCTCCACCTTCCGTTCCACTCCTTAGCTTCAGGTAGGAGAGAGAATCTGCGATATTTGTCTTTTTGTGTGTGGCTCATTTCACATAATCTTAACCCTAGCTACTTTATATTTTAAAGCTAATGTCTCAGTCTGTTATTTAACTTTACTAATTTCTATGATTTTAACCTAGCTCCTATTTTAATACTTGGTTTTAAAATTCAATCTTTTTTTTATCCCTTTCTTTTCCATTTTATCTCACATTTAATAACGGATTTAAATTCTAGTCCTCTTATTCCTTTTCTCTTGTCTCCTGTAGCTGTCAGCTTTTTAAACCTCTTATTTTAAACCTCATCTGTTTTATTGATTTTCCTCTGTTCTCACTTATTCCTGTTTTATTTCCATTTGGGATTTTATGTCTGCTCTATCATTCTTAAAGAAAAAAAATGCCCTTATTTATTCTTTTCTATTTCCAAATTATCTGGATGCTCCCAGAGGAGAAAAGAACACAGGAGTGCAAACCCCCTCACATGAAGCACCACAGAGGGGCAGCAGTGACGGGGCCCAATGCCACCATGAACAGCCACCTGCATTCCCACAGGTGTGACACAGGGGTGTGTTCCCGGACGCTCCCCAGGCCAGCTCTGGCCCTGCTTTCCCTTTGGGACGTGTCAGGCATTGGGGGCGTCCACTGTAACCCCTCGGTCTTTGCCTCCCCCGGGAGCCCCTCAAAACCAGCATCCTTGCCAAGTTCCCTCTGCTGATGCCCCGACCGCGCCTTCCCCTAACCCTGGCGCCCTGCCCTGCCTGAGCCGCTGAAGTCCTTCTACTGGGTTAGTTTTCACCTCACTCCCCTGCTCTTCTGTTACAACAGACGGCATCCTGGGGGAGGCCAATGGCCCGGACTTCCTCTTCCCATGGAGACGGTCCCACCCGAAGAGCTGCGGCTTATTCACAGCTGAGGGAGTTCACCGCCGGTGGAACAGATGGCCGGAGCTCGCCACCACTTCACAGCAACTCACAGCTTGCCTGCCTGTGTGTACCACCTCTGGGCCCCGTCCTACGGCACAGATTAGCCCTGCTGACGTCGCACACGTGGGCCAAGCCAGCAACAGCATGTGGGTTGCTGCTCAGAAACATGGAAGCAGGTATTCCCGTGGGGTCCACTGTCCATGACTGGCCAGCTCCATGGCACTTTGAAAGCGCACCGTAACCTGGCCTCAGAGTCTGAGAGGTCAGGTCCCCTGAGCAACAATAACCTCTCAGGCCGCATTCTGTGGCTCTGCAGAGGTGTGTGGATGGGTGGGGGGTCCCACAGGGCAGCCTCTGGCTCCAGGCCCACAACCTCAGAGGGTCAGAGGGTGCTTCTAGCAGCTGGACATGCGGCCCTGTGCAGGTGGCAGCAGCCCACAAAGGGACATGCTGGCAGGGCATCCCATGCCCGGGGCCAGGGTGCCTGCTGAACCCTGACTTAGGTCCTGTGCCCCAGACTCGCATGCCCCCACCCGCCAGAGTCACCCCCATTAGCAAACAGTGCTTGGGAAATTGTGCAGTTATGAGACGGGCGCCGCAATGAATCCTGAAGGAGATGGTCCATTTTTTTTAGCCACTTAATTGAATGTGTGGCAGTAAATCTTTTAGTCTTCTCTTAGCATTTAGAATTTCAATTTACTCCATGGATTTTGCGCTCAACCCCCAGTGAAAATGAGCGTTTGTGCCAAAAAGCTTTTAATCAGTCGTTCTCAAAATGTCAGTCCCTCTTATCTCCAAAGCCCGCGGAAATCTTTGTGCCGCTGGTTTTAAAAATATATTCTGTGCGTCCTGTTCCTTCCTTTCAGACTCCTGCGTTCGTTATCGTGGCTTAATCAGAGTCACTCTTGATGTTCATCCCTCTCTTAATCTTCTCCGATTTCTTTTTAAGGTGAGCTTTCCACTTCAATCCTGCGTCGCCGACCTGTTAGTGCTCTGTGTGCCGGCTGCCTGCTGGGTGAGGACGCGCATCTGAGCAGGGCCCCTGGTTTTATTGCTCAGAAGGTTAATTGCCCGGTGTTTAATTAAATCAGTCATTTTTCTTTAATGTTGTTTGTGAAACTCCATGATAAATGAAGCCATAAACCTGTCCTCACTTTATGAGGGGTTTGAGGTTTGGGCATTCTGACTTGCTCTTTTTTCAATGGCTGGCCATGCATATGCTAATCTTAAAAAAAAAAAATCCTTCATGGGAAAAAGAAACCCTCAAAATATCAAGAAAGAAATAGAACTTCTGGGATTTTAGTGGCTAGTGTTTAGCCACTGTTTTAGCCACTGTTTGGGGAAAGGTGCCTTTTCTATACTTTTATGGCAAAAAGAAAAAGGCCTTAGGCAGGCTCCTGACCTGGTGGGCCCGCTCACCCTGAGGCGGGAACTGGAGCCAGGTTCTTGTCTGGAGCCTTCTGGGTGTTGCTGTCCTCTGAGGGCCCACCAGGGGGCAGCACGTTCCCCACCCGCCAGATCCGCTCATCAGCACCCCTGCTGTCCCCACACCCTGTGTGGGGCGGATGAGTTGGCCCATCGATTTCTGTCGGCCTCTGATTTCCGATGAGCCTAATCAGCTGTGCAGTGTTCAGTCCTTGCTCCTTGATTTGTCAGGAGAATGAGTTATCTGGGCTGACGCTCCCCGTGATTTGTAGGTTGGAGAACTCAACCGAACTGCTGTGACCTTTTCAATATTCTGTTATTAGATGGGCTGGCCATTTCCACTTCCTCCAGAGCAGAGTGTCTTCAGCGTGTGCACAAGAGGGAGAACGGCCAGCTAATCAGAGTGCCAAATGCTGAAAAGGTCGAACCAGGGCTGCGGGCGTTAACACTCAGCGTCTGCACCAGTGTCCTGCAGCCTGTGAGGCTCAGAGCCCCGGGGTCTGCTGGAAGCTGACTGGGCTACGCGCTTTAGCTCCGACCCTCTTCTCCCCTGGAGACAGGGACTGCCCCCCAGCCTCATCTAAATGGGCAACCAGACTTATTCCAGCACGGTCAACAAGGCCCTGCCTGCCTGGGATCCTGACTCTCGCCCCAGCCTCACCTCTTACCACCCTGCACTTCACTTTCAATGCTCCAGCCGCCACAGCCTTGGACTTGCCAAGCTCCTTCTAGCCTGGGGATCTCTGCACGAGTGAAGCCTCGGCTTGCATCTCTCTCTCTCACCCCTCCCCGCCAAGAACTGGCCATGGCTGCCTGCCCAACATTCAGCTCTCAAGTCAACTGTCATCTCTCCAGAGGCCCCCCCAGGACACCCCAGCCACTGAAGGTCCCTGTCAAAACATCACCTGTTCTCTTTTCTTTAGAGTCGTTCTCACACTTTTCTGTCCATGTTCTTACTCTGGGCCTTCTGAGGCATCTACTGCTTTACCCCTGGGCTTGCACCGTCCTACACACACAGCCGGCTCTCTTCATGGCTTAGTGACTGTGTGCCAGTGACAATGTGACTCAGCCAAGGCCATCCACACTCTCCTCTGCTCAGTGGCAACGTCCATGCACCTGCTACCCATGGCCCTCTCACCTCGCCTCCTCAGGGGACTCACAGCACATGCTTAAGCTACACTGAAGCCAGGTAAAAATCGGAACCTAGAATCTGAACTCACTGTAACAATCTGTTACTCAAAGATGCCGCAAACAAATAACCTAAAAGAGCAGTTTGTAACAGAAGCACGCGGCAGCGTCCTAACACACAGCAGTGAAATCACGCTCAAAACCCAAGTTTTAAACTTAGGCCTACTTATAATACACACCCTGGCTTGAGAGGGCCAAAAAGCAAAAAAAACCTAAAAGGTCCCTGTGCTTAGCAGCTTGGTGCAGGACACGCGAACACTGCTGAAGGATACATTTAAACTTGGATTTGTGTTGAAATGTTAAAGTCAAACAGGATCGGGATGAGAAGAAACTACGTGTTGTTGTGATTTCAGATCCTCCACCCCCCACCCCCCCCTCAAGGCCTGCCCTGAGGAAGACTCTGTGTTACCTTTCCAGGGGCAGACAGGTGGACAACAGCTGCTCTTCCCTCCTGGAAGAAGTGAGCTCTCTCCCAGCTGTTCCACTTCCAAAACAGCTCCAGCTCCCTGCTAATGTGCCTGGGAAAGCAGCATAATATGGTCCAAGTGCTTGGGCCCCTGCACTCACATCAGAGACCTGGATGAAGCTTCTGGCTCTTGGCTTCTATCTGGCCCAGCTCCGACCATTGTGGCCATTTGGGGAGTGAACCAGCAGATGAAGATCTCTCTCTCTCTCTCTCTCTCTCTCTCTCTCTCTCTGCGTGTGTAACTCTGCCTTTCAAACAAAATAAATAAATCTTAACAAAAGAAGAGCTCAGCTCAGGACTGACATGGGGTGAGGCAGGTGCAACTGACCTGCTTACTGCCAACAGGGAGGAAGGGACATGGAGCTGTCCATTATCCTTTGCCTTCCAGTGACTGAGACTCACCTTGACCTGCAACCCCAATCCCTCAGACGTGAGATTTTCACCTCTGTCCCCAGGAGGTGGGTTTTCAGCATGACCTAAATAGAATCCATGCACGCATGTGGCTGGATGTGCTACTGTTGAGCCAGCGTGGAAGATCTGGGTGCAGAGCAAGGAAGCACCCACGTGATGCACTTTAGCTTGGTTTTCTAGGAATCCAAGCAACTCAGCCTGGAAAGGCCGGGATTTCAATCCTGTTCGCATCAGACCCTGGGCTTTTGAAGTATGACAACGGGAAGTGATTTTGCCATCAGCTGCAGCATGAGATGCCCCCTCTGTGAACGCCGGCAGCCAGATCTCGGTCTGCGGCCGACGGCACGGTCTGAACATGGTGGGGTGGCTCTGTGTCTCTCCCTGGTGCCCCCACACCTTCAGGATGAAACACTTGCGCAGTGCCGGCAGGCAGGTTTCCCCGCCGCTGTGGGCTTTTCTGCAGCAGGCCAAAACATGAGTCTGGAATCAAAGATCAGAACAGAAAAGGAAATTAAAGCTAATGGTTTTAAGGAACTACCAGCTAAGATCCATGGGAGAGAAAAAAAACCAAGCACCATTCCACAGATGACACGAACACAGCTGAAGAGAAACCTGAGCGCCTTCACATCTGGCTGTCGGCTGGCACCTAGTTCTCCAGCTCCTGCTGCTGAGTGCGGCGCAACACGCGGGATGAAAACCTGGAGTCTGACACCCTGCAGGTCGGAGACCGCCTCACCCAGCCCCACGCTATGCACATGGACGCTGCCCAGACAGGGGTCTGGTCTTCACCCCCGGCTCCAGGGAGCTGACCACTGCGCACTTGGAGGGAGCTGCCTGGTAACAGCCTCTCTGCTTGCCCCAGGGCTTTAGGTTGGACACGAGGTCCTTGCAAACCGTGTGACCATGCTTGAGCATGCTGGACCAGGGAGTATCGGCTCAGCCTCTGAAGTCTGTAGACCAAGGTGAGCCACGTGGGCAGCCAATCATGTTCACCTGGGTGAGCCTCAGCAGACCCTTTGGGTACTAAGGCTCAGGTGACGTAAGACGTCATCACAGTGAATCCGAATAGTGGGCCATGTAAAAGCCATGAATTATTTACAGAATTTTCCATGTAGTATTTTTGGACATTGGTTGACTGCTGATGACTGAAGCTGCAGGAACCAAAACCATGAATGGGGGTCGGGTGGAAGTAACTGTACGGCCACACACCACAGCTGCAGGAAGCAAGTGCGTCCCCCACTCCACCAGGAGCAGGTGACTGGGAGCTCTGGGCTCGGGACTCTCCTTGCCCTGCCCCACAGGCCTCTTCCCTCTGCCTTGTGCTGCAGTGGCTGCCGTGGACCACAAGCGTGCGTGCAGAGGCCCTTCTGAGTTCTGAGTGCCCCACGCCCAAGCAAATGAAGGGCCCTCTGGTCGGAAGCGAGGGTGTTGGGGACGATCTGACTGCAGACACCGAGCTCCAGAGAGCAGGAGGGAGAGCCGGCTGACTTCCCCAGCACAGGAGCAGCACTTGGCGACAGCCTCCCCGAACCAAGGAAAACACGTACCAAACAGAACCACGGGGTGGCAGCCCCAGAACCTCGCCCCACGGCCAGCCCTCGGCCTTGCTGCCAGATGCACCTGGGCCTTGCCAGCCAAAGCCCACCAGGCCCTCTCCTGGCTCCGCCTGTGGGCTTGCGGTTGACCCGTCCTCTGGCCCACTCTAACCATGCTGTTTCACTAAGTGAAGATCAACTGCAGGCCAGGATTTCTGGGGCCAACTGGCTTTTCCTGCAAACGGGGCTGGCACTTGACAGACTTGGCTTTTCTTCTGGTGGAAAAGGCCAGTCCAGAGCCCAGTGTACTGACGTCCTGATGGATGGGGAAGTGGCCTGTGAGGCCTGGTTCCTAAGCTTGGGCAGGGTTCTATAAGGGACTCTGGCAAGCACACCCACACGTGGCTGGCTGATGGCCACTGGCCTGCAAAGCTACCCAAGCAGGCCTTTTTCTTATTATTGTTAATCTTTTCAAATCTCTGGAAACTCAGTGCCATCTCACAGCTGAGACTTGGCGAAAGAGAATCAGAGTTCTTAATAAAACAAGAAGCCAACTAGGCAAGTAGTTGTATTTGCCAACTGGCCCCTTGCTAATTGCAGCACTCAGCCCTCCACTCTGAGACATCCAATGCCATTCCCAGCAGAGTCACGGGAGGCCACAGCAGGGAGTGGACTGAGAAAACACTCAGGGGGCCGGCGCTGTGACACAGCAGGTAAAGCTGCCGCCTGCAGTGCCAGCATCCCATACAGGCGCCGATTCGAGTCCCAGCTGCTCCACTTCCGATCCAGCTGTCTGCTATGGTATGGGACAGCAGAAGAGGACGGCCCAAGTCCTTGGGCCCCTGCATCCACATGGGAGACCTGGAGGAAGCTCCTGGCTCCTGGTTTCAGGTCAGTGCAGCTTCGATCACTGTGACTACCTGAGGAGTGAACCAACAGATGGAAGACCTCTCTCTCTCTCTGCCTCTGACTCTCTGTAACTCTGCCTTTCAAATAAACAAATAATTTTTTTTTTTAAAAGAAAACAGGAGGAGATGGTGAGGCCGCCTGGCAGGGGCAGGACAGGAGAGGAGGCTGACCCAGCATGCTGCAGCCCCTCCCTCTGCCCTGGCTGGCAGACAGCTCAGCTTCTGCGGGTCCTTCCTGATGGGGGTTGCTCCTCCACGCTGTGACTTGGGACTCAGCAGGCACCCTGTGCCTGAGATGGCACCAGTAAGGTGCCTGTCGCCTGCTCAACTGCTCTCGGCGGGGCTTGGTTAACTCACGGGCCTGCATCCCCAGCAGTGTTGTGGCTGAGGGCACAGCACAGCTATGTATTGTAGCAGGTGCAAGAGCACCTAAGTCCTTTCCCCAGGTGCCAGTGGGGCTCTGCTGAGGGAAGCGAGGCCTCCCTTGGGGCTCTGCTTCCCCAAAACAAGACCATCCCCTGGGTTCCAGTCCTACCTTCTCTAGGAAGCCTCCTGCCTACACCAGCTCTTGCTCTCTCCTATGAGCCATCGGGCTGTGCAGTGTGAGGCCTGTGGCCCGTCTGGAACCACGCCTACATTATCTTCTAGCTGCCCCGATGTGACTGGAGTTCTGCAGCCCCAGTGGACAATGGCGGGTGTCAAGTGTTCTCAGCCGGTGGCCGAGGGCATGGGGAGGTGACTTGGAAGAAGGCAGCCATGGTTGACAAGCTGGGCAGTGGGCAGGGAGACAGGGCTGATGCCAAATGCCCTGGCCCTGTCGCTCTGCAGGTAAAGGACCTGTCACTTGGCCCCAGGTCCCCAGACCAGTCCTGCTGGGGTGAATGGCCCAGATCATTGCATTCACAGAGCTGTCCCTGGGAGAGTTTTCATTTCAAAAAACCCACTGACCACAGGCCGTGCAGGAAGCCAGGTAGAGTACACCCAAGGGAGGAGAGGCCTGTCCCTGCCCTGAAGAGAGACAGGACAGGGGTAGCGTGGTCAGGGCCCAGTGGTCAGGTGTCTCAGGCCAGGCAGTGTGGAAGTGGCACGGCTGCCTCAAGCACGTTCAGGACTGCACTCCTGTGTCCTGCTTTCTGGAGATCTGGTGGGAGGGATTAGGCAGCAGAGACTGTGGTGGGTGCAGGCTGAGGCTGGGGCCAGCAGGAGGCCTGGGTCAGCCATACCCTTAGAGAACAGGTGGTGGTTTCTGGTATGCAGAGACAGAGAGAATGCTGGGGAATTTTGTAAAAGGGGGTGGGGGCTGGGAGGTGGAGGCTAAGAGGCTGCCCTGCCTTAGTGACTGTGACTGGGCACAAACTGTCCCAGGCACACACATGAGCTCTGCCATCAGGCTGGAAGTAGAAGAACCTGGCTGGCTGTCTGGCCAGCCCCAGACAGGGCTCTTGGATGCCTGAGTGTCCTGGGGTGATGCTGGCAAGCTGGGACCCAGAGGGACAAGGCACAGTGCCCTGAGTGAGAGAGGAATCCGCCTCCCACACCACATGCACAGGCCAGCCTGGCAGTGTGTGAGATGAGCTCCCCTAGACTGAGCAGGCATCCCCAGTGGGGGCCTCCACCAGGCCAGCTCTGCCCGTGATCCAGGTGCCCACGTATCTACTCCTGGGGACTTCCTCCCATGGGGATTCTCCTGAAAAACAGCGCCAGTCAGCACCCATGGTGGAGAGAGCAGACACAAGCCTGACTGGGGACAGTGAAGGACTGACTCCTGGCAGGAGGGTGCCGGGCCTGCCACCTGCACACACAAGATCGCCCTGACACCAAAAGCCTCGCTCCCCTCCATCAGAGAATGCAGCTCCATCACGCACAGCTTCATCTGCTGGGAGACAAGGAAGTGTCACCTCCCCCCAGTCCTCAGACGCCTCTGAAGTGCCTCGGGAAGAGGAGTCTACGCTGACCTCACCCCAGCACTGTTGGTTCTAGGCACACTGTTTCAATAAACTGATGTGGGGCCTGAAAACTACCAGGGCACCCAGAGTGTATACTGCAGCCGCAGGGACCCTGCACAGTCAGACCTGTCTCCAGGGGCAGAAAATCCCCCCTGGGGCCTGACGGCTGCAGCCCTGCTGTCTGCCTGATCATTACCAGCGGTGAGAGGCCTACTTTCCACTGCCAACAGCCCCAGCTGCTGCACAACTCTTCGTTTTAGGGTGGGAACTGCGTCCAGAGAGGAGGAACAGAAGTCCTCAACCCAGACAAGCTGGGCACCTGAGCTTGGCTTCCCTGCCGTCTTCCCAGGGGCCCGCGGCTGCCCGCTGGGTCAGCGTGCACACACCTCATCTGCTGCAGGGGAAGGACCTTCAGCTTGGGAAATAGCTTCCTGTTCTGCTGTGACTTGAGGATGAGCAGTGGAGACGGACTGCGCGCATCCACCCACTCCCTGCCTGCCCTGTGGAGTGACGGTTTCTATTCTCTGCCCAGTGCGTCAGAATCCCCAATGCAGGATGCCTAAGAGAGGTTCAGCTCCGCATCTGGCTGGAGCTCAGGGAGGGTGTCCCCGACTCTTGCATGGTCCCTGGGAAGCTGGGTCATCACCAGGGCCTCCTGGTCACTACCTGCAGCCTTCCAGCACCCTATCCTGGAGCCAGCAGCTGCTGACCTTCAGGCTTCTGGGCAGGCTCTCCTGATGGTGGTCAAAGGCCAACCAGGAGCAATGGCTGAGACGCCACTGTGCTGAGGACCCATCCCAGGCAATGGAGCGAGAGGGGAGCAATGATGGTGGGCAGCAGGCAGAGGGGCAGGAGCTGTGGTGTCACCAGCACTCCCCAGAGGACCCGGGGACTTACACCATGCAGCCTATTTTCCTCAACAGGCGCTGCCTCTCTCCAGACCTCTGGAGGGTTCTGGAATCCACATTTAAAACACAGTATGTTACGGTGCAAACTGGGCTTCCAGGGCACAGACTGGCACAGCACTCTGTTCTTATGGTGCCTGCGGGGAGGAGCCTCTCCCACCAGCTGTCCCTGTGGCAATCATGTGGCTGATGGCTACGACTATGTGTTGGTGTCCCCCAACTCCCGAGCTGAAGCCGAAATCCCTGGGGTGGGTATTAGGAGGTGGGAGAGGAGTTGGCAGTGTGGACAGAACCGTCATGGTGGCACTGGTGCCCTCATCAGGAAAGAATGAGGGAAATGGTCTTTTCCTCTCTTTGCCACAACAAGCCAAAAAGTAAGCCCTTGTCACACACCAAACCCACCAGCCTTCAGAACTCTTCTGAAGCAAATCTCTTAGCTTCATAATTCCACCAGTCTCAGGTATTTGTGACAGCAACAGGAAAGGAACTAAGACCCCTTCACTGCCCTGCAATGCAGTCTTCTGGGCAAGGGACCCCAGGTGCCACGTGACCAGTGCTGCCAGCGTTGGGTGGAAAGGCAGGGAGGGGGACAGCACGGGGTCTGGCAGGGTCCTCCTGCCCCTCCCCCGGCTCCCTGCTCTGACTTCACCAAACCTGCCCCCAAACGCCCCACACTCACATGCACTGCCTGGGCATAGAGGAGCTGGATGTGCACATTTCTTCTCGTCAGTCCTCATGGGGGGCAGGTCACTCACACAAGGTCCTTCCTGGATGAGAGTATATTCCAGTAGAAGGAGGCTGGGGCCAGACAGGGCAGCTGTGTCCTGGGGCACAGGGAGTCTCACCAGAGTTGACAAGCTCTGAATCCACTCTCTCCCCTACACAGTATGGAGCTGGGCAGGTGGGACCACGTTCTGAAGCCAAACCCTGCCTCCACCTATGGACTGTGTGTCTGTGCTCCCCCACACCTCTTAGGTTGAAGTCTAAATCCTCTACATGATGCTATTTGGAGGTGGAGCCTCTGAGAGGTCATTAGGTCACAGGGTTAGAGCCCTCAGGAATGAGATTAGTGGCTTCATAAGACAAAGAGATGTTAGGGTACATGACCATGTTAGGGTACAGGAACAAGAAAATACCTGCAAACCAGGAGAAGGCCATCACAACCTCGATCTTGCACTTGCAGCCTCCAGAACTGTAATAATTTTCTCAAGCTGTTCAGTCTATGCTGCTTTGTTACAGCAGTCAGAACTAACCAAGAACCCCTCATTTTAGTAATTTAGGCCTGTGACAGTGTCAGTGACACAGGGTCACAGGGCTGAGAGGAACAGCTTGGAACCCCAGCAGTTTAGAGTTCGGCCATCAAATTCAAGTCAACCAGGTAAGACAAGGGGGCTGAGCCCACCCCCCACCCCCCCCCCCCACTAAGCAGGTACACAGCCGGACTACTAGTGTCCACTCTGATACCTCTGTCTCTCCCTAAGGAATTCTCTGAAGATGCACTGGCATTGGTCACCTGAGCACTCCTTGCCTGCCCTGTCTGGGTGAGAAGCCCTTTTCCCAAAAAAGTGATGGTTTGACTTACTGTTGAGTGAAGAGATAGTTTATAAAGTACTATTTGGAGAAACAACCACACATCCAAAATGTTCATAAAAAAAAAAACTTCTCAACTTACATATCGAAATATTACCCATGGTTCTCTTTGATGGTAATTAACTTCCATTTTTCTTTTTTGTGCTTTTTTCCATATTTTCTAAAATCTTTAGAAATAATGCATAATACCTTTGTAATGAGAAAAACAACAACAATTAAAAAAGCAACAGCAGCTGCTTTTAGAGACCCCCAATCAAGGTTTTCCTGCCTTGATTGAGATAGCAAAGTCTCACGCTAGCTCCCCATTGTCAGGAGCAGCTGGAGCGATGCTGTTAGCACGAAAGGAAGTAAACCAATGGAAAAAGTGGAGCAAGAGCTCTAAAGTGGGTGCAACTTTGTGACAAAAATGTACCCTCTTCTCCTCCTGCTCCTGTAGAACACAGCTGGTCCATTGCAGGTGTCTCCCAAATATGCCCACTTGTCGAGAAGGCTGGCTTTCTGTCACGCTGGGATCAGTACCAGGCTCTAAGGTTAATCTGTTCTTCCCACACTGACACGACTTAAAGTGAGATGAACTCTGGTGAGAAAAGAGGGGAGACAGCAGAAAATGTTCCAGGCTTCTGCAAGAGCAGGCAGGTTGCTGGTGACAACTGATCCACACACCTGAACAGAAGGAGGGATATACTACACTTATAGACTGGAAGACACCGTCTTGGTTAGGTGTCCTTTCTCCCTGAATTGAGCCACAGGTTCAATGCAATCCAAATCGAATCTCCAACGGGGTGTGTGTATGCAGGCACCAGGGGGCAGGCACTCATCAAGCTGACTCTTATGGTTTAGAAATACGTAAAAGGCCCAAGGCCGGCTGCAGCGCTCTCAGAGAAGGACAAGGACTTGCTCTGTGGAAAATTCACACTTAGCAAGCTCTAGTAATGAAGATGGTGTGGTACTGGGGAAGCAGAGGCCAGCCGAGAGGCAGCGAGAGCTCTGCAGACACGGATACTTGCTGGTGGACAGAGGCGGTGCCGCGGCTCTCTTGGGGGAAGACACATTTTAACAAGTGCTATCGCAGTCTGGGTCCACTTTTTTTTCTTTTAAAAAGTCCTGTGCTTTATTCTACTCACAGAAGAATTGAAGCCAGGTAGACTAGAAAATCAACACAGACTTCCACTTTTGGAGTGGCAGCATGAGGAGTTCCGCCAGTTTGTTACAACAAGACACCTGAGGTAGGCTGACCGGACAAGGAAAGGGGCGTTTATTTTGGTTGATTCTGGAAGCTCAGAGTCCAAGGTTGAGTGGCTCCAGCGGTTCAGCCCCTGGTGACAACATTCTTGTTGGCAGAGTTGCAGGGTGACACAGACTATCAAATGGCAAGAGACAGGGAGTGAGTGTCTGTGTCTGTCTATGTGACTTAGAAAAAGCCACCAGGTTCCACTCGTGGCTTATCCGATGATACGAGGCCCTTAAGCCCCAGCTCTAAACACCGTAACTGAACTAAGTTTCTACTCTAAGTATCAATGACACAAAGTTTGGGGATCAAACACCCAAGTCTGAGGGCACAAATATTCAAACCCAATCAAGTTCTATAAACCTGCTCTGCAGGGAGACAATTAGAATCAGTGAAATCACTAAAAAGAAAAGGAAGCCCACCTCCAACCCACCCATTTAAGGTACCTGGAAGCTGTCCTAAGAGCATACAGCACACAGAGACACATTTGTTCAAGAATATTTACTAAGTTTTAAGAAGAGAAATGATCAGGAGCAAATGCATGAACTACTGAAATCCGTACAGGACATGAAAGAAAATGTCACCCATGAAACTGAGATCTTAAAGAGAAATCAAAATGAAATGAAGAATTCAAAAGAACAAATAAAAAATGCAGTGGAAAGCCTTAACAGAATCGGTGAAGGAGAAGAAAGATTATCCGACAAAGCACAGGAAGTTATACAGTCAAACCAGAGACAAGACTTTGGAGAAAGAGACATCCAAGTACAGGAAGCACATGGAGCTCCTAATAGATATGGCCATAAAAGATACTCACTGCCGGCGCCGCGGCTCACTAGGCTAACCCTCTGCCTGCGGCGCCAGCACCCCGGGTTCTAGTCCCAGTTGGGGCGCCAGATTCTGTCCCGATTGCTCCTCTTCCATTCCAGCTCTCTGCTGTGGCCCAGGAGTGCAATGGAGGATGGCCCAGGTCCTTGGGGCCTGCATCTTCTTGGGAGACCAGGAGGAAGCAGCTGGCTCCTGGCTTCTGATCAGCGCAGCGCACCGGCCATAGTGGCCACTTGGGGGGTGAACCAACGGAAAAGGAAGACCTTTCTCTCAGTCTCTCTCTCCCACTGTCTAACCCTGCCTGTTTAAAAAAAAAAAAGATATTCACCATGACATACTGTAATCAAACTCACCACAGTGAAACATAAAGAAAAGATTCTAAAATGTGCATGAGAGAAACACCAGATTACTTTCAGAGGATCTAAAATTAGACTCACAGCAGACTTCTCAACTCACAGCAGAAACCCTATAGGCTAGGAGAAAATGGTGAAATACAGTCCAAGTCTTAAGAGAAAAGAAGTCAACTCAGAATACTATACCCTGCAAAGCTTTCATTTATAAATGAAGGTGAAATAAAGACCTTCCATAATACACAGAAATTGAAATAATTTGTCACCACCTGCCCAGACCTACAAAAGATTCTTAAGGATGTGCAGCACTCAGAAACACAGAAACATGGTCATCACTATGAAAGAAGGTAAACGAAGAAAAACTCTTAGTAAAAGATCAAAGGAAGTTCAAAGTAAAAAATAGGAGTATTTATGGAAAAATGGCAAGGCAAATTTTGTTACTTATCAATAGTAATATTGAATGTAATTGGCCTCAACTCTCCGGTTAAAAGATGCAGGCTGGCTGACTGGATTAAAAAACAAAACCCATCTATTTGCTGCCTACAGGAAATATATCTCACCAACAAAAATGGACACAGACTGAAAGTGAAAGGATAGAAAAAGATATTCTGTGCCAAAGAAAGCAAAAAAGAGCTGGTGTAGCCATCTTAATATCAGACAAAATAGACTTTAACACAAAAACTGTTAAAAGAGACAAAGAAGGACCCTACATAATGATTAAGGGATCAATTCAACATGAAGATGTAACTATTATAAACACACACATGTACCTAATTACAGGGCACCTGGCTATTTAAAAGAAATGTTAAGGGATCTAAAGAGAGACACTGACTTCAATACAATAGTAATGGGGGACTTCAATACCCTACTTTCAGTAAGGGACACATCAACCACACAGATAATCAGCATGGAAACAGCAGAGTTAATTGACACTATAGACCAAATGGACCTAAGAGATATCTACAGAACTTTTCATCCTACACTTGAAGAATACACGTTCTTTTCACTTGTGCATGGAACTTTCTCCAGGATTGACTACATACTAGGCCATAAAGCAAGTCTCAGCAAACTCAAAAAAATCGAAATCATAACATGCATCTTCTCGGACCACGATGGAATGAAGCTGGAAAGCAGCAACTCAGGAATCTCTAGGACACATGCAAACACATGGAGACTGAACAACATGCTCCTGAACGAAGAGTGGGTCAAAGAAGAACTCAAAAGAGAAACCAAAAGCCTTCTGAAAACAAGTGAAGATGACAACACAACATATCAAAACTTATGAGATACAGCAAAAGCAGTGTTAAGAAGACAGTTTATAGCAACAGGTGCTCACATCAAGTTGGAAAGGCACCAAGTAAATGAGCTAGCAATGTATCTCAAGGATCTAGAAAAAATGCAGCAAACCAAACCCAAAACTAGTAGGAAAAGAGAATTAAAATTATAGAAGAAATCAACAAAATTGAATAAAAAATACAAAAGATCAGCAAAATGAAGAGATTTTTTTTGAAAAAATAAACAAAATTGACATACTGTTGACCCAACTAACCAAAAAAAAGCAGAGAGAAGACTAAAATCATTAAAATTAAAGATGAAAAGGAAATGTAACAACAGACACCATAGAAATAAAAAAGAATCAGCAGAAATTACAACAAAGAGTTGTATTACAACACACTGAGAAACCTAGAAGAAATGGATAGATTTCTGGACATATACAACCTACATAAATTGAGCCATTAAGACAAAGGACACAGAAAACCTAAACAGAACCATAACCAAGACAGAAACTGAATCAGTAATAAAGATCCTCCCAACAAAGAAAATCCCAAGACTGCATGGTTTCACTGCTGAATCCTACTAGACATTTAAAGAAGAACTAACTCCAATTCTTCTCAAGTTATTCAGAACAGTTGAAAGGGAGGGAATCCTACCATATTCTCTCTATGAAGCCAGCATCACCTTAATTCCTAAACCTGAAAAAGATGAAACAGAGAATTACAGACCAATTTCCTTGATAAAGCAAATATGCAAAAATCCTCAACAAAATTCAAGCCAATCGAATCCAACAACACATCAGGCAGATCATCCACCCAGACCAAGTGGGATTTATCTCTGGTATATAGGGATGGTACAACATTTGCAAATTAATCAATGTGATACATCACATTAACAAACTGAAGACCAAAAACCATGTGATTGTCTCAATAGATGCAGAGAAAGCACTTGATAAAATATAACACCCTTTCATGAAAACTCTAAGCAAACTGGGTATAGAAGGAACATTCCTCAACATAATCAAGGTAATTTATGACAAACCCACTGCCAGCATCCTATTGAATGGGGAAAAGTTGGAAATATTTCCACTGAGATCTTGTACCACAGTGATGTCCATTCCTACCATTACTATTCAATATACTCCTGGAAGTTTTACCCAGAGGCATTAGGCAAGAAAAAGAAATCAAAGAGATACAAATTGGGAAGGAGGAAGTCAAACTATCCCTCTTTGCAGATGACATAATTCTATATATAGGGGATCCAAAAGACTCCACTAAGAGACTATTGGGACTCATAGAAAAGTTTGGTAAAATAGCAGGATACAAAATCAATACAGAAAAATCAGTAGCCTTTGTATATACAGACAATGCCATGGCTGAGAAAGAACTTCTAAGATCAGTCCCATTCACAATAGCTACAAAAAAAAAAAAATCAAATACCTTGGAATAAACTTAACCAAGGATGTCAAAGATCTCTACAGTGAGAATTACAAAGTTTTAAAGAAAGAAAAAGAAGACACAAAAAATGGAAATATTTCCCATGTTCATGGATTGAAAGAATCAATATCATCAAAATGTCGATTCTTCTGAAATCAATTTACAGATTCAATGCGATACCAATCAACAATCCTAAGACATTCTTCTCAGATCTAGGAAAAATGTGCTAAAATTCATATGGAGGCACACAGGAGACTTAAAATAGCTAAAGCAATCTTATACAACAAAAACAAAGCCAGAGGCATCACAATACCAGATTTCAAGACACCCCACAAGGCAGTTATAATCAAAACAGCCTGGTACTGGTACAAAAATAGAAGGATAAGCCAATAGAACAGAATAGAAACACCAGAAATCAATCCAAACATCTACAACCAACTTATGTTTGACCCAGGAGCTAAAACCAATCCCTAGAGCAAGGACAGTCTATTCAAAAAATAGTGCTGGGAAAACTGGATTTCCACATGGAGAAGTATGAAGCAAGACCCGTACCTTACATCTTACACAAAAAATCCACTCAACATAGATTAAAGATCTAAATCTATGACCTGACACTATCAAATTATTAGAGAACATTGGGAAAACCCTGCAAGATACTGGCACTTGCAGAGTTCTTGGAAAAGACCTCGGAGGCACAGGCAATCAAATATACAATTAACAAATGGGATTACATCAAAATGAGAAGCTTCTGTATAGCAAAAGAAACACTCAGGGAAGTAAAGGTTGTCTCCCAACTGACAAAATGGGAGAAATTATTTGCAAACTATATAGTTGATAAAGGATTAATAACCAGAATATATAAAGAGATCAAAAACTCCACAACAGCAAAACAAATAAGCCAGTTAAAAGATGGGCAAAGGACTTAAACAGACTTTTTTAACATTTATTTGACAGAGTTAGACAGTGAGAGAGAGAGAGAGAGAAAGATCTTCCTTCTGTTGGTTCACCCCCCAAATGGCCACTATGGCCAGAGCTATGCCGATCTGAAGCCAGGAGCCAGGTGCTTTTTCCTGGTCTCCCATATGGGTGCAGGTGCCCAAGCACTTGGGTCATCCTCCACTACCTTCCCAGGCCACAGCAGAGAGTTGGACTGGAAGAGGAGCAACCGGGACTAGAACCCAGTGCCCATATGGGATGCCGGCGCCACAGGCAGAGGATTAACCTAGTGAGCCACGGTGCCGGCCCTAAACAGACATTTTTTCAAAAGAAGAACTCCAAGTGGCCAACAGACACACAAAAAATGCTCAGAATCACTAGCTGTCAGTGAGATGCATATCAAAACCACAATGAGGTTTTACATCATCCCAGTTAGAATGGCTTTCATGCAGAAATCAACAAATAACAAATGCTGTTGAGGATGTGGGGAAAAACGTACACTAATCCACTGTTGGTGGGAATATAAACTAGTAAAGCCACTATGGAAGACAGAATGGAGATATCTCAAAAATCTGAATATAGACCTACCATATGACCCAGACATCCCACTCCTGGGAATCTACCCAAGGGAAATAAAATCAGTAAACAAATGAGTTATCTGCACCTCCATGTTTATTGTAGCTCAATTCACAATAGCTAAGACATATAATCAACCTAAATTCCCATCAATAGAAGAATGGATAAAGAAATTGTGGGTTATGCAGGCTATGGAATACTACAAAGATAAAAAATTGAAATCTGGTCATTTGCAACAAAATGGATGAATCTGAAAAACATCATACTTAGGGAAATAAGCCAGTCCCAAAGGGACAAATATCATATGTTCTGATATGTGAGAACTAATAGAGCATCTGAAACAAAATCTGTAGAAGTTAAATTGACACTTTGAGAAGGGATAACTTGAACAGCCCTTGACTTGACTGTTGAGGAACAGTGCCTTTTTTTTCTTTTCTTCATACTATTTGTTGAACTCTTTACATAACATAGAGTTAATCATATGTGTATAAAGTCAATTGAAAACAGATCTCAGTAAAAAAATAAGAGTGGGAATAAGAGAGGGAGGAGGAAGTTTTTAACTCTAAAGCTGTATAGTTCTGTATACATTCCTATGGACTTACTTCTAAGGGTACAGTTTAAAAACTTGTCATGGGACTCCAAATCCCAATAAGCTTGGTGGTAAAAATGCCATCTTGTTTGTTAAAGTGATCATAATAAGTGTTAAAGTGAACATATAGATAGGATTTTGTGTTAAAGAGATCATACATATAGGATCAAGTGTCTGGTAATAATAATAGATATAATTAAAAAGGAGAGAATGTCCAACATGAGAAGCAGTCCACACAGCAGACTCACAGACTGACAATCACTTTAAGTAACTCTCTGTCCTCAGAATCAGCCCTTAAGGCTTCCTGCTCCAGCTGAAAATACCCTAAGAGCATTTCAGGCATGGAATGCCAAGAACCTGTGGCACAAAATGTTCTACATGAAGGATCTCTGTGGGTAAGACCCCAATGGAAATAATCGGCCATCAAAGAAGGATGTACTTTTCTCTAAACGGAGGAAAGAACTTCCATTTCGTTTATTGCCTTGTCTAAATACTGACAGGGTTTGTGGACTCAAAAGGTTTCCATTGCCTTGGCAGCTCATGTCAAGAGCCTCGGGTGGTCACTGATGTCATACATAAGAGTATAATAAGAGTATTAATTGTTAAATTTTCAACAGGAGTCACTGTGTACTAAATCTCATGCAGGACTTCTGTCCTCAATGAGTTGTATTATGAGAGTTAACTATAAAACTAGTCCTCAGTTTTTGTTTTTTGTTTTTTTTTTTGTGTGTGTGTGTGTGTGTGTGTGCAAATTGTTGAAATCTTTACTTAGTACAGAGTTAGTCTTCTGTGTACAAAATTAATTAAAATTGAATCTTAATGGAAAATGGGACTGGCAAGGAGAGATGGAGGAGGAGGGAGGTGAGAGTGTGGGTGGGAGGGCAGGTATGGTGCAAAGAATAACTATATCTCTGAAGTTGTACTTATGAAATTTGTATTCCTTAAAAAATAAATTAAAAAATAATAAAACAAAAACAAAGAGAATGTCAGATGGGATTAAGAAACAAGATCCAAATACATGCTTTCTACAAGAGGCACAGTTTAGAATAAAAGACACAAATAGGCTGAAAATAAAGTGGGAAAAGGAAACTGAAGTACCTACACTGCTGTTAGATGAAACAGATTTTAAATAAAAACAATGTAATTGGAGTTAGAGATGTAATGATAAGGGTCAATTCTTTTAACCACATGAACATATTTATCTAACAGAATTCCAAAATTCATGAAGCAAAAATAGACAGAATTGAAGGGAAAAACAGATAATTCAACAGCAGTAGCTGAGGCTTCAGTATTCCACTTTCGATAATGGATAGGGCAATTAGCCTGGAAATCAATAATACAAGACACAGACAAAACTATAAACCAACTAGACCTAACAGACCTCTGCAGGGCTTCCTCCCCAACAACAGCAGAGTACATATTTTCCTCAAGTGCACATGGAACATGTTCCAGTGTAGAACCATGATGGACCAGAAAATAAGGCTCAATCAATGGAAAAAGCACTGAAGTGGTACAAAAAGTTTTTCTATCACAAAGGAGTGAAAGCACGAATCAGTATCAAAATGAAATTCAGGGAAGTCAAGGACATAGGGAAACTAAACACACACTTAAATAGCCAAGTGTGTCAAGGAAGAAACTACATGGGAGAAAATACTTTGAGATAAGTGAAAGTGAAGAAACATTGTAACAAACAAGACACAGCTAAAGGAACACTTGGAAGGGAGCTGCAGCTACACATGCCTATATTAAAAAGGAAACAGAATCCCAAACCAATAACCTGAACACTTGGGAGAAAGAAGATCAAACTAAACCTAAAGTAAACAAAGGGAGTACACAGTAAACTTTAAAGTATAAATTAATGAAAGAGAGAAGAGAAAAATGACAGAGTAATTCAAAATCAAAAGTTAGTCCTTAAAAATACCAAAATTGGCAAAATCCTTTATCTAGACTGACAAGAAAAAAAATACAGGCAACCAAAATTGCTAAAAATAGGAGGGAAAGGGGGGCTGTTATCTTGACTTTATAGGAACGAAGGATTATAAGGGAATAATGTGAACTCACTGTCAACAAATGATGTAACTTGGGTGAATTGGATAAATTTGTTTACAGACACAGACTACTGAAATGAATTCCAGAAGAAACAGAGCATACTTATAAGTAAAGGTTCTTACTTAATTACTTGAATATTTCACATGAAGAAAAGCACAGGACCACATGGATTCATTGGGAAATTCTACCAAACATGTAAAGAAGAATGCCAGCTCTTCAGAAACTCTTCCATAAAACAGAAGTGCAGGAAACACTTTTACGACTCTGATATGAACCTTGTACAAAAATGAGACAAGAAAATGCAAGAAAACTACTGACCAAAATCCATTATAATCACAGGTGCACAATCAATACCAGCAAACTAAACAGCACTACCTGAAATGGATCATGCAGCATGGCCAAGTAGGATTTACTCCAGGAATTGTAGGGTTATTTTAGCATTAGAAAAATCAGTTAATGTATATACTATGAGCAGAAAAAGGGGGAAAAATTATCATCTCAACCAGTGCAGAAAAATCATCTTACAAAATGACACACCCTTTTTGATAAAAAAACAAACACCAAGCAAAATAGGAACACAAATGAACTTCCTCAACCTGACTAAGGGAACCTACAGGAAACCCAAAGTTAATGTCATATTAACAGTGAGTGACTGAATGCATTCCCCTTAATTAAGAAACAAGACACAATGTCCACCTTGACCATCTCTGACCAGAACTGAACTTGAGGGGATAACTGGGGCAGTGAGACAAGCCAATAAAATATAAGATGCCCAGATGAGAAGAAAATAAGTAAAATTCTATCTTTTCATAGGTAGTTCTAAATCATTCAATACAAAACCACTAGAACTAATACATGAAATTTCCAGGTTTTCAGGGTACAAGACCAATATACAAAAATTAATTATATGTCTACACATTGGCAACAATGTTCTGAAAATGAGACTATAAACCTAATTCAATTTACAAAAGAATTAAAAAACTTAGTGCTAAATTTACTCAAAGAAGTGTAAATTTTATACTCCAAGAAACAAAGTAGTGATGAAGAGCTAATACCAATTTTTTTTTTTTTTTTTTTTTTTTTTTTTTTTTTTTACAGGCAGAGTGGACAGTGAGAGAGAGACAGAGAGAAAAGTCTTCCTTTTGCCATTGGTTCACCCTCCAATGGCCGCTGCAGCTGGCGCGCTGCGGCCGGCGCACCGCGCTGATCGATGGCAGGAGCCAGGTACTTCTCCTGGTCTCCCATGGGGTGCAGGACCCAAGTACTTGGGCTATCCTCCACTGCACTCCCTGGCCACAGCAGAGAGCTGGCCTGGAAGAGGGGCAACCAGGACAGAATCTGGCGCCCCGACCGGGAATAGAACCCGGTGTGCCGGCACCGCAAGGCGGAGGATTAGCCTATTGAGCCATGGAAATGGAAAGATATCCAATGTTCATGAGCTGGAGGAATTAATACTGTTAAGAGGGCACCACTCCTAAACTGACCTCCTCAAGATGTGATAACTCCCAGAATCCCAGCCTGCTTCTCGGACAAAATAACAAAACGCAGTTTCTTTTGGGGGTGATAATGTTTTAAAACATTACAATGACATCTGTACAACTTTGTGTATGTATTAGAAACCACTGACATTGTGCACTTTAAATGGATGAATTGGGGAGGTATGCTAATTATACTAATAAACCTCTTTAATATGTTAAAAAAAAAAAAGCTGATTGTGAAAGGCAGAGCCACAAAGCAGAGATAACAGGGCGCATGCAAAGCGCAGCTCCAGTGAAGTTCAAGAACAAGTAAACCATACTGGTACACACACTTGTAAAGACATATACATGTAACCATAAAGAAAAGCCAGAAAGTGATGACCACAGAAGTCAGGAAGCGCAGGTGTGGCCTCTGACAGACAGTGGAGAGGAGAATGGGGGCACAAGAGAGGGAATTGTTTTGTTAAAGCTTGTTTTTATTTATTGGAGAGGGGGAGAGGGAGATGGATGAGAAGGAGAGGGGGAGAGGGAGGAGAGGAGAGGGAGAGGGAGGTGAGGGAGAGGTGGGCAAAGGGGGAGAGGGAGAGGGAGATAAGGGAGGGGGGATGAAGGAGAGGGGGGAGATGATGGAGAGGGGGGAGATGAAGGAGAGGGGAGAGGGAGAGAAAGGAGAGGAAGAGGGAGAGAGAAGTGAGGGAAGAGGGAGAAGGAGAGGGTGAGGGAGGGGGGGAGAGGGAGAGGGAGGTGAGGAAGGGGGAGAGGGAGGAGGGAGGGGGAGAGGGAGGAGGAGAGGGAGGTGAGGGAGGGGGGAGAGGGGGGTGAGGGAGAAGGGAGAGGGAGGTGAGGGAGGGGGGAGAGGGAGGTGAGAAAGAGGGAGGTGAGGAAAAGGGAGGGGGAGGGGGGGAGATGGAGGTAAGGGAGAGGGAGAAGGGAGAAGGAGGTGAGGAAGAGGGAGAGGGAAGTGAGGGAGAGGGAGAAGGGAGAAGGGGGCGAGGGTGAGGGCGGGGGCGAGGATCTTTGCAACTGGGCCAAAGCCAGGAGCCTGGAACTCCATTTGGGTCTTCCAGGAGGGTGGCAGGGTCCCAGGTACAGTGAGCCATCAGCTATTGCAGGCAATGCACATTAGCAGGAAACTGGAGTGTAAGTAGAGATGCGATTCCAACCCAGACACTCTGATGGTGGCAGGCTGGATGGTATCCCAAGTGGCAGCTTAACCGCTTAACACATCTGCCCCAACAGAGCATTTCTAAAGCACAGCCTAATTCCTCAAACACAGCTAGTATTAAGAAATATTCCTTAACTATACAGATGCACTTATAGCCCTTTGTCTGTATGCCATATTGCATAGTAAAAATGAAGAAAAAGATCTCATTTTCAGCAGTGGCTTCTTTTCCAATTCTGTGAACAGGCTATTCCTGTACAAGGACACATTTGCAAGGGATCACCACAATTCTGAGCTAGCACCATGGAGGAAAAAGTGAACCTGGAGCAGCAACACGGCCCTGTGACGCTCCTGTCGCAGCCCAGGAAGGCAAACTTGGATTCACGCACACCAGCAGGGGTCACCAAGCACAGTCCTGTTCATCGAGGTTTCCTGGGTCCCCCCTGAACTGTGCAATCACTGCTGCCCTACTGACTGCGTGAAATCCAGCTGCAGCTGACCTTCCCCCTTGCCTAATGTTTACTGTGTGCTCTCTCTGGGCCAGGCGCTGGTCAGGCCCAGGATATGGTGGTGAGTCAGACCCGGTCCTTCCAGTTTAGGAGGGGACAACATGACCTCTGACCTCCTGTCATCGATGACAGACACACAGGAAAATCGAGGCTGCAGGGCACAGACCCTGGCTCGGTGCAGACAGCCTGGAGCAGCGTGATGCCTTTCAGACTTATCTGTAAAATATGAATTCTGTGGGTACTCCTAGCCTGGAGGCTTCGGAGATGTACAATTTGGTCTCCAGGAAGCAAATGACTGGTGCACTATAACTGATGTAACTGCTTTTGTTTCACTTTTCATTTTAAACTGCTCCGACCTGAAACTCAAAAGAGGGCCTCCTTCTTATGACTTCGTCACTCGTCCTTGGGTACTCAGGACACCTGATGGCACAAAGGTAAACGGAGATGTCACGACCAGGAAGTCCCTAAGCTGCCAGTGAGGAGACTGCCATCTTCCGTGGCACAGGCAGAGAACGAGTTTTTGTCTCAAACCCATTAGCTCTCCTGTCTGCTTTTCAGAACTGACAGCCTCCCTGGGGACTCTCCTTAGAACTAGACAGGGATGTAGACAGACAGAGAGGCTTATTGTTTCTCTGATGTAATGCCCTGGGGACGTGTTCTGACGTGTCCTGTGTGTGGAGCGTGAACTCAGGCGTGAGAGGGAACCAGGGCAGCCCTGCCCAGGCCTGTGTGTGCAGACATACGTAGCAGCAGTAGCCCCAGTGACCTCATGCCTTCTGACACCTGATCCCACCACACTGCTGCACCTGCTGCTTCTCTTCTTCCTCTCACAGCTCAGGGCTCTCACGAGAGCCAACACAACTGCTGAATCCCCAAGGCTCTCAGAGCCATGCCTTCTGTGATTCTTCTGCCCCTGTGATGTGTGGGCCATGCTCTCCTCTGGTATTCCGCTGCTCTGATCCTAGACATCTTGTCCATTTGTGGAACTCCCTGGGTACTCAGAGACTCACTTTGAAGCCGACTGACTGGGAACATGAGGGAACACACGCAGTACCTATGTCTAATGTTTTCTGAGTGCTTCTGGGGTAGGCAGTAATATTAGTCACATCCTATGGATCAAAAACTCAGGCCCAAAGCAGCTAAATACTGTGTCCAAGTTCATGCAGCTCAGAAGCTCAAGAGCTGGGTGTGACTCCAGATCCCATTTCTTGGAACGCAGGCCTGGGCTTGCTGAACTGACTTGCCACACAGCATGCCCGGGGGAGCAAGTTCATGCTCTCCTGGCGGGGGAGCTGTGGACTGAAGGAGAACTCAGGGAGGCAGAGCTCAGCTCCAGGCCCCCACGGAGAGGGACCCATGATTTCCCTAACATTCACCATGGCTTTATGACTTGCTTTTCCAACACAACGAGGACACACGTGGACGTGCATCGAGGCTGGGCTTTGTGAACTGGAGCCATCCCTGTGGGGAGCAGCCCGGACTGGACTGAGTTACTGGAATTAAGACTTATTCTATGCATCTGCTCTCCCACAATATGGCGCTGGGAGAGAAGTAAACAGCTTCCGCACAGCTGCCTCCAGTTCAACCAATAAACTGTAGGACTTGCTCCTGATTGGAGAGCAGCGTACTCGGCGTGTGGGCAGCCGAGTTAGGATTGGCGGAGGAGGACTATAAAGGAGGAGAGAGACGGCATGCACCAGGAACATCTATGGGGAACATCTATGGGGAACATCTAAGGGAACACCTGTGCAGCCCCCAGAGAGCCGGCCGGCCGGCGGTGTGCCGCTCCCCTGCGGAAGTGGGGAATGTGGCAGGGGGAACTGCCCTTCCACGGAGGTGGAAGGGATAGTAGCCAACCCGGGAAGAACCAGCAGCAAACCCGGGGAGGGCCGAGCAGACGAAAGAACAGCGCAGGGTCCTGTGTCGTTCCTCCACGAAGAGGGGGAGCGACAATCCCCACCCACCTTCCCCTTTCCCTGTCACAGGGACAGCAGACACCTATGCTGAAGGGGTCTGAGCTGAGCCTGCTGACGGGCGGTGATGTGCAGTGTGAGTGAGCAATGAGCAGTCACTGGGCTGCTGAGAGTCTATGGTTGTTTGTCACCCTGGCACAACCCAGCCCACCATGAAGCTGGGGTTTTTCCTTCACTTCCAGGAAGTCATTTCCACCTGCCTGCCCTGTTAGTTCCCACCCTTCCCCCTCCTTCTCTGACTTGAAATTGTAGAACCCCAAGAAACAACTCATTTATTTGTCCCATTAGTCATTTATGTGTATTCCAGATTGTGATGGTTTGAAATGTCGGAGAGAGAGATTCTGTAGAGATGAACTTGCTAGGTCTCATGGAGTGGAAACAGTCAGAGGGAAGAGGGTCTACCAGCTGCTTCACCGTGGTGCGTGACGCCCGGTGGGCAAGGACAGGAGCCACTTCACACTGCCCAAGCTCTTGGCTAGTGAAAGGGGTTAGGTTGCTACAAAGCTAAAGCTGGCAGCTTGTGCCACATAGTAAATACTCTGTTACCCGAGAACCAGTCACCTGCTCTCAGTGTGTGTGGGGCCAGAGAGGGAAAGGGGGACTGGGGAGGTGAGAAAGGGAGGAAGAAGCGGGAGGCAGGGGGAGACGGAGACAGAGACAGAGAGGTGTGGTGGGCCTCCAGTGGTTTCTCTCTCTTCACCTGGCCTCCATCACTCTGCCACGTCTGTCACCACTCTTTGCCCATTTGGAAGTAAACCTCCATTGCTGTGGCCAAATCCAGCCAGCTCACTGAGCCCAGCTCACCCTGATTTCCCCTGAGCTTTACCACCCTCCAGTCAAGGTCTCCTCAAGCATCACCACTGCACCCTCACCCAGGCCCCCACGGGCTCACCGCAGGAGCTGCCCAGCCGCCCTCTTCCAGGAATGTTTGCTGGGCACAGCCCTCTCCCACCAGAGTTCCCTGGGATCCCAGATGTGGCATCAGTGCCAGAGAGCCTGACCAGGGGGTGGGAATGGCAGTGGTGGTGGCAGTGGTGATGGTGGAGAGGGAAGAGGACCTTTCTGAAGGACGGGGCCTTCTTGGGATGAGCAAAGACACCTGTCCACACCCAACTGCGGTCCCGGTGAGTGACAAGCCACTGCCCACTTCCCTGGAGGGAATTTTTCTCCAATTAACTGAAGTCATGTACCTGCCTGTCTGCCTGACGGCCCCAGGGGCTCCAGAGGAAGCCGAGACATCCCATCACTCGGCAGGGCCTCCTCAAACATTTGCTCTGTTAATTGGCCGCCAACACCTTATTAAGAGGCGGGTCTCCCACCAGGGTTCATAGCTGACTGCCAGCAGTCTGGCTCCCTGCCCCCACCCTGCAACGCTGTGGTCACCATGGCAGCTGCTGAAACACTCCGGCTCTGGGCAGGTGCACAGTTCCCAGGGTAAAGGGTCCAGGGAAGGCGGCGCGGCAGTGTTGCACTGCAGCCCTGGCGCCCTGCCACCCTCTGCCTCCTCCTTTGCAAGCCTTTCTTGAGTTCTGAGAAATCTGATGCCTTCATTCCCCCTTGGTTCTTCTCCCCTTAAGACAGCATCTTACAGAGTAGAAGTGCTTAAGTATTAATAACTTCAAACAGTTATTGTTTAAACCTTAAAGCTTGTGGGGAAAGTGAACTCTGCCAGGAAAACAGCCATTGGCACAAAGTCCCACAGAGGGTGGTGGGTGAGGAAGGCCCAGTGCTGCCCCTGCCCTCCGGTGCAGCTCCTGGGGGCTGGGCTAGGGTGGTGTTGCAACTCAGGGGAGGCAGGTGCAACACCGCATGTGAACCAAGGGTGGGAGAAATCACATTCGCACTTGCACGTCCAAGCAGCGTTTCCTTTCTGAGGCAGCATCCTTCTCTCCAGAGGGGTGACAACGGGGTGGGCCCTCAAATAGGGCCAGCCTGTCTCCAGTTTCCTCCTCTGCCAGGGGAAGTTAATGATGCCACTTACCCTGGAGGGCTGCTGTAGGACCCAACGCAGCAAGCACGTAGGGCCCAGCATCAGGCCTGCCCTGAACACAGCTTTTCAACTTAACTGCTACCCCGCCCTCTGTTACCATCCAACCTTTAGCCCCTTAAACAAGGCACCAAGTGCTAAATCACAATCATTTAATGCCATTACCAATTTTGGTAACTGTAACCACAGCCAATCACGGCAGGGCTGCCCCTAAAGGAAGCCCTGTGGGGCCTTCCCTTCTAGGAGTCGTCCCCAGCCGTGGAGAGAGACTCTCTCTGGTGCCCACTGCTTCTCATGGTCAGTGTGCGGGCCCCCATTGTCACTGCAGAGAAACCAGCTATCCCAAAAGCGACTTTGCCTTCCTCATCTACACACCCCTCTTCTCACCAGCTCTTCCCAAGCCCAGCAATTGTTTATTTCGCTGAGAGCCACAGAACTTTTTAAAATGGAGAGTCTGTTCCTTTACAATCGCTAGGGGAGCGTTTATGGAAACCAGTCTGGCAGGCAAGCAAGACCTTCATGCTGCTTCATGTGGCCAGGGCTGGGGGTGGGGACCCTGGGGAGAAGCAGCAAGGCAGCAGTAGAGACAGAAGGGGACAAGTGGGAAGAGAGGTGCTGTCCTATGCAAGCGCAGCCCTCTGCCCGCGCTCTCCGTGTGTCAGCAGGCACTTCCTGCCTTCCCAAGGTGCTCACTGCTATGGCCCCATCACACAGCCACATAGAGAGAACGCTGCAGAGACGGGTGAGTGTGCTTGGGAGACGCTGACTGCGCTGTGGTCTCAAAGTGCCTACTGACACAGACCTGGACGGTATAGCCTGGTCCACACCACAGGCTGCATGGCGAGGATACGTATGCAGCACTGCCCAGTGCTCCTGCAGCCGTGACGAATAAAACCAGAGATTACATCAGGCACAGAAGAAAATGATGCAATCGAGAGACACAGCTAACACAAGATGGAACGGGCAGGCTGCTTATGGTAAACTTCTTGGGAGTGTAGCAGTACAGGCTACAATAAGGATAAAAAGTGTAGCAAATACACAAACCAGTGATGTGGTCATTTATTATCTGTATTATGGACTGCCTGTAACTGTGTGTGCTGTGCTGGTGTATGGCTGGGAGTGTGATGGTGTGTGTGCACCAGCATTACCACACACGTGAGACACGCATCCCGCTGTGGTGCTAAGACAAATGTCCACGTCACTCAGGCGTGGCCACGCTCGGCTCCACTAAAATCTTACAGGTCACCGTTGTTTACGGGTCCAAGCTATGCACCATGTGACTGCTCTGAGGTTCCCGATCCTCTCTTACCTCTTCCAGTCTCCATTTTATTTTTCACTGTGGCTTGGCTGATTTATAACACCATTTTTCATCTCATTTCATAGCTCATGTTTCCTCAAATTGAGAGAACACAGTTGCTGTCTAAAACGTGCTCTGTTTTGTGTAGTAATTTTCCCCCCAAAGCACACTCTCCGGCAGCAGCTGGGGTGAGCTGCTCCCGTAGAGGCCGGCTTCTCATTAATTCCCGTCCAAACAGGCCCATTCAGCTCGCAGCGCCGCCGACTCCTCCGTGCAACACTGGTCGACTGCTCCGGCTGTGGCATGACAGCTAAATCCGCGGTCACTGCCACAGAAGCAGGGTCTGAACTGTGCTGCAAACAGGGCAAAGTGCAGACGGACAGCCCTGAAACTCGCGGTGCACAGAGAACCAGGGCTCACTGTGACCACAATTAAGGCCCCGCGTCACCGACCCTGTGCATTTCCGCCCCCTTCCGATGCCCCGCGCCTGGTCTGGGGTGTTTCTCCTGCAGTGCGGCCGGCCGGAGACCTCTTCCTTTCTCCCTCCTTCCTGACCGCCGCTGCCTGTCAGGAAAGGTCATGATGCCCTCTGCCACCTCTACGGGAAGGCTCCCCAAATCACCAGGCGGCTCAGACAGGGAGAAGTGATGGTCTCAGCTGGGAGGGCCATGCCAGGCCTGGGGCTGTGTGTGGATGAAGATCCCTGTAAATCCCTGCAGAGAACTCCCTTGGATTCTTCGTAATCACTGGAAACCTGGATCGTTGCATGAGCCACACAGCGTGTGGAAGACAGACAGAGACAGAAACACTGGTGGGGAGTAGAGAGGCAGAGGTGTGGAGATGCCAGTCAGAGAGCTCCCGGAGCAGGAGGGGTGCGAGAGGCAGGAGCTCATGTAAGTACCTGCTGGACACCGAGGCCTTCAGGACCCACCATAGCCAACGAAAAGGGGCAGGGCGGGGCGGGGGAGTGGAGGGGATGACAGACAAGCAGTGGGAAGGGAAGCAAAGAAGAAGGAGAATCACGAGGGGCACTGCCGGCGCCCTGCGCTCCCTGCACTAGCCCAGCTTCCCAGTGGCACAGCGAGGCACAACCACAACACAGATTCCTCTGCTGATACTAAGTGGCTGCAGTTCACGGCCTCTGGCTATGTTAATTACCTGCAAGCAGGGTGGGTTTGCTCCTTCGTTTTCCGGAGCTTTCTGAAAGAAGCTTTTCCTCTGGGTGCCCTCACTAATAAGGAATCGAGATGCGTCAAAGCAGCCGGGAGCAGAGCGCTGAGGGCAGGACTCGGCAGTCCCTGCAGCCCGGTGGTCTTCACTGCCCGGGAAACACTCTGCGTTCCGGACCTGGCTCTCCTGGGAAACCTGGTACCAGTCCGGGCTCAAGTTCTCCCACAAGAAGGATCCATGGGCAGTTCCTGGAGACCCAAGGTGCTGCGGAGGGCTGGGCCCCAGCTGGCTCATGCCCCGTATCCCCACTCTCCCCGCTGAGGACTTGGTTCCACAGACCTAGTGTCCGTCCCCCAGTGTGTCCTTGCGGTCCCTGCCTCCAGAGAGCCTGCTCGGCTGGGGACCGAGGCCTCAGACACTGCTGCTGCTGCAGGTGAGCCCCCCTCCCGCCCCGCTCCCTGGATCCCTGCGAGGTCGGCTCCCCGAGCGCGCTCCATTTATTTCAGCTAATTTGACACAGTGGTAAGTGCGCCTCCCTCTCTTTGGAGAGAAGATGGCCCAAATTGGGCCGCAGCTTTCCTGCCCAGAGCAGCAGGCAGAGAGGCTGGGCCAGGGCGGGAGGGGCCGAGAATCAAGGGCAGCCCGGCTCCCCGGCCTGCGCTCAATTCTTGCACCTGCTGTTTGCCCACTGCCAGCCCCTCCAAGGAGCTGTGTCTATGAGGTTTTCAGAGCCCACTAGGAAGCAGGGCACACCGCGCGGGCACACACTGTCAACATGTCTGAGTTGTGGCTGGTCTGACAGCTGCTGAATTCGTCACACAGATAATTAGATCAACCGCTGGAGCAGAGAGCTCGACAGGCAGTGCCATTTAGAGACAGCTACACAGGGGCCTTGATCGTAATTGAAGGCACCATAGGGGGAGATTCTCACAGAAGTCCCACGCCAACTTCTTCCCTCTCTAGTAACTCAACATTTGACTGAGTGAATCACGTAACCTGCCCCATGTAGGGCCCGGGCCCCACTGCAAGGTCGAGGCCACCTGGCCCACAGCAGGGTCTTGCTCAGACAGGCCCTGGAGGGAAGCTTAGGAGGCTCCATGTCACCTCTTCCCGTCCTCTCTCCCGCTTCTTCCTCCTGTTCCCTCGATACCCTCAACGGCCCTCTGAACACAGAAAACCCAGCAAGTCCTTGGGGACAGGATCCTCTGTATGAACCCTTGCCTTGCTTTTCTGGGTGCTCTCATTCATGTCACAGAGGCTTCCAGTATGGCTTCCCCTGGAGAAGGCTGTCACGTGTCCTGATCAGCCTCTCACCATTGGTTTGTACACCCTTCCAAGAAATGAATGAAGTGCCAGCAACAAGCTAGGGTTACACAGATAAGAAAACCTGTGCTGGAGGAAGAAAGGTAATCTAACCAGAAGGTCTAATAGGTGGCGGGGCTGGCGGAGCCTCCACCTGTGGCGCCTGCATCCCATATAGGCACCAGTTCTAGTCCCAGCTGCTCCTCTTCCAATCCAGTTCTCTGCTGTCGCCCGGGAAGGCAGTAGAAGATGGCCCAAGTCGTAGGGCCCCTGCACCGACATGGGAGACTGGGAAGAAGCACCTGGCTCCTGACTCCTGGCTTCGGATTGGCGTAGCTCCGGCCGTAACGGCCATTTGGGGAGTGAACCAATGGAAGGAAGACCTTTCTCTCTGTCTCTCCCTCTGTAACTCTACCACTCAAATAAATAAATAAAAAAAAATCTTAAAAAAAAAAAAAAGAATAGGTGGCTACTGCTCTTGGTGGGAGTTCTAATGGCTTCGTGGTTAGCTTCTGGCTTACACAGGAAGTCCCCTGGGCCCAGCAGGTTCCCTTCAGAAGAATGAACCTGGACACACTGGCACACTGGGCCACAAACTCCTGGACAGGCCACAGGCTAACCTTCACAAGTCTAAGGTCAGCATGAGGTGGGGGTGGGGTGGTTTAGGGTAACCGAAGGTCAACAAACCACTGGGGGTAGAGCTTGGGCTTCCAGTGGAACCCTAGCTAGGTGATCTGCCTTATCACCCATCCAACCTCCCTGATTTCTCTCCCCTTACTGACTCTGCACCAGCAACCATTGTCTCCCTGTGGATCACCAAACATACCAGCCAAGCTCCAACATCCGGCTCTTCGCACCTGCTGAGTCTACCCGGGCACTTTCCTCCCAGATACCCAAACGCCTTGAACCTGACTTCCCAGCCTGCTCAGTGCCCTGCTCCAAGGACACCTCTCTGACGAGCGCTCTCACTGGCTTCCCTCCCTGCTTTACTGCTCTCCTGGGCGCCTGTCACCACCCAGCACTGGCACCTCCAGCTCTCTGCTCATCTCCGTGAGCCGGACTGCTATGCATTTGGTTCACTCCCACATGCTCAGTGCCCAGGACTGCACCTGCTGGATAAATGGAAGGGGTGACACAAGCGTGAGTGCACCATGGTCAAAGCTACACCTTGGGAAGCTCACTCTTGAAGCCAGTCAGAAAGTGGGTTTGGGAAAGTGTCTGACCAAGAGCTAGGTGAACATCTACGAGGTCAGAGAGGCCCATCAGGCCATTGATGAAGCTGATGGTGAGATAGATGCCTGGGGTGGCAGGAGACGCAGACGGAAATATGGAGGTGGGGTTGGAGGTGAAGACTCCATTGGGTCTTTGCCACGGCTGGAACCATGAGAAGTGTGGGATGGAGAGAGGAGTTAGAGAGGGCCCCTGGGGGATTCATGTGTGAGGAGCTGGTGGGGGGTGGGGTGCAGACCCTGGAAGCCTAAGGAGCAGGCATGCAGGAAGGGTAACAGGTGTGTCTGAGGAGGAAGCAGGAAGGCAGGACCAGAAAGCGTGAGACTCGGCATCCGGAAGGGTCCGGCAAGCAGCACGGTGACGGGGCAGAGCGGGCAGAGTGCAGGGAGCTGGGCAGGCAGAGACGGCCAGGTAAGGGAGGGCTTAAATGGCACCCAGAGCCACACTGTGACAGAAGTCGGCTTCTCTTAGCATTAGGATGAGAGAGGCTGAGCCTGTCGGGGCCCCAGCAGCCGAACAGTGCGTGGAGCAGGGAGGGAGAGACAAGGAGGAGGGGTGCAGACAACAGCAGGAAACAATGTGGGGGCTCAGAGGCTGCAGCTTGTTTCCTCGGTGAAATCAATGCAGTGTGAGACTGTCTCGGCTCAATAACTGATTAGCAATTTTTAATTACGGGGAGGTAATTAATTCAAGGAGGATGCAGCACACCATGCACGCTGCGCTGATAACACGCTTGCACATGTGCAGGGGCTCACGCTGGGGGCCTTCTCACACAAAGCCCACAGGAAACATTCAAAGAACACACGCATTTGTTTTAGGTCTTGTTTCTTGATTCTGGAGGCAGATACATCAAACCGGATAGCTGAGCTCCAAGGGATGCAGGACGAAGGCCAGTGTGGGGGGCTGGGAGTGGACGTGCAGCTCGGCCGGCTCCAGGCACGTGCAGATGCCAGCAGAATCAGGGCCAGGAGTGACCATAAACATTACTGCTAGTCCTTGAGGTCTTAGGGAGTCTCTGAATGAAGCAGCCTCTGCATGATGCCCTGGGGTAGGGATCCCAGGGGTTGGATCTGTTTTGCTCTTGTCCAGGAGGCCAGGGGCAGTACCCCGATCACACTGGCACCCTCACATTCTGATATAGCCTTGGTCCCCCGTGGACATTCAATACAAAGGCCACACCATGTCTGTGTTGCTCACGTGAAGGCTGGGAAGGAGCCAGGCATGGAGACTCCTTTGCGGGTTGAGAGGAGCAGCAACAACCTCTGGACAGAAGCATGGGTAGGGCTGGGCATGGCAGGGTGGCTGCACGAACAGGAGAGGGAGTCTGGAGAGAACGTGGGGTGGCTCTGAGAGTCAGATAGGCTGAGGGAGGCTTCTGCCTGCTTTTGACCCCAGGCTCCATGGGCAGCCTCTGGGAGCCCCCAAGTTTCCCACTGTTTCCTTGGAGGGCAGAAAGTACTCTGGTCTTCTTAGGTCCAGGGCCTCTGTGGTTTGAGATGCTGGAGCCAGCTTTCCCTAGAGACCACAGCTGGGTTTCCTGCTGATCTGCAGGGTGGGCAAGTCCAGGCCAGTGGCAGTGCCTGAGCCCCACCCCACGCCACGGCTCAGAGCCAAGGGTGAAGTGACTGCATGTGCCAGGGTCTTGGGATGCCACTGATAACAGCCCCAGAACTGAGGTGCCTTTGAAGGGCCAGCTGCTGCAGTGGAGCCTGGACCCTGGACTTGGCTATGCCTGTGACTGAGAGACCCTCCGCCCCGGGAAATGAGCAAGCTGCACCTGTCCCTGGCTTGGCACACAAACCTCCCCCCGACCCCCCAGCTTGCTCTGGTCCACTGTCTGCTTTTACTGCAGCTTTTCTCGTTGTGTCTCCCAGGACCTACCCTTAAATCCCTAGCTCTGCCCTGAGACTGTAGCCCTAGACAATCATCACACACACACACATGCATGCATGCACGCACGCGCGCACACACACACACACACACACACACCCTTCAGGGTCCATCTCAGACATCTGCTCTCCCCAGAGCTTTCTCTGAACATGTCCCTCCCACCCTGGGGCTGACACTCCCTGACAGACTCCCAGGACTCCCACGAGCCTGGGAAGCAGGGACACCTGGCTCTCCCCTGGCTTCTCTACTGCCTCCTAGAGGGGCTTAGTGACTCATGACCTCGCCATTCAAAGAGCCAAGATGGCCAGGGAGCATGAGCATCAAATCCTAGTTGTTCACTGAATGGACGTGGAGGACCACCGTTCTCCCCCCAGGCCCCCATTCACAGGAAGACTCAGCACGGCGACCTCAGCTCACAGACAACATCATCACACAGGCAGGCAGGGGGCTGATGACCTCTCACGTTTGCGACGGCAACATCACCACAGGTGCTGTTGGGATGGCTCCGAGCAGGGTGCCCACTAGGCGCCAGGCACTGCTCACTTCACACTCACCTTCCTCCACCAGCAGCTCCTTCACTATTTCCATTTTGCACAGCAAGTGAGCAAGACTCAGAGAGCGTGTGTCCTGCCCAAGGCGACACAACTGACTCACTGTCCCATCGACCTGGGCCTCTGTGGGCTCACTCAGACTCCAGCACCCCTTGCTGTAGGGAATGCTCTGGCAGAGCTCACCCCAACTCCCCAGCAGCGCCTGCCAACATTGCAGCCCTGCAGCAGGGCCTCACACATCCCAGGAACGGAATCCCCTGCTGACGGCCAGGCTGGGCCGGCACAGAGACTTTCCCTGGCAGGGCAGGGGGACTCAGGAATCCAGAAACACCCCCACTCCGGGGGGCGGGGCTACTCTAAGTTCCTAAGGCAACAGAGTCCATAGTAATAGCAACAGGGACAACGTAACAAGACAAAGGGCAGCTCTTCCTAAGCAAGATGCTGAGCTTTCAAGCCTGCTTAGTCACACTTGACAGACCCTGTCGTGTGTTCTACTTGCTCTCTACAGAAGTAAATCATTTCCTCTGCTTTCAGTAGCTTGGGAACTGCCGTCTGAGGCCACCAGAGCACCTGCAAACGCCACTCGGCCAGAGGTAGCCACCAGCCCGGCCCCGGGAGCGGAGACTCTCACTGGCTTCTCTCTCCCATGCCTTCCAGGTTTGCTCGGGTCATTCTATCACCCTGCACAAAACAGCCCGGCGTGGGGAGTGAGGGTGCAAAGGCAAGCCGCTCTTCCTGAGCGGCAGGAGAGACAGAGAAAAGACTCAGAAAAAGTCTGAGAAGTCGGGGCACCAACCAGCACGCAAGCAGGCACGCGGGGTCACACGACGGCTTCTGCAACACAAACTCCGTGGCAAGTTGATCGTCGGGCCGCCCCACGTCTTGGTGCCCGCTCTCGGCAGTGGGTGGCGCTGAGGACGCCGGACTCTAACTTAGCCACAGGAACAAAGAGGCGCGACGTTTCTCCCTCTCCTCTCCTTGCCCCTGACTTTTGGGGCCAAGACTCTTCTGACTGAGAGAGCTGGGATCAAAGCTGCAGACCGCAGCTCAGCAGCACGTTGGAGTTCAGCTGGATTTTTGTACGTGCTAATGAACCCTAAATGACAGAATATTTCATTCTGCATTCACCAGGAATCCCATTGCCATAGCAACCAGGATGTAATACCCGAAGTTTTCTTATAAAAGGGGCGAGCAGCGCAGCCTCCTCTTGCCGAGCTGTGTGGGCCAGTCCCCACCCCCACCCAGCGCTCTGCAGAAGCTCAGGCCCCACAGACACAGAGGCTCGGCCCAGCATGATCCACTTCCCCACCCCCTTTCCCTTGGGCTCCTCACACACCAGTGCCATAAGGATTGCCCTACTATTAGCTTCGGGGGCACACAGAGTCGCAGAGAATGAAGTCGTAACTTCGCTTCGTAAAGTCTGTTAGGAACAGAGAATGGCAGATGGATGGTTTCAGAAGTTTTGTTTGGGGAAGATGTCTTTAAGCTGCTGTCTTAGTGACTGACTCTCTGGAAAATTCGGGACACAGCTGATGACAAACTGCCACAGTGGGACTCAAGCTGGCAGTAAATACTCTGCTGCGATTGAGGGGCGGGGACCGGGGAGGGAGCTGGGCTTCACCTCCTCTTTTCTCCCCAAACCCCATTCCCCTGCCTCCCCAGCCCGGCCTCCACCACTGCTTTCTCCCTGTTGCCTGCTGGCGCCACGGTGAGTTCTGGTGAAAATGCAGAATTGCCCATGTGACAGTGCCCCCACTCCCGAGGGTGGGCCTGCCCTCCCACCCATCAGGCCTCTCTGGAGGAATGCCAGAAGAGGAGGCAGCCCGGCCCTCCTGACTGCTGGGACGGGGGCTGACCCCAGCACCAGGCTCTGGAGTTTTCTCAGGGAGCGCGGACCCAGGGCCAGGTCTGCGGAAGACAGACCCTGGCTCCAGCTGGGCCTGGGGGCTCACACTCAGTGCTTTCCTCGCCGACTTCCTCTCTACCTAAGCCATCCAGGCTCAGGAATACCCGCCTAGCCTCCAGGACAGAGTCCTTGTTCCCGTGTCTCTGTTCCAGGCCTGCGGCCACACTGGGTTGCAGCAACGCTGACAGCAGGCGTCAGGAACACCCAGCACTTGCAACCCGCCAGGCACTGAGCTCGCGGCCTTTCCACAGCACATTTTTCCCTACGTTTACCGAGCAGGCAGTGCTGCCGTCAGCCCCAAGATGCAGCTGATGCAGAGGCCCAGAGACAGGCACAGAGGCACCCAGGGCTGCACATCTGGGGAGTACCAGAGCCCAGACACAACCCAGGGCTTTCACGGAGCCACGGGCACTGCCCTCCCCCAGAGAGGGATCTTTGGGAGAGCAGCGCCTCCAACACGAGTGGGTGAAAATTTCCAGGTCCTGTGAAAAACCTAACGAATCAGAAGGATTCAGTGGACAAATTCAGTCAACCGGAAGCAGAAGTGACTGTCATCTGCTCAAGGCTGGCCCCTTCCCTCCCCAGCTCGCCCCATCCTCCCTCCCCAAGGCAGGTTTGGCGGGGTTGTTTCTGCCCCCACCCCCACCCCATGAAATGAGAAACACTGTTAGAGAAACAGCCAGTGGTGAGGGGCGCGGTGCACAGTCTGATGCCAAAATAAAACCTTCAGAAAGATGCAATTTGGGGCAGATTGGAAACCAGAGAATGGAACATCAGTCTCTGAAATTCAACACGGCCAATAAAGCTGGAGCAACGGGGGAGCGTCAGGAGCGGCAGTGTGCACAGCGCTGAGGAGCGGGCAGGTGCGCCCCCAGCCCAGGGCTGTTGCTTCCCCCACACCTTGGCCTCGCTCCCATCATGCGTCTCACGCTTTCGAAAGCACCTCAGTGTCAGTGACCCGAGCTCAGCCATCAAAGTGCCCAGCACTACCGCCTTGGAGGCTAAACGTGCCTTTCCGGAGCCTGCCTGCTCCAGCACCCGGTGCTGCCACTGCCTCTGCATCAGGGTGGGAGGGCAGCCCGTGCATGGGGGCAGGTGGCCTGGGCTCCCTGCCTTGGCTGGGAGCACCGCCACACACACGTGAGTCACATGTCACACCAGCCTCAGGTGACGGGGAGGCAGCAGCTCTGCCCTTGCGCTCGGAGCCCAGCCCCCCGCGGTGCACACCGCACAGAAGACCTTGTGCGCCAGCATCACAGGCACAGGCAGGTCTCCATCCTGAGCCTTCCCCTCCTTCCCTGCCCCACCCCAGCAGGTCTCCGACTTCACTTCCCATGCCCCCAGCTCGGTCTTTATGGACCTGCACCCAGCTGCCCACGTTCCACCAGTGCCTTCTACACGTTCCCCAACTTCCCCACGAGGGGCTGTGCTGTTGAAGGGCAACCACTGCTTCTACGGAGCGTGGGGTGCATGACCTGTGGGGGCCACCCCGCCCAGGGATGCACATTCTAACTCTATACCCCCAAGCTTCCGTGAGCCATGAAGCATCTGAGTGTGAGAAGCCCTGGGCTGGGTGCAGAGACCTGATGGGTTCGGGTGATAGCCCCCGTGCCTGCCTGCGGCTCTTCCCAATGTGGGAGCGGGCGCCGCCCTCCTCTCCCCACCAGCACGAGTACAAAGCCTGAGCCCTTCGGCACCAGTGCCTCAGACACTTCCTCATGGCCACAGGGCTGCCTGCCCTGTTCACAGGTGTTCGGAACAGGAAAGGCGTGCAATACTTTCCCATCTGCAACAGCTCCAGGCCATGCGGACATCACTGTGCTAGCCCCATGCACGACAGCACAGCCTCCTGGCTCGGGGGCCCTGTCTGAGGGATAAACAAGTTTCCTATTGCCACCGGGCAAGGGCCCCGCCCATGAGGAGAGCTGGGTGACAACTGGCCATCTGGTCCCTAATGGACACACGTGCTGCACCTGCCTCAGCTGTGCCTCCCTGGATTCTGCTCTCCAAGGAGCCTCCTCTGAGGGCAGGGCACTCTGGAGTGCAGACATGGTCACACGTTACTGAAACGCCACTGCTGCCACTTTGCACCGGCATGGCCGTTTTCCGTCTTTACTTCCTTTATCCACCTAACCTGTTGACTCAGCACAGGCTCACTTGTCAACGCACATGAAGACATGGACCCCAGAGCCCAGAAGGGCTACCTTGGAGTAGCCTCCAAGGGGCCAGGCCTACCTTGGAGGAAGCAGTTCTTGCTGTGGGTGACGGACAGCCTCTTCCCCAGCAGGCAGGCTGCGCGGTGGAGCTCACAGTGGTTCTCGTAAAACCTGCCGTCGGAGCCGCACACGGGCACGTAGCTGGGCCTGCACACCTCCAGGCAGCGGCATTCAGGCTCCCTGTTGGCCCCGCTGAGCACGCATCGGCTGCCGCGGCTGCAAAACTTCTTCCCGCAGGAGGCCAGTGGTCCATTGTGGCCAGGAAGCCCTGCCAAGCACAAACACAGAGTGTCAGTCACCAGCATGGTGCAGGGGGTGGCAGGCAGTGGGCATGGGCTGCCTGTGAAGACAAGGCTAGCCACGGTGGGGCCTGGGGGCCTGGGGTGCCCGACAGGCTTTGGGCATGAGGGCTTGGATAAGCTCTTGTTGCCATGTGAAAATGAGGACACTCAGCCATTCTACGCTCACCACGAAGTGCCTTACAGAGCAGAACAAAGCCTGTGCCCACGCGTCCAGGCCCCGAGACAACAGCCTGACTACACACCTACTGAAACCGATGATTTAAAAAAAAAATGGTTCCCCCGCCTTCTCTCCCTCCCTCTTTTCTTTCATTATGTGATGCCTCTGACCCAGGCTGTGTGCTAGGAACCATAGGAGCCCCCGAAAGGAACAAGCCATGACCTTGCCTCTCTCTGTCATTCTGTTAAGGGATGACACACATGCACACATAACTTAGATCTGAAAGTGACAAAGACCACAGAGAACATCAGGCAATGAGCTATGGGAGCCCAGGGAGGGCAGCATGGACCCCCGGGACTGAGAGAACCAGGGCTCTCCCTGGGTCACAGCAGGTGCAAGCCAGAGCTCCCCTGGCCCATGTGCCTCATGGGAATGGAAGTTCTGCACAAGAGTGAGAGGAAGAGAGGAGGCAAGAGGTGGTTCTAAGGAGACTTAGCCAAGCAGAGGAACTCAGGTGGGTATCAGAGACAGTGGGGAGCAAGCGTAGGGTCACGAGAGGAACTGTGGCTTAAGAAGAAAGTGGGACCCTAAGTGTTCAGGATAGGGCTGGGGAGACAGGTGAGTGCTGCTGTCTGGGAACACGTGATTCTCTGTAGCACAGATGGTCAGCCTGCGTCCATGGCCCTGGCCTTTCTAGCACTGCATTGTAGCCATGGGCAAGAAGGCTGAGATGCTGGGGTGTCCCCTGATCTCAGCACACACCTCAGTGACCTCAGGCAGCGGTGTTCAGAGCTCATACGTCACAGAGCTGGTGGCTTCTTTCCACAAGAGCACACTTAAGTGAACGGTCAGCCAGGCTTCCACAACCGACGCTGTATTCTACTCTATCAGGGTTCCACAGACCAAACAACTGTCACGCATCGTCAAAGGCAGGAGTTGGAAATTACAAAGGGATATTAAGATACAAATCATTAGAACATGCATGCAGATATGATGGCCACAGCAGTCTCTGCTTTAATTAAATCTTCAAAACACTCAGCACGACAGAACGGCCCAGTAGTGAAGACTCGGCTCCTACCCCGTGGGATTACAATATCTAAGGAAGAAAAGGATGGCTCTTCTCTTGTTTCCAGTAAAGTCTGCATTTCATCATCATAGATTTGAAAGGACAAAAAATCATCTATTGGCAGATTAACAACTTGATTCAATAACTCATTTACATTCTCCTAGATTTGTCAAGCTAGGAAATATTGACTTTTCTGGAATCATAATAAACCAGGAGGTCAAAACCTCTTTGCAGCACATAACAGTGCAGGCCCTTAGAAGACCACGCTGCCTTCCTTCACCTACTCTGCTAATTCATGTGTCACTGCCGGTGTGGCCAAGGCCGGTGGCATCCCTCAGCCACTCTGCTTCTGCAGAGCAGTGGGAGGCAGCTGCTTGGCAGGCAAGGCTCTGGACTGAGGCCAGACCGAGGCCCTACTTGCCGAGTTTATGGTTCCTTTGCCACCACGTGTGTTTGATCAGCACGATTCTCCTGGGTTGCTGGAAAATTGTTACCTGATAAAGTGCTGGCGGCTATCAGAAGAAGCTAATACGGCTCTAAAAATACCAGCCTTTGTTTCTCTCCCCAGACAGGGCCAGGACACACAACAATGCTGCTGGATCACTGTTTAATAAACTTCTCCATGCAGCTGGCTGGCAACCAAGTCCCTGCCCCGTTTTGAAGACACAGAGCCTGTCCCTGAGCCCCCAGCTTCTCAGAGCCTGCTCCGTGTCTTTTGCTCGGGCTGTGCTGTCCCGCCCCTCAACCTCAGCTCCCCTAACCTGGCTAAATCAGCTCCAGCTCACCTTTGGGGTCTACTTCCTAGGAGGCATTCACTGCTCGCTCCAGCCCGAGTGTCCTCTCTCTCAATCCCCACGCTCTGCCCCAGACACAGGCCTCAGGAAGCCCAGAGCTGTTGGCCCTTTGTCCTCGGGTGACACCAGGACACTCAGGTTTAGCAGACATCCCCGTCTCCTCCAATGGGGTTGGAGGCAAAAGGAGGTTGGAGGTGGCGCTTCTGTGTTAAAGGGAACCAGGCTCCTGTGAAGAAGGCACTTGAGAGACCATCTTACCTGGGCAGTCATGCCAAAGCCAGCTCACTCAGGACAAGGGAGAACCCACTGCGGCCGACCCTCTCCTCTGAGGCATCTCCAGGTGCAGAAAGTGGGCACTCCCTCTGAGTGGCCACATGTGGCGAGCACGCAGGTGGGACTGCTGCTGCAGCCCTCCCCACAGGGAATGCTCAGAGAGGTCAGTGTCACGAAAACACCTGTCCCAACTGTGGCCGGGGAAGTCATCAGGAACACTCAGATTATCCCTGACACGGCAAGTGGCTCTTGGCAAATATTTGATCCCTAATTATTTGCAATTCCGGCAAAAGTGCTTTAAGCCGTGCATATGCCCTTTACTACGGTTGCGCCAGCAGGCTCTGCAGGGAGCTGGGAGCACCCCAGGCGCGGTCAGCCCCGAATCACACCCACCACAGCCACAGGTGGTCATCCACGGTCTCCACACGCTGACCACAGCAGGGGATGGTCTCATTAAAGCAAGCCCCGCGTCACCACTTCCTTCTTGTCATTAGCACAGAATGGATTCCCCGCTTCTACGAGGAAGACAATAAAACAGTAATGAGAAAGCTAACCAGGTGAGCCCACCGCGACTGCCTCCAGTATTTACGAGGACAACCACGGCGCACGGGAAAGCTACAGTGTGCTAACTCACAGTCATAAAGAAAGCCGTTTACCCGGGTTAAAGCCTGATCATCTTGCCAAAGAAGCTGCTTTTCAACACTAATTAGATGTACTGAACACGGTCAGAAATGGGATCTGTTACCTTAATCATGGTGCAGGAGAAACGAGTCCATTGTAACGCTTGGTGCTGTAGATGGCCTTTGTGAGTCTCACAGGGGCCCGTGCTAAGAACATCAGAGACCAGGGGAGGGGAGCACAGGAGGGGGACCCTGAGCTATGCCTCTAACAGAGTGGCACCTGGTTCCTCTGAGCAGAGACCCTGCCCTGTTACTTCTTCCACACTGCCCACATCCAAGAACACACAGCTGGGTCATTTGGCTTCCAGACTCTGACTCAGGTTCTCCGACTGGCTCCTAGTCCAGTGCAAACCAACAAGTGCTCCCTTCCCAGGGACTGCGTCCCAAATGACACGTCAGGGCTGCTACGGTTTGAAGTCCACAAAAAGAGAGAGCTTCTATCTGCTGCTTCACTCCCCAAATGCCTGCAACAGCTGGGGATGGGCTGGGCTGAAGCCAGGAGCTAGGAATTCAATCTAGGTCCCCATGTGGGTGGCAGGGACCCACACACCTGATGTCTCTTTCAGGGAGCACCTTAGCAGGAAGCTAGAGTCAGGAGCAGAGCCAGGACTCGAATCCAGGCACTCTGACCTGGGATGAAGGAGTCCCGACTGGTGCCTTAATCACTAGGATGAACACTTGGCCTTCACGTTAAGATATAACTGCCGTTAAAACAAAGAGGCGGGGCTTTTGAGAGGTAATGAGTAGATTCACGCCATCCTTGGCACGAGTTCCTGGCAGAAAGTGTGAATCCGGCTGGCTCCCACCTCTGCCTCTCAGGCACTTCTTGCTGGGTATGACACAGAACAAAGGCCTCCCAGAGGCTGGTGCCTGCTCTTGGACTTGCCAGCCTCTGGAACTGTGAGCCATGTACACTCCCACTGTTCAGAATCCCCCTGCCCATCACGTTCTCCTACAGCAGCGGGAAACGCACTAAGACCAGGAGAAAGCCAGTGGCTTCTGCGCTGTGGGTGCTGAGTGCCTGCTGGTACTTCTTAGCCCATGCAGCTTCTCCATGTCTGAGAACTGATCTCCAGTGTGATGACTGACGAGAGTCCCACCTCTCCCCTCCCTGGCAAGGTCTCAGGTGGGCTTGCTCCAGACTGAAGTTGGAGGCACTTCCTGGGCTTCGTCCCAGAGGCTATCGGTGCTTCCAGGCACCTGGGCTGCACCCCCACCATCTCATCTCACCCCACTGTGAAGTCACAGTGAGGGGAAAGGGTGGCTGGAGGGAGACTGCTCACCACAGGCCAGGAAGACCAAGACGTGCCTGCAGAGGACCAGAAACTGTGCTGCAGTCCCAAGAACCCTGGCCTGGCACAGCAGCTGCACCCAGCTTTTGCAAGACAGGGGTGCTGTACAGGGACCAACGGTCCCTTACACATGGAGGGAGGGAGGCAGGGAGGGACAACCAACCCAACTCCCACTGGTTTACTCCCCAAGCGTCCACAACAGCTGGCACTGAGGCAGGCTGAAGCTACTTGCTGGAAACTCCATCCAGGTCTCCCAGGTGTGTAGTAGGCAGCTGCCCGTCAGGGTCAACATCAGCAGGAAGCTGGAATCAGAAGCCGGAGCTGGGAACTGAACCCAGGCATTCTGATACAGGAAGCAGGCATTCTGACTGACATCTTAACCAGTAGAGCAATGTCTACCCCTATACACTTTATCTTTAATGCACTGGGGGGCTGTAGCCCTTACCCAGGTCATGGTCATGGTTCTTAATGACCCAGAGCTGGGGACTTGCTAGTGGAGAGCCATGCATGTGCAGCTCAGACTCCCAGATGTGCCCAAGGTTGCCTGGATACAGAGACCACCCATGGGCCTTGCACGGGACTGCAGTTTGATTTGTGTGCCAGTCACTCAGAGCCCCAGCTTTCCCATCCAATGTGACTTCTACACCCCAGATGGGGGACGGCGGTGACAAGGGAGTGCTCCAGGTGTGACTACCTTCCAGCTCTCCAGCCACCTACTCACCCAACAAACATGTACTCAGCACCTAGGATACACCAGCCCCAGTCCTAGGTGTGTGAGTTCCTGTCCTCAGGGCACCTGTGCTGGTGTTGGGGGACACAGACAATGAACAGCACGTAAGTCAGTGTGACAGATGCGGGCTGTGGGAAAGGCCAAGAAGGAAAGGAGCAGGTACATTTGCATCCGGTGATCAGGGAGGCCTCTCTGGAGAGGTGAGATTGACCTAAGATCTGGATGTGGGGATGCCCTGGAACTCCTGGCGCAGGGCAGGAAGCAGGCACGAGAGGAGGCCTGGCTCACACAGCAAACCCCGCCGGGGACAGCCAGTCCACAGGGCCCTGTGATGCAGAGGCAACGCTGCCTCCCCCACCCGACCTGTGCCACCTGGGGAAGTGGGCCAAGACCCCGTCACCATGATACTCGGCACACCCAGCTCCACTCTGGAATGAATGAGGCATGTGCTCCAAACAATCGTCCAAGCCAGAGAGCTCTCGGGGTCCCTGAGGGAGAACAGCCCTCCCGTGGCTCCCACCTCAGGCTACTGGATGCCCTGCGCCCTGGGGTCTGATTCACCCTTAACTGCTGGGAAGACAATCGGAATTCCTGCTCAGGAGTTGTGCATGTCGACGCCCAGGTGGAGACGGCAATGCTTAAATTAACCACTATTTTGTGGAGGCACGTCAAGTGCCGGGCACCACGCCAAACCCTCAGACCCCATGATCTCATCTGAGAGCCCAAAGAAGCAGACACACTCTATGCGGCATGAACAGATGCCCAAGTTAGAGATTAGGAAACCTGAGTCCAGAGAGACTTGCCTACAGTCAGGCAGCAGGTGGGTGGTGGAGCCTACGCTCCATTCAGCCTCACTCCTCACCCCTCCTCTGGGATACTCTGCTCAGCCGGGCATACACTACCCATTCTGGGGGGACACGTGAGACTGCCAAGGGCTGGGGTGCTCCACTGCCAGCCACCTTGGCCCGGAGCAGCTCTGCTGATTGCAACTCTCGCACAGGCAGCGGCTCCTCTGAGGGTGGCAGCTGACATCACTACACAAAGAAGCCCTGCTCGGCTCTGTGAACTCTGCAGGCCAAAAGCCACTTCCTCGCTACACGGGGCACGTGGCCAGTATCCCTCCTCCCCGTGATACTTCTCAACTCCAGCACTTTCCTGCTCCCAACCCTGCTGTTCCAGCTGAAAGTGGACAGGTGACCGCCAGGCAGATGGGATGGCCTCTCAGCGGGCACAGATGGCTTCAAAGCCAATCGCAGTTCACAAAGGCAGAGTCTGACCAGCTCTGGAAGGCCTGACCAAACGGCAGCTCCCAAAGCACTGACACCAACACGTGGAGTCCACCACTGAAGGTAACGCCTGGGGTGTTGCATACAGATCCTACACAGAGGCAGGACACACCAGCCTCAAGGTAAACCACAAAGTCACCACCAGAAATGCTTGGGACAGAGAGATGGAAGGGAGACCTGGATCTGTCAGGAGTCCGCAGGCACAGAGCTTCCTACGTGCTGCCTGTGCTGGGCAGTGTCGGGGCAGGGCTTTAGGCCGAACCATCCCTTTACCACTTTATCCACATTGCTACCTTAAGAAACCGACTGAGTGCCCTAAGGGGCCCCAAGGAGGGAAACCATGGGTCATGGGAGACCTTGAGGGTGACGTGTGCGCCAGAGCAAGGGGGTGGCTGAGCCAGGCTGGTGAATGACCGCCAGGCCAAAAAAACCACGACCTGTGAGGTTTATCTTCCACCCAGGATCATTTGCATTTTTTTACACAAACAAAAGCACCAGTTTACAGGGCAATGCAAGCCTCAAATCAATGGTGAACAGTGAGTAGAGCAAAGACGGGAGCCCCTTGCTTGGACCCTGAACGGGAATCCAGGATGATGCACGGGGTCTGCCTCTCACCTTCTGCCCTGTTCCCCCAATTGCAGACAGTTTTCTCAGCAACACCCACGTGCCCACAGTGGCAGGTGTCACCTGAGCCAACTGCCCACGGCTCTCATCCTTCTCCCTTACCAGGGGGCCCCTGGTCACACAATGCCCCCCAGAAAGGGACGAATGTGAGGCCCCAAAACACGGAGTTCACTGAGTCAGAGCTGGGCAAAGTGAGAGGCCTGGGTGCCAGCCGCTGTCGCTGTCAGGGCTGCCTCGGAAGCTCCCATGGTTCTCCGGTTTAACCCCGGCCCAGCCAGTCCTGTGCGCCTTCGCTCGGTAGCTGTGGGACCCGGGCACACCCCCACCTTCTCTGGTTTACTGCAGAATGAGCATGGACACGGTCTCGCCCTGCCAGACCAGCACAGAGGACACAGTGAGTTCATTAGCTGACATCAAAGGCCTGGGGCCCAGGGAGCGTCCTGGAATCACCAGGACAGGGCAAGAGGGTGGGGCTGCACACCAACAGCTGGGGTCCCTGCTGTCTTCAGTGGGACAAAGCCGCCCGGCAGGTTCTCTGGCCTCAGGTATTTGCCTGCCCTGGGCAGAGTCTACCCAGTACACAGGGTAGGGCCGCCAGAGGACGGCCACGGGCTCTCAGGGTGGCGTGACCCACAGCCCATGCTCTCTGCGGTGCTGCTGGGGACTCACCAGGGCCCTGCCCTGCCAACGGAAGCTGGATCTCAGTTTCTTTTTTATGTATTTGATAGAGTTAGACAGTGAGGGAGAGAGACAGAGAGAAAGGTCTTCCTTCCGTTGGTTCACCCCTCAAATGGAGCTCAGTTTCAAAGGCAGCCCAGGTCCGGGTGCCAATGCGTCTCAAGAACCACCGAGGCCCACTCCCCGGAGTGCAGCCCAGCTCCTCCTCTCCCTGCTGGGGGCCCCCTCATGCCAAGTCCCTGCTGCAGGGTGCCATGCCCCCAGCCGCTCCCACCCAAGGCAGGCTCCCAGGCTGCGGGCTGGCACTCTGCACACCTCACTACTGTCAACGTGAGGTCCCCCGCTCCTCCGCTCCCCACACAGAGCTGCCTGCCCTGCGGGCGCCACAAGGCAGCCTGTGCACCCTGCCTCCGACGAGGACATGGTGCAGACCCGGGGATCTGATCATGCGAAGGCAGCTGTGGTTTTAGGGGCACCGACAAGGGACTGACTGTGGAGGCTGGAGCCGTGGGATCCACGAGGCGCGCCTCGTGCACAGGCGAGCCTCGGTTTCCTCGGTCAGTGCGCCCACGTGCGGCCTTAGGAGGGCTCCCGCGGTGGACGAACCACCCCACGTCTGAGAGTCCAGGCGGCGCCTCAGTGCCCGCGTCTCCACTGGGACGTCCTCTGGCCACAATAAAACTACACAAATCCTTCCTTCTCTTTCCCAGTGTCCGCCCTGTCCAGTTACCTCAAAGGGCTTCCTGCGGAGGGCGGAGCCGCACACTAATGCGAAGGGCGTGGGCTCCCTGCCCTGGGAGCCTGCCGTCCACGCAGCGCCTTGCTTTACGGCTTTGCTTTACAGCACTTCCTCCCGAGAGGTTCCCGCCCCCTCTCCTTTTCTTCACTTCCAGCTGCTTCCGCTTGCCTGTGTCTCTGCTCCCAGACACCTCCTTTTCCCTCCAGCACCAAGCTGCCCTGTGATGGTCCCTGGCTCTCTGGCCTCCCTCCGACGACGAGCAGCTCAGGGCCCCAGATGTCGCCGCTCTACACAGGACTTCACCGCGTGGCTGCCTGCCCACAACCGGGTCTCCAGCAAGGAACCACTCCTGGGCTTGTCGCCTCAGGCCACCCCCATTGACTTCAAGGCTTCCTGCGGGATCGCCCAGCCTGGGATGGCTGGGTCAGCGCCTGCCACCTTGTTTCTCGAGGCTTTGGGGCACAGAGCTCTGCTGTCCATGCTGCACGCGTGCCGCCCCAGGCCAACGCCTTGCCTTGATGGGATCATTTGTCACTCGTGTGTCTCACAACACGTGCTTCTCCTTGATTGCACTTGCAAAGAAAAAAAATGGGAGCTCGACGACAGTGCCTAATATTAGCACAAAGCATGACTGTTTGCTAACCAGTAGGGTGTCAGTTTCTCTCAGAGCTGGGTGCTTTTATCACAGTGGGATTTGCAGCCACACTACAGGGGAAAGGATAGTATCTAGAGAAAGCTTGGCGACATTGTCCCATAGATCATTTCACTGCTTCCATTCTCAACTCATCCTCCGGCCCCACTGAACCAAGCAACTGGTGGGCATGAGGGTTGGGGTGGGGGCGTTGTCTTGCTCTACCCCTGAGACCAGTGAGCGCATGCTGACCAGGGAGACTCCACAAGGACTCAATAGCCTGTGTGCTTCCAGAGAGACCCACAGGTCCGTGGCCACCGCTGCGGTCACTCTGCTGGACACTGTTCTTGAGGCTGCGGCTGCCTTAAGGTACTCACATACCCAGACTTCAAGCTCACCAAGCAGGCAGTGGAAATCACCGTGTGTAGCAGGAGGCTGCACCTGCGCAGCCATTGGGGACAACCAGAACAGAGCTGCTGGAGGAGAGGGTGACAACCCAGACAGAACAAAGTATCAACTCCCAGGACAAGGAAGTCTGGCATTGATTTCTGTGAAGGAGCCCAGGATCTTTCAACCCAAAAGAAGATCAGAGGATTTTTAGGAGGGAATTGTCACTATGGAGTCTCAAATTAGTGACTTCCAAGATCAAGTAGAGGATGTATCTCAAAACCCAAAGCAGAAAGAAAAATGAAAGAAAAATCATTGCATATAACAGTCATTCTAGATAAAACTGTCAAGGAAAGGGGGGCCGACACTGTGACACAGTGAGCTAAGCTTCTGCCTCTGGTGCCAGCATCCCATATGGGTGCCTCTCTTTGGATCCAGTTCTCTGCTATGGCCTGGGAAAGCAGTAGAAGATGGTCCAAGTGCTTGAGCCCCTGCACCTGCATGGGAGACCCAGAAGAAGCTCTTGGCTCCTGGCTTCAGATGGGCCAAGCTCCAGCTGTTGTGGCCATTCAGGGAGTGAACCAGCAGACGGAAGACCTCTCTCTTTGGCTCCCCCCACCACCACCAACTCTACCCCTCAAATAAATTAATTAAATCTCAAAAAAAAAAAAACTGTTAAGGAAAAAAGAATTGAAGAAAATTCTGTAAATAGGTCAATCTTTTTAAGATTTACTTATTTGAAAGGCAAAGTTACAGAGAGAGAGAGAGAAAATGGGGGTGAGAAACAGAGATAGAGAAGGAGAGAGGGAGAGAGGGGGGGAGAGAGAGAGGGAGAAAGAGAGATTTTTCTATCTACTGGTTCAGTCCCGAAATGGCTATAATGGTCAGAGCTGGGCAGGCCAAAGCCAGGAGCTTCATCCGGGTCTCCCATGTGGGTGCGGGGGCCCAATCACTTGGGCCATCTTCTACTGCTTTCCCAGGCTATTAGCTGGGAGCTGTATCAGAAGTGGAGCAGGTGGGACTTGAACCTGCACCCATATGGGATGCTGGCACTGCAGGGGGTGGCTTAACCTACTGCGCCACAGCTCTGACCCCAGTGGATCAGTCTTAAATAGTTGATCACAAAGTGTTTTCAGTTTATATCAGGAGCCAGGCAGGGACACTTGTTATCACTATTTTCATGTGAAAAGAAAATATAAAACAAGAAAATGAAATAATCATTAAGAGTTGGAAAAGAAAGACAAGGTCTTTGGTGATTATGCAGTGGTATACTCAGCAGACCAAGAGAACAGTGAAGAATATTAAAATCATAAGGACAGATGATAAATATGCCAAAGGAAATCATTCTGTTCTGCTTTAGCAGTAAATAATTAGAAATGGAAAAAGAGTGAAATGGTCCACTTCTAATACTGCTGAAAACCATAAAATATTTATGACTAAATTTGACAAGAAGGCCATAGAACCTATATGAAAAGACTATAAAATCTTACTCAAGGTCATAAAATAAGATTTGAACAAATGAAAAGACTTTTCTTATTCTTGAGTGGGAAGATGGAAGACATTATAACAAATTTATAAATTTAATGCAATCATTTTGGAATTGGATAAAATCTTAAAAAGTTTATTTGAAAGAATAAGTGCCCAAGATGACTGAGAAAAATAAGGAAAGAAATAGTGAAAGGGTGTGGGCTTTCCTATTGGCCGATCGGACCAGAAAGCTGCTTGATAAAATATTGAGGTAGGAACGGACAGATCAATGACTACAGACAGAGTAGTAAAACAGAAGAGAGGATCCAGAAATACATCAGCTTGTCTATGAAAACTCTACACATGACGAGAATGACCATTCCAACATGAAAAAGAAAGCTACTTGATAAATGAAGTAGGGACAACTAACTATACACCTGGAATAAAGTAACATTGGAACCTTATTTCACACTACATAAAAATCAAAAGCTACAAATGCGGAGTGGGCATTTGGCAAAGCAGCTGACATGGCTTAGGATGCCCACACTGCATTACTGGTGTGCCCGAGTTCAGTCTTCCTCCCACTTCCTATTCCAGCTTCCTGCGCGTGTGCACCCTAGGAGGCAGCAGGTAGTGGGTTCCAGGAGCTGGGTCCCTGCTACCCACATTGACTACCTGTGCTGAGTTTCAGCCTCCTGACTTTCACCCTGCCCAGTCCTGGCTGTTGTAAGCATTTGCAGAATGTCTAGCAGATGGAAAATCTGTCTTTGTCTGTCCCTATCTGCCTTTCAAACAAAATGAAAACAAATATAAAAACTTATAAAAACAACTATAAGTATTTAAATTACTCTAATAACGAGTGCATAGAAAAGAATGCTTAAATACCTTGCTGGCACACAAACAGTCATGGGCAACCATGAACATACCCATTCATTAAAGAAAAAGAACAATTTCATTAGTTTCGAATTTCCTTGCTTGCTCCTCTGCAACTCTATTCCCTCATCCCCACTTGGAAGTGAGCACCATCCTGCATTTTTGACTTACGGTGCTTTGCTTTTCCTTGCAGTTTTATCTCACCCTTGCATTCCTCAGCAATTTAGTGTTTGCTTTCCACGTTCCTGACGTTTATACAAATGAATTATATTGTTGGCACTCATCTGAGATTTCTCCTGCTCTTGCAGTGTGCTTTGCTTCATGCACATCTTTGTTCAACCCGTAATTCCTTCACTTTCACTTACGGTGCCCACGGCAGACACAGATCATTATTTATTCAGATGCTCTACGTTGAGCTGCTCATCGCCTGTTTCTGTGATCCTCTTTGTCTCATTTTTCCTTTATTGTGGATCAAATTCTTCACTGCTTTCATCCTTCCCTCCACTGATAGAAAAGTTAAATAAATTTCCGTATTCCATTGTTTACTGCATAGATTGAAAAACATGTGACTAACCCAAAATCTCAAGTTTGTCAATGCTTTTCCCCTCCACAAGAAGAGTCTTGGAACAAATGACTTCCAGTCACCCCTTCACTGACCCAGTTTTCCTGGCAGTAGCTTACTCCTCAGAATGTCTTCATACAGCTTACGTTCTCTTCGTGATGTTGATCTAACATGATGGTGCTATCCTCATTTACAGAATGATTTATGCCAGTGGAGTCTGCGTTCACAGGTTTTCCTCTCAGCGTGATACACCTATTGTTCCTTTGCCCTCGGCTTCCACTGCTGTCAGGACACCGCAGCCGTTTCATCTCTCTGTTGGTTGTCCATTCTTTCTCTTCTGAAAATTTTAAGAACTTCTATTGGGTTTTCTGCCATTTCTCTATGATATAAGGATCTTTATATCTGTTCTGCTTAGATTCCTGCAAGTGGGGGGATTCACGTCTGTCAAAAGTTCCTGAAGATTCTGTCACCTTCCGTTAAACATGACCTCTATTGTGTCACGTCACACACCCCACCCTGCCCGGCCGCCCTGTGATTTGGTGGGTAGTGTGAGTTCCCATTCTGTCTCAGGGCCTTGTGTCCACACATTCCCATCTGCGGATTTTCTGGGCTGCATTCATTTTTTAATTTATTTTTAATTTTTTTATTTTCTGCCAAGCAGAGTTAGACAATGAGAGAGAGAGACACAGAGAGAGTTACAGACAGTGAGAGAGAGACAGAGAGAAAGGTCTTCCTTCCGTTGGTTCACTCCCCTAATGGCCGCCACAGCCAGCACTGCGCCGATCCGAAGCCAGGAGCCAGGTGCTTCCTCCTGGTCTCCCATGCGGGTGCAGGGCCCAAGCACTTGGGCCATCCTCCACTGCCTTCCCAGGCCACAGCAGAGAGCTGGACTGGAAGAGGAGCAGCTAGGACTAGAACCCAGTGCCCATATGGGATGCCAGCGCCGCAGGCGGAGGATTAACCAAGTGAGCCACTGCGCTGGCCCCTAATCTATGTTTTTAAGAGCTCACATTTCCTAGAAATTAATCTGGGAAGCTGATTGAGAGAGCTCAGCTCTGGGATCCTCCTGATGTTCAAGGACTGTGCAGTTGTGGGTTCAATGGTGTTCAAGAGCGTCCAGATGGCCCGGGCGGTTTGCGTGGGAGCTGTGGCTGCTCGTGGCTACCCAGCATCGGGAGGCTCCATCTCTCTCCCCGCAGCCATGAGCTGACACAAATACCTTTTCTCGAGGCTCTTTGGGACCGATGGGTTCCTTTCCTGTTCATCCTCACGTTGGAGACATAACCTTTTAGTGCTCCAAGTTTATGTGGGGGTAAGAGGGAACTTTCCAAGTATGCCCATCCGAGAAGGACCCTGGGCCTGGGCCCTGGCTTCCTGCCTCCTCATGGGATGCAGCCCAGAGCTGAGCTCACCCAGTCGTGCAGAGCGCACCAGGTGGCGTCGCCCTCCCTGCTGCCTCACCTCCCTGCGTTCCTCATGCCACTAGCTTCTTCACCCTCTGACTCGCCCTGATTCTCCTTCTCATGTCAATCCTTGGAAAGGATTTAAAAAATATTTATCTGTCATATTGCCAGAAGCAGAAGCCAGATGGTGATTTTAAAAAACAAATAGGATCCAACAATTAGAAAACACTTCGAGATAAACACAGGGGCATCACCCTCAACACGCCGCTGCTTAGCCCTTTGGAGGGGCCCTGAGGACAGGCCCTCTGCTGAGCAGCTGGGAAAGGCTTCAGTGACCGCCAGGCAGCTGGCTTAACTTTCCTGAGGCTGTCTGTGTGTTTAAAGCAAGTTTAAATTCTTCTATCATCCAGATCTCAAACAATAAAGAGAAGGCTATTAATGGCATGCAGGGCAGGAAAACCAGAAACAGCACATGTGTCACCAGTAACCTGTGCCAGTGTCTCCCGCCTGTGAGCCCGGAGTGTGTGCCCCAGCACCAGAGCTCTTCTACACACACACACACGTGGCGGCGACAGGTGAAGGTCAAGGACTGACCCCTTTGGGGTCACTTGTGATTCGAGGAATCAGAAGGCTGAGTTTAGTTTGAAGGATCATCTGAGTAGGCCCTGCCTTGCCCGGGGCAGGCTGAGCAGTGGACACTCCAACCTAGAACTCACATGTTCTTTAGTCTCTGTTTTGATTGGTCCTGCTCTCCCAAGGCAGGAGCGTGGCAAGTGGGGCTTGGCGCTCACTGACATACTTCCATCAGAAATCCTGCACAAAAGTCCTTCTGGAATACGTACTGGCTCGATCTTATTAATGGTGTCAAAATTAGACAATACTAAACATCAAAATATTCTTCTTAGTAGCTTATATTAACCCAAACAAAACTACCTTTGATTTGTGATAATATACTTACTGTCTCAACTCTTAACTTGTAAGAATGACTTTTTTTATCACAAGCAGAGAAAATTCCGACAATGTTCTATTTTCAAGAAGTCACAGTGAAAGTCAAGTGGGCATCGAGGTCAACCCAGGGTCAGGGGCCACGTGGGAAGTTGCCCTGGTGGTTTTTGCTAGGCAGCTGAAACGGACGGCAACAAGATGAGACCGAGCCAACAGAGGGAAGGTGGCTGGTGGTGCATCACAAGGTTGATTATTTTACAAATAGGAGGACATAGCAACAAATAGATATATAGTGGACATGGGAAACAGGTTTCTCACTGACAGAGAGACTTACAAATATGAATGAGGGAAGGCAACAGTGGAGTCTAGCTGGGCTGGCATTGGAAGTATTGATGTAAACTCATGGTCTGGGGGTGAGGAACATCCAACCTGCGGGCCATGTTGGGTCCACAAAATCATTTTGCCTGCAAAGGCAACCCTAGGTGGGACTCAAAAGTCCATAAATCCATATAGCAGAACAATTCTTTTGCTTATGTATGGCCCACAAATAGTGTTATAAATATCCAAATGGGCCTTGGCAGAAAACAGGTTCCCAGGCCTGGAATCAGACACAGACGTAGGAACATGTGCACCCAGACGTGTTTCTTACTGTTGTTCCCTCAGAGAATCTGCAAGCAGCAGAACCCGGTAGCAAGGAGCACATTTCACTCCCACGTCTTGGTGTCTAAATGCAATCACCACTAAAGCAAACCAAGGCTCTTTGAAGAAACAGCTTCAGGCCTCACCCAGGGGTGGGCAGGGCAAGAATAGAATAGCTGGGAGCATCTGATACCAGGGAGTGAAGCGGCACTCACAGAGTCAGGCGCTTTGAAAAGGAGCACAGACGCTGGGCTCAAGAAGTGCTTACGGTCAGATCTGGGACGTTCTGAGTGCGAAAATAAATAATGACAGTAACAGAGAATGGCTCTATTTATTCAGTGGAATCCATGAGTCCACACTTTTTAAAAGTGAACAAACAAATGGAGAAAAGAGAAAACTCTTCCTTAAACAGTTTCAACTAAAAAATGTAAAAGAAATAATGGAACCGGGAAATTTTCATTTAGCAATCAACACGGCACTCAGTCAGGAAGAAAACATCAGCACATGCCAGTGCAAGTGGGTGAAACACAGAAAAACACTAGGGTATTGCCATAGTCTCGGAGAATTTCATCACAAAATATTGACCAATTTTAAAAGAAAACAGGGCAACTTGATGGTGGGTAAAGCTTTCAAACACCACCTTACTCAAACGTCAGATTGAGGGAGGGCACTGATTGTGAATTGGTAGCTTGCAGGGGCAAGAATGCATGCTAACCCTGTTAACAACCTTGCTACAAACTCATAGTCAGGGCAGTCCCAGGAAACAGACGAACCCAGACCCAGGGGCAGCACTGAAATGATTGGCCTGCCATCGTTATCGATGCTGAGGACAGGCAGGTCAAGGAAAGCCCCAAGAACTGTTGTGAGGCCAAGTTTGCCAAGGACAGAGGTCAGCTCTGGGCAGTGGGGGCTCCGGCTTGAAGGCCCTGCCCCTGGGACCTGCGAGGACATCTGGGAGTTGCTTGCACTGTTCTTGTGATTTTTCAGCAATAGTAAATACATTGGTGATAACAGGGGATTCAACACTTCACAGAAAGTTCTACCTCCAACTAGAAAATGGAAGTTTGCACAAGATTGTTGTTCCCATTAGCCCACACTCGGAAAACATGAGATGTGTAAAAATGTATGTCGTTTTTTAATGCTATTGGATGGTAATGAAGGAATATATAAGAAATCAAAGTGACTCAGGTTGTAGAGAAGAACAAGCCTTCGGCAAAAGAGACAGCATCTGGAAAGAAGGACTCAATGGGCTTCGAGAGGGACAGCGGGCTCCTGGACACAGCAAAGGGGATTGACCCAGACAAGACGGCCAGTCGTCAGCAGGGCCCAGGCTGAGGCGGGGAGGGCAGGAAGGCTGGAGAAACAGTCGGACAGAACGGCAGCAGAGGGCTAGGCACCATGAGGACCCACACGCAGGCTACTGCAGTTTCCAAGGAGAGGAGCAAGGGCGTCTGGCAGAGGAACATCTGGAAACGGGTAAACATTCCAAACCGGATTAGGACAGGAACTCAGTATCCAAGGCCAGGAAGCCCCAAGGGACAAAATGCCATCACCCAAGGAAACCTGAGAAAATGACCTGTGAAAGCCAGCCAGAGGCAAGCCAGATACTGCTACGATTTTCCAGAGGACAATGATGCTCCTCCTCTCATCAGAGACACTGGAAGTCAAGGGGCAAAGTCCCACAAAGAGGACCCCCTCGTGACACTGGGCAGGAATGTTCTGGGATTCGAAGACTCAATATACTGAAGATGTCAGTCTTCCTAATGCATCTGCAGATTTAACAAAATCACAATCTCAAATACCATGAGACCATTTGACAAAATTTGGCAAGCTGATTCTAAAATTTATATGAAAATGAATAAAAATGTATATGAAATATGCAAAAATAATAACAACAACAGATCTGGAGAACTAAAGCTACCTTAATTCAAAAATTACTAGAAAGGCACAATGAAGAAGGCCAAGTGGTGCTTGAATAAGGAGAGCTACAGAACACTGAGGGAGTCCAGAAACAGATTTGTACCGAATGGCTCCCAAACTTTTGAAAGACAGCTTTATTAAAGTATAACTGCCAAGCAATAACCTAAACCTATCCAAAGTGCAAAATTTGAAATGTTCTGGCCTACATGTACACCCATGAAACCACACTGGAACCAAGACAACAAGCATGCTAGTCAGGACCCCCCATTCTCCCACGGGACCCTCTTTCCTGTACCATGCACCAAAGGCGAAGCTGCTTTTTGTCCTCATTTTGCATTTTCTATAATTTTATGTAAATGGGTGAGGGGATTTTTACCCGACTCCTGGGGTCTGTGTGGTGACTCCACGCCTCTTGCCCCCACCACACTCTTCCTCTCAGAAACGAATCCACAGCACATGTGAATAGCAGATCCTCTTGCTTTGTGTGGCTTGCTTCTCTCTCACCATACCTGGGATTCACTTGCACTATAATTTAAGGCAACGGACGTCAGCTTCATAAAAGTTTGCCACATGTTAACAGTTCACCCATCTTTATTGCTGAGTAGAATTCTACTATATGGAGATACGTAAAGTTTGTCTACTCATTCAATGGTTGATGAATGTGTGAGTTGTGCCTAATATATTATCATTTCAATAAATCTGCTACAAAAAAACTCACATACAAGAACTTGTCTGGACCTATGCTTTCATTTCTCTTGGATAAGTACTTGGGATTGAATTGGCTGGACCGCATGGTAGAAGATGTTGACTTTAAAAGAAATTGCCGAACTCTTCTCCCAAATGGTTTTGCCATTTTACATCCCCATCAGCAGCCCATGAATGTTGTGGTTCCCCCATATCTTGGCCAACACCTGCTGTGGTCATTCTCTTCAATGTTAACCATTTAAATACCTGTGCTGGTGGATATCCTCACAGCTTTAATCTAAGCTTCCTGATAACTAATGGTCTTAATGACTTTCTTATGCATTATTTGCAACCCCTATTCATTTATCCAAAAGAAATGGAATCTTAGGCCTGGGCTGTGGAATAGCAGGTAAAGCCACCGCCTGCAGTGCTGGCATCCCATATAGGTGCCAGTTCTAGTCCTGGGTGCTCCACTTCTGACCCAGCTCTCTGCTATGGCCTGGGAAAGCAGTAGAAGATGGCCCAAGTCCTTGGGCCTCTGCACCTGCATGGGAGACCTGGAAGAAGCTCCTGGATCCTGGCTTTGGATTGGCCCAGTTCCAACCATTGTTGCTATCTGGAGAGTGAACCAGCCGATAGAAGACCTATCTCTCTGCCTCTCCTTCTCTGTAATTCTGCCGTTCAAGTGAAAAAAAAATGCATCTTAAAAACAAACAAAAATGGAATATGACATCCACAAAAGGGCATGTGTATATATATATATATATATATATATATATATATATATATATAAAAAAACAGGAGCTTTGTGCAAAATAGTCACCAATGAAAACAATGCTAATGTGTCTCACCAAGAGTCCCTGAAAAGCTGGGATACAGTCCTACAAAGAGATCTTAACAGCAATGAACACAAACAAGTGATTTACCCAACTATGTGGATGCAACTCAACTGAAAGAAGGCAATGTCAACTGAAATGTCAATGAAAGAAGCCAGACAGGAAATAGAGGTCTATCCATGTCAAGTTCAAGAATAGCTGGAGCTAACCCAAGTGGCTAGCCCACAGCAGAGCTCGCCTCTGGGTCAGGGGTGGAGAAAGGTACCCCGGGTCACGCTGCAGAGTGAAAATGTTCTGTGCCCTGATTAGAATGATGGTGCAAACACTCGCTGAGAACCGTTGTCAAAGATCTGCACATTTCATGCTGTGTAATGCTACTTAAATTTAGAAATAACCCACATTCAAGGCATATTTTTCCCACCAACACACTTATCACCCAAAGAAACTTGAGAAACTTCTATTTCTCCCACATCCTCACCAGCAATCCTGGGCTACACCCAGAGTAGGTGGTTGGTGGTGGTTCTGGGCGGGGGGTGGGGGGCGTGGGGGGCGTGGGGGGCTCAGGTGAGCACCTGTTCTCTGGTCTTGAGTGATGGCACCTGCACAGCAGAAACTTAGAGGACAGTGGTGGTGGGGAGAGGGGGTCTGGTGTGGTCTAGAGACGCCCACGCCGTGGAAGGGCTTCTAAAGCCAGAGGTGACACCGGACAATGCAGGCAGGCCCTCTGTTCTGGGTTTGCAGCCAGGGCTGGCTCCCGGGTGCGTGGCTGCTACAGCAATGCGTGGCCCCTGCACTTGAGGTTTAATGGCCTGGGGCTGTTGCCTTGAAATTCTCTTTGAATGTGTGTTCTACCTGAGCAGCCCTATGGGACAGTGAAGAATGTTCCGGGGGCCTAAAGCCTTGGCTCACAAGTACTCCAGACTCCCGCCGCCTCCTCAGCTCCCCAGCACGGCCCTCTGCTGCCCGCTTCCCACCCCCACGTGTCCTGGATGGCTTCCCCCAGTCCCCTCTCTACCTTGGGCAGCAATCGGGTCTCTGCCACTGCTCTCTACCTCTGGCACAGATGAGCCGGGATGTGAGCAGGCGGCTGGCTGCACCCAGACCACCCGCCCCGACTGGCGGCACGGTGGTATAGCTGGGGGCCTCTGGCTCACCTTTGAGTCAGGCTCAGACATCTCTCCGGTGCAGGGGCTGTGATCACTCGCGGGGTGGTGGGCTCACAGGGGAATGACTCCCTCATCCCTGGCTGGGGTCGGGCATTTTGCTTTCCAGTGGGCAGTCCCGGCTACAGCCACGGTGGGGAAGACGCCTCTGCTGGCGCTCTGCGTGTTCCCTCTCACGTGACCGCGCCTGTGGGATACACACACCCCATCTGCCGAGCCCTCCACCTGCCCTCCTGGTGTGCATTCTACGAGGTGACCACGGCCCTCACTGTGGGCCACGCTGGCAAGCCGCTGCAGAAGTAGAGCCACACCTGACCCCGGAAAGGATCCCTGAACGCTGCTTCTGCGAGACAAGCAGCCCACCCTGCCATCGTGAGTGATGGGGCGTAAGGGACAGAGGCGGGAGACACGGCGGGAGCTCCTCTGAGTGGGCATCACGCTCATTCATCCCCCCCATCCATTCAAGTGCTGCCTGAGCACCGCTGTGTGCCAGCCTCTACTCCATGTGCTACAGACAGCGCTGAACCGATCAGACACGAGTGCCTGCCCGTGCGGGCGTACGTCTGAGTGCAGGAGACAGACTGAAATGACAAACGTTCTGACACGTCGACAGGGAAGAGGGACAGGTGTGTGATGCAGCTGTTAGGGTTCTACCCGCATCCCATAGTGGAGTGCCTGGGTTCTAGTCCCGGCTCTGCTTCCAATCCAGCATCCTGCTAATACACGCCCTGGAAGGCAGCAGGTGACGGACAGGTCAAGGACTTGGGCCCCCACCACATGTGTGGGACATTCAGATTGAGTTTTGGGCTTCTGGCTTTGCTCTGGCCCGGTCTTGGATGTCGTGGACATTTGGGGGAGTGGAATATCTCTTTGTCTTTGTCTCCATCTTGCAGTGTTTCAGATAAAGAGAAAGCAGTAAGGGGAGATGAGGAGTGACAGGGCGGGGGTGATTTAGATAAGGTGGTTAGGAAGGCCTCTTGGAGGAGGTGGCCTTTCAACAGGGCCTTCAGCCAGAGCGGACTGAGGCCAGGCCACGGGCCAAGGCTCCAGGGTGGGAGTGAATCATGTTTTCGAGGAAGAGCAAAGGCGTGGCTGGAATGAGGGAGGGAAGAGGGGCAAGGCCTGGAGAGCTTGGGGGGTGGCTGGGGACAGAGCCTGCGGGGCTGCACAGGGGACGCTGGCTGCACGCTCAGTGCGGCGACAGCCACCATGAGCAGGACAGGGGTCCTGAGGTGATGTGCATTCTGACGAAGGCTGCTCACCGAGAACTCACGGGACCTTCTGAGAGGAGAGGCAGAGAGACAGCACTGGAGGCGGCTGCTGTCTTCTAAGCGAGCAACGCTGGTGGCCCGGCCAAGGAGGCCCGGGACGCATTTCAAGCAGGCGTGCTGGCGAGAGGGTGATTACTAGGGAAGGCGAATGCTGTTTACCATTCACTAAATGAGGGAGAAATGGGACACAACCAGATATGGGGCAAAAAAAAAAAAAAAAAAAAAATACCCAAGAGATGGGGTGGCTGGTGCAACCTGGGATGCCCACGTCCCTTAGAACACGGTGCACATCCTGGCTCTACTTCTGGTTCCAGCTTCCGGCTAATGCAGACCCTCAGAGGCAGCAGGCAACGGCTCCAAGGCTTGTGGTCCCCGCTCCCACGTGGCAGGCCTGGACCGAGTTCCGGCTCGGCCCAACCCTGGCTGGTGCTGTTATCTGGGGGAGTGAGCCAGGTCTGGAAGATCTTTTTCTGGCTCTGCCTTTCAAGTAAAATGAATATAAATACAAAAAAAAAAAAAATTAAATAAAGAGAGTTGTTTCCGCTGCATTAGGCATGGGATGCCTCTCAGGTCTTCACTGGGGGAGCTTCAAAAGGCAGTGGCTGGGGGCTGCTGACGCAGATGGGGCAGGTGTGAAAGCCCCAGGAGCAAGGGCAGGCAGCTCAGAACGCCACCCTCGACCACGAGCGGGCACGGACACTGTGAAATGGAACAGTTCCACCTGTTCGTCAGAAGCTATCCGTGCCATCCGAAAAGGATGCATTTACTGGGACATTCTGCTTAGGAAGATGTCCAGCCAAATGCCTTTCACCTTCTCTCATGTGTTCCTGGCGCTGAATCTGCTGCTTAGAAACAGCACCCGATTCCCCCTGGCCGAGGCTGCTGTCCTAACGAATGAGGCCCCGAGTCTGGCACTTTGGGGAGCGTGAGGCTCAAGGAACAAGGAACAGGTCAGAGCTGCAGCTCCGTGCACAGCCGGGCCCCTGTTTGCAAGTTTCCCTCAGACAGGGGGGCCGGCGCTGTGGCGCAGTGGGTTAATGCCGTGCCCTGAAGCGCCGGCATCCCATATGGGTGCCGGTTGGAGACCCGGCTGCTCCACTTCCCGTCCAGCTCTCTGATATGGCCTGGGAAAGCAGTAGAGGATGGCTCAAGTCCTTGGGCCCCTGCATCCATGTAGGAGACCTGGAAGAAGCGCCTGGCTCCTGGCTTCAGATTGGCACAGCTCTGGCCATTGCGGCCATCTGGGGAGTGAACCATCGGATGGAAGACCTCTCTCTCTCTGTCTCTAACTCTCCTCTCTGTGTGTAACACTGACTTTCAAATAAATAAATAAATATTAAAAAAAAAAAGTTTCTCTCAGACGGCTGCCGCCTGGGGCAGTGGACTAGAAAGGGCCGCTCCCCTGCTGTGTCTGTCCCACACGCCTGGAGCTGCCTCGCGGCTTTGCTTTTGGATTGCACAAAGTAACGTGCCACTTGGCTCCTGGCCATGCCTACCACCCCGTGTGTGACTGCCCTGCCGGGGGGAGGCAGCAGCCCTGCGCTGGGTCTTGTGCCACCACCGGCATTCGCTGGCATCAGCAGAAACTCCAGTGCATCTGGGCGGCACCTCGGCGCTCCTGTCTGCATCCCACGAGCCGGGGCTTGCACTTCTCCCTCCCGGGGAAGCCCCTGCCTCGCTGGCTCTGGCGTTTCTCGTGCTCCATCCTAAGGCACCTCAGGCGCTCTCTGTGGAAGCGGTGGAACCCCAGAGGCTGGGTGGGGGAGCGGGCTGCCCAGTCCTTGGTGCTGGCTTTGCAACTGGGAGAGCTGAAGGGGGCAGCAGGGGGACAGCGGGAAGGTGCAGGTGGCATCCCGACAGTGACGGGGTGATGGTGGGGAGGCGATGGAAGTGGTGGTTAACAGCGGTGAGAGGGGATGCTGGTGGCAAGGAGAGAAGTGGTTGGAACCCGGCCTGCTTTCTCATGGCAGAACACTCACTGCACGCGCCAAGGCTGGCTGTGCCGGTGCCAGCTGTGCCCTCAGCACACAGGGCGGCACGTGGACGTTGCGGACGGGGGTTGAGCAGTGGCTCTGCTTCTGGTGGCCAACCGGCTCCCCACCAGGTGCCACTGCGTGCTTCAGGGCAAAGAGCACCAGCCCCACGCTGAGCCACGCCTGCCTGTGGCACAGGCCAGGGCTCTCTCTGGAGAGACAGCATCTGCCTGCTGCCACCAGAGGGCGCACCTGGGCCCGTGATTGCAGGGGGCGTCTCAGCTGCTCAGGCTGGGTGCACGCCCAGCACTGGCTTAGAGCAATTCCACTGCCCATGGTTTCGAGAGGCAGCTGTGGCCGTGCGGGAGGCCAGGTCAGGAAACATCAGGGGACAGTCACGTCAGAGGGACAGGGACAGCCTGTGGGCCAGCTGACACTGAACTAGGGAGACAGACAACTCAGCGCTGTTTTGGAGACGCCGGAGCAAGAGAGATGGTGTTTTTTATCCAACACGCTGAAGACAAGGAGAAGCCACCTTTCTGTGAGCTCTGAGTTTTCCTGGCAGTCGCTGAGATTATGACCCCAGAGGCACCTGGCGCCCTGGGTTTGCTGTCGCGTTTTGTCTCCCATTCATGGTGTTCAAGCACTGAAGGGCAGGCGGCCAGGTCCAGGATAAGGCACCGTGGCTCATCTCGGCTGCTGCGGTTGGGGGATTAGCCTGGATGTCCCCAAGGCCTGTGTGCTAAAGGTTTAGTCCCTGGAGGGTGCCAATGGGCGGTGGACTGCAGGAGGCAGGAATTGGGGGGCGAGCCTCAGGTCGCTGGGGTGGGAAGGTGGGGTCTGCTGTGAAAGGCTGAGGCTGGCTTGGTGCAGTGTCGCTGTCTGTCTGTCTCTTTCTCGGGCCTCCCTGGCTGGCCACGTCATCCCTCCCCAGCACGTATGCCCCCACTGCTACCCGCGGCCCTCACAGAGACCCAGCCAAAGGACTTGAACCTCCAAAACGGTGAGCCAACACAAACCCCTTTCCTTTTTGTTCTGGTGACAAAAGGCTGACTACTGCACAGGCCAAAGGAAGCTCCGCATGGCTGGGAAGGGGCCGGTGATGCCGCTGTCCCCCAGGCATTCCCACAACCCGGCTTGCTTCTGAACACCACCAAAGGGGAGGAGCACAGGTTCGGGAGCTTAGCGATCTTTAGCTCTGCACCTGGAACATGGGAGCACACAGCTCCTCTGGAGGCCAGCGGCAGGGAACACGGTGCACGTGGGTGCAGGAGACGGAAAGTCTTCTCACCCTTGCCACAGAACAGGTGGCCTCACTAAAAAAGAAACTTGTATATACAAAAGCTTCTTCACATTTAGCTAAAGCCCAGGTGGGTTCCAGGAGCTCCTCTCTAGGTCTTTGGACAGTCCAGCCCCACGTGGTCTCCCCCTACAGCAGGAAACCCAGGGGGAGGCTGCTGGAGCCTGACACGCGTGACACAGGCCCATCCCCAGCTGGGGGAGCCATTAGGCCGCACACCCAGGCCCGGGGAAGGCGGCAGGTTTAGCAACGGTCCACAGCAGGCGCTGTGCTGAGGCAGTGAGAAGGAGACATAGGAAAAGCTGTTTTGGATGCGAGTCCAGACGGCTCAGCAGAAAACACAGCAGAGTGCTCAGCAGCTCTGCAAAGGAAGATTTAAGGCCCAAGTGACCTCCTAAGACTCCAGCGACATCCGCATCCCCGCTGCGGGGAGACGCATCTCTTTGAACGTCCCTTCCGGCTCCTCTCCGAAACTAGACCTGTGAACCTCTAATTAAAGCACTGGCTGACTCCCTCGTGGGTACTTTCGCATGCTTGCTCTAGATTGGGCACCAAGTCCCGGACACAGCAGGAGACACGGAGTCTGTCCTCAGACCTTAGGGTCCAGGTCATGGCTGCCATATCCGGCTGCGTGGTATGCGGACTGCACAGTCAGCTCAGTGATGGGTGAAATCTATGCACATACTGCTTGGGGCTGAATGCGCCTGGATTAAGGACTCCAACTTTCTTTGCATAATGATGCCAATCACCTGCCCTGCCAAGAAGCCACAGGGCTCTGCTGACCCCCAGGGTGCTTTATCCTGATTGATGCAAGGCTCCCAAGCTGGCATGGGCCCGGGTTAGATGGACGTCACCCACGTCCAGGGCGGTGGCTGCTGCACCAGCCTCTCCACACCCTGCAGGAGAGGGAAGAGAGCTATGTCTGGCACCAGCAGGGTCGTGGAGATGGCAGGCCTCAAGGAGAGGCGTCAGAGAGGAGAGCACCTGTTTTTGAAGGTGGAGTGAGGGGAGGGGAAGTGGCAGTAACACAGGTGGCTCGGGACCCCCTCTGCCAAGAGTCGCGGTCCAGAGGAGGTGGGGTGGACCAGCTCTGGCTTCCCCTGTAGCTCTCGCCACCCCCGATCGGCCCAGCATCTCTGAGAGTGCACTGCAATCCTGAAAGCAGTTGTATCTCCCAGTGAGAAACTCCGAGACAGGGCACGAGCTGCAGGGACAGCGAGTGTGGTGCCCTACATCTGGCCGAGGGAGGATGCGAGGGGGCAGAGCGGGGCTGGCAGCCTGAGGCTGTGAGAGAGGCAGGTGCATCTTCTCGCGCTGCCCAGCAGCTCTGCGGCCCGGGGCCTCCTGCACAGCGGGCCCTGGGTCTGCGTGGGGCTCCGGGAAGCTGGGCAGCACGGTCAACCCTGCCAGGTCCACTGCTCCCTGAAGGGAGAATGTCCCGAGGTTGGTCTCTAGACAGGACCGTCAGGAAGAGACTCACAGCTCCCACAGCCAGTTAGCCACAGCGGGCCGTGAGCCGGGCCATGGCTTACAGGCACTGTGACTCCTGCACGGTGGGGCTGTGGGTGGCTGGGCAGGCAGGGGTGGCGAGAGGGGAGCAGCCTCTGCCTGGAGGTGCGGGGCTCCACACTGCAGTCCCTGCTCCTGGAGACGGGCTGCACAACACCACAAGTGCTCCAACACGCTCATGCCACCGCAGCCGAGAGCCGAAACCCAGGCTCACACATCCTCCCCATCCAACGTTCAGCCCCAGTCCTAGAAGGATCAGGTGGACACGTCAACTTCTGAAACAACCTCTTAGTCTCAGTGTGTCTTACGGTCTCAGTGCTTGGTCTCTCAAACACCCAAAGGCCCAGGGAACATCTGGCTTTATGGAACCTGCAAATACAACAAGTCACAACAGTGGACTTCCTCCCTGTGGGCCAGCTCCCCTGCTCCTCCAGACCACCCCAGCGAGGCCACCGGAGGCGAGTGCTCAGGCTTGCCAAGTCCCACCCCTGCTTCTGCCCTGACCAGCTGTGTGACCTCATACCAGCCACTTCACCTCTCTGGGCCCCAGTTCCGGTAGCTACAGAGCACAGGAACCACCCAGTATTTCCTTCAAGGTGGGAGATGGCTCGTGGGCGGCTCCCAGCGTGGTATGGGCCACTAGCTTGGGAACTGGAAGGGTTCCTTGTTCCATCACTCCCTGTACACACACTCTCCTCTCAAAGAGGAACCCAGGAGCCAGCGGGGATGGAGCGCCTTCCGGCTGGGACAATGCAGCTGTCCATTGCAGGGGCTTGTCCTTTCAGCCTGTGGGCCACTGCCTTTTCTAGGCCGCCCAGGCTTAGAGACATACACTGGATGTGTCCAACACCCGTGTGTGTGTATGTGTGCATGCACGCGTGTCAGCCGCAGGCCTCCTGCGCGCGGGGGGGGGGGGATGCCGCACGTAGCAGGTGTGCTCGGGGCTCCGTGTGGGGCCTGGGAACGTGACTGCGTAGCACAGCTCCTGTGGTCAGGGCAGCCACGTCTCTGGCTGAGCAGCCCTGCGCTGTGGGGCTGCGTTCTTACAGGCCACGTGGCTCTGGAGAACTGTGGAGCCTGCGTCTCTCTGGGGAGGTGCATGGGATCTTTGCTTTCCGTGATGGAATCTTCTGGAAAACTGAGCATGACCAGAGTGCAAGCCACCTGGGGAGGTGGTTAATTCAGGGGCTCTCTAGAGTCTCTAATGGGAGAAGCAGCATCCAATAAAGACTGACAGCGACTTCGGGTAGCTGAGACCATAAGAGACACGTGCACACCCAAGGTGGCAGGAGGGTACTGCAAGCTGATGAGTTTGGAGTGGATGCAAATTGTCCCTGTAATGGCGTCAGTCTCACATGTTTGTACTTTGAAAGCAACGGAGTGTTCTAGAGGGCCTGCAGCCCACACGTGCGCATGTGTCAGGGATTTGGTCCCTGCACCTGGGTACAGCAGACAGGTGACGTCATCTGCCACTTTCCTTGTGGCGGAAGGGCCTGCTGTGCCATCGGGGCTGTGACCTCACTCTGGCTTGTCCCAGGGGCCCTGAGCCACCACTTCCTGAGCTCACCCTGTTGTGGACTCTGCTGGCTCCAGGGCCTTGCTTGACAGGTTTCAGAGAGCACCCTGCCTTGAGCCCACCTCCCAGGAAGCACGGAGGGTGGGTTCAGGCGGGGCAGGTCTGTTCTGGGCCCCAGCTGACTACAGTGAGACCTGTGGCTGAGGCTTGGAGGCAGCCGTGAAGCCCCCAGCGCTGAGCATCAGGCCCCCCAGACAGGTGAAGCCACAGCCCAGGGCCACAGCCAGGGCTCCCACCTCCCCTCTGCAGGAGCGGCCCCACCCTCAGCTCTAACTCCAGCTGCCCCCTCTCTCAAGGGCCGCCAACCTTGACATCTCACAGGGTGGGCTGTGTTGGTCCCATTTCACAGGGAGGGAGGCAGGCAGAGAGAGGCTTTGGACAGCGACTGCATCTAGTGCTGCCAACCTCCCACCCCAGGGGTAATGGGGGAGGAACAGCGCCAGCCGTGACAGTCAAGGTCAGGAGAAGGGGTCGGTCAAGGACGGGGCTACCTGAAAGCTCCTTCTCCTTCCAGAACCTACGCGTCCAACGCCCAAGGACATCCAGGCCCCTGGGGTTCACTGTGCTAGGGTCTCTGGGTGGCCTGCAGGAAGGACCAAGCGCAGCAAGTCAGGAACCGCTTCCCTGCACGGCGTCTGCTCTCGGCACAGGCTCCCCACTGCCCGGGGCCTCCTGAGGCCACCAGTACACTCCACACCGAGTCGCAGCTCAATTACAGGCTCAGGGCCCCTCTCTGCCCCTGCAGGTTAAGGGGGTCGGCATCACGGCTCCCACTTGGGGATTTCCGCATCTCTGATTATTGATTACTGGCAAGACCATGAGCACTGGAGGCCAGAGCTGTAATGAGAACTCCTGGTTAGTGCCGAGACAGCCTGCCCAGCCACGGGGACACAGAGCGCGGGGGAAACAGGCGCTGCGATTTCTCCTTGTCCGGGCAATTTCCACACCCGGCACAGAGAGCCGCCCGGGTGTGCGATGCAAGTTAGCGGTGAGATCCTCACGTGGGGACCAAGTTTGCAGGAGGAGAAAGAAACGCTCGGGGAAAACCAATTTAGTTAATTGTCTCCGTATCACCTGCTGCCCCTGCGGACGCCAAGTTCCAGTCTCGCTCTGCCGCCCAGTCTTGCTCCAGTTGGAGTGGCCCTGTGGGGCGGGTCTTGTCGCTTCTGCATTCAGTGCGCCATCTCCCACAGGTTGGGCTTAATGGGAAAGTGACATTTGCAAAGGGTTCGAGGAGTGGCCCCAGGATAGTGATGCTTGTTGCCATGGAAATGAATATGAATTCTCCAGTTCATCGCTGCTGTCTCAGCAGGACCTGCGAGAGGAAGGGCTGAGGCAGAGCCCTCCAAGTTGGGTTACAGAGTTACCACCACGAGGAGAGGAGGGAGGACTTGAGGCAGGCCTCGGCGCACTGCGTGCATTGCTTTAGCCAAACTCATCATATCGGAATCTCACTCCACAGGACCACAGGCTGCAATACGACTTTGCACAATAAGGGACAGATCCGCTTCTCGCCCTCTTTCTCCTCCCCTCCCTCCTCCCCTCCCTCCCCTCCCTCCCCTCCATAAGTTGCAGCTGTACCTTTCCCCATGCGTGCGCCCGGCGCCCGGTGAAATGAGAGAGCACACGGCCACTTGTTACCCTCTATCCATGACCAAGCCCATAACTGGACGTGCAAGGTCTGGCTGTTCTCTCCCTTTTCAGAATTGGCCCCCGGGCCAGTCTCAGAGGAAAGGGCACTCAGGCAGGCACAACTCCCCAGCACTCCTGCAAAGCCGCGGGGAGCAACAGACGTTCCCAGAAGTCTCAGGTGGGCGCTACTGAAATGCAGTCAGTGGGCAGTGGAGAGGAGAATCAGGAGACGGGGGGCTGTGCATCCCTGGGTCAGAGCTGCAGCACGCAGGGTCTGGGGTCTTCCACAAAGCCCACCTCATGAGGGTGGTATGAGGGCGTGGAGTCTGCTCTCGGCACTGGCTCAGGGAGACACTGGGAAGAGCGTGGTGCTCTGGCTGGGACAAGCATGAGCGCGGCCCCCGTCACCTCACGCTGCAGTTTAATCCCCACCGCGAGGCAGGAAGAGGCTGAAAACGTCCTGTGGCCTTGGTGCTCGGAGCTGGGCACTCTGGCAGGTCCTCAGGGTGCAGCCTCCGTGATGGAACACGGGTGGCTTTCCAAGAGGAGGGGGAGAGACCCGAGGGGAGGCACCCCCCCCCATTCTCACGGGTGACATCCGGCTTGACCTTGGGATGCCGGCAGCAACAAGGCCATCACTGAAGGAGGCCCCTTGACCTTGGCCTAGAATTGTGGGCCAGATAAACCTGTCTTATAGCAAGGCACAGCCTCAGCACAGAAAAACAGACCAACGTAGGGGGCAAAGATGGTTGCTCGTTCATTAGCTTATTTGGCAATTACGCACTGAGCACCTACCACGTGCATGGTCATCCTCGGTGCTGGGGATTCCGCGGTGAACAAGGCAGGCTGCAGATTTCCACTTACTGATTTACTACTCCAGGGCTAAGTGGAAGCCTCTGTGGGTGGGGCGGGATGCGGGGCGGCCGGCTGGGCCACTCCCTGTGAGTACACTCGGTTCAAGTCTATCCCACAGCAACGTGGCAGGCCAGCATCCTTTAGGAACCCTTACGGCGAAGGCCAAGCCACAAACACTAACTCCAGCAATTCTTTATATGCTCCGGAATGGAAAACACTCATCAGGCTCCATCTCATTACAAGGCTCCCCCTGGCCCTGATGCCTCAAGTTGTCACGGAGGCAAAGAGGAATTTCTGCAATTGTAGGGCAAAGAAAAGTCTCGACTCTTCTCTCCATCAATGAGCTAAAAGCCAGAGCTGACATGGTGTGGGTTTAAAACTGGAGCTCACTGGCGTGCACTCATTCCCCAGCAACCTGCAACAGCTGCATAGTCCTCTTTGTTTCGGAAGCAGAGGGCACTGTGCAATTCTGTTCCACCTGCCTGCCCACAGGAATGTCACTCTCTGGCCTGGGGAGTCAGACACCGGGCAGGGGAGGGCACCAGGCTTCAGGTTTTGCAGATGTTCAGAGTATAGCTGAGGATGGAGACTGCGGGTTGGGTCGTCTGTCATGATTTAAGCTTTCCCAATGCTCACAAGCATTCGTGCAGTTTGTGTTCTGATTTACTCATTCTGCAGGTGTTTCTCGCCCACTAAGGTCCAGGCAGAGACCTAAGCCAGTCCTGGAGCTGTGATGGGGTTTGTGCTCTAGTAGGAAAGCTGGGACAATAGTCAGACAGTGAGACCAACAAAGAAGGAAATCAACATGGGAGCCGGCGCTGTGGCGCAGCAGGTAAAGCCTCCGTCTGCAATGCTGGTATCCCATATGGGATAGCCCGGCTGCTCCACTTCCGATCCAGTTCCCTGCTAAATGCACCTGGGAAAGTGGAGGAGCATGGCTCTAGTGCTTGGGCCCCTGCACCCATGTGCGAGACCCTAAAGAAGCTCCTGGCTCCTGGCTTTGGTCTGCCCCAGCCCTGGCCATTGTGGCCATTTGAAGAGCAAACCACTGTTGGAAGATCTCCCCTTCCCCCTTCTACCTCTCCCTCGCTAACTCTGCCTTTCCAATAAATAAATATTAAAAAACAAAAAAGAAACTCAGCACATAGTCAGGAACTCTAGGCAGAGAATGAAAATACACTGATTTGGTTGGTAAAGGCGAGGGAGGCTACTTTGGGTGATCAGGAGGCTGCTTGGAGGAGGTGGCATTTGAAGAGCCAGGAAAGCATCTCGGGCAGGGAGAAGAGCTGAGGTCACGGCTAAGGTGCAGGGTGAGAGGCAGGAGGGCAGAGTGCGGGCGGTGAGCTCAGGCCGCTGCAGGATTCCGAGGGGCCTCAGGACCACGGCAAGGCAGAGGGCTGCACCGGGATGGGGAAGCCCGGCAGGGCCACAGGACCTACGTGGAAAACAGATCACTCTGGCTGCTGCACGCAGTTTGGACTGTAACCGGGCAAAGAGGGGGCAGGAGAGCAGCGAGGGGTTTCTGTGTTTGTCAAAATGAAAGATGAAGGCGGCTCTGGCTGGGGCACGGTGGTGGCGACACAGAGAAATAGACAAGACTCAGGGTGTGTTCTGGAAGGAGAGTTGATAAGACTTGGTTGATGGATGAGATGTGCAGCTGTGGGGGATGGTTAGAAAATAAATGGAATGTTTTTTGGAGAGAATAACTCGACATTTTGGTGTATTGCATGCTAGTCTTCCCCAGTTACATAAACATACATATGTATTGTTATAAAATTGGAATCTGGAAGTAGTTCCACACCGTGCTTTTACACTTAACATTCTTTTTGTGAATATTTCCACAAGCAATAATTTTTAATGGGTGAATAATTTCTCATCAGGTAGAGCCTACTGTAATTTCTTTAACCAACCACTGCTTGACATTTGGGCTGCTTCCAAAATTTCTGCTATCATAAACAAGGCTACAGTAAATATCCCTGTACAGAAGTCTCTGGGCAATTTCAAATTTTTCTTTTTTTTACCCTTGCAATAAACTGTCTGAAGTAGAATCAGAGAGTCAATGGCATTTGTAAAAAGAGAAATGATAAACAGCTGTTGCCAAACTACCTTCCACACACAGCGATGGTACCATTTTATATTCCCACTGAGTACACATGAGAACTCTCATTCCATTCAATCACTGCCAAAACTTATCACTGAAAATTGTCAATTCCATAGCCGAAAAAATGTATGACTGTGATGCGCTTCTTTGAGTTTGCCTTATGTTTATTACCAGTGAAGTTCAGCATCTTTCTAGTGTTTAATGTGTACTTGGTGGCTGGATGGGAATGTGTATGTGTATGCACCCTTTTGATGCTTTTCACAATTTTTTCTGTTAGGATGGGCAGCCCTCTTATTGATTCCTAAGAGCTCTTTATATAGTAAACCCACTCCTAACTACAACTATTTTCCCCCCGGTATTTTGTTTGCCTTAGGATATCTAAAAGTTTAAAGATTTCATGCCACCAAATATGGCAACCATTTCTGTAACTGTGTTTGCTTCTGTTCTTTGGTTTACAAGCGCCTCAGTCCTCTGCAGAACACAAAAGTAGGGTTGGGCATTTGGCTCAGTGGTTACGATGCACGCGTCTAACACCGGAGCACCTGGGATCAATTCCCAGCTCCAGCTCCGATGCTGGCTTCCTGCTCATGTGGACCTGGGAAGCAACAGTGAGGGTTCAAGTCCCTGCCACCCGTGTGGGAGACCCAAATTGAATTCCTGGCTCCTGACTCTGGCCATTCTGGGCATCTGGGGAGTGAACCAGTGGTTGGCAGCTCTCTCTCTCTCTCTCCCTCTCTGCTCTCTAGTAAATAAATAAGCAAACCCACAAAAACATCTACTCATATTTATGATGTTGTGTACTTTATTTAACTTTAAAGTCCCCATTCTCAAGTGATTTCTGCAGAACAGGAAACACCAGTCTCATAAACTATTCTGCGATTCCGGGAACAGCATGTGCTACCGTTCCCTCTCGGAAATGCATGGTGCGCAGTAGCAACGGAGATTCTTTAGCGTCCTGGAACGAGGAAATCTGCTTTCCATACTCTCCCCTGTTTATTAGACTGCAGAGCCCTTCCCCTGTCACTATTACAAATGCTATGCAAGAGCGTCTTGGGACAAGCACCTTAACACAGCCATTGTACCCAAGTGGAACCTAGGATGGCCCCGTGTTTTTATCCCAGAGACTTCATACCCCAGCTCTGACACCTCATCCATGGTCAGTACTGGGTTCCCAGGTCTGAGTCTGGCCTTTCTGATGGGTTCTATTGGTGTGTTAAATTCTCACGGTACAATCACGCCCTTGTTTTCCTTCTGTTCCTTACAGGTCTGGCGGCTGCTGTGTTCCCGGTACATAAAGCTTCACGACCACTGTGTTGTTTTTATGGATGTTATCACCATAAACCCACTTCCTTCTTTCTCACTGCATTCTACTTTGCCTCTCAAAGTGTCACCTTTGCTTTCTTTTGTGTGCTCAGACTAACAGATCTTCGCTCACTCTTCTCCCTGAACCCCTGAGGGCCATTTGGTTTTAAGTGCATGTCTTTTCATTCTGTCATTCATCAAACATTTATTGAGTACTTCCTCCATGCCAAGTTTTAGGCACTGGGGAATCATGGTGATCAGAGAGCAAATACAAGACACCCTCAGAAATCACAGTGCAGGAGGAAAGAAACCACTAACCAACAGTTTAATAAGATCCCCAACCTTAGGCAGGTGCTGTCTGCTTCATTGAAGAGGACAGCATTGTGTGATGACATCACGTGGCCTGGCAGAGCCCTTGTGAAAGACTTTCTAAAGGGAAGGACATTGAGGCTCAGCTCTGAAAGGCGTGTTTGCTGACCACATGGTACTGGTGGTGGGCACTGGGAGAATCCCACATGGAGGCCGGCCTGGGGCAGGAAGGGACTGGCTGCCAGCCAGTGGGGCTGGGACCAGGAGGCCCTCGAAGGGTCACTGCAGTCGCATCCTGCAGCACCCTTTGGGGCTGCTGAGGATCTGGGCCTTTAGGCCACAAGTCCGAAGGGTTTTTAGCAAAGGAACTGCAAGCAGCGATTTGCTCACGACACAGACCGCACACATCTCTTCCCAACTCTGTCCTCCGGCTTCACGGAGTTGCTCAACAGAACCACCAATGGTGGCAGCATTTACACTATGGGAAGTGGCGTGGGCTATAAGTCCGGGCTTCCCCCGAGAGCTGGTTGTTACACACCTAGCTGCATGCCACCGACTGACACCATCTCCAACTGTTCTGTGGAAGCAGTCACTCTGGTATCTGGGTGGAAGAACCGATGCCAGGGGAGCAAGAAGAAAAACAGGGAGAGTGGTTGGAAGTGATGATGAGGGTCTGGTGGAGAAAGCGGTGTGTCTTGAATTGGAGTAGCTAGGGTGGAGGTGGAAAGATGCAAAGACTACGGCCAGAAAGATCAGGTGGTGGGCCGAGCCGCGGAGCCTCAGGATAAAGAGGTGACACTGGCTCTCACCAACAGATGACTGGGGCCTCCATCCACTGAGATACGGGCACAGGATGAAGAGCAGCCATTTTAGGTTCTGTTTTTTTTTGTTTGTTTGTTTTTGTTTTTTTGACAGGCAGAGTGGACACTGAGAGAGAGAGACAGAGAGAGAGAAAGGTCTTCCTTTGCCATTGGTTCACCCTGCAATGGCTGCCGCGGCTGCGGCCAGTGTGCTGCAGCTGGCGCACCACGCTGATCCGATGGCAGGAGCCAGGTACTTCTCCTGGTCTCCCATGGGGTGCAGGACCCAAGCACTTGGGCCATCCTCCACTGCACTCCCGGGCCACAGCAGAGAGCTGGCCTGGAAGAGGGGCAACCGGGACAGAATCTGGCGCCCCGACTGGGACTAGAACCCGGTATGCCGGCGCCGCAAGGCGAAAGATTAGCCTAGTGAGCCGCGGCGCCGGCAGGTTGTTTTGATTGGCATTTTTCTTTGGTAGGAGGTATGGTAATGGGGAAAGACTGTGAGCTTGGGTTTGGACACTGAGTTTCAGTTGCCAGTGAAGAACTTGAATGCAAGGGCCGCAGCTGGACATGTGGGCCCGGGAATCCAAGCAGAGGTCCACACGGCAGCAAAGATGTGCAAGCCAGGGCCCTGGACGGGACAGGTGTGGGCATGGCTGTGGTGCCAGAAGAGAACGTGGAGTTGGAAGAGAAGGTTGCTAAAACCGATCTCCAAGACGAGGGTTTGAGGAAAGGTACTTAATAGAAATACTACGTGGCTTTGCTTTATTTAGGTCGGGTTAGGAGATTTATCTCTTAATCCTGGAGCTGTTCTCCCAGGTTTCTTCGAAATGTTTGACTATGTCTGTTTTCAATGTGTCCTCGCTTTACCCTCTCCCTTTTACCATTACTACTTTTGTCTTCAGCTCCACGGGCCCGATTTTTTTCCTCCTTCCCACCCTCTGCACTTCCATCCCTCCTTCCTCTTTCCCCTTTATTTGGGTTTGTAGCTACTGAAGGAATACATTCATTTATTTATACCAAGGGACACTGGAGTCCGTAACTCACTGATCTGGAATCTTCTTTTAGGACACAACTTCTCAAGCTATTTTTTTAAATGTATTTATCACTTGGGTGGAGTACAACCCAGGACAGTTTTTAATAAGAAAGCGAAGGGGAGGTGGCATCTATTTGAATTCCTGCATATCTGAACATGCCTTTATTTTGCTTTCTTGCACAAACAACTCCCAGGCAGGCACACAATTCCCGGATCTTTTGTCCTCAAAATGCTCCGACTGCTGCTCCATTATCATCTGCATTCAGTGCCTACAGACAAGAAGTCATGAACTGATTTGATTTTCCTTTCAGCGCGCCAGCAGAATTCTTGTTTGTGCGTATTTCCAAAGCCTGTCCAGCATGCGTCTGTGGAGTGGGCAGTATTGAACCAACGGAGAATACATTGTATTATGGGAAGGAAATATGCTAGGGGTTGTTAATAGAAGAGAATCTAGGAAGCCGCAGGATCCAGGGACGCAGGCAGGGTCACTGAGCTGCTGCAGGGCTGGGGAAGGGACATGGAAGCCACAGAGCCTCCCCTGCATCTGCTCACACGCGAGGGCTGAACGCGGGGCACAGTGGGAGTTTGAGTAAAGATTTTAAAGCGAAGACGTCATCCTGACGGCCCTGACGATGGGCTCACACTTCATGGAAATGGCATGCTACTGAGGAGGACCCACAGGCAAATTAAATAAACTACACTTAGCAGTGAGGAGAGCAGGCCTCCTTAGCTCCATTTTGGGGGTGGTTTGAGGAGCAGCCGGCGGGGACTGAGATGCAGGCTAAGGAGGAGGCAGCATGGGGGGCAGCTCCTGGGACACAGAAGAGGGTCGGGATGAGCTCCTGGGACCCCACACGCCCTGTGTTTCTCCCGCCCACATGGGGGGAAGCCAGCGTAGAGAACCAGCCCTGCACCAGGGATGTCCCGCTGCCTCTCTCCTTCTACCCCCTGGCAGTGCTGTCTAGAAGGAATTTTCTAGAAACGTTTGAAAGGAGTTAGAGACGCGCATTCCTGGAGCCCAGGACAGGAGGGACACGGCTGACAGGGCTGCTCCCCAGCTGGGGCTGGGGTGAACAAAGGAAGCAGAGTTTCCAAAAGTGTCTTTATTCCTATTTTTCTAGAACTCTGAGCCCTTTCGGTCTATTACCTAGTACATATAAATCAGTACTGGGCTACTCCTGGGGCCGTGAGTATGTCCCTGCAAACAGCCCAAAAGCCGCATCAGGCCACCACAGGAGACGGGACGGACGCCGCATGGCAGGTCTCCTCCTGTCCATCCTCCGTGGCTGCACAGGCACAGCTCAGGAAAACCAGGATGTCGGAAACATTCGCCTCGCTTGCATCTCTCCACCCCGCTCCCTGGCATCAAGTGCTAACTCGTGGGCACCCTGGGCAAGTCCCTCTCTGCTGGGACTACCTTCTCCTCGCCTTGGGAGCAGGACTCGGGACGAAAGGTGCTGGGAGCCTGGCGCTGGCATCTCTGACGACAAAGGCGGTGTCACCGAGCACCCCACCGTCTGCCTGCCAGGCTCACAGATGCAGACTGGCAGAGTGGGCTGCGCCCTGCGAGCGGCCGTGCTCAGCCCACCCTGTGCCAGCCCCCAGCCTGGACCATCACTGCTGGGGACTCCTGCAAGGGAAAGCCACACCCTCAGTGGCAGGGGTCATTTCCACTGAGGCACAGAGCCCTGGGAGAAGAAGCGGCTGCTCTAGTAGTTCATGGTATAGAGGCTCGGTTCAGTCCGGCCAAGGACCAAGTTCTTAGGCAGCACAGCTCTGGTGGAGGGGAGGGGGGGTTTCTGGGAGTGGGGTGAAGGGAGAGGAAGCAGAGTCCTGGAGCATGGCCCTGCCAAAAAAGAACAGCAGGTACGCCGGGCAGGTGCTGCCAGAGGCAGACAGTTCTGGACAGCTGGGGCCAAACCCACAGCCTGGATAACTCCTGGGGGCTGGACAGGAGCGCAGCAGCAAGATGCATCCGCTTTGGGGGTGGTAGGCACTCAGGGGTGCCTGCAAGATGTCCCACCGGGCTCACGTAAGGAGGGGCTTGGGCTTCAAGGCCCTGACTCCTGGGGAGAATGACCACATGTGTCTACTGCTCCGCAGACCCACATGGAGCCCCAATGAAGGGACGTAAGGGGCCTGGGGCTGGTTCACAAAGCTGCTCACGGCAGCGCCAGGGTTGACCTGAGACATCCATCATGCACGTGGGCAGTGGTCAATGCCAGCCTCAGCTCACTGCCCCCTGCGCAGGGCCTCTGAGCAGCGGGTCACTTCCTGCAGGCACTGTCACAGGCCAGGACGCTGGCTTGCATTCCCGGCAGCTCACAACCTCTGGGGGAACGGGGAGGGGCTGGGAAGAGGGAAGAGAAGCCAGAGGAGGTTGCCAACGGCTGAGCAAGACGGAGCTCAGAGGCGGTGGCTCGGGCACGGCAGGAGAAGCAGGCCCCCCGCTTCGCCCATCCATGCACCCCTGTACCTCACAGAGGCCGTGCGGCTCCCTGAGGTGATGGCAGAGTTGCCTTGGCCTTGGGACAGGCCATGTCCTGAAGGTGACAGGGAAAAGGAAGGAGACTGCCCCCTGGTGCCAGGGCCTGCAGAGCGCACCCTGGGAGTGGTCCCTCTACAATGAGAGCCCAAGGACAACCTGATGCGGGTCAGTTACTGGGGGGTGGTCCCAGGACATACTTGTAGGAACAAGGAGAAATGCAAGAGAGGGGGAAAAAAGGCAGTGCAGGCTAAGTCAGTGAGCAGGCGCTCGCTGTGGGCAGCTGGGCTCCAGGCTGCTGGGCAGGAGTGTCCATTCCCCCTCATGCATCCTTGACTTGGATTGCTTCTGGGGTCACCAGCTCCCCAGCACGTGCAGCCTGCCCTGCACACTGACCAAGGACACTCCCGAACCTGAGAAAGGCTAGAGGGCAGGCAGACAGAGCATCGCGGTGGCCGCCTGTGTGCGGGACAGAGACAGCCAGGGCTCACCTGGGGCACTGCTGCACCTGCCCCAGGGCCAAGGATGTTTGCTGAAGCTGTGTAGCTTCAGAGAGAGAGAGAGAGAGAGGGCTGCAAGCAGCTGGGCCAGCCTCCCACAGGGCAAGACAGGCAGGAGGCCTGGGGAGAGCAGCGGTGACGGAAGGACTACTGGATCCCGAAAAGGATCTAGGGAAACGGAGTCACTCGCCTGAAGCCTCAAAGACGCCCAGGGCATGTTCAGGAGAAGGGAACCAAGATCGCCCGACTCCCAGCCTCCAGTGCGGCTGCAAGAGCCTGCCTGCACCCTCCTGCCGGCGTGCTTCAGGGCAGCGCTGTCCAGTGTGGCTCCGTGGGCCGCGGCGTCTCCCAGTAAGTCATGTCCACCTGTGAGGCTGCTTCTCTCGTGGAAGTTTCGGTCCTGGCTGTGCATGCAGGTGGAGCCTGTGTTGTGTGTCCGAGTGTGGGCAGCCATGCCACCAGCCAACCAGAGAGCTGCTGGCCTGGCACCCCCAGGCTGGCGGGGTCAGTTCCCTGCCTCCCCTCGGGCACACCCTTTCCTGAACCCGAGCTGCCGGTGTGTCCTGCAAACGTGCACAGGAGAGGCACAGCCAGGCAGGATCCTCCAGGAGGAACAAAAAGATGGCTGCAGGCCAGTCTCATCTGACACCCCGCGGTGGCCACCACGCTCTGATGGACAGCTAAGTGACCAAGCGCAGCTACAAGTCTGTGGCAACAGGACCCTCGCCATCTTTCTCCCTCCGTGTTTGCAAAAAGACACACAAGACTGCAAGCTGATGGCACGGGCGTCCCTCTCCCTCCCCGTAGTTTCTCTCTGTTGCTGATTGTACCATTGTGATACCTGGGCCTTCCGTCATGAGAATGAAAGATGCTAAACAGATCCACGCTTGCGTGGGGCCAGATCCATTTTTATCGAACCGTCCCTTCTGCAGCTTTTCTTGAGATGCGATGTGGATGCTTTTTATCTATCACTATTCATCAAGATTAAGGAGGGAAAAAATATCCTCATCTGTTTTTGACTAGAATCAATAAAAGCGTGTTCCAGGAAACCAATATAATACAGCATGGTGTCATCCTTTTATTTATATTTTAAGAAACTCCAATCATCTTGAACCGCGGCAGGAGTGAGAAGAAAAACACAGAGGCATCCATGCTGTGGCCCTCTCGGAGTCTCAGGACCCCACAATTTCCAGTGCCCCCTCCCCCTCAGCCATAGTGGCTCACTCAATCCGGCTTCCAGAGACAGCTGGAGCGAATGCACTTGCTGGCTGAGTCTGCAGCTCACAACTGACCCAGCGCTGTCGACAGCCCCAGACTCAGTACATCACCTGCTTTGTTTTTCACTGCATGGAATTATACACACCATGCCTTTCCTAAGGTGGCAACAGGTGTCCCGAACAAAGCCCACTCAGTCATAGCCAGAGACTTCTGAAAAAATAGTTCTCAAAAATCCAGCTTAGTGGAAAACCTTTGCCTCTAAATAGACCTGCAGAAAGCCCACCCTCCTTCCACATGGACCACCCCGATCTCTGCCCACCCTCAGCCTCCTCTGCAGTCTTCCACACCGGCCCATGCGTGCATGAGGCACGTGTGACATTCTAATGAGAAACTGAACAGGGGTGGTGGAGTCTACACATGGGATTTAAATTCACTCAGGCTCCAGAAATATCCAATCGTTCCTATCTGAGACTTTTCCAGGTGCAGGAAAGTGATAAGGGGAGCTCGATGCTAATAACTTGCCTTGAAAAAGAAATTGCAACCTTTAAGGATTCCCATCCAGGATGCAAGGGACCCAACCGCTGTGAACCTCCACGCTCGGGCTGAACTCTCACACTTCCTGGTGCTGGGGCAGCTCACAGCTGGCACGAGGAGGTCTTCAGTCCCTTTTGCTAGCGTATCTACTCCTTGAAACTGGGGCAGGCGACCCGCCCTTCACACTGCTCCTAGCAGAGATGAGGGAATATTAGGCTTCAGCCACACCCCGCCACTCCCGGGTGATGCTCTCCCACCTGAGCGTGGGCACCTGCACCTGCCTGGGCCAGGATGGCTTGGTGGTGCTCTGACTCCCCTAGGTTAAGACGTCCAACTCCACCCACGTTAGCCGCTCTGCAGGTGCCACCTGATGTGCTGGGAGAGGCATGAAATTTGTTCAGTCACAAGTAGGTCAAAATTCTTGTCCAGGGGACCCCTCCAGCCTGGATGGAGACCCCACCCCCCACCCCTTACACCACATTCCAAGCACATCGCACTGCCTGCAGCAACACTGCCTCAAGGCAGGCTCGGTACAGTCTGCCGGGCTTGGACACCTGGCATTCTCTCTGCTCAGATCACTGCCCCTACCTACTCTCCCCAGATTTCACCTTGACCCGCACATCACCCGAAGCACCCACCCTTCCTCAGTCTCCAGGTTGGGACCCAGGGCTCCTACTGAATCCTCCCATAGTTCTCTCTCACCCCTGCGCACCTGTGCCGGGCAGCACCTGTTGCTCGCTGGTCAGGGCGGGAGCCGGGTCTACACAGGTCACTGCTGCAGCCCCAGCCCCTCACAGGGTGCGCTCAGGACATTAACTCAGCAGTGTTAAATGCCTACACCCCTGGAAGGAAGGAATAAAGACAGGCAGGCAAGATGCCGACAGACAGACCAACAGACAGGCAGCTGTCTTCTCACCCACAGCCCCCAGTCTTCCCAGGGTGCTCAGCGGGCTGAGCAAAGCCAGGCTGGCTGGTTTCTCCAGAGTCCATGATGCACCAGGCTGCTCCCAGAAGCTCCAGCCCTGAGCCCCACCCGCAGCCAGATTGCTCAGCAGTGCCCAGCCCCTATCTGGGAACCACACGGGCCTCTGCCCACCAAGACACTGGATGTTCAGCCCTAGCTTGCTCTCTGTTTCATGCAGGGGAATCAAAACATCTTTAATAAATGCTTTTATTTTCCTTTGATCTCCTGCTAGACCAGTGTCTGCCGCCACCCCCCAGGCTGCTGCATCCAGGCCCAGCCAGCCATGGAGTGGCCAGGAGCCACTGGGCCCTGGCTTCCCCTCTCGCAGCCCAGCTGTAGCCCCTGGGCTCTCAGGACTGGGGTGGAGTGAAGGTGACAGAGGGGCTCCTGCAGGGCACTGGACGGGGTTGTCTTGGGGCAATTTGCTGGATTCCCAGACACGGAGCCCACGGGAGCTGTTGGCCCCCGGGACTGGGGAATGGGGTAAGCACAGGGGAGTTCTCAAACAGCCTCCTCACTGCTTCCACCGAGCCCCTGGTGCACCCCTTCCAGCCTCAGATTCCAGGCCTAGTGAGGGCAAGATGCCTGCTGGTCCAACCCTCACTGTTTCCCACTACAGCCCTTGACCATGTACGTGGGTGCAGAGGCAGAGAGGTAGCTACCAAGCTGTGTCCACACAACACGTGAGAAAACTGGCCCTGCACATAGCTCCCAGCCCCTCTCAAAGGGCAGGGACTCTGAAGACCTAGCACCCAGAGATCTAGCTCTGACCCCCGTTAGTCTTCCCGTCTTCCCATCATCATGTCATACTAAACTCCACCTGCCAAGAAGAATCAGAGACGAGGAGAGGCAGCTGCTGGCTAAGGAGGCCTTGCTGCTGGATAGGTCCAGCATGAATGTGCCATCTGTTCCACATCCCGGGGTAGCACGGGCCTCATCCAGGTCCCCTGGTGGCCGCTGTCACCCCATCAGCCCAGCTGCAGTCCTGGGGACTGTGTCGCCACAGGTCCTTCTGTGCAGGGACTCTCAGGGATTCCTGAAAGGCCTGGGAACAAAACACATTTCTCGGCAGCCAGCTGGGTGCCATCAGCTGAGGGCGGACTGACTCTCCAAGTACAACTGAGACACAGGGCTGGGGTGCACCAGAGTGGGTTTCTTCCTCCAAAGAGTACAGGCCCTCCTGGGTCCCCCAGACCCATGTTGGTTCTACCAGATCCACCCCAGTGTTTACCCAGAGGGAAATTCTTGGGGATAATTTAGTTGACTTTAGAATTTATACTTGAGTTTTAAAGAAGGAGGGAAAAAAAAGACAATCTTTAAACAACTCCCCTGAAAGGTTATAAAACACAGATAATTTACATGTGGAAGCAGATGGCAGGCTGGGTGCAGCTCTAGGCAAACCACACATCCCCCGGCAGTGCTTTTTAATGGACACTGCAAGTTTATATGTGGTTTATAAACTCACGGCTGACAGTCTCCACGGCGACTGATGGCAGGGCATAAAAAAGACAACACACATGACCTTCATTTCTCCCAAGGCAGCTCTTCCCAGACCTGTCCCTATGTTGGGGGCTCCCGGGGCAACTTGAGCCACGCCAAACCCATCATGTGCCTGGCTACAGGCAGGACCACGTGGCTCTCACCTGCCCCAAGCTGACCCGGGCACTCCAGCTCTGGATCTACTCGTCCCTCCTCCTGAGGTCTCTGCTCTCGTGTGACTCCTGCCCACCCTCCACCTGCAATCAGGGGAGCCTGGCTGAGAACACCTTGCTTGGCTCCTCCCACTTAGGACCCCGGCAGGTGGCAGCCTGGAGCTGCTCCTCTTCCCACAGCACCCCCGTGCCAAAGTCCCCCAGGGAGGCCCTAATAGGACTTGTCCTCTGCAGGCCACTGATGCTGCCTCTCACCGTGGACCCAGGGTTCAGGCCTCACCGTGTGGCTCAGCACATGCTGCCCCCCTGTCATGGGTACTATGACCACTAGTCACTCAGTTGTGCAGCAGCTGAGGGGACTTACAGCCCTCAGGGAGAGAACCAAGGTTTAGGGTGTTTGGACACAAAGACCAAGCAGCTCGTGTGGGCTGGAGAGCAAAGAGGACTCCCAGGAAAACACTGTGACCTTGACTGACCAGGGTCACTGTGGACCCCCCCTGCTCATGCCACGCATGGCTGGGGTGCCGGCATGGCACGGTGGCGGCGGCAGAGGCGGGGGAAGCACAGCGCAGCCTAATGCACCCAGTGCACTCTTGTGCCAGGCACTGCCATGAGCCCCGTCCGCAAGGGCAGAGCCACTCCCAGTGCACGCACAGCTGCCGAAGCTGAGGCACAGAGCTGCAAAGTGGCTTGCTCTGATCCCGGTGTGGCTGGGCTTCCAGCGCCGGCCACCGTGCCTCCAAGGCTGCCTGTGCTGTCTTTTCTAAGGGCAGTGCTGTCCCTTGAGAAATAACAAAGTGCTAAAGCATCCCCGGATGCATCTAAGCCCTGTGCTGCAGAGAAGCCCCGCGGCCAGCACGAGGGGAGGCAGAGTCCTCGATAACATCCCCAACCGGGGCTTCCAGTTCGCGTTCCACAGCGCTCACCAAAGCCCCAGAGCGATGCCATTCGCCGCACCATCATTTGTAAAGCACGGTTTTGGAGCCCGCCCATCCGGTGGAAACTTCCTGATTTTTCAGCAGAACATTCCTTTCTATTTCCTCTCTCGGAACAGATGGCGAGATTTTTATCTCGAATAGCTTCGGCGAGGAAATTGTTATTTTTGCCCTGTGTTTGCATGTGTGAGTGCCCCACGCGTCCCACGTTAGCATGGGAGTAGCTGCGCACAGTCTCTGCTCACCCTTCACATGCTGAGGAGACATTTCAATGAAGCACTCTCAGTAAACAGCGACCATAAAGTAGCAAGGAGATAACATTCCACTAATTCGCCCCGCCGACACCATATGCCACCGCCTCCCGGGGCTGCCTCTCAACGGCTTCTGCTCGCTCATGGCTTCTAGCTGTTGCTCTGCACTGTTTGTCTCCTGCAGACTCAGCAGCCTTCCTCGATGACCCTGGGATGTGCTGGGCACAGCACCACCTATGTGAGGGGTAAGGGGCAGGCATGCCTGGCAATGCCAGTGCCCCGAGTCCAGTACAGGTGCTCAGATGGCTGCCAGTGGCCTGTCCCCTCAGGGGCCACTCCTGGCTTTTCACGCATTCACTCCCAGCGCGAAGTAAAGGGAGAGTCAGGTGCTCCTGGCTCCTGGGGTGCCCCGTGTGGCCTGCAGAAGTTACGGGGTGGCTGCAGCCAGTGCTGGCGGGGGAATAGAGGCTGCTCACGACAGCCCTGTTCAGAGCACAGGAACTCCTGACTTGGGAGTAGGAAGACTGAGGCTGAGCCAGACGGCTGAGAGCTCCAAGGTCACACAGGGTGGCTTCAAGACTCCCCAGGAAGGAGGGCGAAGGCTCTGGACTTCCTGTCTTTTGCACAAACTCCCCAGGTGCCCCTTAGGTCCGGAAGAAGTCTGACACCCAAAGATGAGGACAAGGATTTAAATGCCAGTAATCAGCGCTCTTGTGAGTGTGCTCTCAAACGCTCATCTGTTTATTTCTATCTACTCAAAAGGCCGAGTGACAGACACACACACAGAATGAGAAAGAGAGAGAAAGAGAGAGAGAGAGAAAGAGAGAGAGAATCTTCCATCTGCTAGTACATTCCCCAAATGCTCACCACAACAGCCAGAGCTGGGCCAGGCTGAAGCCAGGAGCCAGGAACTCCATCCTGCTCTCCCACGTGGTGACAGGGGCCCAAGCACTTGAGCCATCACCTGCTGCCTCCCAGGATGCAACAGCAGGAAGCTGAGTTGGAAGCAGAGTAGCTGGGACTCGAACTGACACTCTGATGCAGGATGTAGCACCCCAAGTGGTGGCTCCACCTGCTGCGCCACCACGCCCACCCCCAGTTCATTTTCAAAGGCACATCTGGCACCAGTGTTTTGGGTAATTGGCTAATTCACATCCAGATGTTTAATGGCCGACTGACGAATTTATGCTGGGGAGGTAATTCTGACAATGGTTTCACAGGTTTCCCTTCCAGCAACATCTGCAGTTCAGTGGCAGCTCTCAGATGTCTAGAAATACGCTGAGAGGGGAGGGGGACATCCCTGAAAATCCCTCCTCCCACCTCCAGCCCCTGGCCGGGTCTCTGCTCTGCTCCCTTAGACCAGCCCTGCCGGACAGCCTGCTGGCTCTACCGCCCCTTTAGATGCTGTGCCTGGGGCTTGGTTTGGGGGAATCTTGACACCAGCGGGGGAGTCTCGCAGAATCAGGTGCCACATGGAAACCATCAGAGAAGTATGAGAGAGGCTAGGGCGACGCCCTCTGGGCTGTGGATCCAGCAGATCCAAATATTCCAGGACACGCATGTGTCTCAGCGCAGTGAGCCAGAGGCTAGGACAGGGGAGCCTGAAAGCCTGGGCTTGGGGACCCAGTGAAGCCATCTCTGAACCGGGAAACAGCAGAGCCCTAGAGGGGGGTCTGAAGAGAGCTTCCAGAAGCACCACCCAGGTGGAGGTCTGGGGTGCACGGTCCCACAGTCGGCTTTCCCTCCCGCATGTCAGAGTCCACAGAATAGCTCCCGGATTTCTTTCTGAGATGAGAGTTCCCCTACGGGGCACCCTACCCACCCACTTCCTGCAATGTCACCTGTAGCTCACTCTTCATTCAGGTCTTCCAAGCACTGCAAACGCAGCAAAGTCAGACAAGAAAATGGGGGCACCATGGGTTTTGTCCTGGGTGAAGGGAACCAATAGCAACAGACCCCCTCCCTGGCCATGGCTCTTGGGGTTTGCCAAGCTTCTCCTGGGTCATCCATGCAGCTGAGGGGACAAGCCAAGCTCCCCTTTCTGAGTTTAGCTCAAGTTCGATGCAGAGATACGGAGGGGCTTCTGTGGGCGGCAGCCGTATGTCAGACCATCGAATGGCTGGCTTTGAAAGAATTCTTCCTGCTCAGAGCAGGGCCAGTTTCTTTAAGCACAAACACCTGCCTTTCCTCATTTTCTCTGCTCTGGGAACAACACATCCAAGATGCAAGCCCCCAACACCCACGCCAGCTTCTCTCAGGGGACACAAGGTGAGCCGATCAGCTGCAGGCTCCATTCTCTTCATGAAGCAGAGGGGAAGGCAAGGGCAGGAGAGAGGGCGGGGGTCCCGCAGGAGCTCAGGGGCGCATTCAGGCCTGGGCCTTGTCTGCGGAGGGAGGCTCTGGTTCCAACATCGCCCGCTGCCCGTGAACTGTGTGCACACTGAGTGCTCGCAGCCCTGGGGCCCTGGGGAGGCCTGCGAAGCAGCCCCAGTCTTGTCTGTCATTCATAATTCAGGAGAACCAGGGTTAAAAAGGGTGCATGAGCCACGGACATGATTTCTATGCAGCGAGTGGAGAAGCAGCATCCTCGCACGTCACAAAGTTTCAATAACGGTGGGTTAACAGCAGCTGTCCTGGGCGGAGCGCCATTAGCTCCATTACGACAGGAGATGGTGCTTCTCCCAGCTCAGCATCCCCGGGAACACGTGCCACCTGTCATCTCAGCGCCACGAGTGGCTACCTTGACGTGGGAGCCTGCGGCGCCTTCTCAGATCGGATCCGCCGAGGAGCTGGGGCGCTGGGAGGAGGGGAGAGGGGAAGCTGTGGCTGCAGACCAAGGGGAACAGGCCCGATGGGGCCGGTGCTCAGTGCCCGCTGGGCAAGGCCCCGGATCCATGTTCTTCCCACTACGGGGGGCACGGGCTGAGTGGACGGAGCGCGTGGGAGGGAGCAGAGGGGGAGAGTGGAACCGGAAAAGAGGGGGCAGTGAGCTCTGGGCCTCTGAGAATCGAAGGAACCCTCTCCCCGTTTTGGCCGTCTCCCGGGATGGCCAGCTCAGCGGACTGGAGCAGGCAGGGGTGTGCACTTTGGTTAACTGCAGCTGTCCTGGCTGAGGCTCTGCAGCCGTTCCCGTCAAGGAGCCTTTGGAAACACACTCTGAGGGTGTCCACAGCAGCCAAAGGCAGAAGGTGCTGAGTCCAGGCAGAAACACACACGTGGACCACAGCCCCCAGCCTGCCTCTCTTTCTCTTCTCTCTCTCTCTCTCTCCCCGCCGCCCCCCCTTCCCCGCCCTGGGATCAGCCAAGGTCAGTGGGGCACAGTCTCACCACAAAGGAGAAGCTGAGGCCCCGAGGAGCAGGGACTTCTCCAAGGGGAATTCAGAGGAATGCAGAACACTCAGGCCCCAGAAGTGCACTCGCCTGCTCCTCTGCTCTAGCTCTTCACCCAGGACACACCACTGAGACTGCTGGGAGCTCTTAGCACCAAGACGCCCAGAGCCAAAGACGGCAAGGTCTCTCCTGCTCTCTGCCTGTCCTGTCGCTTTCCCTGGGTCACATACTGCAGGTGCAGACATAAAAGGTCACCTTCCTCCAGGAGCTCTTGCCGGGCTGCAGAGGGCCTGGGGCTCCCCTGATTCCACACAGCAGGCTCTGGGAGCACAGAGGGACTTAGCCGGGGTGGTCCTGGGGGCCCTCGTGGGCAGTCCTAGGGCCTACCAAGTCCAAGTCCAAGACAACGCACCTGAGTTCCAGGTGCCAGTGAGCCTCCCACCAGCCAGCCTAGGAGTTACAGCACACACCACTTCCTGGGTGGAAGTGTAGCCTACAGGTGCCTCATCGCTGAGGCCAAAAGCTGTGCCTGGAACCATGGGTGCAGGAGCCAAAGCTGTGGCCCTCCCACAGCAGAACCTGTCAGGATGGAGAAGTTGCTGGTACACGGTGCGGCTGCCTGGCCCATTCCCCTTGGAAACACAGCAACTGCACTGCACTGCGGGGGTCCTTCTTGCCAGCTGCCTGATTGCCCAGTAAGCAGCTTGTCTAGGAAGACACTGGGGCAGCATCCTTTGCTCATCCCTCTCAAGCACCGAACCAGAGAACTGAATTATTTTAAAGATGACAAAGGATCTGTGTTGTGCTGAGCGATGAGAGCAAAACAACCCAGGGATTCCAGGTGGGATCTACGGCCGGGACATTTTCCCAAGCTAAGAGGTGTCTGCGCAGGCAATTTCTATAGACATTTCTCATTTAAATGGAAATTCCTCCCGAGGCACCGACCACAGCAGTGACACGCGAGCTGCTCCCAGAGAAGCCTCCTGCAGTAGCTCAGTTAAGCCTCACGGTTCACTGCCTGCAGGGCTGCCGATCTTCCCGGATGTGTGTGCTTTGCCCATGAGAAAGAACCTAGGCAATGAGCCAAGAGCACGCGGCTCTTAAATGGCAGAGCCAGGACTCGAACCCAGGCCGTCTGGCTCCAGAAATCGTCGCCTCAATTGTATCTGCCACTCAGAAGCGCGGGGATGGGAAAGTGCTTCCAGCTCCAGTGCTCTCTGCAGTGGGTGATGGCAGGTGCTGGCGCCCTGAGTCCAGGGGGCGTCTCAGGAGGAGCGGAGGCTCTGTGACAGGAAGGCGTGGAGTCTCGGAGCCTCCTGAGTCCTCTGTCACTGAGAGAGGGGCTGTGCTGTCTTCTGCTGGGAAAGCAGGGGCTGTGTTTGGCAACCCCCGGGGGTTTGGAGCAGGCAGGGCTTGTGCACTTTGGTTAACTCCACCTGTACCCTTGGAGGGGACTTCAGGCAGCTGAGCGGGGTGTGTTGGTGCTGCCTGGCCCAGAGAGACCACAGACAACAGCTCTGCTATCCTCAGACCTCATCTGAAAGGCGCCCGTGATGGCGACAGCTCTCTCTGTCTGTGCTATGAACCATTCAGTCCTGGTCTTCCTAGCTATGCTACGAGGCAGTCTTGGCTAGGGGACAAGTGGCTTGTTGGAGGGATACCAACAGTGCTCTGGGAACTTGGATTCAATGCCCGTGCCCAGAACAGTGTCTAAGCACACACTCACTGAGAAGTGCCGGGCTCCAAGTGGCACAGTGGGTACAGACATCTCGTGTGAAGCCACGACCCATATCAGAGTGCATGGTTCAAGTTCCAGTTACTCTGCACTTCCGATCCAGTTTCCTGTTAAGGTGACCTGGAGGCAGTGGATAATGGCTCCTGCCACCAATGGGGTTCCTGCCACCCATGCGGGACACCTGGATGGAGCTCCTGGCTCCTGACTTTGGCCTGACCCAGTCCTGGCTATTGAGGGCATTTGGGGAATGGAAGATCTCCCTCCCTCCCTTTCTCTTTCTTGTTTTTTCTTTTCTTTCTTTTTTTTTTTTTTTAAGATTTATTTATTTATTTGAAAGGCAGAGAGAGTTACAGAGAGGTAGAGGCAGAGAGAGAGAGAGAGAGAGGTCTTCCATCCACTGGTTCACTCCCCAAATGGGCCCAATGGCTGGAGCTGCGCAGATCCGAAGCCAGGAGCCAGGCATTTCCTCCTGGTCTCCCACGTGGGTGCAGGGGCCCAAGCGCTTGGGCCATCTTCCACTGCTTTCCCAGGCCGCAGCAAAGAGCTGGATGGGAAGTGGAACAGCCTGGACTCAAACTGGCATCCATACGGGCTGCTGACACTGCAGGTGGCAGCTTTACCCACTAAGCCACAGCACCAGCTGCATCTCTTTTTCTATCCCTGTCACTCCGTATTTCAAATACATACACAAATCTTTGAAAAAAAGAGGCTGGCTCGATGGTGGATGCATGGATAGATGGTGGATGTATGGATAGATGGTGGATGCATGGATAGATGGGTGGATGGACAGCTGGATGGCCGGCTGCCTGGCTGCCTGACTGGATGCATAGAAAGTCTAATCCAGATACAAGCCCACGCCTCACCTCCGGCTGCTCTACTGCATTTGCAAGCCATTATTCTATACCCAATGACACACAGCTGTGACAGGCAACTGGCAGGGGTGGGCCCAGGCGTAGACACGCACCGAGATCTGCTGATGCTAGCCTCACCCGAAGCCTGCAGCTCATCCCTCTCCTCGTTCCATGGCCTCGCGAGGACGTTACTGAGCGGACAGAGACGCACTGCAGCTTTCACAAGCTCTCCCACTCGGCTGAGCTGCCCCTCCGAGGGCAAGTTCTCCTTGCCAGGGAGCAGCACCTCAATACACTGGGCCGCACCGGGGTCAGAGGGGGCTGCGAGCTCTCATCCCAGCCGCATGAAGGCAAGGCCCTCCCAGGCCCAGGCCAGGGGGCAGGGCCATGAACAGCTACTCTAACTCAGACCCTGGGCGGGCCCTGACTTGCCCAGCCAAGGCTGCCGATGTAGGAAAACCCTAGCTGGAGCCCATGGCTGGGAGCCACGGCACACCCCAGGCAAGGGCAGCTGCTTCCCCTACGCTGAGCAGACGGTGAGTGCCCAGTACGTCCCCGCAGGTTCCTCTCACGGCCAATCAGGTTGAGTGGACAGAGGCTGAGGAGGGGCAGTGGCCACGCAGGTTCAAGGCTGTGTGTGCACAGTTGGGAAAGCCATGGCCGCACTGTCTTTCCTAGGTGGAAACGACTGGGCAGTGGGGAGATGAGGCCCAGCAGCAGCCATCCCATCAACTTCTCCCTCAGTCAGGGAGTTTCGATGTATTTATCTGGCTGGGCCATGATGGATACAGTCTGCCCAAATATATTACACGAGGATAATACAATCTCTTATCCAGAAAGCCACCACATTATAGATACGATCACGCTACTTTCTCAGAAGGGCTTGGTACCCTAGCAACCAAATAAGAGAAAAAACAACAACAACTAAGTCATAAAAATTACATTCCATCTGCAAGACTTTGTTGAAATTGGTTTTGCAATAAAGCATGCACTGTAAAAACAAAGGTTTAATGATATATGTTCGATGAAAATCTGATTGCAAAGCAAAAACACGTACGTGGAAGTAAAGCTGCAAAGCTTCTTCTTTTTTTTTTTTTTTTTTTTTTTTTTTTTTTTTTTTTTTGACAGTCAGAGTTAGACAGTGAGAGAGAGAGAGAGAGACAGAGAGAAAGGTCTTCCTTTTCCATTGGTTCACCCCACCAAATGGCCGCTACGGCCGGTGCGCTGCGCCGATCTGAAGCCAGGAGCCAGGTGTTTCTTCTGGTCTCCCATGCAGGTGCAGGTGCCCAAGCACTTGGGCCATCCTCCACTGCCTTCCCGGGCCACAGCAGAGAGCTGGACTGGAAGAGGAGCAACCAGGACTAGAACCCGGGGTGCGGGCACCACAGGTGGAGGATTAGCCTAGTGAGCCGCGGCGCTGGCCAAGCTGCAGAGCTTTTAAAAATGAAACTTGGCGGCCAGCGCCGCGGCTCACTAGGCTAATCCTCCGCCTTGCGGCGCCGGCACACCGGGTTCTAGTCCCGGTCAGGGCACCGGATTCTGTCCCGGTTGCCCCTCTTCCAGGCCAGCTCTCTGCTGTGGCCCAGGAGTGCAGTGGAGGATGGCCCAAGTGCTTGGGCCCTGCACCCCATGGGAGACCAGGAGAAGCACCTGGCTCCTGCCATTGGATCAGCGCGGTGCGCAGGCCGCGGCGGCCATTGGAGGGTGAACCAATGGCAAAGGAAGACCTTTCTCTCTGTCTCTCTCTCTCTCACTGTCCACTCTGTCAAAAAAAAAAAAAAAGAAAAAAAAAAAAGAAAGAAACTTGGCAAGGAAGTCCTGTTTGGAAGCTGTGTCTGGAAGGGAGGGAGCTGGGCTTTTTTTCTTCCCTTGCTGGTGGGTCTGCTCCAGCGTCTCCACCCCTACTCCAGCCTCAGTTCTACCAGAATCGTAAGTTGCAGAGATGGCAGGTGCTGGCCCAGAGCCAGCAGCCAGCTGTCAGGAAAGCAAACTACCTCTGCCCCCGAAGCTGGTGTTTCTCTCCCTGGGGGGTAACCCACTGCCCTGAGAACACGGCCAGGGCATGCACGAGGCAGCCGTAGTCTGTACGAAGCCACCACTACCCTCTGTCGACTGGGAATTTGGTTGTTTTGTCTGGGCAGGGGCGGGGGTGGGGTCCCTTCGACACCCAGTCTGAGTGCAATGGTCGAGACCCCAGGATGTGCGCGCCCTCTTTGGTGCCCCAGGGTTCTGCTCACAGCAGTTCATTCTTCCCCACCCTTGGAGCATCTCACATGACCCGGTGTCCCGCCCAGTGCCCACTCACGTGGTTGGTTAAATACACGTGAGAGTGGCAGGCTCCATGCCAAGGACAGAGGGGAGGGACAAGATAGGGAGGACCCCGCTGGGGCAGTGGCCGCCTGTGGAGCACACAGACTCCCAGACCAGGATTTCCCTCCTGGGAATTCCTCCATCTTCCCAGCTCCTCGCCTCTGCTCCTCCTAGTTTTCATATTAAAATGCCAGGCATGTTATCCTGAGATTTATTTGTCTTTCTTAAGAAAATAACAAGCAGGGAAGTGCTTAGCCCCAAGAGTGAGTGGGAGATTTCCGGGGAAGCGCTGGGGGACAAGGGGCTACCCTGTACGTGCTCCCATGGGCACAGCCCCAGGGGGACGCCGCGCAGCTCCTCCGCGTGCTCAGATGCATACCTTGAGGAGGGGGCTCTCAACAGGCACTGAGGGTCCCTCCAAATCAACCACACTTTCCAGGAAGGGCCAGGAGAGCAGACCTGGCCACCTGAGGCAGAGGGGAGGGGTCTGGAAGGGGCCCGCAGCAGAGAATCGGCCAAGGGAGAGCATAGGAGGGAAACCCTGGGGGAGCCCTGGTGTTGGGCTGAGCCCAGACTCAAGCAGGCTCGACAGTGGGTGATGGACAGGCACCCAGATGCCAACGCCATGAGATGATGCCAGTGAGCCGTGAACCGGACTCCTGAGCTTGGGCTCCTGGGCTCCTACGCCAGCTCCCGTACCTGCACCAGGAACCTCCGGACCAGGCCAGCAGCCAGTAGCTGCCGTGAGTGCTCCCTCTGACTGGCCACCTGGGGGTTCCTACAACGGCTCTCAGCTACATGTATCAACCCTTCCAAGGTAACTTCCTGACTACCTGGCCATACCAGGGGCCCTCAGAGCATGGCAGGCCCCTCCGCAGCTTTGGTTTCTACAGCACATCTGCAGCACGTCCCCTATGCATCCACGTGCACATGTACACTCAGATGCACACACGTGTGAACGTGCACACCCATGCATGTGCATGTGCACTCCTCCCCAACACACACACACACACACACACGCAGCCCCACTGGCTGTGAAGCAGTAAGCCCAGCTTACGACTGTGGACAAGCAGCTGATTCTTTTGAAGTTTTGGCTTAAGATCCCCCTGAAGTTCGAGTAAGAAGCCACACTAGCCTGGAACTTTCCTCACGGTAGCTTTGCCCCAGCATGGGAACCACGCCCCCTGAGGATCTGGGGGTGCTCAGCTGCGATGCATCAGAAGCGCCTGCAGCCTGGCTCCCCGAGGCTGAGAGACCACCTGCCTGCTCCCCAGGACACCTGAGCTCTTCCCGCCACTGGCTGCGTTGGCATCCTAGCGACTCCTGGTTTGTACCACCCAGAATGCTGACAGGTCTCCAGCCATCTTACCCAGGAGACTCCATCCCATGGACTCTTTGCAAGGGTGGAGCTAAACACCCAGGGTGGAATTTACGACCCCTGATATTGAGTAACATTGTTCCCAGGGTAGGGAAGAAAGGGGAACTAGAGTTTCAAATCTACTCAGGATGTATCTGTTCCCTCCAGGTGGGTGCAGGGGACTGCTAATCCTGTTGTAGGGTGGCCTGGCTGTGCCCAGGCTGCAGGCCGTGGGGGTAACGTTAGCCTTTGCTGCCAGTCTTCCCTGCAGCTACCACCCACCCCACATTTTGTTGATCTCAGCAACAGGTCTCCCATGAGCAGGCAGGTGGGCGCACCTTGTGCACAGAAACTCAGCCCCTTCCCTGCACAAACAAAATTCTCTGTAGCCAAAAGTAAACAGAAACCATTGGAAATGCAAGTCCTCAAGTTCTTTCCACTTCTGTGGCTTTCTGCTTTATTGGATGCTTTCCCTTTGAAATGCAGCAAAGCCCTGGAGGGAGGCGAGAGAGCAGAGCCAAGGAACCTCTTAGAGATGTCACTTTGCAGGTTGCTGATCCAGGCTGCAGGTCAAACGCTGCTGGTCGCCAGTGTCGTCTGCACGTCTGCACGTATGGCTCCAGCTACAACGCTGGCCTCGGGCATTTCCAGCCCCCTTCCCCACACGGCCCACCAAAGCCCTTCCCCACCCATTTCCCCATTGGTCTGCTTCTGCCATTTAAGCACGGATTCTTTAACTTCCGGAAGAAAGGGAGCCCAGCCACCTTGGAAGGAGTGGATGAGGCCATTAATCAAGAGCGAGGAGAGGCCGACTCGGGCCGCCCACGGCAGCTTCCAGTTACGGCCCAGGACCAGCTCCCGCCCAGAAGGGGTTAACGCCACTGTCACTGGGTGAGAGAAACGCAGGGAAAATTCATCCCAGCAGCCTTGCCTTCGACAAGCACCCATCTATCCAGACGTTCAGCTGAGCTCTCCCGCGTCCTGCAGGGCGAACAGTCATTGTTTAAAAACGTCACGATAATAATCAGCTTTTGCGGCAAAGATATGAAAAATGTATTGCAAGATCAAAAGGATGATATTGTCTTCCAGTGGATTACACATTCCGCCCACAGAAGGGGCTAATCTGATGTCCTCGGAGAGGAAACAGGTAAACACTTCCAACATTATCACCATCTGTGTTTCATTTCTTGGGGCCCGTTCAAGAAAAAAGTTATTTATGTATTAATAAAAAAGAATCATTTTGTCCTTAAGTAAACAGTCAGGGAAGCCTTGAAATATCTGCCTTGGGTTTTGCGGTGCCAGCCACCACCGACTCGCAGAGGGAGCAGGCCCGCTACCACCCAGGCTTCGGGGCTCGAGTCTGTGTCTCCCCTTCCCCACCCACCAAGTGGAGTCAGCCCTGGAACCGGGCCAGGCAGCATCTCATTCCCACGCTCTCCCTGGTGGGAATGCCAGGTGTCCCGGGCTTGGAGTCCCAGGCCCTCGGCACCAGCCAAGCCACACATGGTCCCTAAGCATCATGAGCTCCATCTGGGGATGGCTGTGCCCCCAGATGGCAGCGGCGGCTGCTAGTCACAGGGCCTCCCAGCATGAGGGTTGGTGTCCAGGCTGTCACCAGCAGGGGCAGTCATTCAACAGAGGTGGGAGGGACCAGTGCTGAGGCGATCCGGGTGGAGGCCAGGCCCACATGCCACATTCCACGGTGTCAGGGAGACGCCAAGGGCACGCCAGACACCCCAGGTCCGGGCTGGCTCCGTCTGCCTCCCCTTCCCTTAACACAGCCCAACTCGCCCCTGGAGCAGCAGCGTAGTGGTTGAACTTGGAGCAGACTTTCAGAAGCACGGAGATTCCACTGTTTGCTCCCATTTCCATGGGCCTGAGAGGCCAAAGCCAAGGGCGCATAGGTTTTTTGCTAAGACCAGAAACACACAGCAAGGCCAGTGTGCAAACAGCTCCCAAGGGTGCTTTCCCATTTCCCACTGCCCTGGGATCTAGGGCAGCCTATGCACAGCTGGCCCACTCAGGGAACACCACAGCCACCCAAGAGTCAGCCGGGACACAGAGCCCGGACCAGAGTTAGGTCCACACTCTGGATTTCAAAGAAACGCGTCCAGAACTTCAACTGTAATTAAAACAACGTCAGTGTTGCTCCGCTGTCCCAGGTCTACCCTAAAATAGAGTACGCTCCTTGGTCGGTATTTTCATGCACCCACTGAGATTCTGGAGAACGAAAAATACAGCAGACAGGTCCAGCTCAAGCAGTGTGCGGTGCGGGATGAGGGGTCGCAAGGAAGGCAGAAGAGACCTGGGGGCTCCTGGGACTAGGTTGCTCCTCTGCCCACGGTGGCAATGCTCAGCCTGCACGCCAGTGTGGGCTCTGGCTCTTGGTTCTAGACACCTGCACTGCCTCCAGGGGGCTGACCTCGCTGTCCTTGCCCATGTCACACTGTCCCCACCCTCTCCACCCCTGCATGGGCCTCTTCCATAGCAACAAGGCTGCCTGGGGGGCTGACAGCGCCCCCTGGCTGCAGCTGTTGGTCCTGCACCCTGCCTGGCTCATCCTCTGGGACTCTCCCAGCTCTCAGCTCCTGGTCTTCTGCAATTCCCAGGCCTCCTTGTTGTGTCTCACACAAACCCATCATTCTTCCGTCTGTGAGCTCCAGGGCCCTGTTCCTAGAGAGGCCTCATAGGAGTCCTAAGCCTCATCTCCATTTGCAAAAGAAATGACAAGTTTCACAGTGGAACTAGGGAATGCTGGCTTCCGCTGGAGCCCAGCACCACCGAGAGGACCCTGACTGCGTCTGGTGGTCTCCCTGAGGACTTCCCACAGGCAGATGCCCCGGGTCCAGGTGGGCCTGGGTTCCAGTTGCCCTGGCTGTGTGACCACGAGCCAGACACCACACCTCTTGGAACCTCAGGTCCTTCCTTTGACAGACAAGGGCTTGAACTCAACTTTCTCTTTTCATTTTTTTTTTTTACAGATATACCTGTTTTTTTTTTTTTTTTTTTTGAAGGGCAGAGTTACAGAGAGAGAGAGAGAGAGAGAGAGAGAAATTTTCTGTCTGCCAGTGTCTCTCCCAATTGCCACACAGCCAGGGTTAGGCCAGGCTGAAGCCAGCAGCCAGGAACTTTTTCCTCTACGTGGGTGCAGGGGCCCAAGCACTCAGGCCATCTTCCCCTGTTTTCCCAGGCGCATTAGCAGGAAGCTGGATCAGAAGCAGGGCAGCCGGGACTCGAACCTGCACTCACACGGGATGCCAGCGATTCTTTAACCAAGGGACTATCCCCACAACTCATCAAGGGGCAAGTCTGCCGGTTCCTCTCCCGTTATCGTTCACCTTGTCACACTGAGTTACCTGACACCACCTGCACGTGGAGAGGGATTTTTAGCTGCATCAGAGGCGAAGGAAAGCACTGGATGCTTGTCCAGAGTCGGAGCACATCCAGAGACGCGCTCCCGTGGAAACCACGCGACGTGCTTGCAAGCCCAGCCCGCCGCCCCACAGTGAGGCTCAGGCAGCAAAAGCCTGCAGCGGGCTGCCAGCTTGCTGTGCACACGGCGTTCTCAGCACCCATCCGTGGACGTCGCCCCGCTAGGAAAATGCCCAGCTGAAGGGATAACGCCGTAGGCAGTGCGGGTTCTGATCCCACGTCTCGCGGCTGGGACCCGGCCCCCACTGTCCTCCGACACCCCGACCGACCGCCTTGCACAGGGGTTCTCGCATCCTCAGCACCTGCTCTCCTGCCAGGGACCGAAGCCCCCTCATCAGTGGTTCGCTGGGGCTTTACCAACCTCTGGTTCCACATCCCAGCTCCACAGCTCAGCTCACCAAGGTTTTGCTGCTGCTAATCTGTCCTTGGAACATCTTGGGGAGGGGTGGGGATTTGATCCTTTTTCCCAACACCAAAAAAGACCCCTGCAGATCGGCAAGGAAACCCTGCCAACGTTACAGGCAAGACCCTGCTGCCTACACTGCAGACACATCGGGGGTCCCACGAGCGAGTGTTCCATGCCAGTGCCCGTGGGGAAGGCGGGGGTGCTTGGTCCTTACTAACTACCACACTCTTCATTTCTGTTTTGGATCACTTATGTGATTTATCCTGCTGCTTGATCAACCACGCTCCACAACACACTTACAAATAAAAGACCACATGACCTAGGGTGTCGGAATAAGGAAACACAATCACACACTCCCCCAGCGGCACTTCAGAGCCTTCTAGTTCTCCATACGGATGAGGCAAGCTGCAGGCCTGGGGAGGATCAGAGAAAGCACCCTGTCATGTGCACACACCCTGCACGTCCCCTCACGTCCCCATGGAAGCCCTCACCCGACCAGCTCAGAGCTGGTCATAGGCGCTGTCCAAGGAAGGGGCATCATGGTGGAGAGAGCCACGCCCACGTCTTCACTGTGACACCATGGCCAGGACACCTGCTTCTGTGACAGCCCCTCCTGTCTCGAGGCTCTGACAGCACGTGGAGCCTTCTCGGGGTAGAGGGAATGCTGGCCAGGCATGGGGCTGACCAGGTGCTTGTAAATGGGCTTGGCACACACAACATTTTGGGGGCAAGGCCTGGAACGTCGGCACCCACTTCTCCCCCGCAGCCCGGAGAATCCCTCAGAAACGTGCTGTACGCCGTACGCCTGTGACGCCGGGGTGCGCTCTCAGTCTCTCTCTCTACCCCCAGTAAGATGCAGTGGAGGTTTAGAAGAGACAGACAGCCCTCCTGCAGAGCTGACACGTGTCTCCATGTGACCCTGCAGGGGGGCCGGCGAGGAGGGCGTGGATGACTCAGCCTGGGCCTGCCCTGCTCGCGCACTCAACAATGTGTGGAAATAACTCCCTCCGGTTTGAGCCACTGGGAGGAGGTCTCCTGCCATACAAAAGAGTGGGGGAGTCGACAGGACCCTAGCCTTGAGCTGCCCAGTGCCAAGCCCTGGGTCTCAGGGACGGGAGACATGCTCCCGAAGCTCACAGGTAATGAGTCTGGCCTTGGTTTCTTTCCAAAGGCCCCCAAGGAGCGGCAGGTGCAAGGGAGGTCTCCAGACGTCAGGAATTAAACCGTCTGCTCTGCACCTGCAGAAGCCCACCGCCCGCCAGATCAGCCCCATGCCCTGGGGGCCGTGCAGGGGCCCCTCCGTCGCTCCTCACTCTGCAGTCCTGGGGACAAAGCCTTGACCAGACTTTCCCAGGCTCCCCTGAGCCCTGTTCTCACCTGGGCCTCATGCAAGAGTCCTGCTAAGCCCATTTATCCAGAGGCCCCTCCCCCAGCCCCTTCTCCTCCTCCACCTTGATGTCACTCAGCCTGGAATTCCCTTTGGGACCAAGCCCCATCATGTTCTGCCCTCTCCCTCGCCCCGCCCAGCAGCTACAATCCCTGTGTCCCTGTAGTAGGGGAGCTGGGTTCAGCAGCATCTCCCCTACAACTGTCAGGCAGCTAGGTAGATGTCAGCCTATGTGTACAAGGGGCCAGGGGAGACGTGGGAATTTCTGTGTGGTGGGATGGGGGAAGGTGCTGGGGCCAGGCAGTACGCACTCACATGAAGTCTTGTTCTGTAACTTGGCTGGGTGGGTCCCAGCCCTGTCCCTGCGGTGGCTCAGGGTATGTCATCTGCCGTCGCCAAGGGGGCTGTTGGGAAGCTCTGGCAGGGGGTCACCCCTAGAAGACCCTCTCCCCAGCAATTTCCCAGGAAGGTGTGGGGGGAGGAGAAATGGGGGCCATACCCACATCCATGCAAACCGCAGGCTGAGTGTCAGGTGTACTCCGCTCCCTGTGGCTTTGCATCAGACCTGGCGAGCAGGCTCACTGCTACTCTCTACCTGCCTCACACAGGAGTTCTTGTGACAAGAAGACAAGAAGCCCTGAGCAGCCTCACCTGGCACCAACCCCTTCTGTGCCATCCTGAGCAAGCATCAGGGTTTTGCTTGCTGGTCCTTCATCCTCCCTCAGCTCCCAGGTTTGCTTTTCTTCCCACTGCTCCAGGTCAAGGTAGCAACACCTGGGAAAAGCCCTGTTGCCCAAAAGGACCTGTCTCTCCTCTCACCCTGACCCCTCGGCCTCATGGTACAAAACCATCATATACCGAGGTCTCCACGCTAAGGTGCATATTGGAGTTTAAAGCACGAACACCCCATGTCAGGGAGCTTGACTTCCACACGTCATGACACCTTTTCCTGAGAACAAATGAGCAGAGAGAGACTGAAGACCAAGGCCTGCGGAATGAGAATTCAATGCAGGCGTCACACACCTGGCGACAGGTGAGAGGAGCAGAGGGACGGGCAACGGCAGGCAGCGGTTGCTAATGCCAGAGCCGCTGTCCTCACCTGCCTCGCCAGTCACGGGCAGGGCGGTTCCGAGACATCTTATGCTGGATCATTCTCCCAGGTCTACCAACTTGGTGGTTTCAATTCCGTCCTGCTCCCCTCCCCGTGTCACACCGGCCCTGGTGCGCTCAGTGACATCACAGCTGCGATAGATCAGAAGACCCAGGCCTCCCGCGTCCCCAGAGGTCCCGCCTGGAAGCTCTGCTCTGTGCACTGAGGGAGGCTGCAGGGGCCCTGCCCAGAACCTGCCTCTGCCCACCTGAGCGCAAACCCCTCAGGCCAGGCGTGGCCGTGGGGGCACTGGGAGAGTCCAAGCTCCTGACGTGACAGATGCTACATTTTTTTCCAATGACAAAACCATGTTCCTTGGCTGACTCCATAAGCAGATTTTTCTGGTTAAATCATAAAAAAAGACAGTCCCACTCCAACCACCAAATACCCTTAACCCCCCCTCCCCCCATATCCCAGATGCTGACGTTGAAGTTCCACACAAGAAACATCGGCCTGGGTTCACACACGCGGCATCGGCAGGGGCTGGCCCGGGAATGTCCACCTGATGCCACGGGCGTCCCCAGAACAGGACAGACCTTCCAGCTGTACCCTCCTCCAGTTCTCAGCACATGGACAAGGGAAACGTGGAGCCCGGAGTGTCTGCTGCCCAGGATAGTCCCGTGTGGACACCGAGAGGCCGGGTGGTCCTGGGGACAAGGCCATGCCAGCTGCAGCACTTCGGGGAGAGGTTCGGACGGGACCTGCAGTTTGGGACCGTGGAGCACTAGTGAGCCTCTCTAGGATCTGAACGGGGGAAACAGGACAGGGCCTCTGCATGAGGTCTCGCCCCTTGCGGAACCACCTTCTCACCCCTAAGCTTTCTAATCTGGGCCCGCACAGAGCAGGGTGGAGCGTCGACACCACAGGCCACTGATCTTAGCGGCAGGTATTTTAAGTAGCGCCGAGGTGAGAAAACAAAGAAGTCACCAACCTTCAGGGCCACTCACTCACCTTCCAGCCCTCTGCCCACCCAACCGTTTATCCAGTCAACATTCATTGCATTTGCTCGATCCTCTACCACACAACAGGTGCATAAGTGAACAAGGTGAGACTGTCGGGCTGCTCTCAAGCTGGTGAGGGTGAGGGAGACACATGGCAGCCGCACTGTAGAACCCAAGGGCCCAGTCTACCCTGGCAGGGGCCCGGGAGGAGGCACTGAATCCCTGCCAGTTAGGGATGGCTTCACAAGGTGCTATGGTTTAGATACCGTTTCCCTCCCCTCAAAACACTGGGTACGGTCACATCCGCATCCCAAGGCAGCAAGACCACAGAGCCGTAATTCAGCTCCTTTTAGGAGGTGATAAGGTTTTGCTAAGACCACTAGGGTAGAGGCCCCCATGATTCAATCGTAGTAGTTTTATAAGAGGAAGAGCGACCAGGACACACACACACACACACACACACGCATGTTTCCTGCCTCCTGCCACGCGATGCCCAGACCTCGCACTTGCAGAACTGACAGCCAACACACACCTCTCTGCTTTAAGACGCTGCCTGCTTCAGGTGTGCCACAGCAGTTATGGTGAACGGGCGAGGACTGCAGGTGATCTGCAGGATTGGGGTGGTCTGGGCTCAGAGGGGACGAGGGCACGGCGGCCAGAGGCACAGGGAGAATCACACAGGCACAGGAAGGCAGGCTGGCCCACAGAGGAGGCTCCCGCTCAGCCCCCCGTGCCCAGGGTTGCCTGACAGTCTGGGAGCTCCCTGGAAGCCCGCATGCTGCTGAGATGTGGCAAATGAGGATCCGGCTCCTGTTGCTGCAGTTTCAGGCGGCCCCCTCCAGCGAGGGCTGCAGGGGGAAGGGGGAAGACAGGGAGCCTGGCTGGGGCTGACCAATCTACCAATCCTGGCCAGAGAGCAGCAGGGCCTGGGCCCAGGCAGTGATGGAGGGGAGGCAGGAGACAGAAGCCACCTTGCCAGTGAGGGGGAGAGAAGGACAGGAGTCCAAGGGGCTCCCAGGCCTGGCAGGAGCCAGAGGACACTCCAAACCAGCGGGGGGCGAGGGCCTGCCTCCACTCCCAATGGAGCACAAAGGCCCGACCCCCCAGCAGCCCAGCCTCTCTGGTGCCGGCCTCCGGCTGTTTGCTCAGACCCTGCTGGCTGCGAACGAAACACTCTTCCAGCTCTTCCAGCGTTTCTTCTGTACTGCAGAGGCCTTTCTACCTTGAAACACTCGGGTGGTTTAATTTGTTTTCGGAAATAACAAAAGCAATTAGACTAATTGCCTTCAGAACGGGGCACGCACAAGGAGCAACCTCACCACCATGAAGGGGGCCCTGGCAGATCTTCCAGGTTCGTAATTTATGGAGCAATTTGCCTGTCGTGTTACCGGCAGGTGCCAGGTGCCCAACTTCCAGGCTTTCAATGGGAAGATGAAAATACAAGACGGTTAATTCCTACCACAGGGAGCCAGGAGAGAGCCTGCTCCACCGAGCACCCTGCCCCGGCACCTGCTGGGGCACGGTGGCCTCCTCACACTGCCTTGTGGTACTGCTGCCCCATGGGGTCACTCACTCCACTGGTGTGCAGGATTCTACTGCAAGGAGAGCAGGTGGGGATGCTGCCCTGGCCCTGGTTCACGACTGAGCTCTGGTTCCCTCTAAGGCCGATCAGCAAACCAAGGGAGAGTTACCATTTCCAGTTCTGCACACTGCGACCTGCGCTGGCCATGCGTGTGGAGGAGCCAGGAGCCCTGTCAGAGAGCGCTGTCCCAGGGGAGTCCTAAACCCCAAGCTGCTGAAGATCTCCCTCCTCTTCATCCCCAGCAAGCACGCATGAGTATTACTGAGCCCCAGTGACATACAAGAGAAGAAACCAGCCCAGGTTCCACCCACTGGGCACAGAGTCCAGGTCACAGCACAGTACTGAACCAGTGAACATTCACATGGACCATTTTGCACTGTTTTGTTTTTTAAAAGGCAGAAGGAGACACAGAGAGGAAGAGTGAGCTCTCAGGCACTTGGTCACCCCCCAGATGCCCTCCATGGCTGCCATCCAGGTCTGTGATGTGGGTGGCAGGAACCCCACGACCTGAGCCTGCTGTCTCCCAGCGCTGCGTTAGCAGGGAGGTAGGCTCAGGAGTCAGGGCTGGGACTCAGGCCCAGTTACTCCGATATGGAACACGATGTTGTCACGCTAGCTCCGAACAATTCAGATTTCACCACAAGCGTAGTGGGAGAGAGGAGGCAGAGCTGCCTTTCAGGTCTACTTGGCTGGGAAGAACTGGTCGCGGGGATCAGAGTGGAGGAAGAGGGATCAGCGTGTGGGGGAGGGCTCGAGCTCCATGGGAGAAGATACGCCCATCCAGGAGGGAGGCTGTTGGGGAGGCATCAGGGCGGACTGCAGATGCCAACGTGGAAGGGAGAGCCAGGCGGGAAAGGGCTACGCAGGGGGCTCAGTGTCCCTGCCAAGCAGGGGTGGGCTCTGGAGCGGCTCTCCGAGGAGGGCGGGGCTGCAGCAGGTGCAGGGAGAGCTGGGGGCTGGCAGAGGGGAGGGAACAGCTTTACTCAGTGCCATGTGTGGATGCCAGACCCAGTTAAAATGACGTCTAGTGGGGAAATCACAACAATGAAGAGAATGGGAGAGGGTTGGGCCAGGGGTTCAAATGCATTTCCAGAAGGGCGTTCACAGATGCGTGGGGCAGAGGGCGCCTCAGTGCCCAGCCCAAGGCCCAGAGCAGGTGCACAGAGGAGCGACACCTCCCCTAGAGGCATGGCCGGGACGGGGACAGAGAAACACTGGAAGTCTCCAGATGGAAAACTTCCTAAGGCAGAAAATCTTTCTTTGTTAAAAATAGGACAGAATAAACTGGCTGAGCAGCACCATGGGGTGGGGCATGATGTAGGGGCCGCCCATCTGAAGTCCAGCTCACAGCCTGCCAGTCCTTTTGTACTTTTATTTCTATTATTTATAGTAATAATATAATAATAATTTCTATTATTTCATTTGAATGTCCAGAGAGATATAGAGATAGAGGCACGGATATGTTCTATCTGCTGGTTCACTCCCCAAATGCCTGCAACCATGTAGGGAGTGAACCAGATGGAAGACTATTCTCTCTATCTGCCTCTGCCTCTGCCTCTCTGTAATGCCACCTTTCAAATAAATAAATAAATAAATAAATCTTTTTAAAAAAATGGGAGCCAGTATTCTCAGCTGGTTTTAACACGATGTCACTTCTAGAATTCTGGGAGCAAGCAAGACTGTTGGAAATTAAAAGTATAACTCTTGAATTAAAAAGGTGAATGATCAGATTGGATGGTAAGACCACGGGGATTTTCTAGAATGTTCCAGAATATTTCAGAATGTAGAATAAAATACAAAGAGACCAAAATTTTGAGAGGAACAGAGAAACATAGAGTATTGATCCAGAAAGCTCCTTATCCAACTAAGATTCCCAGAAACACATAAATTTGAGAAGAGGAAATTAAATATATATATGTAAATGTGCATGTGTGTGTATGTGTATGTGTATGTGTTTATGTGTGTATGTGTATGTGTGTGTTTATGTGTGTGTGTGTTTATATGTGTATGTGTGGGTCTATGTGTGTGTTTATGTATGGGTGTATGTGTATGTGTGTGTTTATGTGTGTATGTGTATGTGTGTGTATGTTTGTGTGTATGTGTATGTGTGGGTGTATGTATGTGTTGATGTGTGGGTGTATGTGTATGTGTGTGTTTATGTGTGTATGTGTATGTGTGTATGTGTATGTGTGTGTATGTGTGGGTGTATGTGTGTGTTGATGTGTGGGTATGTGTGTATGTGTATGTGTGTGTGTGTGTGTTTGTGTGTATGTGTGTGTGGGTGGGTGTATGTGTGTGTTGATGTGTGGGTGTGTGTGTTGATGTGTGGGTGTGTGTGTTGATGTGTGGGTGTATGTGTGTGTTGATGTGTGGGTATGTGTGTATGTGTGTGTATGTGTGTGTATGTTGTATGTGTGTATGTGTATGTGTGTGTTGATGTGTGGGTATGTGTGTATGTGTGTATGTGTGTGTTTATGTGTGTATGTGTATGTGTGGGTGTATGTGTGTTTATGTATGTGTATGTATGTATATGTGTGTATGTTTGTGTGTATGTGTGTGTATGTGTGGGTATATGTGTATGTATGTGTATGTGTGTGTTGTGTGTGTGTATGTGTATGTGTGTGTTTGTGTGTATGTGTGGGTGTATGTGTGTTTATGTATGTGTATGTGTGTGTATGTATGTATATGTGTGTATGTTTGTGTGTATGTGTGTGTGTATGTGTGGGTATATGTGTATGTATGTGTATGTGTGTGTTGATGTGTATGTGTGTGTATGTGTATGTGTGTGTGTATGTGTATGTGGGTGTATGTGTGTGTGTATGTGTGGGTATATGTGTATGTGTGTGTATGTGTGTGTTGATGTGTGTGTATGTGTATGTGTGTGTTTGTGTGTATGTGTATGTGTGTGTACGTGTGTGTGTATGTGTGTGTTTATGTGTGGGTATATGTGTATGTGTGTGTATATGTGTGTGTATATACTGGTTTGCATTGGAGGAAGAATGTGCATCTTTAAATGGAAGAACTCAGAAAAGACCACAAAGCCAAACATATCATTGCCGAATTTCCTAACATCAAAGATGTTAACTAGTGACTTTTCATCATGGAATTTTGCATTAAGTTCAATTTTGTATAATATTGCATTACATTACCACACTGTTACCTGTGTTGGAGGTAAGTACCAGAACTGCCCCACCCTAATCCTAGCCCTGTCATACTGGGCACAGATACAAGAGACAAATCAGCGTGGGTTTACGGGAGAACTAGGGACTGCAGTGGTCTGAATGCTGCATCACCCTAAAGTCCCGATGGTGAAAACCTGACCCCAGGGTGACGATGTCAGGAGGTGGGGCCTGCGGGTTGCCATCAGGTCCCGGAGGCAGAGAATGGGGTCAGTGCCCAGATAAGGGAGGCCCAGAGAGTCAGCAGCCCCTCTGCCAAGTGCGGGCCCAGCAGGAGGGCGCCGTCCATGAACCTGGAAGCAGCTCCAGACACCGACCGGCCACCAGCAGGACCTCGGACTTCTCAGTCTGCACAGCCGTGAGAAATGCATCCTTGTGTACGGCATTTTACCATGGCTGCCTGAAGGGACTGACAGGATGATCCTAAAAGCTGGCTGGTAGATAAATTAGACGAGTTGCCCACAGGAGCAAGAATCACTAAACGCTGGTCTTTTTTTTTTTTTTTTTTTTTTTTTTTTTTTTTTTTTTTTTTTTTGTCACAACACCGCTAGCTTGAAGATGGTGCCTGTAAACACATGAGCGTGTAGTTTTCTGTGCCTGGATACAGACGGCACATTCCCCTTTGTGTCTGGATGAGCCCATCCGATTATTCACATACGGGCAGAGAGCGGAACAACACGCCCCCACTGGGCTGGGTGAGTTCAGAGCTGGCGGGCCTTCTCCACATTCTTGCTCTCATCTTTGTCCACAATGACCTTGGAGGCCACACCACAGAGGGCATCTGGTCCCAGAATTATCGCCTGGGGCGAAGAACCCTTGATTCCACCATCATGGGGGAATGAGCAGGCGGGGACAGGTGTGCACAGTAAGTCCAGTTTTCCCACTGATATAAGAGAAATTATACATATTGTGAGTGTTATAAAGAAGCTTCGGCTTGGAATTCTACACCTGGCTGGGGTATCAAGCAAGTGTGAAGACAGAATACATGCATTCCCAGACACTTGGGTAACAGAAGGCTGACCTCCTGTGCGGGCCTGCTTAGGAAAGACGGGTGCCTCCAGCGGAAGCAAAGACGACTCAGAACATCCTAGGAAGGAGACTGTCACATGAAAGAGTAATCCAGAGGGGAGCAAGACACAAAGGGGCCCAAAAGAGAGGACTCCAGTTTGAAAAAAAAAGGAAGTGAAGGCAGACAGCACGAGTGGACACTTGCAAGCCATGGGATGGAGAGTCGGTGGACTGCAGGTACAGCAAGTGGAACGGAACACCATGACTCTGGAGTCATGTCAATCGGACTTACTTATGCTCAACTTCTTTTTAAAGATTTTTATGTATTTATTTGAGAGGTAGAGTTACAGACAGAGAGAGGAAGAGACAGAGAGAGAGAGGTCTTCCATCTGCTGGTTCACTCCCCAGAGGGCCACAACAGCCGGAGCTGGGCCTGATTCGAAGCCAGTACCCGAGAGCTTCCTCTGGGTCTCCCACATGGTTGCAGGGGCCCAAACACTTGGGCCTTCCTCTACTGCTTTCCCAGGCCATAGCAGAGAGCTGGGTTGGAAGAGGAGCAGCCAGGACTTGAACCAGTGCTCATATGGGATGCTGACACCATAGGCAGAGGCTTAGCCTACTATGCCACAGCGCCGGCCCCTGTCCTCAACTTTCAGAATCAGCGTAAGGACACATGATGAGAGACCATCCAAGTGTTGCTGTGTTGAGAATAGACCATGGCCATAGGGTCTAATCTCAGCCTTTAAAGGTGAATAAACCAGGGTTGGAACAGCAGTGTGGTTTTCCCAAGAAGGCTGAGCATGTAGCCTGGCCAGGAGGGCAATGGCCCCAGTACTCCTGGCCCTTGGTATCCTGTCTCCTGGGCCATGCCCCCTGCCTGAACTCACTCCATCGGGCTGCGGCAGGGGTGCTCCTGCCTGCCCTTGCCCTTGCCCTGTCGCAGGTTGCCGGGCCTTCTGCAGAGTTCATTGTCAGTCCCAGCTCTGCCTCTCTCCCCCTCCCTATCTCCTTAGACGCTTTTCCTCCCGGGAGGGGCAGCTGTCCATTTCCCCTCCAGACAGATAACCTTGCCTGTCCAACGTGCTCTAATCTACTGCTCTGTTTCTGTAGCTTTTGGATACTTTTGGGGAGAGAATGATTTGAAAAGAAAAAAAAATCAATGGTATGCTTTGTAGAGGCGACACATCAAGTACGCCAGCTGCTGCACAGCCCCTAGGATGCAGAGCACAAGGCAGGGGGCGGAAGGCCACCCAACAGAGTGGCTCCTGGTTAGAGTCTGAAACCAGCCCTGGCCGCTCAGGCCTGGGCTAAGGCCACTTCGCCTTTGGTGGCCTGAAGTGTGGCTGCTCCAGCAGTTATGGGGTCAGGAGGTGAGTTTGGACAGTCCTCTGCCTCCAGGCCCACACTGGTACCGAGATACCTGCATGGAGGAGTCTTCCACATTTAGGAACCTGATAAAGCAGTAATTACAGAGCAGAATTTCTATAGGAATCCAGGCACGGGTGGCATGCCTGCCCGCAGTAAAGAAGGCAGAAGCTAGCTCCAGTCTCAGCTCTCCCTGCTGGTCTTTCTGTCCATTCCGGGCTCAGTGAGGCTTAAACAGGACTGAGACTCGGGACTCAGACACGGGGGTGCAGCTCTCACTCAAAGGTGCTGCCTAGTAGCTAGGGAAGGGGACCCTCAGGCAGTCCCTCCACGCCCCAGCTTCCAGCCCCTGGGATAACCTCCCCCACCGTGCCCAGCAGCTCCAAGCACACTGACCAAGGGAAAATGGCAAAGGGAACACAGAGGCAAGTACTTGTGGAGAAGTAGCCAGTGCCAGCACCTAGCTCGAAAACACAGCAGCCTCCAAACAATGGCCCAGCGGCCAGCTCATGAACACAGCACCCTGGACAACAAGGACTCTGCCTATCAAGGGCCAAGGCCTCGCAAGCCCATGTGGAGGGGCGTCCCTAGCTCTGCCAAGGTATTGGGAAATGCACCGGCCAGTGGAAAACAGTGGGAATTCGCTTGTTCTGAGTTAGTAATCGTATTCCACAGGTGTCACCAACAGCACTCTGGGCTGAGGAGGTGGATGAAGCTCCACGGCTTCCATGAAATGCAGGTGGGCAACACAACGTATGCAGCTCTGCAGGATGAGGGGCTGTCCTGTGCACCTCTGTACCCAGCACTAACAGGGACCACGCATCACGGTGCCAGGAGAGGGAACTGCCAATGCCAGGGTCAGCGGGCAGCACTGCTGTGCCCATGACAACTCTGAAATCATCTTTCTCTGAGTCCTTCCCTTCAAAGGCACTCAATCAACAGCCATCCTTTGTAGGTTGTCTGCCAGCCATCTTGTTGAACTGGCCCTGAAATTGTAATGGATTGTGCCACTTGCTCTTGGTACCAACACCCTGGGGGAATTGATCAGTCCCAGAGAGACCCCAGGGCAGCCGCGGACAGCCCAGCCCATGGCCCCGAAGTCAACATGGCACCAGCTTCCCACAGCCCTGGTCTGCAGGCACAGCGTGAAGGGGAGCATGCGTGTGCCTTCCAGGGGCTGTGAGCCCCAGCCACGGCTGACGTCTGCGATGGGGAGCCTGTGTCTCATTTCTCTGGGAAAGCTCACGAGGAGGAAAGCCAAGCTCCAGAGGAGTGGGCTCTGCCTTTGAGACAACAGCATCAATTTTCCCAGTGAGCTTCCAACAGGTGGGAGAGAAGGGCACACAACAAAATGTCATTTATAACTTCAAACTCAGCGTTGAAAAGGGCTCTGCAGTAATAGCCCACCCTCCATCATTTCAAAGGGGTTGTCACCAAGGCAGCGCCCCCTTCTGTGTCACGGGGAGGTGGCCGGCGGGGGAGGGGTTGCCGGGGCGGCTCTGCTGGCCTCCTTCTCCCTGCCCCCTCCTCCGTCCACCCCAATCCTGCCGTCAGAAAGCTATTTTATCTCTGGAGAAGTTTTATGCCAGGGATATATGACCAGAATACAGGAAGGTCTTTTAAATTTATTTTCAATAGCCCTGCTCGTCTCTTCTCTATGAAATATTTAGCATTTAACTCGTTATTTCTGCTGCTGGCACAGTCTCAGGTGCAGGTGGCTTTGTAGAGATGGCAGAATGTCACAGCAAGGTAATTGTTTCTCTTTATTTCCTCTAGATAAAGAATAAGTAATAGGCAAGTCGGAATGATCGGGTGGCGCTTCCATCAGGGGCTCCGGCGATAACATAAACCGGGAGATGGGATTTGGAGTGGTCTGCATAATCAGCACGCCCCCCTCCCTCCCAGGTTCACCTGAGAAGGAACCTGCCTCCACACGCCCCTTCCAGCCTGCTCTCCCCTGAGGAGGGGCTGTCCCTGCCCTCTGCAGACTTCCAGTGGCCGAGCTGTCGGTAACACCCAGCCTGGAGGGCCCTGGCTACTGTCCACCTTACCGCCCGTGGCTCTTGGGGCACAGTGGGCCCTGGCCATGCTGCATGCTGGCCCAAGCCTGGTTTAGTGCGGCGTTGCCACTACTTCTACCGACGCATTCACACTTCCCAGAAAAATTTAAGACTGGGAACTAAGTTTGTTCGTTTTCTGTTTCTTCCCCCACTCCAAGCATTTTAAGCAGACAAGATATGAATATTCATGAGTGATAGGACAGCTTCCAGGGAGAAGCCGTGGGGGAAATTTTTACAGCCTGGCCACTTGGGCCACTTGGATCCCTGGTAGACTCTCCCGCAGGGATGCGGTGTCGCAGCTGTCAGAGTCACCACCTGCCTGGAGGGCTGGCTACTCCCACCAGGTCACGAGGAAGGCGTGCGGGTAAAGCAGGCATGGCTTTCAAACCTTTAACTCCAAAATTCACTTATCATTTAATTCCAATTTGTGAACTTTCCCAAGTGGCCTCCTGTGTCCGTTCCACAAGAGGACGGGCATCTCCGGCAGCGACGGGTCCCGCCCTGCCGGCCACAGTCCCTCTGCTCGGGAGCCTGAGGCTGGCCCTTCCACCCGCAGAGCAGCCCACAGACCCACAGACGGACACCGTTACCAGGAACGGTGCCTGGGAATCCGGGGCATGAGGTCAGGACCGAGCTTAGCCGGAGTCAGTGGTGCTCAGTCCCCAGGGCTAGGGGCGTGGCCAGATTTCTTACTCAAAGACTGGGGCATTAGCAAACACCTAAGTGGTCCACCTGAGGGTTACTCCCACCACCTTGGTCTCTTGGGCAAGGTGTTCTATTCTCTAGGGGAGGGGTCTTTGGCACATGGGGTGTACTCAGTAAGTCCCTTGATTTTCAGGCACTTCTGTGTTCCTATAGCTGCCTCCTGCCACTGGCATCCTGCCCAGGGAACCAGCAGACGAATACCTCCGACAGGCAAATACTCACCTGCCAGTTATGTGTTAACCTTGGTTTAAAATATCTGCCCAAATGCTTCAGTAATTATCAGTGTGAAATCAAGCAAGCAAGGAAGGAAGAACAGAAGTTTCAAGTAAATTCTTTAAATCTGCCAACAGCTTACTTGGCCTAAAGGAATATTGCTCTGATTTTTAAGGGAGGGAGTGAAAATTCTCATAAATGATCAATAAACAGTTGCATCCTTTTCTCTGCGCTCTTCTAACAACCTGCATTCTTTCTGGGTTCCTCCTAATACATCGCCTTTATGTTGGCATTTCTTTCATGCTGGTTATTCCGTGTTCAATAATTTTTGCACATCTCATTTCAATTTCATAGCAAACCCGAGGAGATAGGGTTGTCTGTGCTCCCAACTGCAGATGAGCAAAACAGAGGCGGAGAGCACACCAGGATGCAGCCTGGGTGGGGGTGGGGGTGACTCCCGAAGCCCAAACCTAGCAGATCTGCAGCATTTTTCTTCATAGCTGGCCCAGGAGGACCCGGCCCCGTCACGCCTGGCCTGCCTCTCTTCTCTCACAGGACAACCTTCTGAAATGTTAATCGGCTTTGACGGGAACTTTTCCGAAAGCATCTTCTTCAAGCTTTGTTTTCAAAACTCTGCAAAATTCGCCCCAGTAATTGATAACTCCATGCCCAAGCACTCCAGCATATCTCTGATTGGGGACATTTCATATCAGCAGACGCTTCAGCTATGAGAGCGGCCCCAGCGTCTGACCTGTGTGGCTTCCATGGTGACAGCACCCGAGTCACACCCGTGGGACAAAGTCCTCTTTCCAGATGCTGTTCAGGTCCCTATCACGGGGTAAATGAGCTTCCCTAGAAAGCAAGTTGTGTCAATGCCCCGATCGTCCTCTCTGAACCAAGGCCCCCTTTGGTTGTCCTCCAAGCCTTTACCAACCAAAGCCAAGAGGGCAGAAGGCATGGGACCTGATTTCTCGGAATGAAATGTGTGCCATGAAAGCCCTCACGGTACCCCATTTGGCAGCAGACTCCCTGGGCCATGTCCGTCCCTGTGATCTATGGTGAGGCTGTCCACACCATCTAAAAACGCCTCGGCCACTCATCTGAAATTCGATTGGGTGAGCAGGTCTGGTCTGCTTCTGTAACCTGCTCGGGTTCAAGCCACCGCAAGGAGCATCCGTCACTGTGGTAACAGGTGGGGATAAATAATACATTTTCAGCAGAGAGCCCTATTCTGCCACAGTCGTTAGGATGCATTCCCGATATTCGGGGCTTGCAAATTCAATCTTAATTTCTTCTGATTTTCTCTTTAAGATTTCCCATGGATCCCCCGAGTCATGAAAATGTGCAGTTTATCATCTGCCTGATCAACAACAGCCGACTTCCCCCAAGTTGCCTCGTCTGCTTCCTTCCATCAGATCAGGACAAGATTTTAATTTTTCATGAAGAGCCACACTATAGCTTTCTACATGGCCAGATAACTGGGGTAATTTGCTCACACACTAATGCAGTTGCAGCCGGAGGCTCCTGGGGCCTCGCGCTGACCCGGATTGCTGAACGGAACGGAGGCTGCACGGTCAGCGGGAGGTGGAGGAGGAGGGGACCAGGTGGAGGAGGAGGGGATAGAGGCGGGGGGGGGGGGCTTCACGGGCCCCACAAAGTGCAGGAAGAAGCCACCCCATCCGCACAACACCCATGGGCCTGCCCCCGTCCCTGCAGTAGCCAGATAAAAAATGACCTCTTCTTTCTCAAATCTTTCAACATTTTCCATGTAAAGTGAAATTCATTTGGAGAGTTAATAAGGAAAATAGAAATTTCAAACGCTGGGAAAAAATTGAGATAAGGCAAAGAAAAAATGAAAATGCTGAAACAAATCGGAATTCCTGGTTCCAGGCTCTGTGAGAGCTTGCTTCACTCCCTCACAGCATTCGTCTGCACCCAGTGCACTTTTCCCTTGTGGGTACACTTGCTGCTCTTCTCCCATCGCCACAGCCAGAGTCCCAGGAGCATCTGACCCATGGCAGGGCTCCCGGGGCTGGCTCAGCGCTGGGACCCAGGAGGAGCTCAGAGCTGCGCAGGTGGGTGAGCCTGGCCCCATGGACCATGTCTGTAATAAGGCCTGGTGAGGACGGCACAGCAACCCTCACATGGACAGGACACAGATGTTCACCAACTGGCGAGCCATGAACAGGACAGGACAGAGCGTGAAGAATTCCAAGAACAAGAGGCCCAGCGAGAGAAGCTGGGAGAGGCGCCACGCAGTAGGTGACGGGGACGGAGCGAGGACCAGGGCCGCCGAGGGCGGGGTGGGAGTGGGCAGTGGCTGTACAGGGGCAGGTGTCTTCCTGGGGCAGTGATGGAGAAGTGGCCGAGCAGACAGCAGGAACGGCTGCAGCAACGCTGCGTGAGCGTTCCCATAACTGAGCCGCACACAAAATGCGAGAATTCTACAGCTTGTAAACCATACTTCAGTAAAACTTTTAGAAAGTGAAATCCTTTGTTAATGCCACGAGTTCCTTCTGTGAGCCCTGGAAAAGGCATAGTACGTTCCATTCACTGACACCAAATAAACTGCATCCCAAAGCCCAAGAATTAAGACCACAAGGCAACAACCTTCCCCCCCAACATGGGCACCACATAGGACGTTTGTCACAGCAAGGAACAGAGAAGGGAACAGGAAGGCTGACGGTGACCCGAGGAGAAGTCAGCCGTGGGGTCACGGTCCCCCCACCCCACGGCTGGCCACTCCGTTGCTGGAGTCACAACGTCCTCATTTGCAAAACAGGATCAAAGCAGCAACCTCCTCACGTCCCGCTCAGGCCCACACCTGGTGGGGAACAGGCCTGACAGCAACATCTCCAGCATGTCACCGAAGCACACACAGGGCCACCCTGCTGCTCCAGGCCACCTCTGGAACCACACAGTGACGAGGTGGCTAGAGGCGTCCCCCTCCCGACCTCCTGTGGGCCGCCCCCTCCCCCTGGCCATGCCTGGCTTGGGTTCTGGGGAAGCTGGTTCCTCCCTGAGCCCCTGGCTCCCAGGGTGCAGCTGCCTGTGAGCCTCTGCTGTCCCAGCACGGCCTCCAGCAGCCCTCCTCCCCAACCCCCACTCTCACACTGAGCCCGGACCTCTGCTTAGGGACAGCAGCCGAGCACGGCCACCAGACGCGAGACCCTGCAGAAACACGTGCGGAGAGGGAGGCCTCGGGCTCCCCGGGAAGGTCTCCCTCCTCCAGAGGCTCACTCACCCCTCAACAGCCCTTCCCGCTGCCGCCCAGCCCGTGCGTGTGGACGGACACAGCCCTGCCTGGGACCAGAAGCGGTCATTGCAGTGACAGACACCGGCATGGCCCTGGCGGGATGGGACCTCGGCTGCTGGCACAAACAGCCCAGTAAGCTATGGCGCTAGGGGCTCCCGGCAGCACTGTGCCAGGGTTATGTCGTTCTGACTCTCAGGCTGGAGGTGTTGGAGGCTGGCTGTGGGTGGGCCGTGGGTCTGATCTGTGACCCTAACCACCCAGGAGCTACCATGCACACTGAGGCAGAGACTCGCCCCCACACATGTGCCATAAGCTCAACAGCACGTTCCATGTGTGCATTCGCTCATGTGGGCTACGCACTGCTGTCCAGTCTCCCAGGGGCGAGAGAGCAGGACGGGGACCCATGCACACAGAGCCGAGAGTCGGATAAGGCGGCTGACGGAGCCAGCCCGGATGCTGCAGCATGGACAGGGGACGAGGCGGCCACCAGAGCCGGCAGTGCAAGTGCAGTTATCACGCAGGGAGCTCGGGCTCCTGGTGGTCGCTGTGGCACCTGAGAGAGCAGCCCCACAGCAGCAAAACCCTGAGGGGGCAGAGCGTGCTGGGCCGACTGCACGGCTGCTCATCTCCAGCAGGATGGAGGCAAACAGCACCTCAGGATGAGAATAATCCGAGTAAGCCAGGGACAGTGGCAGGCCAAGGCAACAGGTGCACTGCCCAGGAACCAAAGCCATCTTCAGAGGCTACACAGGCGCCTGGAACAGCGCATGTGGCTGAGCTTATGCCTTGCAGGGGGGCTGCAGCATTTACACCCCTACAGGCACGTGGGCTACAGGGAGCCTGGGCCTGGCACCACCCTCCTCGCAACGAAAGGGCTACAGTGTGCTGCATGCAGTCATGACTGGGCTCTCTTTAAAGCCAAACCTGGGGCAGGTGTTGGGCCCTAGTGGCTGCGATGCCTGGGTCCAACATCTGACCCCAGCTTCCCGCCAGTGCAGTCCTGCAGAAGGAGGGTGATGGCTCCAGTACTTGGTTCCTGCTGCCCTCGTGGGAGACCTGGACGGAGTTCCAGGCTCCCGGCTGCATCCTTTGAGCCATCACAGGCATCTGCAGTGTGCAGTGGCAGATGGGAGCTCTCGGTCTCCATCTTTTTCTGTCTGTCTCTCTCTTTCTCTTTGCCTATTCAAAACAAGCAAACCTTTTGGGGCCACTCAGGTCCCTGGATCATTGTGTGTTCTTTCTTCACAGTCCACCCCGACCCTGCCTGAGACTGGCCTCACTGTTCAGCCTGGAGGCCAAGGCCAGTCCCGAGGAGTCTTTCTTTGCCTTCTGGTGCCTTTGCATCTCAGGAGCCCATGCTGGTGCAGCAAGGTGCATGAAAGACACAACAGGGGGAGACACAGGGCAGGAGGAGGCCTCTGCGTGGGGGCAGGGGTGTTGGGCAGAAGAGAGATGCCTCCCCAGACCCCTCTCCCAGCAAAGCCTCGTCCAGCGATGTGTGCTACACAGGGGCTGGCCATATGGGCCCTGATGCCCAGGTCTCATCCACACAGCTGGCCAGCTGGTCTACCTCTACTGTCTCTGGACCCTTCCTCCCCCATCCTCACACCAAACCTCCAGCTCCTACAGTCCTCCAAACCCTGGCCTGGCCATCCAGCTGCCTTTTGCTGGACCTGGACTAGGCTCCGCCATTCCTGGCCCTGTCTGCCCTTTTCCCAGGTGCACCTCTGCCCAAGCAGATGCTCCACACGGGTTCTCTCTCTCCTGGGGGCGGCAGCTTCCCTGCTACACTGCAAGCTGGGGGAAAGTCCAAGCAGAAAGTGGCGGTGGGAGGAGTACCATCACCACCTCTGAGGCCTCTCAGCAGAAAGCCGCAACGTAGGAAGAGAAAAAGCTGCAGGAGGTAAGATTCTGTCCACCTCCCTGTGTGGACCTTTGAAGATGACATTGGAAGAGAGACCACATACACAAACAGGATTTTTTTTTTTAAAGAAAGCGTTAAAATCCCTGTTAAATTCCCTTTTCAAAAAGAAAGTCTGGAAAGGATCACCAACTTCCATGGAACTTGATCCTCCCACATTTATCTATTTATTTAAAGATTTATTTATTTATTTATTTGAAAGGCAGAGTTACAGAGAGGCAGAGGCAAAGAGAAAGTGAGAGGTCTTCCATCCTCTGATTCACTCCCCAGTTGGCTACAATGGCTGGAGTTGTGCTGATCCGAAGCCAGGAGCCAAGAGCTTCTTCTGGGTCTCCCATGTGGGTACAGGGGGCCAAGGACTTGGGCCATCTTCTACTGCTTTCCAAGGCCATAGCAGAGAGCTGGATTGGAAGAGCAGCGGCTGGGACTTGAACTGGTGCCCACAGGGGATGTCGGCACTGCAGGGGGCAGCTTCACCAGCTTTACCCACTATGTCACAGCGCCGCCCCATCCTCCCGTATTAAGAACCGTCATGTGGCAAAGATGGTTTGCATAAGGCTTAAAAGAGCTCACCTTAGAATGTCCCCCCTGCTTTTTCCAGAACACAGCAAGAGCTCCTCTGCTGCCCGAGCCCCCGTGGCTCACCTGCACCTGGCGGGAACACTCTACACGCTGGTGGCACACCTCTAGCGTCTCTCAAGCAGCAGCACAGCTCGGTGGAAACAGCCTCATCACAGCACATGGCCGTGGGCAGGATGCTACCTGGTCAGGCTACATCACGACTCAGGCACGATTCGGAGGTAACCTTACCCCCAAGAACTTCCTAGGTCTTCTCTCATATTCATCTCTTTGTGAAGGATTTCAATACATTTACACGACCCTCAACATGAATTTTGTATTAAAAATGAAATGTGACTGCCCCAGGTTGTGCCATTTCTCCGCATAGAAGACAATTTTAGGGGACACCCCAGGACATCAGGGCATCTCTCGTGGTCGTGGAGAGGGGCCTGCCCTGGGAACATCCGTGCTGAGAGCATGGGGAAGGAGGCGGAGTTCACACTCACAGGCCACAGGCGGCTCTCGGGAGCAGATGCAGGAAATGGTGCTGCTCCCCGTGCAGGCAGAGCTCACCAGCTCGGGCTGACCGCGAGGGCCGCCAGCCCGTGTTGGCCATGGCCAGCGCTGGCAACACCGAGAGTGAAATGTGATTCGACTGCGGCGTGTGCAGCCACTTTGAACACTGCGGCCAGGATGGGCAGCTCGGCCTCGGTCCTTCAAGCCCACCCTAAGAGAGGTCGACAATTTATCATCCGCATCATCCCAAGCAGATACGCACAGCGCAGCAGCCAGGGCGGCCGCACACACGCTTTATCCTCAGCGGGCTGGCCGGGGGGCAGGAGGCGCCACTGCAGCTCGCCACAGTGCTCAGTCCTCCGAGACACCCTGGCCCTAGTGTCTCGGAGGCAGGTGCTGAAGCTGCTGCATGCAATGCTGCCATCCTGTATGAGTGCCGGCTGCACTGCTTCCGATGCAGTTCCCTGCTAGTGCGCCGGGGAAGGCAGCTCCCTGCTACTGCTTGGGCCCCTGCCTGCCGTGTGGGAGACCTGCAGAGTTCCAGATTCCTGGCTTTGGCCTGGCCCAGTCCTGGCCACTACGGCCATTTGGGAAGTGAACTAGCATAAATGGAAGATCTCTCTTTCTCTTTGCCTTTCAAATCAATCAATCAATCAATCAATCCTGTTTTTAAAAAATCAGATACTGCAGAAAGGCAAGTGGACTGCTGCAGTTTGCCCTGAGTGGCCCGAGCACCTGACCCTCTGTGAGTGGACACACTCTGGTCCTGAACACGGTCACCTGAGGGCCAGCACTCTTGTCACCCCAGCAAACGATCTGTCACCATGGGCTTCTCCCAGAAAGTAGACTTCCCCTCAAGGGACAACTCGACATTCTCTCCAACCCTGGCTAAGGGGATGGCCTTCCCCTTGGGAAATGGCCGCATCCCCTGGTGGACAGGAAGAGCTGGCCCCTGGGAAGTGGCAGTGACACTCACAAACACGGGAGCTTCCTGAGGCCACCAGGAACACACTGCCAATGGAGGAGAGTGAGGCAGGCGTGTGAGAGGTGAGGAGCTGGGGCGAGAGGCAGAGGGAAGAGGGAGGGGGCAGAAAGGAAGGGGAGAGAGACTGGGAGGAGAAAGAGAGACATGAGAGTGAGAGGGAGCTGGAGAGAGAGAGAGAGAGGGAGGGAGGGAGGGAGGGGGAGGAAGAAGGAGAGAGTGAGAGGGGTAGGGGTAGGGAAAGGGAGAGAGGGGGGAGGGAGAGGAAGAGAGGGAGAGGGGGAAAGGGAGAGGGGGAGGGAGGGGGTGGGAGAGGGGGAGAGGGAGAGAAGAGGGAAAGGGGAAGGGGGAGGGAGAGGGGGAGAGGGAGAGAAGAGGGGAAGGGGGAGGGAGAGAGAGAGGGAGGGAGAGGGAGAGAGAGGGAGACAGAGAGAGCGGGAGGGAGGGAGAGGGGGAGAGGGAGAGAAGTGGGGAAGGGGGAGGGAGAGAGAGAGGGAGGGAGAGGGAGACAGAGGGAGACAGAGAAAGAGGGAGAAGGGAAGGGGGAGGGAGAGAGAGAGGGAGGGAGAGGGAGACAGAGGGAGAGAGAGAGGGAGACAGAGGGAGAGAGAGGGAGACAGAGAGAGAGAGGGAGAAAGGGAGAGGGGGAGGGGAGGGAGAGGGAGAGGGAGGGAGAGAGAGGGAGAGGGGAAGACTATGAGAGAGTAAGAAATAGAAACCTGGAGAGGGGAGACAAGGAACTGACAGAAGGGACATGACAGAGCGACCTTGAGAAAACCTTGAGGGAGGTACACAGAGACAGAGAGACTGGGAGATGGAGGGAGACAGAGGGGAGGGAGACAGAGGGGAGGGAGGGAGGAGGAGGAGGAGGAGGGGGAGGACGGGGAGGGAGTGATGGATTTCTCTGAGGACAGGAGAAGAGGGTGATTCCAGCAAGCATTTCCTCCCTGTGCCGTCCTTTAGTTTCCTTAAAACTCACTCAATCATCGCCATGTCTGAAACGGCTTTGGGGGAGATAAGTTGAAGAAAAATGCGTTTTCCTCTGAAGAATCCATCACCCAACACAAGTTACTCTCACTGGTTTAAGACAGCAAAAACAGCTCAGGTGACCCTTCACATGCCGGACACTGTCCCCACCCCAAGACCTGGGCTGAGGCAACAGGTGCACCCAGGCCAGTGAGCTGAGAGCCAGAGCTGACTGTGGCAGCAGAGGGGAAGGGGCTTTGGACCGCACTGTCTTGGGCACTGAATATGCTTGAAGCTCCATGAATCACAGCGGGGGAACGGGGACCCAGCAAGACATCCTGCTCAGCTACCAGCCAGGAGGAGGAGGAGGAGGAGGACCTGGGCCCCAAGAGGACGCACGGCATCCGTGGGAGGCTCCTGACAGCCAAAGGCCCTGGCACTGCCCACCCTTGCTGCAACAGCTGTGTCAGGGATGGCAGCTCAATGGCCTCGCCCACGCCAGGAGCTGTGTCTGTGAGCTGGGGGTCTGATTCTGGAACACACCGTGAGTGGCAGAGAAAGACCCTGTGTGTACCCTGCTCAAGAGGACACCCTAATGTGGACATTTTACCCTCGGAGCACACGGAGGGCCTGCCCCACAACTCCGGGCCTCGCTGCCTGGCTCTGCCCCACATCCTGCACCTGGCCTCGGCGCCATGCCCCTCCCAGGACCAGTTTCAGACGCTCACACTCAGCAAAGGGCAGGGCCAGTGATGGATGGCGTGGCTTGTCTGGCATTGACTTCCTCCTGCAATCTGAGCTGTCACCATCCTCCTCACGGATGATGGAGCGGGAGCCACTCTGAGGTTAAGCGTCTCTCCGACAGGCCCCCCGTGCAGGATGGCAGGGTCCATGTTGCCCTGACCTTCTCTGCTGTCTATGCGAGCTCAGGTGAGGCTCAGACACTCATTTATCAAAGGTAAAACCCGAACCTCAGAGGGTTACAGGGAGTGCTTCCTGCAGTGTTGATGCAAACATCTCAGCACAGCGTCTGCTACACGCCAAGCCTCTCTCAGGTAGGGTGGTGAGCCGTGGGAGGAGCCTGCTGCTGCCCCAGCAGGTGAGCCACTGTGCTAGGGATGTCCAGCCACCACTGTGCACCACGTCTCACCATCACGTGCTGTCACACCCCGTCACACGCTGTCATAGGCGGTGCCTTACCACCACATGCCATTATGCACCATGCCTCACTGTCACACGGTGTCACAGCTCCCACAGGCCATGGCTTGCTGTCCCAGACTGTCCCAGACGGTCACCTGCCATGCCCTGCTGTCTATACCAACACATGCCACCATGAGCCACACCTTGCCATCACACGTTGTGTCACACGATGCCCACTGGCACATGCCATCACAAACCAAGCTCTGCCCTCTCATGACATCACATGCCAAGCCTTGCTGTCCCAGACTGCCACACATCATCACAGGCCACGGCTTGTCATCCCAGACGGCGCTCACCCACCTCGGTGCTGCTCAGCAAAGCTCCTACGTGGCCCCCTGCAGAGCCCGTGGAGGGCTATCATTAGCACCTCCTGGCTGCCTCTGATCTACTGAGATTCCAGGGGAGACCCGGGCCTGCCGGAGACCCGGGCCTGCCTCCCACCATGCTGCCGAGGAGCCTGAGGCAAGCTTCTCTGCTGGCCTGGCCTCTGGTTTTCCATCCTCAGAGCCCAGTGTTGACTGCTGGGTCTGAAAGGGGTCATTCCACCAGCAGCATTTTACAGATGTGAAGACTGACGGTCAAAGCAAGAAGGGGTCATGCCCAACACAAGGAGAGGGAAGGGTCCAGCAGAGGCCTCGTCCAGCGAAGCGACAATGTTTTAAAGGCCTGGGCGCCAGCTGGGCTACCTGCTGTCACCTAGCACGGGGTTTTCTCATTTTGACTTCTGCTGATATAATTAGGATTTTCTTTATGTGCTAAGAGAAATGAGGTCATCTTGGTGACAGGCTCGCTTTTTGGTGAGAAACTTGCACAGATTGCTGACGGGGCACGTCCTTCCACGTGCAAGGTGGAAGCTCTGTTTTTATCCGGGTGAGAAAAGTGTTATGTAAAAACGTCGACTTGGAAGAAAAGTCCCACAGCACAGCCAATGTTCCTTGTTGAGGAAAATGAAAACACAGCAGGAGCTCCCTTAGGGCAGGGGTGGGAGTGCGAGACGGAGTGCGTTTCAGAGACTCCACCTCCCCAGAAGGTTCCAGAGGGCCCTCATCCCCGCCATGTCCTCAGACCACAGACAGACCGCCCACTGGAGATTCATGGGATTCAGGATCCTGGGAGCCCCACGCTCTGCTGCACGGGGCCCGGGGGAGGTGTTCAGTCAGCCCAGCTGGGCCCCTGCGTGTCCTCTCCTTGCTCTGCTTCCCGAATGGGCACAAAGTGCTGGCCCTAAGCAGACTCAGCTGCACCCAAGACTCTTGCGAGAAGTGCTGAGCTCTGCACTCCTGGAATGAAGGGGTGAGCTCTCGGGGGAGCCCACTTCCTAGCTAACCTGGAGCAGCTGCCCTGTCTACGTCACCCTGGAAACTGGTTCCTGCTCAGAGACCGTCCCCGCACCTGGGTGTTGGGAGGGAACCAAGAGTCACATAAAGGGAGGGAGAACCTAATCTGATTCACAAGGCACTAACCCTGTAGATGGTGTAGTTTACATAAGGGTCTTTTTTTCTTTTTCTTAAAAAAAAAAAAAAAAAAAAAAAGAGGGAGGGAGAAATAGAGAAGTCTTCCATCGCTGGTTCACTCCCCAAATGGCTGCCATGGCTGGGGCTGGGCCAATCCAAAGCCAGGAGAAAGGAGCTTCTTCCAGGTCTCCCACGTGGGTGCAGGGGCCCAAGGACTTGGGCCATCTTCTACTGCTTTCCCAGGTCACAGCAGAGATCTGGATCAGAAGAGGAGCAGAACTGGTGCCCACAAGGGATGCCGGCCCTGGGAGACGGAAGCTTGACCCACTACGCCACAGGGCCCACCCCTACATCAGGCTCGATCATAGCTACTGTCTCAGGTAGCTTAAGCAGAGGGCTCCCATTTTCCCAGAGAGGAGCCCTAAATGTCTTCAAGGTGTCATCCCGAAGGCCCAGGTAGCTCATATGTTCTCTGCGGCCCTCGGGAGAATTTCACACCGAGAGCCCTGAACCGTTCTCAGGAGGCGTCCTTGGAGCCAGCGTCAGTGCTGGGGAAGAACGCACCTACCCCTTGTGGATGCTCACGGCACACTGTGTCTGAGTCACTGGTATGCATCACCCCAGGCAACCCCAGCTCCTCACTCCATGTGGCCCAAAGCAGTGCTCCGGCTCTGCTCGCTGGCCCTAAGGCCTGCCTCAGATGGTGCCGACGGGCAGGAGACCCTGTCTGAACAGATGCCCATGCATGTGGCCAGGTCAAAGGTCAATCTCTGCCCTGCCGGCCTGGAGGCTGGGACCAGCAACATCACCGCCTATGGCTCTTCCCTTCTAGGAGGAAGGGCCTTTCCCCATCATCACCTCGGCTCCCAGAAACACCTCGTGCCAGGTTTTCAATGCAAGACGTCAATCTCGTCTCTCCCCTTTGTAAACTTTGTTTGACCTGACTTGCATTACGGAAGGTTTCCTTGCAGGCCACCTTCAATCCTCTCCTCTGATTGATTTTTCTTTCTGAAATCCGTATGGTGCCGTGAAAAAGGCAGCAACCTGCTCCCGTGGAAGGCTCTGCCCAGCACACAGCGCGCCGGCCGGCATCCTGAGGTCAGTGATAACCTCGTGCCGACTTCTTAGGCGCTCCGACTCCTGTGCAAATTAGAATGCACGGGCACACAGCAGAGTCCCTGGGACCCAGGCATCGCTATCCGTCCTGCTGCAGCTTCACAGAGCTGCTTAATTTCTGCCAGGAGGCCAGCGTTCGGTTTTGTTGATCCCTGCCGCTGTTTCTCTGCTTTGTATTAATTTCTGTTCTTCTCTTTATGATTTTCACAGTGCTCACGTTGAACTCCGGGCTCCTTCTAATTTTCTAAAATGAAAGGCTGTGACTCCCTTCGAGCCTCACTTCAGCAGCACCCTGCACTTCAATTTTCAGTAATTTCCAGTAGGACCTCTGACCCTTGGGTTATTTACGAGGATGGTTTTGGGTTTCTAAATCTACTGAGTTACAATTTTGTCACGTATCAGTTAAAGAGTACTGCCTGTCAACTATTTTGCATTTGCTGAGGCTTCTGGGACCTGGGATGCAGCTAATTTTGTAGTTTGACTTACAGAAGATGTGGAAGTTTACATATAATGAGTGAGCGCAGCGAGCTTATTCATTATCACTTCCAAATATCCAGCTTTTAGTAAATTTTGTACGATAACATTTACCAACTGCACGTGAAAATATCCTGTGACTGGACAGATTTGTGGATTTTCTCCCTTGAGCCTCTAGATTTTGCTTTATGTCTGCTCAGCAGCTATGCTAACTGCACGCAGGTTCATGAATCTTCTGTTGTCCTAATAAATTGTTTTTGCCAATATATAGTAAGACCAATCACACTTTTGTGCCATAAAGTAAACTTTGATATTAATGTTTCCACACAGTACTTTTTTCTCTTATTATTTATAGGTGTGTCTTTTTCCATCAATTTCACTGTCATTCCAAATTTTGTGTCATAGTTAGACATGACACTAATAAGTAGCCCATCTCCGGATGGCAAAATTCAATTTGAGAATTGCTGGTAATTAACAAAGGCCTAACCCATTAACACTACTGATAGGGGCTGGCACTGTGGCGTAGAAGGTTAAGCCTCTACTTGCAACCCATATAGACATCAGTTTGAGTCCTGGATGCTCTGCTTCTGATCCAGCTCCCTCGTATTGGCCTGGAAAAGCAGCAGAAGATGGACCAAGTCCTTGGGCTCCTGTACCCACGTGGGAGACTTGAAAGAAGTTCTTGGCTCCTGTCTTCAGACCAGCCCAGCTCTGGCCATTAAGACCATTTGGGGAGTAACTAGTGGATGGAAGTGTTTCTCTCTCTCTCTCTCTCTCTCTCTCTGCTTCTCAAATAAACAAATAAATCTTAAAAAAATACTACTGATATTTTCATATTTATTCTTGGCCACCTGATTTTGTGTATTTATGAATTTATTTGTTACTATTTTATTACTACATACATTATTACTATTTACAATGATTTTTACTTTGTTTCATTTTGTTTACTCTTCTGCTTCCTATTTAATTGGTTGCATGTCATTTATGTAACTTCTACTCTTCTTTCTTGGAAGTTATATTCTATTTCTACTCCTCCGCAGGCTATCTTTAAGGTTTTAATACACATTTTGACTCAGAGCCTAGCGTTAAGGATCAGAGAAAGCTCTATTACCAAGCCTCATCTCCTGCCTCATGCTTAAACATCCCTACATTAGTTAGTGCTGCATATTTCTACAGCAAATGCTTACTTGTATTTACTCATGTATTTTTGCCAGATCCCTTTCTCACTAGCAATTTCTGTATTCCACTATTTTTTCCTAGGTTCAGTTGCCTCCCTCCTGAAGTATATCCTTGATTGCTTGTATTAGGAAGAAATTGTGAATGGTAACCTCTAAAATCGTTATTAACAAGTACCTCAAACAGAATTCCACGTTGACTGCTTTCCTCCAGAAATCTAGAAGATAATCAATCATCCTTCGGCCTCTACTGTTGCTAGTGTAGTTTGTAATCACCAATTGTTCCTTCTTTTCTCTTTGGTCACTTCATAGTTTTAGTATTCTTCAGAGCTTTGCGACATAAGCTGTATTTATTCTTTTTTTATTATTTTTTTTATTTTTTGACTGGCAGAGTGGACAGTGAGAGAGAGAGAGACAGAGAGAAAGGTCTTCCTTTGCCGTTGGTTCACCCTCCGATGGCTGCCGCGGCCGGCACACTGCGCTGATCCGATGGCAGGAGCCAGGTGCTTCTCCTGGTCTCCCATGGGGTGCAGGGCCCAAGCACTTGGGCCATCCTCCACTGCACTCCCGGGCCACAGCAGACAACTGGCCTGGAAGAGGGGCAACTGGGACAGAATCTGGCGCCCCGACCGGGACTAGAACCCGGTGTGCTGGTGCCGCAAGGAGGAGGATTAGCCTCGTGAGCCGCGGCGCTGGCTTGCATTTATTCTTTTTCATGAGTTTGTGTGCTTCTTCATTCTGGAAAAGTCGTAACCATTATCGCTTCCATTGTTTCATTCCTTGCATGCTTTCCTTATGGACCTCCTTAATTACTCTTAAAAGTATTCAACAACATGTTTTAACAGTATCTCTGATAACACTGCAATCTCTAACATTCTCTCTCAATGTCAGTTTAATGCTTCCCATCTTTGTGTCTCTGAGCCTGAGTAATTTCTGAAGACCATTTTTCCAGTTCAATAATTCTCTCTCCAGCTATGCCTAACAAGCTTTGAAGCCACCTACTGAAGCACCAAGTTGAATACCTTTGCCACATTTGCTGGTGGTTTCTCCATTCAGTGCTTCTTTATAGCGCTCCGCTCTTCTATCACTCTGGTCACTTCCAACACTGATTTTCACGCAGCCTCCTTACACTGTGTCACTGAAGACTCTGAAGGGGCTAACCCTCCGGTGTCGCCCTCAACTCTGTCTTGTGGTGGGTGACTGCCCCGCACCCTTTCCTGGGATTTCACGCTGCAGGCTTAGGGTTTCTCTTCCCCAGGCGCGTCCTGTGCATTCTGGTGTGATGTTCCTTTAAAGCTGCTGGGTCATATCCAGGAGCGCTGGTGGTTTTACTCATCTGAGACCTGTCCTGGAGAATTTCCGTGCCACATTAAGTAGTGTAAATTCAGCCCTTACACTCTGCGTGATACAAACCCAGGCAGGTCACGCTCACTGGCCATGTTCACGGCCCAGCCGGCAGGCAGAGGTTTCCTTAGCCGCTTCAGCTCTGAGAGGGAAGAACCGCCAGGCCCGGCTGCATGGGGCCCGGGCCACACCTGCCTCCGGGAGAGGGTTAAAGCCCCTGCGCGGCCCACACGCCCTGTGCCTCTGACTGCAGGGTGCCAGGACGCTGGCTTGCTCACCAGTCACTGCCCTGGAGCGTTTTCTGCTCATTCTTGGCACCTAGGAACCTTCAGGGCAAGCTACATACTTGGAAAAATAAATGTTCTCCCAGCAAAGTATCTTAGCCAGCCTTTTCTTGGCTTCGGCAGGGACGGCAGAGGGGCTCAGACCATCCTCTGGAGTTCATTCTTCCATGCCTTTGCTTCGCGCGTCTCTTACCTTCCGAGGGAACAACCAGCCCAGGGCCAGCTCTCTAAATCATGCAAACCAGAAGACAGAAAACCCCAACAGAGAGGCCCAGAGCACCGGCACATGCACCAAGCACAGCAGACCCACTGTATCTGGTGCTGGCGCTGAGCCCTTCACAGGGAGGGAGGCCCAACATGCACGCTGGCGTTCAGTGACATCCATGTAACGGCAGAGACGAGAGAAAAGGACAGCGTTCCTACACGACCCCCCACCCCGGAGTCCACCCTCTCCGGCTCCTGGGCCCTAACAGGGGTCACCCCGCCCCAGACGAGACCACGTGTTGGTTCCGTTACAACACAGCGCTGCGCGAGCACGCAATCTCAGTTCCTGGAAAGCTTTGCGGGTCTCCCTCGGCACCAGAGTGGGCTCCCCGATGGCCGCTGCCGGTCTGAGGGCTGCCCCTGGGGGACGTCCGCCTGAACAGAAGCCTACACTCAGACACATTTTCAGGGAGCTCCGGGTGCCCTGCCAGCACACGGCACTGGGCCAGGCAGCAGCGTTTCAAGAGGAAGTGCCCGGCATACGTGTCTGTAGGCCCCTTGGGATTCCTGGTGGAGCTTCTGATCAAATTAGTCTGAAATGCATGGGGCTAAATGCGGGAAAAAAAACCACAAACCCATGCAATCCCGAGGTCTCTCTGCAGAGCAGGGCCTGCTTTAGGCACTTTTGTTCCCACGCAGCTCTGAGGAGGAGGCATGGGCCGGGGAAGCCGCTCAGGAATCCAAGGAGACAAGTCCTTCCCCCCAACAGCACACAGGCGCCCACCCCTGCACCACCAGGCTCCTCACACAAATGCTCGCATCAAGGCGCAAAGTGAACCTGCGCTCCCGCTCCTCTCCATCCCGGAACTGCACGTCACTGCCCGGCAGGGCACCTCAATGGGAGAGGCAGTAAGCAACCTTCTCCAGTCTGAGCCAGTAGAGCAACTTCATCTGTCCCGAGTCAACAGTGAGGCCCATGGCGTCCCCGCACGAGGGCAACAGCAGCCGACGACACCGATGAGGAGCATGGATGGGCCCAGGCCCCTGCCCTCTCACAGACCAGGCTGTGAGCCCGCAGTGGACGTGCAGCTGGGCTGAGGCTGGCCCGGGCCCTTGCAGGGAAGGGTAGGCCTGTGTGGTGAGTGGGTCCTACATAGCTCTGTACCACGTGGTGGTCACCAGGCTGTCCACGTGCCTGTAGGTGGAAGGAGCCGGCATCCCCAAGACAGTGTGAAGGCTGCTGCCCCCTGCCTGGGCGGGGCGTGCCACAGACCCTTCTCTAAATGTGGTGTGTTCACAGACATCTCCAAGGGAAAGGGCAAACAACCCCAGGAACAAGCTCATAACCTTCACAGGGCAAAAGCTGACTGGTCCCAAGCAGAATGTTCTGGATGCAGTTCCCTCCCCAGGTGTAATACACCTGTCACAAAGAGACTGCACAGCCTCTGGGGTTCTCTGGGGACAGCCGGTCATCCCAGGACATCCAGCAATGATTAGCCCACACTCTGCTCCCAAGACCCCTCAAGGACCAAGGGAGGCCCTAGAGGGAGCTGTGGGCCCAGCGTGTGTAGACAAGTGGCCCTCGGTCAACTTCCACATTGTGCATTAGAATGCCATCTGTCCCTTGCACACTGCAGCTCCTCTCCTGCATCTTAATGTTCACAAGCTAAGAAGCCAGGCATCGGGTGGCTGGAAGCATGTTGATAGCAGGAGTCACCAGGTGCCGAGTGTCCCAAAGAGAGTTCTCTGGTTAAACAAGCCAAGGCATGAACGCGTGGACTGACGAGGACCAGCACAAGCCCAGGTGCGAATGCGTGGACTGACGTGGGCCAGCACGGGCACCGCAGGGCTCTCCTGGGTTCCTCTGGGTGCAGTGATGTTCAGAGACTGCGGAGGGGCAGACGGGCTGGGCTGCAGTGCGTGAGCGAGGGATGAGGACCAGCGCCAACCTCCAGCCTGTAAGTGAGGCTCTGTCTTCCTGCCCAATCATTCCCTCTGCACCAGAACCCGCCAAAGCAAACGCGACATCTGAACCACGGCCGCCCCACTGCTCTACATAGTGGCTGTGGCCGTGTAGAAAATACAGCGTGGTATGGTCAACTCCACGCCAATACGCAAACAGCCTGGCACACAGAGCAACCCTGGGGATGCAGGCCCCTGTTCACCTGGGAGAGAATAAACCGCCTGACCCCCCGTCTGCCGCCCAGCTCTCACCGGCTCTCACACTGATCTCCGGGCCCCGGCCCTCAGAGCGCTGAGGCCCAAGACAACAAGACAGAGCGGACTTTACACTGGCCGAGGGAAGCTCTGAAGCCACCCGGGCCTGCCAAGGAGCCTCCCTCCTCCCCTGCAGGTCCTCTCAGCCCCAACATCCACGCAGGTGCCCTGCGGTGGGAGTGAGGGCGAGGCCTCAGCAGAGATGCGCACACTGAGAGTTCGTACGTGGTTCTCCTGCCTTTCCCTCGCCCTCAGGGTAGGGCTGTCCCGGGGCAGGGGCCCCCCCGGGGACAGGCTCTTTGCTGCCTGACTCGTCCTCTAAGCTGCCACCGCACCTTCCTCTCCTGCTCAGGACACAGCCTGCCTCTCACCCCCAACCGAGGGGCCGGCCAGTCTCCAACCTCCCACAGGCCCTCCTTCCACTCACCCCAATCCTCTCCTTCACTCCTCCTACAGGGCCCCCTGGCTGCCCCACTTGGGTACCTGTCCTTCTGGGCAACCTCCCTGGGCTGGGCTGACTCCCGAGAGCCTCAGCTGCACCTGCTCCTCCTCCCATCTCTGGTTCTCATGCCAAGATGCCTCCCCATAGGGGCTCAGCACAAAGCAGGTGGGTTAGAATAGACTGTGGGTGGACAGCAGAATATGGCCATTTGTGAAGTCTAAAAAGGACTCTGCAAAGTTGAAAAGAGGCTTCCGAGCCATAATTTATCACTGCAAATGGTAACTTCGATGTGCCGACTCTTCATAAGCACACCAGCATTCATCACTCTCTGTGTTGCAAATCTTGGTGAATAAGACTGTGAGTGGTGAGTCGTGGGGAGAGAACACTTCCTCCACATTTACTGCAGACAGACAGGAGCACGTGGGATCAGGACCCATGGCAGCTCGGGAAGCTCCCAGGACAAGAGACTGGGGTGGTGGCGGTGGACTGACCTGGAAATGCCATTCGCACTGCATGCCCACTGATCAGAGTGTGCAATGAAGGCGGAAGTGCTGAGGGAGGTTATGGACAGCTGTAGCTCCCGCCTCCCCACCCAACTCTCAGGGTACACATTTAGTGCCATGTGTGCCAAGAGACCCCACAAGCCGAAGACAAGCCTAATGCGTGGAGCTGAGGCCTCAGACGCCCTGTGGCCCCTCGTCGTGGGCCCAGTGCGGGCACATTCTCGGTGAGCTCTTGCACACACATCTTCTTTCTCTAAACCTTCTTCTGAGTCTTTGCTTTCTTGGGAGCACCGCCTACTGCAAAAGTAACTTTAAAAAAAAAAATGCATACAATTGTGATTTATTCTAACTTCCATTTAAAGAATAAAGAAAAAAATGCAAGTGGGCAGCACATTCCTGCAACTTGGCTGAGCCACTTCCAAGTTTACCAGAGACGTGCCTGCGTGGAGGATGCCAGCTGCCGGCACCAGGTCTCAGGGTCTCGGCTCCAGCGCCCGTCTGCTGCCCTCCTGTCTGTGCGACCACCCCAGTTTCTAGATCCTGTATCAGGGAAGAGGCCTGCTGAGCAGGGCTCAGGAACAGCCACCTGCTGCTGCCTGGGCGTGGCGTGAGGAATGATGGGGCTTCTCGCCGCGTCCTTCAGGCAAACACTGTCTACAAGAATCATCCTGGTGTGGATGGCTACCATGCAGTGAGCACGCAGCTTGAGGTCAGTGGAGTTCTAAGCACTGAAGTACCTTATTCTGACGTTCAGGACACACATGCACCTGACAGGAGAGAGATCTCAAGGAGGTGACCCTCCAGGTGACCCAGCCTCCTCCTGAGTGACAGAACCAGAGTGGAAGTCAGGTGCATCTGAGTGCAGAGCCCCTGTCCTGCTCTGCCAAGGACATTTCCTCCTGAGTGGGAAAGGGAGGCGGGGGCGATTCTGTGGCAAACCAGGCGCCTCGAACTGGCTCTGTTGGCAGTGCACATGCACATGGACACACATGTGTACAGAGTGCACATGCACACACACATGTGTACACACATACACACAGGGCACATGCACACACATGTGTACACACACAGGGCACATGTACACACATGTGTACACACATACACACAGGGCACATGCACATGGACACACGTGTGTACACACACAGTGCACACGCACACACACATGTGTACACACACATACACACAGGGCACATGCACATGGACACACGTGTGTACACACACATACACACAGGGAACATGCACATGGACACACATGTGTACACACACAGTGCACACACATGTATACACACATACACACAGGGTACATGCACATGGACACACGTGTGTACACAGTGCACATGCACACACGTGTACACACACATACACACAGGGCACATGCACATGGACACACGTGTGTACACACACATACACACACATTCACACTCCCAGTACTTTTACTACAAATAATTTCCCAAGCACTGAGCAGCTGCTAAGGCACAAGCAGTAACCAGGCAGCGTGGATCCTGGCCATGAGTTCTCTGCTCAGCATGGTTACGGGGGGCTGAGGGTCAGTCCTCACCGCCCTGTCTAAAAGACGTGACAGCAATCACTATGGCGCTGTCTACTCTGGTCCTGGAGGTCAGGGAGGGTTGCTTTAGGGTGGATCCAAGCAAAAGTCAGATGTTCAGACTCGGGGCTGGGAGGCTGCGGTGGCTGGGGAAGACCTGTGCAAACTGCGATTCCCAGTCATGGCCCCAGATCCAAACCTAGGAGCCCCACAACCTCCCGGCCTGCACCCTGCCCATTGTGCACTGCTCGTCACGGTGACAGCTCACTCGCTTCAGTGCTGCACGCTCTTATAGGACGTTAAACTCGCCCTGCAATGGAGCTCCTGCTTAACTGACCAACCCTGTGCTGGGACCTGCTAAGGACGGCCTGCCCTTTGAAGCTCTGTAACCACTTAGAGCCTCCACAGCCCTGGGACCCAGTGAGGCTGAAGCTTCCGCTGTGTCCTGCAGCTCATGGGCCTGGCTCTCGGCGCCCCTCCTCCCTGCAACCTTCACGCCTGCACTTCTGTGAACACCTCTGATTCTCCCACTGTCCCTGGGAGGGAAGCGGAGCCCTTGGGGTGCAGAGGGTGCCAGGAGTCTCATGGCAGCTGGCTGCCCCGTTTCAGTTCCTCATGCCAGAGAGCTCAGGGCTGAAGCTGCTGCTCAGGGTGACTGAGCCTGGCCTCGGGCTTGTCGCCCTGCCGGACGCTGCCTCTGACTGAAGGTGGTGAGACCAAGGCTGTGGGCTCAGCTCACTCCCCAGGAGAAACTCTCCCCCAGCCTGTCTTTGGAAAATGACCCCCCCCCCCAACTTTGGTCCCCAGCACTCACGATGTGGCAGAAGTGATTCAGACCTGACCCAGGCAGTGACAGGGCCAACCCCCCAAGGTACAGTGTCATCTGGGGCACAGAGAGCAGCCAGTGAAACGCAGCATCACAGAGGTGTTCATTTTCCAAGCCTGCACACTTAGGCTATTTTACAAAACAGCCGGGTTTTTAAAGCATCAAGCTGATTAACATATTAACCTTTGAGGATATAAAAGCTGATATAATAACCAAGCCCATTTCCAAAGGAGATTTCCTAGTGACTAATTGGACTCTAACCTTTCTGGGTAGAGCAGGCGATCCTGCAATAACTTAGCGTAATTAAATTCTCCAAAGGAAATTGCCCAGAAGAGAACACTCTGGCCACCCGGTGGGGAGCCATTCAGCTTTGAACATTCCCACCGACAGGACTCCAGCTAGCTTCACAGAAACGCGTGCTTTAACTCCCGAATCCGCTCTGCAGCCAGAGCAGTAGCACATAAAAGGGAGTCTCCAGCTGCCGTGTAATTTCCACCAATTGCAGCCTGAGCGGGGCCGTCACTCACAGCGGGAGACCCGCTCCTGGGGATGATGAGAGGAGAGGGCAGGCTGCAGATGGGTGGGCACGCGGATGACTCCACCTGTGCAAATGCAGCTCCAGGTGAGCCAGAGACGCGGGGCGGGTGGGCTGGGAAAGTAAAACACCCTTCCACCAAAGCCACATGGGGCAAAATGGGAGCAATTTGTTACATAGCTCACAATCGCTAGAGAAAAAATAAACAGCAAGAGCCAACTTTGCTGCTGACTGGAGGGCAAGACGGGTCCTGTTTGAAGGACAGGCAGGTTCCTTCATGACTGTGTCTTGTGCTAGGCACTCTAACCAGCTCTGGCATGAGCTTCTGCAAGCCCGCCCCTCGGGAAGGAGAACAGTGGAGTCCCCAGGGAAGTCCTACTGCTGGGCAGATGACAGACTCAAAATCAGAGGGAGAATCATGTGTGCGTGGGAGAGGGAGAGAGGGGGAGAGGGGGAGAAGGGGAGAGGGAGAGAGAGCTCTCCCATTTGCTGGTTCATACCCCAGATGCCCGCCATGGCCAGGGCCAGGCCATGACTGGAGACAGCAGGCTGAAACTCAAGGAGCAGGTGCAAGTGCGGTCATTCCAGCTGACATGGGACCTGTTTTAGGAAAGTCAGCAGGCGCAACAATTCCTCAAAGAGCACCTGTGGAGTCTCTGGGAGGCAAAACTCAAAAGATGTCCCCCAGTACTCCATACCCTGACCCCTGGGAGCCACAACTATGCTACCATACCTGTGACTATGCTGTCTTGGGTTGTATAGTCCTCTTGTGGGCTGAAATGCATCTTCCAAAGAGATATGCTCAAGACCTAAGCTCCAGTATCTATGAACGCAACTTTATTTGCAAATAGGGTCTTTGCAGCTGCCATCAAGTTCAGACATAGTCATGAGGCCAAGCCCTAATTCAGTGTGACTGCTGTCCTTCTGAGAAATGTGAAATCTGGAAGCAGGCATACACAGACACACAGGCAAGACACCATGAGAAGACAGAGGCACACACTACAGGGATGCTGCCACCAACCAAGGAGCACCTGGAGCTTCCCCAAGTTGCAGGAGGCAGACAACCACCTCCTGCCAGAAGGTTCAGAGGAACAGAGCTCTGCCCTGCTGAGCCCTTGACTTTCACGTCTGGCCCGAGAACAGTAAGGGAACAATGCATTTTCGATGCTGGAGCGGCCAGTTTGCAGTCCTTTTCCAGGGCAGTCGTAGCACATGAATACATGCATCGCTGACCTTAAGATAGGGAGAGCATCTAGGCGGCACCCATCAAAATAACTGGAGCCCTTGGAGCAGAGCTTTCTCTGGCTGGTGGATGAGAGGAGTCAGGGAGACTCGAAGCAGGAGAATAAATCAACATGCTGCTGCGCGTTTGAGGGTACAGGGGCCACATGGAAGGATGCAAGTGATGTACAGGAACAGAGAGTGGTCCCCACTGCTACCCAGCAGGAGAACGAGGACTTCACGTCGCAAAAGAAACTGAGTAGGGGCCCCCGTGCAGGTAATCAAGACTTGCAGTGTTGGCATTCTATGTGGGCACCAGATCAAGTCCTGGCTGCTCTACTTTTGATCCAGCTCCCTGCCAATGTGCCTGGGAAAGCAGTGGAAGATGGCCCAAGTGCATGGTCCCCTGTACCAGGTGGGAGACCTGGAAGAAACTCCTGGCTCCTGGCTTCCAATTGTCCTAGCTTGTTGTGGCCATTTGGGGAAAGAACCAGCAGACAGAAGATATTCATTCATTCATTCATTCTCTCTCTCTCTCCCCCTGTCCTTCTCTCCATCTCTGTAACTCTGCCTTTCAAATAAATAAAATATTAAAAAAATAAAAAAAAAAAGGAACTGAGTTCAAACTAATAACCTGAATGAGGCTGGAAGTAGGTTTTTCTCCCAGAGCCAGCAGATAAGCATCCAGACTGTCTATCACCTTGACCTTGACCTTGTGAGACCCAAGGCAGAGAACCCCACTAAACCCACAAGGGTTTCTAACCCACAGAGATGCTGAGAGAATAAATTTGACAGCGCTAATCTGCCTGACTCCCTCTTTAGCAGAGGGGCTGGAAATTAAGCCCAAAATCAGAGACTTGCAAGAGAAATATAAAACTAATCACAGATAATTCTCCCTCCCATCTTCGAAGGAAATAATCCACAAGCTTGCACCAGAAGCAAAGCCGGGGTGGTCACAAACAAGGGTGCACTGGAAATGCTAAAGAAGCAACTCTTCTGGGAGAGGGGAAAAATGACCAAGCCCAGACAGACAGCACTCGCCAGCTTCCTTTATGAACACTCCTAGCATCTCCAGTCTCAAAGGACTGGCCCACGGAGTTCCACACTGGCCCCCAGCAGGCTCCCGGGAAGCAGGAGCCGCCTCTGGGATGCCCAAGGCAATCGCAGGGTTTTCTGTAGGAATCCTATCAGCTCCCACCGCAGGAGACGAGGACGTGCAGCCCCAGATGCATCGCCCTCCTGAGAAGGAGCCCTGAGGCTCTGGCTCTCAGGCCCTGGCCCCTTGTTCTCATGTGGCTTCTTTGCGATCCACGAGTCAGTGACTCCCAAACTATGACCCAGGGCCCACGTCTGTTCCAGTCCTCCATGGCCAAGCCCACGGTGCTTCCTCCTCTCCCACGGGCACATCCAACTTGGCACATTAACCCAGAGGCCATCACCTACCCCAGAAGATCTTTCTCCCCCCACCCTAGGGTTCCCTGGCTCAGCATCCAGTGCTTCACCCCAGATGCCAATGGTAGAATTCCAGGAAGCACCCTTGACCTGCCCTCTCCCTCCCCCAGCGAGTCGCCACACTTGACCCCCAGGGAAGCCAGGGCAGCTCACCTCCTCCCCATCACACCATTGTTCTCCCACAGCCTCCGGTGAGGCTCTGCCAAGTTACCGCGGCAGCCTGCTGACTCAGCTTCTCACTGCTGCTCCGTTAATCCCCATTCTTTATGACAGCAAATCTTATCAAGTCACATCCCTGATTAAAACCCTCTGACCAAGGCCAGTGTTGTGGCTCAGTGAGTTAAGTCACCACCTTAGACACCAGCATCCCATATGAGTGCCAGTTCGAGTCCCACCTTCTCCACTTACAATCCAGCTCCCTGCAAATGTACCTGGGAAATCAGTGGAAGATGGGCCAAGTGGGAGACTGGGATGGAGTTCCAGGCTCCTGGCTTTGGCCTGGCCCAGCCCCAGCCGTTGTGGCTATTTGGGGAGTGAACCAGCAGATGGAAGATCTCTTTCTTTGTCTTTCAAATCAATGAAATCATATTTTTAAAAGTCCTCTGATGGCAACCATTGTTCTTAGGATTAACACAGAGCCCTCCCCTGGACTGGGCACTGCAGGCCCTCATCACCCTGCTCCATCTCCCTCGCTTGCTAAGTCACACCTCCTGCCCCTCCCCCTGGGACTCTGCCTAGACCCTCCCTCCACTATCAGTTCTCCACTATCAGTGGCCTTCAAGCCACTTCCTCAGGGCAGCCGTCCTGATCTCCCCAGGCTGGGTCAGTGGCCCACAGCTGTCCTCCTCCCTAGCTCTTCACACAACTGTCATCACATGATCACAGCTGTAACCACACAGGGAATGCCTGGCCTCGCCCTTGAACGTGAACGCACAGAGGGGCTGGGACCCTGTAAGCTGAGTCACTGCTGTCCCTTCACAGCACAACAGCCCCTGTGTGCAGAGGTGCAGGTGCGTCTTCTTAGACACCAATAAACAAAGCACAGGATCAGGGCAAGAAGCCAGGTCACAGAGCACGATGTCCAGGAAGAGCCCCCCTTAGGGAGGCAGCGCGAGTGAGTGCATGAGGCGAGAACAAGGAAGCTGTTCACCAGAACGACACCCAGGCCAGCCCCAGGCGACGGGCTGTGCTCTGCACATTATACACTCCCCTTTGCTGTGATCTGCTGTTAGAGACAGGAAAAGCCCATGAAGGATAATATTTTTTTTAAAGATTTATTTATTTAATTGAAAGGCAGAGTTACAGAGAAGCAGAGGCAGAGAGAGAACTTCCATCCGTTGGTTCACTCCCCAAATGGCCACAATGGCCAGAGCTGGGCTGATCCAAAGCCAGGAGCTAGGAGCTTTTTCCAGGTCTCCCATGCAGGTGCAAGGCCCCAAGGACACACCTGTGGTAGCAGCAGGTTCTCAGACACCTGTGTCCCAGAAGGGGCCGGCCCAAGAGCTGCCCGAGACAAGATTCACTTTCCCAAGTCGTCAGTCCAAGCTTACAGAGAAGGAAAGTCCATCCTTGCAATGCCTCTTAATCAAGGCCCAGGGGAGATCCACCCACAGGAAGCCGAGTTTTCATTCCCATTGGGATGAAGCTATTTTAGAATAAACTTTGCCCTTAGGAGAGGGGCTGCATTCGCTACAGTTGCCTGCGTGCTTCTTTCTCACTAGTAGATGAGAAACTGCAGCTCTCCGTGATAAATGAAGGCTCCCACTCGCAGATGAAGCCAAGGGGAGGGTTGTTTATAATGCGAATACTCCCGAGGCCTGAAATCACCGCATCGGGGTTACACATCAACGTCTGGCAGAAAACAAATCAGTTGCAAGATAAAATCCAATCAACTGCATTTCTTCTCCATCTGTGTCAAGAAATACCCATCCCACTTGCTGGGGCTAAGTTTATCAAGCACCCTTACTTGAGGCAAGACAGCTGCAGAAACCTGGAGGTGGGCAGGACCGCAGGCTGCCTGCCCCTCCCTGCAAGGCGGGGCTTCTGCTGCAGTTGGACAGTGACCCTTAACTTGAGGAAGCACCCAGTGAATGGCAGATGATCAGAGTAGTCACACTTAGGGAAAGTGCTGACCATTGTTTCATTAAAAATAAGGGCTGGGGGAGGAGTGGTGCTGTGGCGCAGTGGGTTAAAGCCCTGGCCTGAAGCGGCTGCATCCCATATGGGCACCAGTTCTAGTCCTGGCTGCTCCTCTTCTGATCCAGCTCTCTGCTATGGCCCAGGAAAGCAGTAGAGGATGACCCAAATACTTGGGCTCCTACACCCATGTGAGAGACCTGGAAGAAGCTCCTGGCTTCAGATCGGCGCAGCTCCAGCCATTGCGACCATCTGTGGAGTGAACCAGTGGATAGAAGACCTCTCTCTCTGTCTCTACCTCTCTCTGTAACTCTATCAAATGAATCAAATAAATCTTTAAAAAAAATAAAATAAGGGCTGGGGTGGGCAGTTGACAGAGTGGTTAAGATACATGCATTCCAAATACAGCTGCCCGGGTTCCAATCCCAGCTCTGTTCTCTGATTCCAGCTTCCTGCTAGCAAACACCCTGGGAGGCAGCAGGTGATGGTCCAAGTAGTTAGGTCCCTGCCACCTGTTTCAGAAGTCCACATTGTGTTTCGGGCTCCTGGTTGTGCCCTGTCCCAGCCCCAGTTGCTGTGGCTTTGTGGGAGGAAGGAACCATCAGAAGAGAGATCTCTGTGTGTCTGTCTCTCTGTCGCTCTGCTTTTCATATAAGACAAGATAGATAGATTTAAAATATAAAAAGCTGCATGTGGTTCATTTGCCCAGGGAAATGCACTCTTCCCTCGTTGTAAAGCTTTCAGGTCCACGGGCACCCTCACCCCAACTAACACAGACTCTGCTGGAGTCAAAGGCAGGAGACGCAATGGACAGACTGATGACTGTGCACTGGGCGGAGCAAACGCAGAGAGCGGCTACATTAGGCTTCTGTCCCCTCTGCCTCGCGAGCACAGGTGGGCTGATTCTATCAACAGGACAGCCTGAGGAGTCAGTAGCTCAAGGCCAGAGAAGTGAGAAAAGGAACAGAATGAAGATCATCGGCTCAACGGGGCGGGCAAGAGGAGAGGGGGAACAAGAGTGGTCACGCTGGCTTCTGATCCCCGCTGGCTTGGACAGTCCATGGGGCCCCTGCCCAGCGCCCCGGTGGGTGCAGCCATGGCCAGAAACACTGCTTGGGGTTGAGGGCCAAGGCCGAGGCGAGACTCAGGCTGACAGGGAGACTGAGCAGCCGTGTGTGTTCCCAGCACAACACGTGTGTTGTGGGTTGCATGTGTCTGCCGGGTAAACAGATGCATGTTGGCTGAATGAGCAAGGCTCATCACACGACAACACACTGGGCCTTTGAAAGGCAGGCATTGCAAACATTAGTTTTGCTTTTGTTTTTTTACTAAAAAGGAGTGGCACCACGGCTGTGCCAGCTCTTTTCAGTCTCGCGGATCGGGCTGGGTCTGGCCCACTGGGTTCTGAGGCCATTGGCACCTGCTCTGCCATCTCCATGGTACTCTCTGTGGAAAGTGAGCACAATGAAAACCTAGCCTCGGTTAAACAAGCAGGTGTCTGCCCGAGGCCCTGTCACCGTCCCAGCCCAGGCACAGCTCCCGCGGGCCCTGCAGGCGCAGCGAGCCATCCTCCCGGGGTGCTGCCCACCCCCAGTCCTCATCGCCCTGGGCCTCCTCCTGTTCCCGGGGCAGCAGAGACCTGGCCCCCTTCTGTGTCGACTCACGTTCCTGGCCTGTCCCTGGTTCTGCCTCGCTCACATCCTCTCTCGGGTTCTTGATCCATGAAGAGCTGTTCAGTGGCAGGGCCGCCTCCTCCTCGCTCATTAAGGCAGCACCCTGCTCCCTCGCAGAGAAGGGAAGCACTTAGCAAGCACCAGTTTATCCCCAGAAAGCCTTTGAAGGGCTCAGGCCCACCAAGTGCTCCCTCTCACTATTTAAACGGTGATTGCTCTCGGCCTAGGAACACGCAGTTGGATTTTCCTGGCACTGACTCATTTCATAACAACAGAGTCCTCTGGGGAGGGGCTGTGGTGCTGCTGGGCTGCCGACCACTCGGCATCTCACTGTGGGTCACGGGCCTGATGGGACCACTAGGGGCATCTCACTGTGGATCACGGGCCTGATGTGACCACTCGGCATCTCACTGTGGGTCACGGGCCTGATGTGACCACTCGGCATCTCACTGTGGTTCACGGGCCTGATGGGACCACTAGGGGCATCTCACTGTGGATCACGGGCCTGATGTGACCACTCGGCATCTCACTGTGGGTCACGGGCCTGACGCAGAGATGTGTACAAGCATCTGCGGAAAACAGAAGCAGCCAGGAACCGCACGAAGCTGGCTGGCCGGCACGCCAGCCCATCGCACCTGCTGACCGGTCAGAGCCCACTGGCTGAGGGCCTGGACCTTGCAGTGTCTGTCCTGAGCCCGGCAAGGGGCCCAAGAGTGACTCACAAATCCACTGACCCAGGCCCAGACGCCAAGGCTCAGAAATGGAGAGCAGTGGAAAGGTTTGATCCACTCCCCTTGACCTAATAACCCCAGCTGGCACTGGAGAGCTGGGGGCGTACGAGGCCCCCCGACACGAGTGTTCCTGTCCTTCATCTCCTTCAGTTCTCACCGTGAGCCCATGAGGCCAGCGCCAGCGTGATCCCCATTCTACAGCCGGGAGCGCTGAGGCTCAGCAGAGCTGACAAACCCGTCTAAGGTCACGGAGCTCCTTCTGTGTGGCGCCTCCAGACAACAGACTCCAGCTGCCGGCCCCCAGCACCACCAACCACACGTGGCGGCCCCCACCAACACTCCCGACACAGGGGCTCCCCTCAAGAGCACGTGCCACTGACCCCCAAAGACCAAGCGGTAGGTCAGACGGGTCTGCCTGTTTCCGTATGGAAAAGATGACCTCTGGAACCCCGAGGCCTCGGCAGGACCGTGCCAAGGCTGGGCAGTGAGCTCCTGCTGTCCAGGGGGGACGCACCTGTCAAGGCCGCACAATTAATTTATGACTCCAGAGTTCATTAAGGGGCCTCCCCAGCAGCGGCCCCAGCCCTCCCCGCGAACAGACTGTGCCGGCTCACGGCAAGATCGATTTTCCCGGCAGAAGGAAAAAGCACAGACTCAGCTCCCTACCCACAGTGCATCTCGCACTGCAAGAGAACCGGGAGAAAACACAGCATTTCGAAGGCAAACAGAAACAAAATGGGGGTGGCGCGTGACTGAGGGCAGCGCCGTCCTGGAGCCCCAGGGAGCCCTTTCTGGAAGGCTGGAAGGTGCACGATTCTGCTCCGTGGCTTGCTGGTGAGTCAGCGGGACCGACACAAGAGCCAGGTCAGAGCCACGGCTTCTGCTGGTGGTCGTCTCCTGCCTCAGAGCCCATCTGGGAGACGGGACCGGCGAGACAGCTCTGTGCAACTCCGGGGCTGCACCCTTGGGAAAGCCATTCTCCTGATAGCCTGGGACACTGACAGTCCAGGTGCAGGGCCATCTTCTAGTCCAAGCACAAGGATGTCCTGTGAACTCAGGGACTGGGCTTGGGACATCTGGAGGCTACAGACCACACCCTCGTGGCCACTCCCAGTACTGTCAGACCAGCCAGGACCCCATGACCTAGGCTCAGCGTCTGCCAGGGGCCCAGGTCCCTGTAGCAGGACACGACTGGCTGCCTGATGCCCCGACATGTGCTCTTCGTCTTCCCAGACAGATCCTAAGGTCCGGAGCACAAAGGACCTCGCTGCTCCATTTCAGGCCATGGCTTCTGTCCTCCCCACTGGCCAGCAACCTTACCCCAGTCCTGCTGACCCTCATACTTACCACACCCACAACTCCACCCGGAAAAGCTCTCAGCCAGCAACCCAGCCCCAGGCAGCCGCACATGCACCCTCTGACTTCCATGTCTAAGTGGACCGAGCGCACGTGACCCAAAGGCAGCCAGTGTGAGAACCTTCCCCTCTTCCAGAGCTCAGAGCCCCCCACACTCATTCTGCCACCTCTGCCACGTGCTGTCTGGCTGCTGGGGCCTCACTACACTTCCCTCCGTGCCCTGCTCATGCCCGTCTCGTACAGCACAGTCTGACACATGGCTGAAACTGAGGGCCAACCACGCAGATCCCCCTGCAGCCCCAGGCTTCTGTCCTAGGTCCTGGACAGGTACCATGGATTCGCCAGCCAGGCATATTCTCAGAGATCCATGCCCTAATGCAGACAGCTGTGATCTTGGCGTTTAAAATCAGCTGCCATCCAGTGCCTTCTGAAATTTGGTTTTGAACAGAGAGCTCCGACACAGAATCACACAGGTCCTCCCCCAGAGACTGGTAGCCCACTGGGCTTGGACAGTGTTGGTCATTCCATTTTACTTCCACATACCCTGAATGGCATTTTAGGGTGTCCATGCATTTCTCTCAATCCCTTTTCATTCCACATATAAATCACGTTTTAGGTGCTGTACAAAGGTAACTTTACATTCATACGTATGTAGGCTCCTATAGAATCAGAAAGAAGGGCAGGGCCTTGGCACACAACCCAGCAGCAGCCTCAGCTACATGAAAAAGTGAGGCCAAGAGACTGGTAAGAGTTTTCCAGAGCCCAAGGAGCCCCTTCCTAGAGCTGTGCCTTCGCTTATCCTACTCTGTAACATCCTCTTTGCTTGGATGACGTCCAACTCCAAGAGACAAGTATGGCACTTCTTGCTCTATCACTGGTCATATCATATTCACCCTAATAGGGCAGAGCTGTCTTATTCCCTACACAAGCATCATTTATTAATCAGGTTACTGAGACCATAGTTGAATTGTATTTTTTTTTTTTTTTGACAGGCAGAGTGGATAGTGAGAGAGACAGACAGAGAGAAAGGTCTTCCTTTGCCCTTGGTTCACCCTCCAATGGCTGCTGCGGCCGGTGTGCTGCGGCCTGCACACTGCACTGATCTGATGGCAGGAGCCAGGTGCTTCTCCTGGTCTCCCATGGGGTGCAGGCCCAAGGACTTGGGCCATCCTCCACTGCACTCCCTGGCCATAGCAGAGAGCTGGCCTGGAAGGGGCGCAACCAGGACAGAATCCGGCGCCCCGACCGGGACTAGAACCCGGTGTGCCGGCGCCGCTAGGTGGAGGATTAGCCTAGTGAGCTGCGGCGCTAGCCCGAATTGTATTCTTTTGTTTAAAATATTTATTTATTTATTGAAAGGCAGAGTTACAGAGAGAGAGGAGAGACTGTGAGGGACATCTTCCATCTGCTGGTCACTTCCAAAATGGCCACAATGACTGGCACTGGGCCAGGTCAAAGCCAGAAGCCAGGAGCTTCTTCCGGGTTTCCCATATGGGTGGCAGGGGCCCAGGAACTTGGGCCATCTTCCAGTGCTTTCCCAGATGCATTAGCAGGGAGCTGGATTGGAAGTGGAGCAGCCAGGACTCGAACCAGTGTCCATGTGGGCTGCTGGTGCTGCAAGCTGTGGCTTAAACCCACCACACTATGGTGCCAGCCCCTGAAATGCATTCTCTGGTCAGAGAGAGCAGTGAGTTGACGTCGTCACAGTGGGTGATAGTAGAGAGCTGGGCCCATCCACAGAGGCAGCCTGGCACAGCAGCAGCCAAGGGGCTGGAAGGTATACTTGGTCAAACAGAGCCGTATGAGGCATATTCTCCCTGTGGGATCCCTTCAGTGCCAAGCCACGGGGAGTCAGTGCTGGTGACCCTGTGTTTGGCCACCCAGTGGACAGATGGCGAGGACAGCACACTTGGGCCTCCTGACTTCAGGCCAGCACTGAATGGGAACGGATCACTCGTTGTCGGGGGTGAGGAGCTGGGACAAAGGATTGGGACTGGAGGTGCCCGCGGAATCTGTGCAGCGGGGCAAACAGCACGCTCAGAGCGTTCCCTGGAGCCTGTGTACTTTAGGATTCAGAAGAGAATTCAGCAGCACTGCATGTCTGTGAATTACAGAAGTCACGGTTTCTCAGAGAGAAGCAGAAACCCACAGAGCAGAGGAACAGATGAAAACACGGGAGGATAAATCAAAACCCAAGAGAGGCAGATGAAGGCACGTGATGGGGAGACCAAGGGAGGCGGCTCTGGCCAAGAGGACTGCATGGGGGAGACCCGGTGTCTGCACCAACCAGGGCAGAGACAGCGCTCAGGAGGGCATGTGGCGTGGGAGGCAGGGGGAGGACCCACAGACGCCTTCCTGAGTGTGGAATACGGAGCGCCCACAGCGGGCAGCCAATCGAGCCCGCCCTGCCCCCAACACACAGAGACAATTTCAGAGGCCAATGCTAGAATAAATAACAAAAACATGGGTGTGGAGAAGCTGTCTGAAGACCAAAGCACCGATGAGGAGTTTGTACCGTGTTCCAGAACAAAGCACAGTGAGAAAGGTACACCTACCCATCCAGGCGAAATACTCCAGCAGCAAAGACAAAGCCCCCAGTTCCAGCACTTTACCAAGAAAGCAAAGGAACCCACGGAGACTCCCTCGGGAACACAAGATACTGACAGGTGATGGAGCAATGCTTAGATGAACTTGTGGGGAAGTGACTGTATATAAGAAGCATAGCCAGGAAAACTGTCCATCGTGTGAGAAGTATCACATTCCTAGGTATGCCGCACTCAAGAAATATGACACTCACATACTCCTGATTCAAAAATGTGCTTGATGGGCTGGCGCTGTGGCATAGTAGGTAAAGCCACCGCCTGCAGTGCCGGCATCCCATATGGGTGCCGGTTCAAGTCCCTGCTGCTCCACTTTTTTTTTTTTTTTTTTTTTTTTTTTTTTTGACAGGCAGAGAGGACAGTGAGAGAGAGAGACAGAGAGAAAGGTCTTCCTTTGCCCTTGGTTCACCCTTCAATGGCTGCCGCGGCCGGCGCGCCGCGCTGATCCAAAGGCAGGAGCCAGGTGCTTATCCTGGTCTCCCATGGGGTGCAGGGCCCAAGCACTTGGGCCATCCTCCACTGCACTCCTGGGCCACAGCAGAGAGCTGGCCTGGAAGAGGGGCAACCAGGACAGAATCCGGTGCCCCAACCAGGACTAGAACCCGGTGTGCTGGCGCCATAGGTGGAGGATTAGCCTAGTGAGCTGCGGCACTGGCTTGCTGCTCCACTTTCAATCCAGCTCTGCTGGGGCTTGGGAGGGCAGTGGAAGATGGCCCAAGTGCTGGGGCCCCTGCACCTGTGAGACACCCAGAGGAGGCTCCTGGCTCCTGGCTTTGGATCGATGCAGCTCCGGCCATTATGGCCAAATGGGGAGTGAACAATGGGGAGTGAACAATGGGGAGTGAACAAGCAGATGGAAAACTTCTCTCTCTCTCTGTGCCTCTCCTCTCTCTGTTTAACTCTTTTTTTTTCTTTCTTTCCTTTTTTTTTTTTTTTGGCCAGGCAGAGTTAGACAGTGAGAGAGAGAGACAGAGTTATAGACAGTGAGAGAGAGAGAGACAGAGAGAAAGGTCTTCCTTCTGTTTGTTCACCCCCCAAATGGCTACTACAACCGGCGCTGTGCCATCCGAAGCCAGGAGCCAGGTGCTTCCTCCTGGTCTCCCATGCGGGTGCAGGGCCCAAGTACCTGGGCCATCCTCCACTGCCTTCCTGGGCCACAGCAGAGAGCTGGACTGGAAGAGCAGCAACTGGAACAGAATCTGGTGCCCTGATCGGGACTAGAACCCATGGTGCTGGCGCTGCAGGTGGAGGATTAGCCTAGTGAGCCATGGCGCCGGCTTCCGTTTAACTCTTTAAAGTAAATTTTTTTTAAAAAAGTGCTTGACAATGCAATATTAACACACTTCAACTAACCCAAGAGAAGAAAAGTGACTTTTCTTCTAACTACAACAGAAGAGAACCTTCAATAAGCCAGTGTCACAATATAAATAAGAGAGAAATTGAAATCAATGCTATTAGGTTGGTTAATAAGTTGAAAAAAAGCTGCCAACATTTTTTTTTAAAGTGAGAGACTAAACAAATTTCTCTATCATTTGGCTCCAGTCGCGGGAAATAGTAGGGAGCATGAGTGTGGGGAGGGAAACTGGCAACAACGAGGCTGAAACTCATTGCAGTGAGTCTGTGTCGGGACTCAGAAGATGACGTCCACAGATTTGAGAATCAGAGAAAGATGGGCTTAAAACCACCTGGCTCCTGCCATCGGATCAGTGCGGTGCGCCGGCCGCAGTGCGCCGGCCACGGCGGCCATTGGAGGGTGAACCAAGGGCAAAGGAAGACCATTCTCTGTCTCTGTATCTCTCTCTCTCACTGTCCACTCTGCCTGTCAAAAAAAAAAAAAAAAAAAGAAAAGAAAGAAAAAGTCTGCCAGAATTTTAAAAGTAACCTCCAGGAGATTTAAGAATAAGAAATATACAATTAAAAAACACTAATGATGATAATAAAATAATAGTAGTTCACAAAATAGGATACAGAAGACAAAGGAAACATAAATTCAGAAAACAAAGCTGAAAGAAAGAATTCTAATAACCACACAAACGCAAACAATCACCAACACAAACAGGCTGCGTGTTCCTATGCTCCACTTAGAATGGCTCCAAAGACAGCACTTGGGGCTGCCACTGTGGCGCAGAGGGTGAAGCCCACGCTGACATCCACGCCGAAGCTCCAGTTCAAGCCCCAGCTGCTTCAGTTCTGATCCAGTTCCTGGTGGTTCGCCTGGGAATGCAGCACAGGGTGGCTAAAACACCTGGGCCCCTGCCACCCATCTGAGACAGCCAGAGGGAGCCCGGGGCTCCTGGCTTCACACTGACCCAGACCTGGATGCTGTAGCCTTTTGGGGAGTAACCAGCAGATCTATCTCTGACTGTGCCTCCCTCTCTCTGTCACTCTGTCGTTCCAATAAATACATAAATCTTAAACACAAACACAACACTTGCTTTTTTAAGAAAAAAAAAGCAAATATAGTAAACATAAAAAGATTAAAGGATGGACAAATATAAGTCAGTGCTTTCTAAGACAACACGGGTTCAAATAAACACGCCTGGGCTTAGTGACTAACAGAAATAGCCATCAAGTAACCCAGGCAGCTAGTGATGGTGACCCCAGGTAAAGCAGGCACAGTGGCACACAGCATGCAACAAGTTAATGTATAAAGACACTGAATTTACCTACACAAGTGGTGCAAACATAGGAGAAGTAAAGCATAGAAACTAAACACTACAGCTCTGGCTCGTGAAAGGTATTCCAAAACCACCACCACCACCAAACACCAAGTAAAGAACAACACGCGGAACCCAGGGCAATTTTTTTTGAAGGATGACTTTGAGTTCTGGAAGGGCTAGTCATCGCAATTAGACAAGAAAACCAAGGACCAGTGAAAAATATCGAAAAAGAGGAGATAAAATGATAGCCTTTTCTGGAAAAATATGTACTACATAAAATCACCGCTAAGATTTATAACAAATTTAATAAGGGATTGTTTACAACATACAGAAAAGAAAAATGAAAAAAAGTACAATAATTACAATAGCAACTGAAGATATTAAATGAGCATGAAATGTGCAAAACGCATGCAAAGAAATTGACAAAAGTTTACTGAGAAAAAGAGACTTTACATGCCTGAACGGGAAGATTCAGGATTGTATGGATTTTCACGTCCTCTAAATTAACCCACAACATCAACACAGCTGCAACTGATCTCAGTGAGCTTTCTCTCCAGATTATAACACACATGATTGAAAGTCATGTCGGGGGAAAACTCCAACAAAGTAAAAATCAGGAGAAGGCAGGATGTGCGCTGATTTCTCTGACATTAAAGTGCCTCGTAGACCTGGGTGACTCACTCATACAGCGGGGCGTGGGGGCAGGAGCAGGCAGATCAACAGAATGACAAATCCAAGGAGAGACATCTATGTGGCAAGTGCCATCTCAAAGGATTCCACTAGCAGTGGCGGGTCAACTGGTCAGCCACATGGAAGCTGACTACATCGACTCTGCCTCACCGCAAACCGGAAGTTCTCCAGGAGCCCAAAAGCAAAGAAGAGCCCAACAGTACTGAGAGACAGCACTCATGAGTGCTGTCGCCATTTTTAGCTGTGGCCCTGCCAGGGTTCTACAGAGACACAGAGCCGATGGGTGTGGTGCAGGGGGAAGGAGAGATGGAGTGTGCTGAGGAGCTGGCCCACGGACCGCGCAGGAGGCTGGCGAGCTGGGCATGTGCAGCCCAGGCCGGCAGGCAGACGCCCGGGCAGCAGGGGAAGCCGCAGTGCAAAGCCCTCTGGTAGCCAGGAGGGCACTGGCTGCCCCACGTGATGAGGGGAACCCACCTCCCCCAGTCCACTGATTCAGCATTCATCTCATCTGAACGACACCTGCGTAGTGACATGCACGTTAATGTCTGGCCTCGTACCCGGCTAGCACCAGCGCACACACGAGTGACGGATCTGGGGGACAGGGAGAAACCGGACGAAGCACACACTTCACACACCCGTGTGTCAGACCTCCCATAGATGAGATAGAAAGGCAAATGGCCACGCAGGAAATTACGCATGCGGAAAAGTTAACGTCTGTGATATCCAGCAATGTCGTCTCACAAATCAACGGGACAAAGAGGAGCCACGTCGCTGGGAGAAAGATGAGGAAGCAGTCAGACTACAGAGAAATCAATAAGAAGGGCCGCTAAACAGATGAAACGGTATTCATCATCACCGATAATCAAAGCGAGGCAAATTCAAACGATGAAATACCATTTTATACAATCCAATTAGTAAAGATTTTTAGAACTGTTAATGCCCAGCAAGGGACAGGGTAGGGGAAAAACGGCACTGTGTTGGATTTCTGGTGAACTGAAATAACCTTCCAAAAGGGCGATGTGGGCCGGCGCCATGGCGTAGCAGGTAAAGCCTCTGCCTGCAGTGCTGGCATCCCATATGGGCGCCAGTTTGAGTCCCGGTTGCTCTTCTTCCGATCCTACTCCCTGCTATGACCTGGGAAAGCAGTGGAAGGTGGCCCAAGTCCTTGGGCCCCTGTGTGGGGGAGACTGAATCCGGAGAGGTCTAGAGGAAACTTCCTGAGCCTGCCTCAAATTTGAAAACCTGTCTTTAAGTTTCCAATCCCTGGTAGCAAACACCCCAGCCCCAGGGCGCTTTTGCCTGAAGATCATTAAGGTGGTGTAATAGGAGTGGCTAGGACCCTTTTGCATCACAACACCCCACCCCTTGCCCGCATCCACTCTGTACCATCTGCTCTGTACCTCAGCTATATATACACCTCCCTTTTACAGTAAAGTGAGATCCTGCTTCGACTGGGCTCCACACCGGGCCTGACTGTCCCCCGGGTTTGGGGAAGGCTGAGTCGTGGGTGTTGCACTTCCCCTCCTCGGTCAAGGCAAGCTGCGGGCAGCCTGCCTAACTCTCCGGCGGTGGCGAGGAACAGTCACCGCACCCCTGTACCCACGTGGGAGACCTAGAAGAAGCTCCTGGCTCCTGGCTCCAGATCGGGCCAGCTCCGGCATTGCAGCCATTTGGGGAATGAACCAGTAGATGGAAGATCTCTCTCTCTCTCTCTCTCTCTCTCTCTCTCTGTCTATAACTCTACCTCTCAAATAACTATTAAAAAAAAAAAACTAAAATATAAAAGGACAACATAACACTGGGTTTCTAAAAACCTAAAACTGCATATATTCTGCTCTAAACTCCAACAATTTCTCCTCTAGAAAGAAACCGAGAGTGAGTTCGGATACCACATGCTGGCGCGGGGAAGCCTGGACAGCACAGTCAGCCAGATGGCAAATTCCTTCACGTCCACACGGTGATCTGGAAAGCCTGGCTGTCTCCTTGCCAGCTGACCTCAGCGCAGACAAAGCAGCTTGGAAATTAGGGGAAAACAACGAACAACCCTTCTCAAAACCAAATCCCGAAGGGTCTAGTTCCCTGCCCGCCACAGCAGGAGACACAGCTAACCATCACCTGTGTGTGTGGTTAGTGGTGGTCCGCGTCTTTCACCATGCGGCAACACTAGCGAGAATAGCCCGAGCACTCCCTTACGGGTGAAAAACGATGAAACAGAGAAAGAAGAACGAACTTTGGTGAAACTAAGCTCTGCGTCCCGGGCTCACTCGTCCCATGGAGACCGGGGACCTCCACGCGAGGAAGGGGTCCCCCTCCTGCCCCGGCCCCTCCTTGACCTGACAAGGACGTGGCTTGTCCATACCCTTTGTTGTTCACGGCATGTCCCCAGCCTACCAGCGGTTCCCAAGGCTTCTCTGCTGGAAGCCAGAACACGCCCACTGCTCCTGGTGGTCACACAACGACCCACAGGGCCCTGGCAGCTGCCTGCAGAGCTGGCTCCCACCCAGAGGAACACCCACCAGGGGCGGCCCCAGCCCTTTCTGCTGCCGTCCCAGACCCCAGCACCTCACGAGGTGCAGAGGTGCAGAGCCGCAGAGCCGCGGGCAGCAGGTGCCGGGCAAGCGCCTTGATGCTCCTGTGCTGTCAATGAGCAAGGTAGGCACTTCTGCCTTCCCGCCCCGCCCAGGGCAAAACACAAAGGACAGCCTGGGACCCGGCCACTTGGCTGCTGCCCGGCAGCCTCTCGGAGAGGGTAATGGCAGCAATCACCAGCCTGGGCCCCTCCAGCGTTTCTCGGGCAATAACTCGCTGTGCTTTTCTACCCAGACATTATCCCTCCTTCCCCAGCAAGTTGCCTTTTACAGAAAATTTTGTTGTTTAACAAGAATCATTTCTGCCCTAAGAGGTGCAATCACGAACAAGAAATCAAAATAAGTCATCCCTAAGATCTTCTAATCAGAGGGAGAGGGCACGGAGCCTGCGACCCCACCAGTCACACACATTTCATTTCGGGCCTAATTACAATACTTAGGCAGGAAAGGTAGGTGTTAGTCTTAGCAAGGGAAGCCGCACATGATTGAGAGTGAATTTTGTGCCGAAAAAAAAAAAAGATCACATGAAATTACTGGGGATAAACAAGCAGCTGAAGTAGACCGTGGGCACCACTGTGTTAAAAAAAAAAAAAAAAGTCACACCAGCAGAAAAAGGTGTCCATGAAAAGACCCTGGAAGGAAACAGCCTGGGGCGGCCGGGGTGGCTTCCCATACTCCTTGGCTCGATTTTTCTCATCTTCTTTTTGCTTTCCCTCTCTTCCCTTCTCCCTTGTCTTCTCTCTCCCCTCCCTTCCTTTCTTCCCCCCTCACTTTTTGCAGTGTGGGTGTTTCCTTATGTAACACCCCAGGGCTCAGGGAAGAGGGAGCAGAGGGAGGTGGGCTGAGAAGCCTGGGCCCTTGTCAGGGAACAACGGGCACAGTGCACAGGGCTGGAAGCGGTGCAGGTGCACCTGCGCCTCCCTCCCACCCCAGCCCACAGGTCCTGTGCCACCTCCGGGAAGCCCTTCAACACCACCGTCACCTGCTGGGCCAGCCCATGTGCTGTAGGAAGAGAAGCCAGCATGGCCCTTGGCTCACTGAGTTTTGCCAGGGGTCCCCCCCGGGCACCGGGTGCGAGGCCAGGAATCTGGGGCATTGCTGCTCCCAGAAATTGCAATACTGGGCTTCGTCACTGTCAGAGGTAGAAGGCAGAAGGTGCCTGGCGAATGGGTTTTCTTTAAAGATTATTTATTTATTTGACAGGCAGAGTTAGACAGTGAGAGAGAGAGACAGAGAGAAAGGTCTTCCTTCCGTTGGTCCACCCCCCAAATGGCCGCTACGACTGGCGCTGTGCCGATCTGAAGCCAGGAGCCAGGTGCTTCCTCCTGGTCTCCCATGTGAGTACAGGTGCCCAAGCACCTGGGCCATCCTCTACTGCCTTCCAGGGCCACAGTAGAGAGCTGGACTGGTAGAGAAGCAGCCAGGACTAGAACCGGTGCCCATATGGGATGCTGGCACCACAGGCAGAGGATTGACCTAGTGCACCATGGCGCAGGCCGAAAGGTTGTTTTTTGTTTTTTTTGTTTGTTTGTTTTTGTTTGTTGTTGTTGTTGTTGTTTTTTTTTAACAGGCAGAATGATCACCCTCCAATGGCCGCCGTGGCCGGCGCTCTGCGGCCGGCGCACCGCACTGATCCGATGGCAGGAGCCAGGTACTTATCCTGGTCTCCATTGGGGTGCAGGGCCCAAGCACTTGGGCCATCCTCCACTGCACTCCCTGGCCACAGCAGAGAGCTGGCCTGGAAGAGGGGCAACCGGGACAGAATCCGGCGCCCTGACCGGGACTAGAACCCGGTGTGCCGGCGCTGCAAGGCGGAGGATTAACCTAGTGAGCCGCGGCGCCGGCCCGAAAGGATTTTCAAAAGCAGGTTTCGGGAAGAGCTGTGCATATCACATGTGTGTATGTGTATGTGTGTGTGTGTGTGTGTGTTCACGCACACGTTTCTTACTCGACACAGCACTAGAGGATTCCATGCTGTTTTGGAAAGCAGAGAAGGAGGTGCTGGGGAGCAGACGTGGCCTCAGTGAGGGCCGAGGGCACAGCAGGGGCATGTGCTCCTCCCGGAGGGCAGAGGGGGTGTGGAGGAAGAAGGCTGCTCTGGGAGGGGCCGCTGGGTGTGCACTGCCCCTGCAGGACACCTGGATTCAACAACCAGGTCTGAAGTTGGCTTTCTGCTCTGTGCAAAGTCTCTGCTCTCCCCATGTCCCCAGTGTGGTGCCTCCTTAGGATGAGCGTGTCTAGAACGACCTCCGTCCCCAGCAGCACTGACAGTGTGGGCACTGCCTGACCTTGGGTGCAGTCTCTCCTTCCCTGTGCAAGGAGTGTTCAAGGATAGGGCCAAGGCCCCCCTGATCCAGTGCAAGGCAGCCTTGGGGGCTGGGCTGAAGTCACCCAGGCAGGGCTGTCACTTGTCTCCCTGCTGAGCCCTGGCTCCAGGCCAGTGATAACACAGAGCCGGGTACCACAGGGCACTGCAGTGACAAATCCCTTTGGCCTTGCTGGGGACAGTTTTTGGCTGCATTTCTTTCCCTTGCAAATGGAAAACCCAACTAAGGAAGAACTAAGGACCCCTGTGTTTGTGGACCTTAAGGAAGGTAGGAGAGCGTTAGGTGATCTTAGGACCAGAATGACAGCTGTGCCAGGTGACACCTGTGTGAATCAGGCAGCCTCACCCATTGGGCCATGGCGTATGTGGGCTGCAGGATATCACGCTGGACATGATAAATGCATGCATTTCACCACCGAGGACTAGAGCTTCCCACGACCGAGAGGAGGACTCTGCCTCTTAATGCTGCTTTTACACCAATAAATCCGGTGTGGTAAGAGAAGGGATGGAACGCATCAAAAAATGCCCTAATGGAACGTATTCCCACAATAACCCTGCCTCACTGTGGCCATCTTTTCAGCCATGGGCAATGTCTCTAGCACCCCTTTTATGCGCATAGCTGTCATGCTCCTGTTCCTACCACGTATAACTGACTTCTTTCAAACGTTCTTACAGGAACGAATGGCTGCTACATCCCAGGCCATCACGCAGGAGCAACAGAAGCCTGCTCTCGCCCCACCCCGCGTCTACACCCCCGTATCAGCAGGAAGTAGCCAGAAAGAAACCACGGGCGCCCCATCTCCTTATCTACACTCAGAGTCAGCATTGATGGAACAAAGACCTAAGCTTCGGCCATTCTAGCTGCCTGCCCGAAAACAGATAAAATCAGAATTTACCCCTCATCCCTACAGCATTTGAAGTCCCAGCATTTATCCCTTACCCTGCACCCCAGTTCCGCCTCATACCCTGTGTGTTCCCCACCCTAAGCCCTACATTCTCCTCCAGGTTTGGAAGCCGGAAGCGCCAAACTTGAAGAAGCTATACAGAGGAGCGTACCTCCATCTGTCGCCCCCACCTCCTCTCCAGACTCCTAGCCCACCCTAAGATATACAAAGCCCCTCCACTGAAGGTCCAGGCCCCCTGCCACGTGCTTGGGCTCTGTGCACGCTTGCAGGTGGTCACCAACCTCTGCAAATTTATTCTTCTTGAATCAATTCATTCTGGCTGGGAGTTCCTATCATGTGTCCTCTCTGTACTGCCCCCTTTTCCTCACATTCGTATCTGTCAATTTAAATAAATAACTCTGAATTTTTAAAAAGTCTCTGTAGAATCAACAAATGAATAATACAACTTGGGACAATAGCTTTCCTTTTAAATCCTACTATATTTTACCAGAAAAAAAGATTCTCAGTGCACATTATTCCTTTTCACTTTGTTGCATATATTATAAACACTTTCTAAATTAACTCCCAGAGAGAGACCCTATTAACTCTTTACTTGCCTATAAATGTCTTAGTGAGCATTTTTATTAAATTCCCTTCCATAGGATAGGCAGAGAGGGCAGCCACAAAGTGGCGCCCATTTCCAATTTATGCCCAAGAAAGCCACTGGGCCTCTGTGCCACGGAGGGGCTTCAGTGGCCGTCATCCAGGCAGGTGGGCTAACAAGCTGTGGGTTGTCCCAGGACAGGGCCAGGAGGCATCTGGCTCCCTTAATGACACAGGCATGTGTTCTGGACCCTGCACAGAGCAGAGCGGGGACACCATCCCCAGAGCTCCCAAGGGACACTTAGCTGGAGCAGGGGTTGTTGTGGGCTAGTGTAAGCCTAAATCTCCTATTCCAGGGGCTTGCCTTTTTTAAAAACAATATTTATTTATTTGAAAGGCAGAGTTATGGAGAGGCATAGACAGAGGCAGAGAGAGAGAGAGAGAGAGAGAGGTCTTCTATCCACTGGTTCATTCCCCAGATGGCTACAACAGCCTGAGCTGCACTGATCCAAAGCCAGGAGTCAGGAGCTTCTTCCTGGTCTCCCACGTGGGTGCAGGGGTCCAAGGACTTGGGCCATCCTCCACTGCCCTCCGGGGCCACAGCAGAGAGCTGGATTGGAAGTGGAGCAGCCAGGACTCAGACTCGAAGGCTGGGATGGGATGCTGGCACTGCAGGCGGCGGCTTTACCCACTACACCACAGCGCTGGCCCCAGCTCTTGCCTTTTACTTAGAGGATGTTTATATATCCAGTTTCCCTGGGTCCATGAGGGGAGGGAAGGAGGTAGGGGGGAGAGGAGGGGAGGGAGAGAGAGCCCCCTCCCCTCACCAAGCTTCTTATGAGCTTCAGAAAGGGGAGTGTAAGAAGAGGTGCATCCTGGGGAGGGCTCATCTTGCCGTGGGCTAGGTTGGGCCTAAATTTCCTATTCCAGGATTTTGCCTTTTACTTAGAGAGGAATTCTCAGTACAGGCACAGACAAAACATGTGGTGTTTTAAGGTTTATTTGTGGAGTGAGAACAACACACAGGAACACGAGGGCTTTATTTAGGGAGAGTGGGCCAGGAAGGGTAAAGAGGCTTCCATACCCTGCTCTTCTCAGATCTATGCGAGGGAGGGAGGGGGAAGGAGGGGGAGGGGGGAGAGAACAAGAATCTCCCCTTCACCAAGCTTCCTATGAGCTTCGGAAAGCAGAGTGGCTACACAGTGCTGTCCCCAGACCCCAGGTAAGGGGCGTACATCCTGGCAAGGGGTCATCTGATTGACAGGTAGATGGGGTGGGGAGGCGTGGCCTCCAGCTCTTGAGCTCTCTGTCTCCCTGCCTTCTCCCACATCAGAATCACCAAGAGGAGTCAGAATTCCAGCAGGCAAGCTAGGGGCTCAAGGCTCGCAGGTGACCCACGCAGCAGAGACACGAGCCGTGGGGACAGGGGCTCCGACGCTGCAGCTCCCTGTGAGTCTAATCTGAGTCGCACTCAAAATAAAAAACGATGGCTGCTGTGCCTCTTCCAACTCTCTTTTGCTAGACTGGAATTGGCAATTCCTATTAAATTCTCCAAGAAAACCTCGGGCAGTTGGTCAGCATTCTTCCTTTAACACTCTGGAAGACAGTAAATGGCCTATTTGCCTCACTCTCTTGGGTGTTAGAATTTAAACAATAAAAAACCCCACAACTCTTATCTCCTTGCCGCCTGGCACCATTTTCTCCCCCCTAATTCACCCGTGCTGTTCCTTCCTGGACCCTCTCCAGCCTCTTCCCATCCGGCCTGAGTTCTGGAGGCCAAAGCATGACATAATGCTGATGCAGACATCTCTCTGATGCGACTTGCAGCCTAAACAATTTTCACTAGCTTCTGCCATATTAAATATTTCAGTGGCTGCCACTTTTTAAATTAAGCTAATTGATGGTGCGGTGGACATACCCTGGGCCTTGGTCTGCCCCGGTGGCCCTGCAGGGCCGAGCGCCTCCGCGGAGGGCATCCAGAGAGCACTCTCAGGACTCTGACGATCAATAATTCAGCACAGAATCCACAGCCCCGCTGCTCGAGGACAGGGACCACTTGCTGGGGACTGTAAACTTTTGTATTTTGACCACATGGGCATGATTAAGGAGTTGGCAAGACATCTTCTGGGGAGCGTGTCATGGACTGAACTGTACCCCCTCAACAGTCCTATACAGAATTTCTAACCCTTTGCAATTGTATCTGGAGGCAGGACTTTGAGGCAGGCCGTGAAGATCAGTTGGGGTCATAAGGGCAGGGTCTTGATCTCCTAGGCTTGGTGGCCTGAGAAGAAAAGATGGAAGATCTCGCTTCTGCACCCTGCATGCGTGCAAACACGGGAGAGGCCGTCCACCGGGCACCCGGATCCTGGACCACCAGCCACCTCCTCTGCGGTATTCTGTTATAGTGGCTTGAATAGACCGATACAGGATATACACGGAAACCACACAGGACTGGACTCCATGTCTGGAGCTGTGTGGGTGCAGGTGGGAGGGGTAGGGCCATCTGATCAGATGAACCACGAGTCCCAGTGACTGGATGAGGATAACAGAGTAAGGGGTCCATCTGGGCCCGAGAGAAAGTGCCTGGGCTTCCAGGGCAGGCAGACCAGGGTTGCATCCTGGCTACTACCATGTTTGCTAACATGGACTGTAACCCAGATGAACCCTGGCTTGGTCATGTGTGAAGTGAGACTGATGCGTTGATGAAACGTGTTAATGTCTGCAGCCTGACACCCAATCTGTGCCAGTACACAGTAGCTGCTCCTATCATTATGGTCATTCATTCATTCAACAGGGCCCCAGGCCCCTAAGGCGCAGCAGCAAGCAAGTCTGACGCGACGGTTTTCTCTTGCAGCTTACAATCGAGTTCACCGAACACACAGCAAACGCTGCATAAGGGAAGTTGCATGGGGGAAGTGAGGGTGGGAAAGTCAGCAGAGGCCGCCCCGGGAGCTCAGCCCTGATGGGGCACCAGCAGGCGAGACCGCAGCAGGAAGACCCCAGGAGTGAGAACAGCAGGTGCAAAGCCCAGAACCCACAAGAGGGTGAGTCAGTGCGTCTGGAGGCAGAGACGGAGGAGAGGGAGGGGATAAGCACACAGGGGAAGAAGGGAGTGGGTCTTGGAGGCCCTGGCAGGAAGCTGGATTTTACCCTACGCATAACAGGAGGCCCTTGGTGGCATGAGGTCAATCACTTTCATAGTCTGGGTTCTCCAAAGTCTGACAGACAAGCTGGAGAGGCTTTTCTGATGGCCTCCAGCCACGTAGGAGACGAGGGCAGAGGGCGTCGCTGTCTGGGAGCGTGCGGGAGGCAGCGTCCCGGAGCCTCAGCTCCGCAGCAGCTATAGCTCGGGGAGTACAGGGTGGGAGCCACCTCTGTAGCCTGCCACAGACAGGGCACCCAGGGACCCGTGCTGGCTCCAGGCCACACATCTGCACCAGCACTCACAACACGCCCAGGCCTAGGAGGGCCCCCGGACGGGCTCCTGAGTCAGGCTGTGTGGTGCCACCGTGGTTCACCCGGGCAGCAGGGGAGAGGCCCCAAAGGGGATGCCCAACACAGCCTCCCGAGCCCCTGCACACTGCTGGCGACACCTGCTCAGGCCCCCTGAGCCTCCCTTGGAACCACTCCGTGTGGCCACAGTGCCAACGCCCGATTTAAAGAAGGAATTCTTGAGCAGACTCCTGTATGGCTCGTCTCTGGAATCTGAGGGCTTTCCCAAAGGCGCGTGGCCACGTGTTTCCTCGGCTCTGGCAGAGCAGGCCTGGGGTCCACAGATGAGCAGGGCGTCCGAATGACTCCCATTAAGTACAGGCGCCCTCTGGTTAACCACGCAAATGGCCCGGGCAGCCGTGGAGCTGTCCCTGTGAGTCAGCCCACCAGGCAGCTTCACCCCAGCCCAGGCTGGCACGGATGCTGGGTGAGGGCTGGGCTCTCCTTCCCACCCCTGCCTGCCCCTGCAGGCCCCTTCCGTCTGGTGGGCCTGCACAAGGGCTCACCCTCCTGAGAAAGCACAGAGCCCCCCATCCCCCACCCCCGGACAGCTCCTTGATTTCACAGCCTGAACACAGAGAAGCCTGCAGGGCATGGATAATGAAGACACTGGACCAGCAATGCTCCCCAGCTCGACCCACAGCTCTCTCGCTTGGGTGCCTTCACCTTCAGCAATCTGCTCACTGCCTCTACTCTCCAGGGGCTGGCAGATGACCACCGGTATCCACCGTGGCCTTTGCAATGGCTCCCTGCTTGCTCATGATCTCTGTTAGCCATGCAATTGCTGGTTAGTGAGCAGCAACCAAATGAAGCTCTTCAGGGCACGAAAACAAGGCACCAAGCGTGCCAGGGTACGCAGCACCTGTGCACACACGCGAGGACATCGCTGTCTCAGGAGGCTGGGGCCTGAGGTCCCTCGGCTACACCGCGCAGGGCCCCTGGCACACGCCACCGGCCGGTGGAACTCAGTCCTCCCTGAACTCCATCTCCCTTCAACTGTGTCTGTCAAAGATGAACTGGTGGAGCATGGATCCATGCTTGGTCTCATGCTGGCGCCACGGTCACGGGGAAGAACTGTGCAGTGTTTTTTCTTCCACCAGCCAGCCACAGAGCACCCGTCGGGGGCACAGGGCAGCAGTTATGGCTCCTGGCACTGGTCTATTAGCTAAAAGGAGGTTCTGATAGATGGCGCCACCTGTGTTCTGTAGTAAGCGACAGACACACTGTAGCTATTTTTATTCTGCTCAGTGGGAAGACAAGGTAATTGAGGCTGCCCCACTTAGAGAGCTGAGGAGAAAGCAGCCCTAGAGAGGAACTGCCGAGGCTGTGCAGGGAGGAGGTCCTGCAGAAGGCAGAGAATCCAGTCACCAAGAGGGAAGTCCAACTGCACAGCCGGAGCCGGCTCCCTGGGGTGGCACGGGCAGGACTGGCATTGACAGGGCAGGGCAGGATCGGCCATGGCTGGCCTGGAATCTGCACAGAAAAACAGTGGCTTTTCTGCAGTCCCTGGCCACCATTGAGACCATGTGAGCACACCCAGCCCAGACTGAGCTGAGCGAAGAAGCGTGAACAGTGTGCAGGGACAGGTCCTGGCAGCAGGGCCAGGCAGGTGCGGGAAGGTGTGTGCAGGGAGCTGGCGACAGGCGCCTTCATCATGCAGGGGCAGCAGGCCCAGGAAGGGGTGATGCGACAGAGGAGGAGGTGTGGAACTCCATGGCCAAGGGAGATGTGGGGCCGAGAAGAGCGTGCGAATGGGCTGAGGTCTGAGCGTGAGTGCATGCTGGCTGAGTCCCTTTCCCTCTAGGGGATGGGAGAAGGAAGGGTCCTGGCCCTCAGCTGCCTCACCCAGCAGAGGGACAACTGCTGCAGGCTGCTTGGCTCAGGCACCCGTGGAGCCACGACTGCCACGGACAGGGGCGGAGCGGAGTGCAGCCCTTCGGCCAGCGACCCCCAGGGGCCTGCGCAGCTGTCTCCCCAGGTACCATGTGTCCCCGCCGCCTCTCGTCTTGTTTCTGCACTGCTAGGAAATGAGAGGTTTCCGTGCAGGCTGAAAAATGACCCTTTATTTCAACTCCATGTTTGAACACCTTCCATTTCCCTGCAAAGTGAAAGGTGTGTTTGTGGGGGTTGGGGGGGTACTCCTGTCTAACAGAGCTGGAGGAGCAAGCACCAGCTGGGCTCCCAGGAAGACAGGTGTGGCTTTGTGCCTCAGCCGCATCACTCCCACCAGACACCATCGCCGTTGGTTCCAAGAGCCAGGGCTCCCCACATGTCAGGCGGGGCTGGCCATTGCCCCAGCGCGCCTGTTCTCTCATGGCCTCAGCCATAGCCTCTCCACCCCACCCCACCCCCCATCTCCCACACACAGAGGCCAGTGTCATAAGTACTGCAGACACAGCAAGCTGCTAAACACCAGGAATCGTCTCTGAAATGTGCGCCTTAACTGGCCCTGCCAGAGCCGTAAACTGAGCAGCTCACTCCTGTTCCCCATCAGCTGCCCCCGTATCGCAGGGCTCCTTATTTGGAGATACTGAGATGCCAAATGAACATCAGCAGGCACAGACTGAGCAGACTACAGGACAGCAAGCAGGTGCACACAGGTGTATGAGCTCCAGGCCCAGGGAAGGAGAGCCTGAGGGACACCCTGATGGCCAGGGCCAGCCACAGCAGCCACACGGCTTTGCAGGCTCTGTCTTGCCCGGCCTCCATTTCCTGCCCCTGCGGAACCCTGTGTGCTCCCCAGCTCTCACCAGCTGAGCTCCCCAAACTAGATGGTCCATGCTTTGAAGAAGTGACCCTGGTGCTCGTGCAGGCACCCCACTGAACCCCAGCAAGCATCTGCCCGTCATCGCGAGAGCTTTGCTGACAGCCTACACCAGGCAGCAGGTGGAACACGGTTGCGGCTAAGATACCACACCCTCTCACACTGTCACAGCTGTCATGTTAAACACCCAGCACGGTGGCTGCAGGTGCTGCGGGAGCACTTCCCACCTGAAGACAAGCTGCCCCGGAGGCTTCTCGGTGGCCAGCCCCTCTCCCAGCTTCCTCCTGAATCCAAGAAGCAGCCTCACCGACCTTCAGGTCCTCCCCACGTCTCACTGCTGGGGTGCTGCCTGCTCCAAACACCCTCCCTCCATGCCACCCTGACCCCCAGCCTGGCCGGGCTGGGCCAGCTCCCTGTGCTGCCTGGTTAGATGTCGCACTACTGGGGAAGCCGTCCTGACGGTCCTGTGTGTATCGTGCATCTACGGGTGCTCCCGCACTGCACGCCACTCTACACTGTGAGTCTCACGCCCATCTGCTCCCCCGTGGGCCCACGGTGTCCCTGGCATATGCTCCTCTGTGCACACTCGCTGTACTGAAGGGGTCTCGTCAGGGGATAAGGCAGGGCTGGTGCCGAGATGGCTGCAGAGCTGCCAACCCAACGTCCTGCACACCCAGGTCTCCATGCACCAGACCACAGCCCCCCAATACACACAGCTCTCCCAACAGCACACGTGAGTCAGCGTGGCAGGGAGCGTCACCCCTTCACCCAGAAAGGAGAGAACTGAGACGCTGTGCAGCACCGGCCTCCCAGCCTCTTACCATGCAGTGTGGTCACGCGACCCAAGCCCTCTCTGTCAGCAGGGGTGGGGCAGTGATGAGTGGCCCCTGCAAGGGGTAGGCAGGAGAAGTTCCCGAGGCACACCTGCCTGCTGTGCCCCAGGCTAACTGGGGTCCTGATGCCCAGGGCAGTCTCGGAACCTCTGCCAGCCTGGGTCCCTGAGTGACTTCACGCAGGACAGCCGCCGCACAATCTAAACTCCTGCCCACAACTGTTCCTGCAGTAGGAAGAGAACTTCTACAACGTGAAACCATGGAAATACAGAGCTGACCTGTGACTGCCAGCTACCCCCCCCCAACCAACGCCCCATGGCTCAGAAAAGGTCAATGCCTTTGCCCGAATCACGAACACCCCAGCTGCAGAGTCTGGGCTTTAATCATGGAGCCTGAGACGACCGTGTGCAGAACCAGCGTCCATCACAAGGTCCCTGAGTCAGCTGTCTCCTCTTTCAGATGTGAACGTGCACGGACATGAACTCCAGATGCAGAGCCCAGTAGCTAGCATCACTCCTGGGCAGGCTGCAGGCTCTCCGGATTTTATTGAGCACATACTCATGCAATGCCCGGATCTCGTCTAAGGTTTCTGTATGTATTAGTTCAGTTCAGTTTCCTAGTATCCTGAGACAGGCACAATCAGCCCTGCACAGAGGAGGAACCTGATGCCCAGCGTGTCTCTAGTGCCCAATCAGGCAGCTGGGAAGCAAAGCCTGCCTTCAAGACAGGACCCTGTCCAGTCCTGAACACACAGACCCTGCAAACGGCAGAGTTCCGCTCTGCAAAGACTCACTTCCTAAGGGTTGCTTGTTAGGATCGCTACCAAGTGGGCTATTTTTGTATAACCTTCTTCATCCATAACATTAATTTTCTAGAGAAAAGAAAGCAGCAATGTGTTTTCCTAAAAATCTGATATGGCTGGATTTGTTCATCAGTCTCCCAAACACTGCTGCAAACCGCTGATGAGAATTCGCGGGCTCTGCGTGACCAGGTCTCTCCTCCAGGGTGGCCAGGCCAGCCTGGAGGAGTGACGGACACTCAGTGAGACCCCCGTGTGCCTGTATGGAGTCTGTGGCACATTCCTTCTACTCCTGCTGCAAACTCTGCTAAAACCTCCCTCGGCACAGAACATATTTATTCTCTGATGGAATGCAATGGTTTTGAGGAGTCTCTGCCAGTCCTTGAGACAGCTGGACACACCCTGGGGTTCTGTAAAACCCAGGGTGGGAACCATGGGTCTAAGGGAGAAAAAACGGCTCAGGAAGAACCAGCACCAGCAGATGACAGAGCTGGGGCAGGAGCTGGCGAGCAGTGGCCACGGGGACCCCTGGTGCTCACCGTGGTGTCAGGCTCAGGGGAATTGAAGGCACCCTACAGGCTGCTGGCGGCCGCACCCTGGCCACTCCAAGGGCTCATGACACAGCAGTTCTCCAGGGTCCCGTGTAACCCTAAGTCACGGACGCACATTCATAGACTCCGCGACATCACAGACAGGGACGCAAATATGCATAAAGCAAGCAAAACTCGAGTGCCCAGAGTCTGCAGTCAGGCTGGGAGATGCGCTCATCACGCCTGTCACGTGTCTGGAGGAGAGACAGATTCAGCGAGAAAGAGAACCTTCTCTCCTCCAGCCAGACACCACTGTGGGGCTGCTTCTCAATGGCCGTGGGGTCAGGTGCCCCACCAGAGCACAGCGAGCCCCCCACTGACTCCCACATACACAAGGCACCTCTGCAGAGGAAATCCTGGCAGCCACTCACCCGCGGCTGGACCAGGTCCCACACCCAGTGCTGGGATGGCCAGGCTGAGCTGGCCACACACGGAGACTGAGGCAGGTCCAAGGGGAGTTTGGAGTTTTGTTCATGAAAGCCTCAAATCCTGTCTGGGGTACAGACGGGTGGTGCAGTGGGTTAAGAACTGCTGGCTGCAACGCCGACATCCCACGCTGGAGCACTGGTTCCTGTGCCAAGTGCTCCACTTCTGGCCCAGCTTCCTGATAATGAACCTGGGAAAGCAGCAAGGGATGGCCCAGGCACTCAGGCCCATTAAACAATGTGGGAGACCCGGATGGAGCCCCGTACTCCTGCCTTCAGCCTGGCCCAGCTCCAGCATTTGCAGCCACTTGGAGAATGAACCATGGATGAAACTTCAGGATGGGTCATACCAGGGACTGGCAAGGCTCAAAGCCTGCTGCCGCCGCCGCCAAGGGTCTGCAGAAAGAAGCAGGGCTGGAGCCGCGTGTGGCGTGGGGACCTCCCACAGGGGCAGGGGCGAGCCCCTCGGGGCTGCACCAGCTCCACAAACATCCCTGCTCCGAGTGGGCCTCTCAACCCTTGGGAATGCACAGGGGTGGAGGCAGCAACGAATTGTTTTATTTGCTAGGACTCCGAGCTACAACCTGCAACAAATCAGTGTGAAATGAGAAAAAAAGGGAAAGATGAGCTCTTTCCAAGTGCTGGTGACGCTTTGGTTTCCAACAGTGCAGGTTTGGTGCCAGCAACGGAAATCACCAGACTCCTCGTTCATAGCCATATTGTCAAATAAACGATCCTAAAAGCATTCCAGGGAGCTCATCTCTGGCATCCACAGCAATCTGCACTGTTTTTCTGTGTGTGAGGCGGGGTAGGAAGCAGAGTGCACTCCAGGTCAGGGAGCTGAGGATGGAGGTCTGCGCTGGAGAGAACGGCCCCACGGATCCATGCGTCCTAACCCGTTAGGTCCCCTCACCTGGCCAAGGGGCCGTGCAGATGGGACTGAGAGCAGGCCCTCGAGATGGGGAAATACTGCTTTATCCAGGTGATGCAGAGGGAACCGCAGCTCCTGCTAGGAGGCAGCTGGGAGGTTTGAGTCAGGGAGAGAGGTGATGCCAGAAGTGGACGTGAGACTGACGTGGGGACATGAGCCAAGGAAACAGGCAGCCACGAGAAGCCGCAAGACACAAGGAAAAGGACCCTCCCACGGGACAGAAGCAACACTTTTATGCTTCTCTGAGGCCACACAGACGGAATCACACCCAGGAACCTCAGTCACCACCGGCTGCCCTCACCTGTCCCCTCCGGGCTGCGCGTCTCACAAACTCATGGCATGGAGAACTGTGCCGGTTGCGGTCTCCAGGTCTGACCGGGGGCCTCTCCTGCTGGGACGTGGGGCTCGTGGCAAAGCCTCCATCACAGAACACGGCCAGGGAGGCAGGAGCTCTGCCCAGCCCAGGGCACTGGTTAGTAGACGGCTCCCGAGGAAGGCCTCCCTGGGAGGACTGGGACCCCGCCACAGCCCCTGGGAATCAGGACTCTGGACGTCGGACACAGCAGAAGGGCAAACACCCCCACTGCAGGGCAAGACGTCTGTGCTGCGGAGCCAGCCGGTGTGGTTAGGGCAGCACCCGGGAACACACACAAGCTTTCCCCACGCACGGCTGCCTCGCTCTTCAGCAGCACAGGCTTCCGGCAGACCGACCAACGGCACAACAAGCCCGCTTTCCCCTCCATCCTGCGTTGCAAGTGAGCGAGCAGCCCCCAGGGCCCATCCCAACAGACTGACCCAGACCCTCAAGGAGGAAAACAGGACACAGGCCCTGAGGGGTCTCCACCCCATCCCACGGCCCCTTCCCACCTGCTGTGACGCCTTCTCCCCAGCCCTTACTCCCACCGCAGACACAGAACCTGCAGGCCAGAAATTCTCACCTTGGAGAATAAACTAGGTGTTCTTAAAAAAAAAAAAAAATCAAAGAAGGCCTGCATGAAGAGGACTCTGCAGGAACACAGTGGACAGATCCCCCCAAGCTACCAGCTGCCCATGGTTTCGTCTCAGCCAAGGCTCACATGCAGGAGCCGCCCCCTGCCTCCCATGCCCCGGCCTGCTTGGCCTCCTGCACTATGGAGCCGCAGCGGGGACGGGTAGGCTGGGGAGCAGCGCCGAGCCCCAGGATACACAGCTCATCCTGTTACTGTGCGAAGCCACAGGAAGGGGCCCCTACTGGCTCGAACATTCCCCTATTTACCCCTGGTGACGCGGTTTCTGATACCTCTACCTGCTGTGTGCCCACACCTGCTGTTACTGCATAACCACTGAATCCCGAAGCCGAAAGACCCGGCCTTGGAAGAATAATGTGGTTGAAGGAACACAGCCCAAAGGTCAAAAACAATTTTAACAACAAAAATTCTTTGCTTGCTTTTCTGTCTAAAACAGCTACTGGGCTACAAACACATAATTCATGGTGACATCTGTTGGCCGCCCATGTCCCCTCGTTCCAGCTATCCCAGCATCGCCCTAACCTCTCCACTCCCGGCCTCCCGCCTCTGCTTCCAGGCAGCCTCCTCCTGCCTGTCCTGGGCGCCCCTTGCTCTGTATGAGGAAGAAAGGAGAGAAGGAAGGTGCCTGTCATGTGCACTGACCTGCGCCCCCTCCCCATGTGGAAGCCCTAACCCCCGAGGCCAGGGAGTCTATTTCATTCATTTGAAAGGCAGAGCTACAGAGAGGGAGAGGGGGAGAGAGAATCTTTCATCTGCTGGTTCACTCCTCAAATGGCCACCATGGCCAGGGCTGGGTCAGACCAAAGCCAGGAGCCAGGAGCTTCTTCCGGGTCTCCCATGTGTGTGCAGGGACCCAAGCACTTGGGCCATCTTCTGCTGCTTTCCCAGGCCACAGCAGAGAGCTGGATGGAAAGTGGAGCAGCTGGGACTCACCAGCACTCTTATGGGATGCCAAGACCGCAGGTGGAAGCTTAACCCACTATGCCACAACGCCGGCCGCAGAGCCAGGACTTTGAAGGAGGCCAGGTGAAATTTGGTGATCAGGCCAGGCCCCCACCAGGGAGGATGGCCGCCTTGCAGGAAGAGGCGACACCAGCAATCTCCAGCTTCCTGCCTGCCCTGTGAGCGCGTGGTGAAGGGCAGCTGCAGACGCTGGAAAGGGAGGCCTCACAGAGCGACGTGCAGCCTGAGCCTGCATCCCCCACCCCACACAACTCCCGGCATAAACCGCGGCTGAGTTGCCAGCGGGGGAGTTTCCTTATGGCGGCTGGGGTGCAGATGCACAGGGGGTTTCTTCTGACTGCGGGAGCTGAGCACTTTCTACTAGCGGGAGCGGGCCTGGGTCGGCCGGGCTCCTCCGTGGGACCTGCCCCGCTCAGCCTTCTCTCAGAGTGCTACGCAGAGGCTCTCATACCCTGGCTGTCGGGTGAGCAAGAGGGCGGGTGATGGGACGCAGCCTGTCCACGCCCATCCATACCAGTCCATACCCGTCCATGCCTGTCCACGCCATGGTCTCATTCAGCACCAGTTGCAGTGAGTGCTCACCGCAGGAAGACACCAGAGCACACAGACAGGATTCGAACCGACGACTCAGAAATAAACCTCCTTGTTTTTATTGTTCCATGCACTTCTATATTTATCTCATTTATTCACTTTCCAAATTGGAAGCCCACAGCGTACTGTCTTATGGTTTGCTTTTTTTTCTCTTAATAGCATATTGTCAACCAGTTTCCAGCTCAACAAACATACTTCCCTAACATTCATTTAAACAACTGTCAAGAATGCTATGGAATGAATCCACTGTGATTATTTTGGTCAATTACTTTTGAGGGATATTTTAGAACATTATTATTATCAGTGCTGTGATGAACATTTTTAGATGATTTAAAATTAACTTCTGAATAAAAACATTTACAAAGTATATGTAGCACACAAAATAATTATCCATGTGTATTATTTTGTATTTGCATATATTAAAAACATCTTTGGGTAATTTGTCCATTTCTGCCAATATTGCATTTCTGAGACTCATCAGTGTCATTATACGCGGATGTAGTTTATTCACTTTTATCCTGTGATAGCACTATCTGGCCAGCTGGCTACCCCTCCTCTCTATTCTCTGGCCACAATGGAAACCATAACACTTTATCACTAGAAGCTACAGAACCATTTATTTACACATTCTTCTGTCCTGGATATCTAAATAACCTACATATTGAAGCTACTTCAATAGATATGCTAGCATTTTCGTTTTTATACCTGCAGGACAAATATGGAAGAGATCTTATGGGAGTACCATTTCTGGGTGCTGGGGTACGGGTGCTTCCAGCTGTACCAGGCCAAGATCACTTTCCAGGTACATGTTTTCACCAGGAGTGTGGCACAGGTGTGTGTTTTCACCAGGAGTGTGGCACAGGTGTGTGTTCTCACCAGGAGCATGGCACAGGTGTGTGTTCTCACCAGGAGTGTGGCACAGGTGTGTGTTCTCACCAGGAGCATGGCACAGGTGTGTGTTCTCACCAGGAGCATGGCACAGGTGTGTGTTCTCACCAGGAGCATGGCACAGGTGTGTGTTCTCACCAGGAGCACAGCACAGGCGTGTGTTTTCACCAGGAGCACGGCACAGGCGTGTGTTCTCACCAGGAGCACAGTATAAGTGTGTGTGTTATCACCACGCATGCACAAGCACCACCAGTATGTACTTTATCTTCAGGAAGTTTTCCTCTATTTCTGCTCCTGTGGCCTCCGCATCACCTTTAAAACCAGCTTGTGAAATTCCATGCACTCATCCACATACCCAATAGGAAGGAAGTTATCACCAGAGAAGAGAATAAATTTATTTACAATGGTGAGCTTTCTTATCTACTCATTAGGTCCTTCATAATTTTTTCCATGAGATCTTCCATGTTTTAGTTATACCCATTCTTCGAACTTTACATTTATAATGCCAACAAGGACAGCACTGGTGCAAATCAGTTTCTCTTTTTGCTGTTAGATACGAAATTGAATTTTGTGCACTCTTTTTGTTTAGGAATCTAATTGAGCATACTTACCTTAATAACTGACAGTCTTTTGCTTCTTCTACACAGTCACACATTTGTGAATCATCACAGCTTGCTTTCTTTCTCTCCAATTTTAGAGTCACTCGCCCTTCACTGCGCTGGCTGGGACCTGCAGTGTGACGTCGGGGACGGGATGCAGAAACGCCACGAGCCAGCCTGCCAGGATCTTCAAGGGACAGCTCTCCACACTCCTCTAGAGAGGGCAGTGCTGGCCGTGAGGCTGACCTTGTTCTACCTGATGTCACTGCAAACTCAGGAACCAGTACCAGCATGCGGGACTCACACTTCCTCAGATGCACTGTCTCACCCCACACGGTTATCACCTGTCTCTCTCCCCCTGCTTGTACGTCGTGTGTCTTTGTTTATGCATATGTGGATGCACAGAGGTACTGTGTGTACATACATGCACATGTGCATGCATGCATATGCCCTGCACACATACAGGTGTACGCATTTATGTGTGTATATACACGCAGGTATTATGTGTGTATATATACTTTTCTACATATATAGGTACATGCATTTATGTTTGTATATACGTGTATGCATACAGGTATGCACACAATAGGCATGTGCACATGTATGTATACAACTCTTTCTACGTATATGTCAATCTTTGTACCTATATGTGCATTTGGGAGCCACTTGAGAACAACTAAAAAGCATCAGAGTCTTTAACCCCTAAGGACAGGACACCGTCCAGAGAACAATTACAAAAATTCACACAGATACCACATTACGTAACCCACAGTCCTTATTCACACTTTTTTTTTCAATTGTCCCTACAGTATCTTTATAGCTGTTTTTCTCTCCCAGTCCAGGATCCAACCTGAGATCAGATCGCACTTAGCTGTCACCTCTCTTTAGCCGAGAACGGCACCTCAGCCTTTCTCTGGGTTTTGAGACCTTGAAATTTCTGTGGAGTACAGGGGAGGTGTTTGTAGAATGTCCGTCAACCTGGATTCACTCCGCGTTTCCGGATAAGACACAAGGTACAACTTCCGGAGGAGTACCGCGGTTCTGCCACTGCGTCCCGCTCAGGCACAGGACGCTGGCTTGTCCCCACACTGCTGATGTCAGCTTTAAGTGTCCTGGAAGTAGAATTACTATTAACCTTTGTAGGCAGAAAGTAATTTGTGGAGAAGGACTTCTAGAACATGCTGATACTTGGTTTTTCATCAATGTTCTTAAAGGTTTATTTATTTTATTTGAAAGACAGAGTTACAGAGAGAACGGGAGACAGAGAAGGAGAGAGAAGGAGAGAGAGGGAGAGGGAGGGAGAGGGAGAGGGAGAGGGAGAGGGAGAGGGAGAGGGAGAGGGAGAGAGAGAGAGAATCTTCCAGTGGTTGGTTCACTCCCCAAATGGCTGCAACAGCTAAGGCTGGGCCAAGTCAGAGCTAGAAGCCTCATCATGGTCTCCCACATGGGTGCAGGGGCCAAAGCACTTGGCCCATCTTCTGCTGTTTTTTTCTAGGCCATTAGCAGGGAGCTGAATCATAACTGGAACAGCCAGGACTTGAACTAGACCCTACATGGGAAGCCAGCCTTGAAGGAAGTGGATTAACCCAGTATCCCCAAATCCACCAGGACCACAGCACAAAACCCATGCTGTTGGTAACGCAAATCAGGTTGAGGTCTGGGCAACCTGGAGTGAGGATCCTGGGGCTCAGTGCCCTCTTACTCTGAGACATTATAACTAAAGCAGCACATTAGCATCCCCCCAAGTGCCCCCGAACACCAAGGCATAACGGCGATGGGACAGGCACTGGACAACTTCCATGAATATTTCCACTTAACAAGGGAGGGAAGGGGAGGCCCCCGCCAGCCACAGACCCAGAGCAGCTCTGAAGTCCAGCCAGCGCTCATTTCCACCCTTCTGCCCGGGAAGCACCTCCTGCAGGTCCCACAGAGCCACCTGGACCGTAGTGGCTTCTCTCAGCCGGCTTCCTGCCTGTGCTGGTTTCGTATCACATCTCTCCCTCTCAGACCAAGTATGCAAATCCATTCTAAAAAGGTACACATTTTTATTGTATCAATTTATAATGTACTCTATGGTGGTTAATCATTTTATATGCTTATTTTTAATTTATTTGTTCAAGAAGCAATAAGACAGAGCACCCACCCACTGGTTCATTCCCCAGGCTGCAACAGCCAGGGCTGGGCCAGGGCCAGAGCCAGGAGCTGAGAACTTAACTGGGTCTCCCACACGGGTGGCTGGAACCCAGTCACCTGCTGCCTCCCAGGATGCACGCCAGCATGGAGCGGAGTTCCCAGAGTCAGGGCATGAACCCAGACATTCTGATGAGGGAAGACAGCCATCCTCGTGCTAGGCTAAAACAGTGCCCCGGTGACGGTCAAGCTATGTGTCAGTTTGACCAGGTCTTGTTGCACAGATGGTGGGTGAAACACTTTTCTGGATCTTTCTGGAAGGTGTCTTTGCAGAGGCTAACAGTCCAACAGCTGTTCTCTGAGTAAAGCCAATATCTTTCCTGATGTAGCTAGGCCTCTGCCACCAGCTCAGGGCCTTAACAGAACACAGAGCCTGGTCCCCCAAGCAGGAAGGGACCGCACCAGTGCTGGCCAGCGCTTGCCTCCTCCAAACAAAAGCCAAGCCTGAAGGCCTCTGTGAGACAAACTGCACTGTGTTCCGGGCTCCCTGGGGGCCGCTGCTGGACCTGTCCTTCAAATACTAGCCCCGCTGGTTAAGAGAGGCACACCCTTAGGATCCGGTGAGACCTTTCTCCTCCTTCCAGGTGACAGGATCTACTGCAGCGCCGACGTGTCTGAGGTTTTAACAAAGAATGTCATACCCTCCCTCCTAACTCACTTTCCAGATTTGACAACCCCCTGCCATCGCCGAGCCGACGGGATACACTGGAGTTACTGTACTGAATGGCTTGTTAGTGCTTCTCCCCTCTCGCGATAGATCACAGGTGGGGTGCAGTCAGGTGCTGGTTTCGGACTCTGCCCGATCAGCTCTTGGGTTCCCTCTTGGACTTCACTCGGTACAGAGCCTAGATTTTGTATCATCACAGGTGGCAGTCACATCACACCATCCACTCCCCCTGGAGAGTTCTGTCTCAGGTAACTTCTCCCTGAAAAACTATTTAATTTGTTCTAAAAGGCAGACAGGGAGGGGTTCTCCAGTCCTTTGGTTCACTCCCCAACAGCCAGGACCAGGCCAGGCCAAAGCCAGGAGGTGGATTCTCGACAGAGGGCTCTCGCGCATGTGGCACAGACCCCAGCTTTAGAGCCATCAGCTGCTCCCTCCCAGCAAGCTCATTAGTAGGACACTGGAAGAGGAGTCAGGATTTGAACCAGGAACTCAGCCTCATGATGTGGGACGTGAGCATCCCAAGTGGCGTGTCCATCCCCGTGCTGAACACCCGCCTCTTTCCTGGAGCTTGGAAGCACTGGCCTTGTTTGCCTTTGAAGGGCTCTGCAGGGCTCCGCCCACACCTCCAGCCAAGCGCTTCACGCGAAAGCCCTGCCCGAGACACGGGCCCACACCAGGTCCCCGACCCACAGCGATCCTGCACTGCCACACAAGGTACCTGGCGACTCAAAATGACAGCAGGCAACTTCCTGCCTCTCACTCCGCTAAGTCCAACAGGAGGGGAGAGCCTTGCCCGGTGGTTCTGGCTCAGGGGCTGCCCGGAGCTGTCGTCGGAACAGCAGGGGCAGGCGCAGGATTCTCCTTCCTCCCCTTGGTCCCAGGATTTCCTCACGCACCTCTTCCACGTGGTCTCCTCTCAGCTTCCTGCAGCACGGTGGCCTGAGGACGGGGACGCGGTCCCTACGGGAGCTCAGGGTTCCAGCACAGCAGAGGCTGCCCCGCCTCGGGGTCCCTTAGCTCCACTTCCAGCAGAGCCCCTGTTCAAAGGGAGGGGACGCAGCCCCTGCCTCTGCCCAGGTGCAGGGTCAAAGCTACATGGTAAAAAGGACGTGTAAACAGGAGACACTGCTGTGCTCAGCTCTAGAAACAAACCCGCCACAAGCCCATTACTACCGTCCCTTTTTCCTTAATGTTCTAAGGGTCGGCGGGGGTGGGAGGGGTGTGTAAGTCCTTTCAAGCTGCTACTGTGTCGTCAGTGCCCACAGCTCTGAGCCCTGCACAAAACAACATTCCAGATTCTCTGTGCACTCTCCTGTTCCAGCTCTGGAGTCACCTGTCTCTCCCAGGAGCCTCAGCTCCAGGCTTGGAGTCACCTGTCTCTCCCAGGAGCCTCAGCTCCAGGGTTGGAATCTCCCAGCTCTCCCAGGAGCCTCAGCTCCTGGTGGTGGAGAGCCAGATGCCATGATTGCTGTTGGCTACTCGGGTTGGCTCAGCACACAGAGCTAGAAAGTGTCCCCTCTGCCCACACACTCCCACTATGAGCTCTTACTGACACTGCCAGTTCCACTCCAAAAACAAAGGGAATACCATCCCGCCCCCGCCATTGCCTTACCCCCTCCCACCCCTGTCTCTAACTTCCATTCCTAACAGCGATCCCTCTGCCTGCCACTACACTCAGTGCAGTGACTACTTACTTGTTCTGGAGTTTCTGAAGATACGCGTCAGTTCCCTTACTAACTTACATCAACTAACTAACTAGCTTTACTCCTTAACTAACTTACAGTTCCTCCGTTTCCAATGACTTTTCTTCTATCATAATATCTGATTTTTCCAAAGTTCTCCCTTCATCTCCCGAGAGAATCACAGGAATGTTCTATGTGAAGCTGTCGTGTGGACAAAGGCAGCAGCAGACTTTCAGCGGTGGCAGAACGCATCCTGAGATAAACCCACACTGTCAGGACTCATCACCTCTCGCCAGCTGACTGCTAAGTTCCGTGTGCTGTGTTTGCTCCAGACTCGCGCTGCTGTGTTCAGAACTGGCCCTGTCTGTGTTCACACTGCTCTTGTCAGCTTGGGCATCAACTACATTTGGGTCTCAAGTATTCCCAAGTCTTCTGGATTCTGGAATCACTGATGAGATTGAAATTGTTCCTTAAACATTTGTTGGTACTCACACATGAAATGTTTGAATCTTTTATTTTCTTTTTTTTGTTTTAAGATTTATTTTATTTATTTGAAAGAGTTAGAGAGAAAGGTCTTCCATTTGCTGGTTCACTCCCCAAATGACTGCAATGGACACAGCTGTGCTGATCCAAAGCCAGGAGCCAGGAGCTTCTTCTGGGTCTCCCATGTGTGTGCAGGGGCCCACGGACTTGGGCCATCTTCTACTGCTTTCCCAGGCCACAGCAGAGAGCTGGATCGGAAGTGGAGCAGCTGGGACTGGAACGGGCACCCATATGGGATGTCGGCACTGCAGGCCGGGGCTTTAACTCACTGCGCCACAGCACTGGCCCCTCTTATCTTATTTTGGGGAAGATCTCTTGTTAGAATTCTGATTCTATTTCTTTAACAATTGTAAGACTGATGAGAGTTTTAGCAATACATTTTTCTAGGAATTTGACCATGAGAGCTTTCAAATATATCAGCAAAATAAGCTTCTATTATTGTTTTAACTTTTGTGGCTTCAATAATTATAACCCCTTTTTGTTCCCAACCTAGAATTTATTTTCTCCTTGTCTTTTCTCCTCTTCCCATTACTAATATTATCAGAGTTCTGCCAGTTTCATTAATCCTTTTCTTAAAAAAAAAACAGCATTAGGTATTGTATTTTGGGGTTCAATTTTACCCTTTTAATTTTTGTTCCTATTATTACTTCCTTCTACCTTAGCTGCACTCACTCTGCTACTCGTGCATTAACTTTGGGAGTCGAATGTTTAATTCACCAACTTTGTTCCTGCCATGTGATGAAATTGTCTAAGATTACTAACAGCTCCCGCAGTGATCACGAATTCGTCTGTTTCTTCTGTTAGTTCTGTCAATTTTTATTTTCTATATGTTCATGCTAAGTTTCTGGTGAACATATATTTAGAAGTTATTGTCATCCTAAAGATTTTAATCTACAATCATTTAGCAATGCTCTTAATCTCAGTAATGCTCCCTGCACTGACAAAATACCCTCACATCAGGCTCTGCCCGGTGCCCTCCTGGGTTATTCCACACTTTATTATCAGCCTTGCATTATCCTTGTAGTCTAAATTTTTCTGTCAAATAGCTGTGGATTTTTTTTTATCTATTCTGATAAGCATTTTCTTTCAGTTGGAACATTTGGTACATTTACACTTATTGTAATTACTGACATACTTGGCTTTAAAGGTCATATATTATCTTGTATTTTTTTTAAGATTTATTTATTTTACAGTTAGATTTACAGACACAGGGAGAGAGAGGGAAAGAACTTTGCCAACCGCTGGTTCACTCCTCAGGTGCCTGCACTGGCCAGAGCAGGGGCCCAGGCACTTAGGGCATCGTCAGCTGCTTTCCCAGGCCATAAGCAGGGAGCTGGATGGGAAGCAGAGCAGCCGGGACACAGACTGGCTGGGACGCTGGCATCACAGGTGGCGGCTCAACCTGCTGTGCCACAACGCTGGAACCTCTTTTCTATTCTGCCTTTTCTATTTTGTCATTTTTTTTTCTCTTGACTTACTCAGTATGTTTTAGTATTGTTTCCCATTCCACACCTTCTCCACCACCAAATTCAAAAGTTATACTTTGCCAAACATTTCCCTGGACATTTTTACACTGCATACTTAGGAAAATTAAGTCTGCAAATAACCTTCTCTCCTCTTCCACAAATTTTAGGACAAAATTTCAGATTTCCGTCTTTGGCATGTGCTGCACTTTTATACATTTTATTTCACACTTCCAGAGTCGCGAGGCATAATCACTGTCTCTGGTTATTAACACGTCCTTAGCTTAACCCAAACACTTCCCACTTCCTTTGCCCGTCATTTCTTCCTGTGCCCGGAGCCTGCGTTCTTCCTAACTGAACACCATCCCTTACAAGTTCCTTTAGTCAGGGTATTTCAAAGCTTTTATTGCTATGTCAGAAAAGTCTCAATGTTGCCATTTTAATTCTTTTCAGGTTTACTCAAGGCTATGTGGTGTGCGAAATTCAGAGTGAGGAAACACTGGCAACCGATGGTTCTGGCCTCAGCAGAAGAGCAGGCACCTGACCTCCCCATCTGCCAAAAATAACCGGTTCCTGCCCGAGAGCTGCCGAGCGAAGGGAAACACACAGCTCCCAGGTTCACCCACATTCTGATGAGAGCAGGTTTTAACAGTTTCCCGGTCCGAAGCTTGGCACTTGCTCTCGAGTAGTGTGGCAGAGAGACGAGATACTGGGACAGCTACCGAGGCTCTGATGTGGGGATCAGAGTTCCTGAGAAGAGAGAGCTGAAGAAAAGGAGCCCTGCAGGGGGCAGGTGCCGTGCGGTGGCAGCTTCCAGCGCTGCTGGGGACACCCGCGTCCCACAGCGGAGGGCCTGCTGGAGCCCCGGCTGCTCCGCACTTCTGATGCAGCTTCCTGCTAACGAGCACCCGGGAGGCAGCGGATGATGGCTCAGACACTTGAATCCCCGCCAGCCGTGTTGCAGAGCTGGATGGAGCTCCCAGCCCTGGCTGATGTGCGCATCTGGGGAGTGAACCAGCAGATGGAAGACATCCATGTAGATACTCCTCTCTCTGGATTCCTCTGCCTTTCAAATAAACAAACAAATAAGTGATTTTTTAAAGGCACTACAAAAATCTGCATACGGTTTGTCTAGGGTCCTAAGCTAAATCCTGGGCTGCAAGTACAGCAGCAAGAGCCCAGCGGCCTGCGAGAGAACAGCTCTGCGGCTGAATATCGGGACAGAGACGTCATTGACGCGCAGCGCTCGGCAGACAGACTTCCGACCCAGCTGCAGAACAGCGGCCTTGTGAGCTCGACACGCCACTGGCATCTGGGGATGGAATGAGGGATCAGGCTGGACTCTGTCCTGGGTCCTGGGAAGAAGACTGACTGCTTGCGATTGCTGAACTAATGGGAAAACCGCTGTTCCCTAGGAGCTCCTGGGATGGCACCTGAGTTTACGCTGAGTGATGAGATAACTCGGGGTAGGGGCTGGGAGCCAGAAAGACCAGGCACGGGATCCAGGGTTGGAACTTAGGGTCAGCTGACCTCTGGGGAAAATGGAAGCTAACTACTGAGCTCCATCACGTGACTAACAATTAACGCACTGACTCCTGCAGAATAAAATCCCAATAAGAACTCCGGACACCAGAGCTCGGCGGGGCCTCCGGCTGTGAACACGGACGTGAGAGGAGGATGCTGCCCCTGGTCCCAGTGAGGCTGTGCAGGTCTGCATCTCAACCTTTCCAGGTGCTGCCCTGAGTGTCTCCTCACTCAGCTGCTACTGACCTGAACACAGCACCGTCCCCAGCTCTTATCCTCTCATGAATGATCAAGTCTAAGGGGTCACAAGCACCCCAGAATAGTTTGCCAGCTGGTCAGAAGTTCAGGGGTCCTTAGGTACCCCTAAGCCTCTAAGTCTTGAGGAGGACTGAGCCCCTAACTCGGGGGTTGGCACTCACTCCAGGTCGTCTGGGACAGCACCAAACTGCAGTGTACCGGGGGGTGGCAGAACCACAGGCTAGGAATAGGGCCTGCAGCCTACAGCCAAGGGAGAAACCAAAGGCACGCCCTAACGGGAAAAGGTAACTTGTAACCAGGAGACAAAATCGCCGACTGACGCAGACCGAGAGAGGCCAGCCACAGCGGCCAGAGCAGGCTGAGGCTTTCGGCATGAGCAGTGTGGGAAAGAAAAGAGGAATATTTCAAAGAAGGCGCTGGAGCCGATCAGGAGGAAGGCAACGGCACTCGTCAACTGTGGAATACAGTATCTGATTTTAAGGACTCACGAGCCGGAATTAACATCAAAACGGGCCCTCCCTCCGAAGAAAAGGGGAGTGAGCCTGAGGACAGGCCGAAGCTGGGAGAGGAATAAAAGACAGGAAACCTGAACGCGGGACCAGGGAGTGCTGGGGCCTGGTTGTGCGTCCACCTCTGCCAGACGGCACTTCCTCAGAGCCCGCTCAGGCGATCACCGCGCAGGGTTCTCGTCTCCCCTGCGGGTCTCTCCACGAACCGACCTGAATTCTCCCTCTGGCTGCTTGCAGGACCACGTCTGTCTTCATCCTCAGTATTCCGTAAGCATACGGCGTACGTGGGCTTAGATTTTTTTGCTTCTTCTATTTGGGATTCATTGGAATTCCTATCGCTGGTGATAGAAGTCTGTCCTCAGTTCAGCACAAACTTTCCAAGCATCGTCTCTTCCCGCGTCTCTCCTGCGGCTGCACGGCAGGCCTTCCTGCCCCTGCCACACTGCCTCCAGAGCCTCACCTCCGCCCAGCAGCCGGTTCACGGCTCACAGCCGCCTGCCAGCTCGCTTCACCTCCCGCTAACACGCTCTGAAGTTCATCCAGGTTCTTAGCATTGGCTTTTTTTTTTTTTTTTTTTTTTTTTGACAGGCAGAGTGGACAGTGAGAGAGAGAGACAGAGAGAAAGGTCTTCCTTTTGCCGTTGGTTCACCCTCCAATGGCCGCCGCGGCCGGCGCACTGCGGCCGGCGCACCGCGCTGATCCGATGGCAGGAGCCAGGAGCCAGGTGCTTTTCCTGGTCTCCCATGGGGTGCAGGGCCCAAGCACCTGGGCCATCCTCCACTGCACTCCCGGGCCACAGCAGAGGGCTGGCCTGGAAGAGGGGCAACCGGGACAGAATCCGGCGCCCCGACCGGGACTAGAACCCGGTGTGCCGGCGCCGCTAGGTGGAGGATTAGCCTAGTGAGCCGCGGCGCCGGCTAGCATTGGCTTTCATTTCCAGAAATCATGTTTGGTTATTTTTTCATTACAATCTTATTTTTGGTTTACATTTTTGCTCCATTTTTTATTTCTTCTAATATTATGTACAGTCTTTTTTTTATTTTTATTTTTTAAGATTTATTTATTTGTTACTTGAGAGTCAGAGTTACACACAGAGAGGAGAGGCAAAGAGAGAGAGAGGTCTTCCATCCGCTGGTTCATTCCCCAATTGGCCGCAATGGCTGGAACTGCACTGATCCGAAGCCAGGAGCCAGGATCCTCCTCCAGGTCTCCCACGCAGGTGCAGGGACCCAAGGACTTGGGCCATTTTCTACTGCTTTCCCAGGCCACAGCAGAGAGCTGGATTGGAAGTGGAGCAGCCAGGACTAGAACTGGCGCCCATATGGGATGCCGGTGCTTCAGGCCAGGGCTTTAACCCACTGTGCCATAGCACAGGCCCCTTTGTTTTGTATCTGTTAATTTGAGTGTCTGAAGGAAGTACCTGCAGCTTTCTCACTGCTGGTTCCACCTTCGGTGCCTCGCGTCCCTTCCTGAGCCCTGATGTGTGGCCATGAGCTCGTACTCCCTGCATAGCCCACGCTGGGGAAGGACCATTACAGATGGGACCTGGGCCTGCTCCACTGTGCACCCAGGATCACGCCCAGCCAGCGCCGCTTTCACATCAGCTCTCGGCTCGAGGCTTTCTCAGACCAGTGTGCTCTGCGCATTCTGCCGGAAGCGCCACTTGTGGTTGCTGTCCTCAGAGGACACGGATCCTCGGCCTGCGCCACAGTGTGACGCAGCCAGTTCTCGTCCCTCATCTTCCACGGGAGACAGGATGTGTTCATGCCTGCTGCACCCTTAGGCTACACACGTAGCCTCCTGGCGTCTGCAGGGGGCTCAACTACAGGTGGAGGGAACTGTCTGACAGGTGCATCCTAGGCATGCCTATTGTTACCCACACCTCTTGGGATCCTAAAAATCTAAACTCAAGGTCACCGGCACCGGGCAAATACAGTCAAAGCCAAAGTACGCTGCAGAGCCCTGCTTTTCAACTTTCCCCGAGGGAGGTTTGGCCTCTCAGCAATCTTTGCCTGTCTGTCTTCTCAGTCTTCAAAAGCATTGCAGGTGGTGCCTGGGGCACCTGCACCCCATAACAGAGAGCCTGGGTTCAAGACCCAGCTTTGCTTCTGCTTCTGCTTCCTGCTAATGCACACCCTGGGCGGGGCAGGAACAGGTGGTGGCTCAAGTCCTTGGGTCCCTGCCTCCCAGGTGGGAGGCCCAGACTGAGCTCCCAGGTCCTGGCTTCAGCCTGGCCCAGCTTTGCCTTCTGTGAGCATTTGGAGTAGGCACCAGCAGAAGGGAACACACACATTCTCTCTCCCTACCGCTACCGCTACCGCTACCGCTACCTATCTCTATCTCAATCTCTATTAACACTTTCAAACAGATAAAAAAATGAAAGATTGCTTAACTATTTAATTCATCATTTTAGGTTGATTTAAGTGAAAGCATCAGCTAAGGTATCCTGTCTCCCATCAGAGCCAGAAACACAGGTCTACACAGCTGCCAAGTCATCATCTTCTCCTACAATGGGAAATGTGATAACTTCAGATGGAAGAAAATAGCTTGGTGCACTTACATTCCAAGCTCCTCGCCCCACACACTTCACCAAGCACTCACAATAGTATCCGCCTTCCTACTTAACTACAGACACAACCTCAGGTACCCTCAGCTCCAAACGTGGGTGAACAGCAGCTAACGGTGATGGCCAGCCGTGGCTACTCCTCAGAAGACAAGCCAGAGCCACACTCAGCTTCTGCAGACTGTGGGGAGCAACTGGGAGCAACTCGGACTAGACTAAGTTACTGGAATTAAGACTTATTCTATGCATCTGCTCTCCCACAATATGGCGCTGGGAGAGGAGCAAACAGCTTCTACCCAGCTGCCTTTCACCAACTTGACAAGCTGCAGGAGCTGCTCCTGATTGGAGGAGAGCAGCGTACTCGGCGTGTGGGTAGCAGAGTTGGGATTGGTGGAAAAGGACTATAAAGGAGGAGAGAGACAACATGCACCAGGAACATCTAAAAGGAACATCTATCTGAAGGAACACCTGTGCAGCCCCCGAGAGAGCCAGCCGGCGGTGTGCCGCTCCCCCGCGGAAGTGGGGAAAGTGGCTAGGGGGAACCGCCCTTCCACGGAGGTGGAAGGGTTGGTAGCCAACCCGGGAAGAACCAGCAGCAAACCCGGGGAGGGCCGAGCAGACGAAAGAACAGCGCAGGGTCCTGTGTCGTTCCTCCATGAAGAGGGGGAGCGACAGCAGACGAGTTTAATCCACACAACGACCGTACGAGCTGCCAGCAATGGCCACCACCATTTCAGAGGTAAGAAAACCAAACACGGAAGGTGAGGGCATTTTCCCAGGGTAGCAGAAGTAGTGATTGGGATCCTACCCAGAACATCTGCCTGTAGCATTCCGAAAGACGACACCGCGAGGACGTGACAGATGTCAGCAGTCAGCACACGATGATGGATGCTGGAAACAAGAGGAGAAAGGACCTGCGTGCCGCTGACCAGGAATCTAACAGCAGCCTTCCTCAAGCTGGGAGAGACTCGGGCTTGCCAGCCCCGTGGGAATGACGGCCTTCTCGATCTTTCACATAGCACGTCCTGTGGCCACTGCGTGCTTGGGCCGCCTGTCCCCAGCTGGAAGGGTGTCTCTTGTTTCTCTCTTCTGTAGGTGGAGCTTAGCTAGAGGACTCATGCAGATCCTGTTAGTGCTGCCCTCTCTTTTAAAGATTTCTCTTACTTATATGAAAGGCAGAATGACAGGCAGAGAGAGAGAGAGAACGCGAGTGAGCTCTTGCAACCACAGGTTCACTCCTCACATGGCTGCAATGACTGCGGCTGGGCCAGGCCAAAGCCAGGAGCCAGGAGCTTGTTCGCAGTCTCCCATGGGGGTGCAGGGGCCCAGGGACTTGGACCATCTTCCACTGCCTTCCTAGGCACATCAGCAGGGAGCTGGATCGGAAGCGGAGCAGCCAGGACTAGAACTGGTGCTCGGATATGAGAAGCTGGTGTTGCAGGCAGCGGCTTCACCTGCTGTGCCACAACCCTGGCCCCAATCCTGCCCTCTTACTGCTACTTAGATTTCTCTAACAAACCTCCAGGGATTTACCCATGTCCGTTCACAGCACAGCAGCCAAGAAATGGGGGAAGATGGGTCCCATGGGCAAGGGCGGCTGTGCGAAGCTGCTCGCGCACCACCAGCCCTCGGAGGCGCGCGAGGTTGGCCTGCCTCTTGCTCTGCCGATGACGCTGGAAGAAAAGCAAGCCCGGGAGGGAGTGTAAATCTCCAGCTAACTTTTATGAACCGACTAATAAAGAAATAATGGGAACCCAATAATTACCAATTACAACGGCAAGAAAAGCATAAGAACAATAAAGCAGAAAACGTACACAGCCAACAATTAAGACAATTTTATTAAAACAACACTTGTGACTCAGCGCGCATTAATCCTCGCCACACAAGGGCTGTAGCTGCTGGCTGGCTGGCTGAGCCGCGCCTGCGAAGCAGACGGCGCAGAGGGAGTTAGCAAGTCCTCTGCGCCCTGGGACCCGTCTCAGCCCAGATGAAAAGCTGGCCACCCTCACACTCAGACTGAGACGTCTCTGCTCGTTAAATCCCCACTCAGCTCAGGGAACACACCATGTTTATTATTTTCCTAACACCATGTGACTGATTCGGGAGCCAACAGTATCTTGGGGATAAGCATACTAATTAAAACATACTTTTAAAATGTCTCTTTTTTAAACTCAGTGAACCAAAATACATAAATTAGAGCTATTCTGGTCCGCTGAGTACCGTAAATGTATATTTAGTTACAACAAAATATCAGCTGGAAGTATCTTTGGAAACTAATTACTTTACAATATCCGTGGAACGTCTCTTCAACGCTTAGAGCATTGCTCCATTTTACAGACACAAGTTACAGAAAGAGGAAGCACGTTAATTAGCAAGCTTGGAGCGCTTGCTTGCAAATGTGTAGCCTGTGGTGAAAATTTACAGAGCAAGGCGTAACCGTGAGAGAAGAAGCCAGCACCATGGGAAATGTGACTGCGAACCAGGGACTCACTTTTACACACTGGCCTTTCCCACAGAGGGCTGAGTGAGTGAGGCCCCTCCCTCGGCCTTCCCCACACTGACAGGGGAGCATCGTGGGACGGGACTATAATGCCTCTGACTCCCAGGGGGCGGGTGCAAGAAGAGATGGAGAGGCCGGCCCCAAGGACAGGAAGCAAGGACAGACAAGACGCAATACCTAGGAGAAGTCCAAGGCCTCCGGGCACTGGTTAAGACCCTCCCAGGCCAGTCCAGCACCCCACTGGCCATGGGACCTCAGCCAAGTCACCTCCCTAGTCCAAACCTGTACCCTCAGCTGTCCACTGCGAGGTGACCCTGGGAGGACCTTCAATGGGGCCATCCACGTGACTCCATGAATGGAAGAACCAAGAAGGGAGCCGGAGCTGACCAGGAGGACCCGGTCACCCCACTCCCTGCACTCTGGCAGGCCACTTTGGGGAGGGTGTGCAGCTGTCAGGGCCAGCTATGGGCCCTGGGGGAAGCTGGGAACTGAGCCTGGGGGCAGGGGAGGGCCAGGCCCAGCCACCAGCCTGCTCCACAGTCATCTCGAGGGGGTATCACCGTGTGGCTCACAGTGCCCCAAGTGTCTCTGACCTGTGACACCCACATCCGCACAGACCCTGCTGCGGGATAAGCTCTGAGCTCCAAGATGCCAAACTCTGTTTACACTGTGGAATCGGCTTCATCTACTTCCCATCCTGGGACTTCTCAAAATTAAAACTTGAAATCTGGACAGATGGATCCACTTTGGACAGCTTTGCCTCCGCAAATCTCACAGGCCAGACCCGATTATTTAAATTTCCCAAAGGGACGGACGGTGTTGAGCTCATGCAATAACAAGGACTCCGGCGGTGACCACAGCAGGAGGCTCCTCCACTCCACTCTCGGAAAGGCCAGGCGATGTCTGTTGTCCTGCACTGCAAGTGGGCTTCCTTCCATCATCCAGAGGACACGCACACTGCGTTCTCCTGCTAAGAGTTTAGCATCCAGAGTGGGATGTGCGAATTGAACCATCAGCGCCCCCTCTGGACGGCCTGGGCAGGGTGGGAAGGGAGCGCTTGGGGTGGGAGACGGTCCCAGGACACCTGCAGCGCTGCCTGTATGGGCAGCACCTGCCATGGGGAGCTGCTGGCACACAGCACCCGACACTTGGTGAAACCTGGATTTTTCTGGCTCTATTTTAAACTGTCACCATCTGAAACCAGGAAATATGTCAAGTGATAATTAAACCTCACCACAGACAGGTACTTTGAACAAGATTAACTTTTACCATTTCCCATACACACATTCTCAACACTCTGAATCCCTAAGGTAAGGGATTGTTACAGCGACAGTTGAAAAAAAAAAAAGTCGTCTTTTCAAGATTTTATTTTTAAAAGAATCAAAACGAGACCAAATTTCCATGCTTTCTCAGTGGATTTTAAGTTGAAAACCGCCACAAACGCACCTGTCCAGAGGAAGCCCGGGGGAGGACGGAGGGGCAGCCCCGCCCCCATGCACTGTGTGGCCTGGGAAAGGTCCTTGCTGTCTCTGAGCACTGGTTCCCCGCTCTGTCAGACATGAGGGACACTGTCACTCATCCCAGTTCCTGAACACATAAAGGAGAGGACCCACAGGGCAGCTCTTCCACAGCAGGAGGCTGCCTGCTAACACCTTCCTTACGCATAAAACACGATTCTCAAGTCCAAGGGCAACAGCGACAGGCTAGCTCAGCTTCTGCACCTGCCACCTTCAGAACAAACAAACCAAATCCTGCACTCACTTTCTCTTCTGCCAGAGTGTCTAAGCACAGGATTAGATCTGACCCTGTCTGTGGGGAGCAGCCCGGACTGGACTGAGTTACTGGAATTAAGACTTATTCTATGCATCTGCTCTCCCACAATATGGCGCTGGGAGAGAAGTAAACAGCTTCCACACAGCTGCCTCCAGTTCAGTTAATAAACTGTAGGACCTGCTCCTGATTGGAGGAGAGCAGCGTACTCGGCGTGTGGGCAGCCGAGTTAGGATTGGCGGAGGAGGACTATAAAGGAGGAGAGAGACGGCATGCACCAGGAACATCTAAGGGGAACATCTAGCTGAAGGAAAACCTGTGCAGCCCCCCAGAGAGCCGGCCGGCGGTGTGCTGCTCCCCTGCGGAAGTGGGGAATGTGGCCAGGGGGAACTGCCCTTCCACGGAGGTGGAAGGGATAGTAGCCAACCCGGGAAGAACCAGCAGCAAACCCGGGGAGGGCCGAGCAGACGAAAGAACAGCGCAGGGTCTTGTGTCGTTCCTCCACGAAGAGGAGGAGCGACACCTGTCAAAGAAACGTCTCCTCAGAGCCACAGGCCTCCGGGTTTGTGCGCGAACACGCAGTAGCTCACACAATGACAAAAGCACCAATGCAGCAAGCAGTCAGGCAGGTGCAGGGGCCTGGGCCCCGCAGCGGAGAGCGAGAGCTGACAAACAGGAAAGCCAACAGGCCGCAGCGCGTTTCACTCCCACGACTCCCTTCCCAGCCTCCTGAGCTGCTTCTCAGGCCTACTTCCCCCACACGAGGGGGTCCCTGTTTCTCTCCCCCTCGCTCTCCATCTCTTGCAGCATGGCTCGGGGCCCTGGGGGGCCTCCATGGCCTCTCACCTTGCAGCCACATCACCTACACAGTGAGGGGCCCTCGTGCTCCAATGGGAACAGCACAACCAAGTGGGGCAAACCCCGTGCACCTTCCACAATGTTTTCCCAAATGACCTTCGCGAAGCCCATTTTAATTCTCCGATCAACTTCCCCTGGATTTCAAAGTGTCCCCTGTTACCGCTTCTGTCTACAAAATAAGGCTGTAAAGCCTATTTCAGACAGTGTTTATGGGGCCCAAGTAAGAGAATGGATATGAAAGTGTTCCCAGGAAGAACCTTCCAACCTGCAAGATTCGTACCTGATGACGAGGAAGACTTTCGTCCCCGCCTCTGACCTCACGCCCAGTGAAGACGGGCTGCTTAGGAAAATGGGAGATAAAACCTTCCCAGGAGCACACCGGGGGAGGGGGGCGCAGGAGCGGCTGCCGGGGAGGACCGCAGCGAGGGCAGCCCCGCTCCGAGTTCTGGGTCCTGGACGCTCCTGGTCTCCCTTGCCCCTGAATAGAGGTGAGGGGAGACCTCATCACAGGAGGCAGCTGGGATCTGAACATTCGAGAAAGCGCCCCCTATCTGCCATCAGGGATCAGGTTAAGTTCACATTCTGCAGTGAGTTCTGTGACCTCTAGTCAGGGATTTAACCTCGTGGCCTGAGAGCCCGTCACTGAAGCTGGGAAGCGATGCCCTGCCCTGGAGTCCAGAGGAATGCCCACTCACCACCTGCGGGCTCACCACCTCCGGGCTCGCCACCTCCGGGCTCACCACCTGCGGGCTCGCCACCTGCGGGCTCGCCACCTCCGGGCTCGCCACCTCCGGGCTCGCCACCTGCAGGCCCGCCACCTCCGGGCTCGCCACCTCCGGGCTCGCCACCTGCAGGCCCGCCACCTCCGGGCTCGCCACCTCCGGGCTCGCCGCCAAGGCACTCAAAATCCTTTGGCAAACAGAGGTGTGACAGCTTCTCAGAGGTAAGTGGTAACACACACAGGGACTTCTTTTTAACCCTCCTGCTGTGTGTCCCTTATTCAAGCACAATTCCAACTACCATCGGGGACCTGCCTCCCCCGTGTCAGTCCGTGCCATGCTGATCAGGGTGCAGCCAGAGACTCCTCTGAACCCCACGGCACAGCACCCTGGGGTCTCCATCACTGAGGCATCGGGGCTTGGGCCCTTGCCACCATGTGGGAGACCAGGACGGAGCCCCTGGCTTCTGCCTGGCCTAGACTTGGCTGTTGTGGCCACTTGGGGAGCGAACCAACCCGTGGGGCATCTCTATTGCCCTCTATGTTGTTCTGCCTTTCAAATAAATAAGTAAATCTTAAAAAAAAAATAGGCATGATTGGCAGGCAAGAATTCTACCACTGAACAACCAATACAAAAAAAGAAGACTGGAAAAATAAGAAGGCAGGCTTGCTGTTGGTGGCTTCTCTCTCTCTCTCTCTCTCTCTTTTTCCTGAGTTCCTAAAAGATGAACTAGAGGCCAGCACTGTGGTGTAGGGGGTAAAGCCACCGCTTGCGGTGCCAGCATCCCATATGGGCGCTGGTAAGAGTCCCAGCTGTTCCACTTCCAATCCAGCTCTGTGCTATGGCCTGGGAAAGCAGTAGAAAATGGCCCAAGTCCTTGGGCCCCTGCGCCCACATGGGAGGCCTGGAAGAAGCTCCTGGCTCCTGGCTTCAGAGTGGCCCAGCTCCAGCAGTTGAGGCCATTTGGGGAATGAACCAGTGGATGGAATTCTGTCTGTCTGTCTGTCTGTCTGTATCTCTCTCTCTCTCGCTCTCTGCCTCCACCTCTCTGTAACTCTGCCTTTCAAAAAAAATAAATATTTTTGAAAAAGATGAACTAACTTGATGACAAGAAAAGGATTAGAACATGACAGTCAGCTGGGTCCAGTGTCTCATTTCTTAATAAAGAAAGAACGCCAGGCAGCAATGAGACACGAGAGACAGAAACAGATGATTTTTAAGTGACAGATAATTAGCCGAGAGTCTTGCTGATGGCAAGCGCACCGTTCACGGGGAGAAGATCACGGCAGAGGTCCCACAAAGCACAGACTTCTTCCGGCTTGGAGGCCAGGCAAGGCATGCTGGGATCTCAGAGCTTCTGGGTGGGCATCATTTGCATGCCTGGGCCCTGCAGGCCGGGACCCGTGGGCTGCGGGGTGGTGCGCTGTTGGGAAGGGCTGAACTCAGGGTCCCTATCAGCCTGCAGGGGTTCACACCCTGGGGCGCCATGACCTTGGTGGGAACGCGCCTCTTTCCCCATGTATTCCAGGTGGGTGCCTGTGCCCAAATATTGCTATGGCAAACCCAAAGAGACTCCTCACCAGCACACGTTGCAGCACAGGAATCATCGCTGTGAACAGCCCAGCCCCAGGCCTTTAGCTCATTTGCGTGAGCGCCTTTTAAGTCTTCTCTTGCACAGGGAGCCCCAGGTAGTTAGAGCGGAGTAACTGGAGGATGGGACTAAGGCGCCCGAGCTTTCCTGGGACTGAGCAGAGATTAAGCACAGCACACAGCACAGGTGTCCTGGGCTGCAGGGTCCACAGCCAAATGGGGCGGAGGCCCTGGAGCTGGGCTTCACCTCTGGGAGAAAAGCAGATGGGGCACACAGTCTGCTCTCAGTGTCCACTGTGTGCGAGGGACAGGGGACCCAGGCTGGAAGAGACTCAGCCCCTGCTGGGTCACATCTACGCAGCCCGACCAGAGCAGCCCCTGAAGGCCAGCTGGGTGGTGCTGCGGTCCCGGGTGTGGGGAGCACTCCCAGAGCTCACCCAGCAGCACCAGGTGACCCACAGCAGCCCTAGGCTGCACAGCACAAGGTCCTGAGGCTTCCCCAGCCCTGCAGAGAGCTGCACGCAGCCAGGAGAGGACAGAAGGGCCGCTCAGCCAGGGCCTGGGATCCACGGAGACTGCACACAGTGACAGGAGAGAGAAGCCAGGCTCTCCCAGCTGTCACGGTCCAGGCACTAGGACTGACCTAAGCTGATCCTGCGGAATATAACCAGGGAGCACCCACAGCCAGCCTGAGACCCCTCTGGCTAATGCCCTACTGGGCAGCCTTGGTCTTTGAGCCACGTTGTGATGTAGTAAAAGAAAGAAAATCATAAGCAAGGCTAAGATGGCTTCAGACCCCAGAGTCCAGAAAGCCCCCAATGCAGGGGGAGAGATGTTAGGTGTGTTGTCTCTAAGTTCTTAGAGGCACCATCAGGTAGAGGCTGGTGTGCTTCCTCCGGTCAGGAATTAGAGCAGAGCAGAGTTAAAGAAAGGCTGGCCGAGAAGAGGGAGAGGAATGACCTGAGTTTAAGATGATTATTCATGGAAAAGTCCACAGACTGAAACATAAAGGTCACACATAAGCCCGCTTAGAGACTGGAGAATGGGGTTGGTGACCTGACAAAGTCCTCTATGTCTGCAGCCAGATGGGTCGATGCAGGACAAGAGCTTGATTAAAAGTAGCAACTCGGGGCCGGTGCTGTGGCATGGCAGGTTAAAGCCCCAGCCTGCAGCACCAGCGTCCCTTATGGGGGCCAGTGGGAGTCCCAGCTGCTTCACTTCCAATCCAGCTCCCCGCTAGTGCACCTGGGAAGGCAGCAGAAGACAGTTCAAGTCCTTGAGATCCTGTACCCCTGTGGAAGACCCAGAAAGAGCCCCTGGATCCTGCTTCAGATTGGCTCAGCTCCGGCCATTGTGGCCATTTAGGAATGAACAAGCAGATGAAAAACCTCTCTTTCTTTCTGTTTCTACCTCTCTCTGTAACTCTGTCTTCAAATAAATAAAATAGAATAAAGTAGGAACTCACTGAGCACCAGGGGTGTGGCCCTGGCTGAACCTTGAGTTCTGCATGCACAGTGGCTCCTCCCAGCACCCCCGCGAGGCCATGTGAGGGTGCTGAGTGGCCGTTTCATTCCCTGCGGCTTAGGTGAGGAGGGTCTTACACACCCTAGGGGAGGACACGTGCTCTTAGCCAGTCTCAGGACCTATTCCCACCTCCTCCCCGGGGGAGCACAGAGGTTGGTTTAGGGCTTGAGCCAGGTGGCACAGGCCCAGCAAACAGGAGTCCTTGCTGGGACTTTGCTGGTGTCCTTCTGGGGGACACAGGGTCACTCTCTGAGCCGCGGCTGCTTGCAGTCATCCTACGAGGCCGCGTGGAAGAGGCCACGATGCCGAGAGAAGGAAGGAAAGGGAGAGTGTGAGAGCCCACAGTCGGCTTCCTTAGAGCTGGGCCACTCTTGGGGCTGTGCTGTGATTATGCCTTGTGCCCCCAAACTCATGCTGGAGTGAATGATATGAACAGAGTGAAAACTTAATCCAACTACGATGCTTCCAGGCTGGGCCTTGGGGAGCAAGCGGCTTAGTCATTAGGCGCAACCATGGAACCCACTTCTGAATCCTGGGGGCTTTAAAGGAGGTGGAGAGACCACCACCCAGACACAGAGGTAGATGTGCGCTCCCACGCCGATGTGCTACAGCCCACCAGGTCCTCACCAAAGACTACGCCGCGCTTGTGGTCCTTGCTCCTCTAGAACCACGAGCTGCAACAAACCCCTGATCTTCATGCAGGATCCTGCCTCAGTTCACCAGTCGGGAACACTGTCCACTGCCCTTGGCCTCTGCCACCAACCCGGGTTTCCAGGCTCGGCCACAACAGGGTGGCTTTGTGCAACCCACAGTTGGGACTGATGGTGGACGGTATTAGTACTATCCCCTTTTGATCAGATACGGTTGAGCAACACCCGAAATCACACCACAAGTGAAATGCTGGGACTCTACCATGTGTCAGGTGTCTGTGAGAGCCCCAAGTCACTGCTCTTCAGCAGAACACATTGGCCAACGGTGCCACTCACTGCCCCCTCCACTTGGCAGGAAGGTTCAACGCAAGGCTGCGCTGCCAGGAAGAGCCAATTCTGGGGAGGGGGCGTGGGAGTGTAAAGGAAACTGGGTCATTCTCAAATTCCTGGAGCCGCAGGAGAACAAGCAATGCTTCACCGTGCAGGAGGGAGAATGGTATGGGGGCGAAGCTCCGACTCGTTCCCCACCCGGCAGTCGTGAATTGACAAAGCCCCACTGCCCCAGGCACTGTCAAACCAAATTCCCGACATCTGCAGCCACTGAAGAAGTTAATCAGAAGAACCCAGAAGTTCATGAATCTGTCTCCTCGGAGCGCGCCAGCAACTTCACCCTCGACCAAGATGGAATAAGCAGACAGCAGAGAGCTCCAGAAAACATCTGCTCAACAAAATGAAAATTAATGGTAAACAGAACGCAGTTCTTTTAGCTGAAGTCACCCAGATGTGGAGAACTATAAAAGCGCTATTAAAGGCAGCTTCCAATTAGCGACTAATTCCAAGGTTTTCAGAGAGGCTGGAGTTTCACACTCAGGGCTGGCAGGTCTTATTTATTGAGATCTGCATTGCTAAGCAGCCCTAGCAGCCACAGCCACCCTGGGTGTGACTCTCACTCCCTTCTCGCCCTTTCCCTAAGGACAGCCGCCTCCCTCCTCTCCAGGCTCTCTCACAGCCTTACAGGAAGCCAGGCTCATCTGGGCTGGAAGACGTGAACCGGCCAAGTGAGAGGCGGCAGCTGCTGATCACGGCACTCACAGGCGTCTGGAAAGGCGGAACGGGCACCCCATGTGCCCGGGAAGGCTGAACTAGCCCAGCCACCGCCCAGCCTGCTCAAGGGTTCCCTTGTGGCTGCAGATCAGTGCAATGGCATCAAACAGAGAACACTGCTGGCGTGATAGGACGGATTCTGGCCGCCACGGCCAGCCCCAGCCCTCCGAGCAGACAGGCAGAAGAGAGGGGGGCACCTCATGTAACAGATGAAAAGAGACTGCAGGTGTCTGGAGAGAGAAGTCGGAGAGCAGAGGAAGATGCAGCCAGCACAGGCAGGTGGGGCCCCAGGAGAGGGGATGACCGGGGCTGCCTCCTTGGGGGAAAGCAGAGGTCCCGCCCAGAAGACCCCCAGCTTGCACCTGTCTCTTCCTCCAGGTCCCCTGAGCATCCCAACCACAAACCCAGCTTGGAAACAAAGGCCCACGGAACACGTCTTCCCAGAGTCCCTCTTGGCATCCTGCAGTGGAAGCCCGAGTCGTGCACAGAAGTCCTGGGATGTGACGGAGCAGGAGCAAGTCAGCGCAGCAACCACGAGCCGCTGGAGAGAGGGCCAGCACATCAGAGGGGCATCGGCCCACAGGGTGGCCTCCTCCCTACCGTGGGTGTGCGTGCAAGGGAAGCAGGGAACCTCACGTGTGAGGCGCTGTCTGTTCTTCCTGTGCACGCATGACTGGCGGGCCAGGCAAGTGAAGAACCTGGACGTTCTCTGTGAACTCCAGCACCGCTGAGGAACCGCCATGCTCACAGCCTCGCCATCCCAGCGGGCGCGCCCTGGGGAAGGCAGTCACCGGTGTCTGGACACGGGGTTCTCGGAGCGAGGCCTTTGCAGGACACTGCACACGAGGCCAGCCCCGAGGGGCTCAGAATCCTCAGAAGCCAATCTGTTTAACCCCATGGGAAACACGTTGTAGGCAATGCCATGTACCACACTGCACGCAGAGAGTCACAGCCTACGAAAAACCCTGCAAGACTCTACGGTAAAAACATCTCGGCCGAAGGCAGCAATAACACTGACTCAGCTTTACCAAGTCCAGCATTTTCCAAGTGTGTCAGTGTCTGCGCCTGACACAGAAAGTTCTGCAAACAGAAGCTTGTTCGCTTGCACATGTTCTCATTTCCTCCTCTGGAGGCTGGGCATCTAAAGCCAAGGGCTCGGCAGGGCCGGGCTCCCTGCAAGGGGGTGGGGGAAAGATCTTCCTTGGCCTCTTGGCGTTTTCTGTGGCTGCCAGCAATCCTCCATCCTCGCATGGCTTTGTCCTTGTGTGCCTGCACCTGTATCTCCCCCTTCTTTCACTGGATTAGGGTCACCCTGAATCCCATATAACCTCACCCTACCTTGATGACATCTGGCAAGACCCTATTTCCACAGAAGGTCACATTCACAGGTCTGGGTCACGGTTCGGAGAACACAACTCATCCCATGACACCAAGTATGCCTGACTGTGGAGCGCCTCATCAGAGCACAGCCAGGCACAGCGCACACCTCGCTTGTTTATCACTGGGACAGGACTAGAATGCAAACACAGCAAAGAAAAAGCCGAAGTGTGGCCTGCACTTAGTTCAAAAACAACTCCTAAGCAACACTGCCCTAGACTAGGAACAGGAGGGATCTGAGGGTCAGAGGAGGGAAGGGCTCTGCTTTCAGGAAACGAATAACTTGGTGGGCGCCCTGCCTTGGCTAAAGGCTCCAGGAAAGGTTGAGGAGAAGTGGGCGTGGCAGAGATGCAGGACAAGGCACACAGGTTGCAGGAACAGTGTGAAAAGGGCTGGAAGCAAGAGAGCTATGTAATCAGCAGGGACCCAGGATCCCAAGGCATCTTGGGCTGGGAGCAGCAGAGAGGGGGTATAGCAAGGAAGGGAGTCCTGGCTACACAGTGCATTCACTTCTCCTGAACAGCCCCAACCCATGGCGGGAGACCCTGGGTCCTGCTTGCACTGCTGACGCGAGCCCCTCTCTCTTCCTACCTCACAGACTTAGGCAATAGTTTCCAAAGATCACGTGGTAGGAGGTTGTCATGGGTCACGCTTTTGTGGCACTAAGCCCTGGATGGAGCAGACACCCCCAGATCAAAGCAAACCACGGGAGCAAACCTTTTGGGTCTCCATTAGGAGGTGACCCCCCTCCACCGAGCCCTGAGAGCTCTCTTGCCCTCGTCAACCCCCCGGGCCTGCCGAACCCAGCAGGAAAACTCAGTGACTAAGCCGTGACCCTTCCAGTGCCAGCTCAAGACAGCCAGGATCCAATCCGAAGCTCCTGATGCTGTACGATGATGTCTTCCTTTTGCTCACAGGGATAAGAATTTATTAAAATATTCACAGTTCCCCTATTATCCTCGCCCTCACACCCTTTTGGAGAAGATTAACAACCCTACAACCCACATGAGTGAATTGCCAAACCCAAAAATACTTGGAACTTGCAATTTCCCACCTTTCCTTCCTTCCTGCCAGGTTATAAGCAGTGACATTAAAAGAACGGGGCTATTTCAGGAACTTCAAACATTCAACTTTGACAGAAACAAGCAAGAAAGACGTCAGTTCACAATAGGAAGGAAAAAGTTTATTGATGTCAGGACAAATCTGCAAATACAAACACAAGGCTTAAGCTCCCAGTCAGTCAGCTGTGTGAGCCGATGCTTTGCAGGGGTGGGGAGGAGGCAGAGGAGACCAGCACAGCCCGGCCACACCTTGGCTCACTCTCCATTCACTCACTCCTCAAGGGGTTTGAAGCCACAAGCCCAGTTTGACTTTCTTATGCCTTTAAGTACAAATATACATAGTTCTCCTGTAACCCCAGCCTTGTTAGAGATTTCTAACACAGAGACAGTAGGAGCGCAGGGTTAAGTTTATATCCCAAGGTTAAGTTTACACATGATTCCCCAATGCTAATTACTCAGGTATTCACATTCAGGGGTAGTAACATGAATAGAAGAGTACTCCTAATATCACTGCATATCAACTTCTCCACTCCTTAGGGCTGTTTCTCTACGATGTACACAGTCACTGACCACTGTGCCCACGACTTACAATAAGAAACAGCCTTCCCGGACCCATCCATCATCTTCCAGTGTCATTTGGTTTTGATATCCAAACAGCGATGCTTGCCAAGCAGATAGAGTTCAGAGGCTCTTCAATCCAAAACCAAAGGGGAATGGAAGCCAGAAACTTACCCCCCAGGAGTCCAGTGAGGCAGACCCTTTGAACTCCAGGTTTCAGAACCACGGACAGCAGCCAAGAAAAGGTTGGCCCCAACACTAGTATAAAAAGTCTAGGTTTCCCTTCACTAGAGACACAGGTTGGTAACATGACCATTCTATGCCTTTCATTGTGTTGCAAAAACACAGAACTAACCAGGAAGCAGGGAAATGTTAGATTCAGGTGTGGACAGGGAACTGTTTCATTACTTTTGATTGCTATTCTTTTTGCAAAGAGTCCCACAGGGACAGATATGGTTAAGGCTAAAACCAAAGGCGTACCCTAGATCAAAAACTCACTTTGGTTTCTGACTTCATTCTCCCACCATGCAGTAAAGATACGATTGGCAATGATTCCACAAATCATTCAAAAGACATCCTTTTATTAGTAGCTAGGTATTACCGAAAGTGAATAAGGGAAATTTCAATTTCCACTAAAAGATTTCTGAAATTACCACCCATATATCCTTACCTAGGAGACCAGGTAACAAATGCACTAAAGGAATGCTGGCAGAAAAACAGGACATCATGGAATTGTTTCCAAAAGGAAAATTAATTGGTTATTTCTATTTCAGCTTAGCTGAAGCGGTAAAATCTAATCAGCAATATTTTTCACAGTGGCATCTCCTTCCAGATACTGAAATACCTCAGACCATGATCATTTTTTGGGTTGTTGCTCATTATGTTGTTTTTTGCTGGGTGAAGAGGCTTCTCTGAAGTAACTATGAAAACGATTATGAATGAGCCAGTTCCCCAGACCCCACCTCTGAAACTCAAATGGAGAAGAAAGAGTTGTCCCAAGCCAACCTGCACTTCAGCGCTTGAGTTCCCCACAGCCAAATGCTAAGCAGTTGACACCCAGAAAAGGCCATACAAAATTCCAAAGAGCGGGCTGTCCCCAGTCTGAAGTTCATCATGGTTTCAACAAGCTATCTCCAGAACATCAAAACTGAGAATGAAATAGGTATGAAGTCATTCTCCCTACCTTCTCTTCTTGTGACTTCATAGTTTCTGGACTCCTGTGAGAAGAAAGACACTCGTGTTACCGAAGAATAATTCATATGTACAGATGCTTGCAAACATCCCACTTCTTATGATTCACATTCATGAAAACATGTACCAAGTAAGTAGAACATGACACTAGTGACATTAGGTCTACAAAACTCTCAACACACACAAACACACACACACCCCACTGATGTAAACAACTTATTTCTTTGGAGGCTTAGGCAAAAATGGGGAAAAATGTTAATCATGCAGGTTTTCATGAGCACAGCTGTTTCTCAGGGTTTTCCTTATATGTTCCTACACAACAAACACAAGTTACTGAGAAATCAAAGGGTGATTTGCCTTAATAAATACCAGTGTCTCAGATGGAGCTAGCAGCACAGGGAATGCACTTTAAAAACAGCCTTTGGAAACAGCCCTGAAGAATCAGTTCAGACAGGAATAGGGGCGGAGGGAACGCCAGGAATGGAGAATGACCCCAGGAATTGGGATAAAGGGAGAGGACAGGGCTGCCCAAGGAGGAACAGTGCTACAGAGAGCACAGGGGAGGGAGGCCGGCAATGGGTTCTGCAGCTTCCTAAGTGAAAATGCATCTCTACTGTTCATCATAAACACCCAGGATAAAAATGCCAAGGTTGAGAATAAGCTCAAAAGCCATGCTAGTGACTGAGGAGGAGGGACAGGCAAGGCACGCACAGGCTCACTCGCCACCACGGAGCTGCTTCGGCAGCAGTGCCTCGGCAGCAAGCAGCGCTGGCTCTGGCCTCCTGGCGGCCCTGCTCAGTGGGACACAACCTCAGGGAGGAAACGGACCGGGCACTGGGCGTGTCTGTCCTGTGCCAGCTGCATTCTCTGTCCCTCTGTCCCGCACCTCGCGCACCTGTGAAACCCCAGGACAGCGCAAGGCCAGAGGCACACGCAGACTGCCACGCGGTGCAGCCTTTCCTGCGCCTGTCGCACCGCACAGCCCGCCACGTGGCACCTAGAGCCAAGTCAGTGTACAGAGTGCTGCATCCTCGCGTGGGGTCGCAAGGGCAGGCTTTGGAGAAGAGGGCATGGAGGTGACGGGCAGAAGGCACGACGCGAAGCCTGCTCTCCCCATGCCTTTCCTTGCTCTCTGCCCAGGGCCTGCACCTCCAGCCCTGCACACAGCAAGTGCTCCCTCCCTGCAGCAGGAGAGCTCACGGTCAGCCTCTCAGCTGTGGGACAAACCTGGGAGCCCGTTACTGCGATCACATAAAATCTGCCATGTGATTAGGGACAGCTGGCATTCACACAGTCCTGCCTCTTACGGAATAATCTGGTGCATCCGACATTCCTCAAGTCGGCTCTCACCTCGAGAGTATTTAAAATTTTCCTGGTATACATTGTGAATATTTCCTTTTTATATATATCTTGTTATCATAAGTGGAATCTTCCCCTTCATTAAATCTTCCAATTAGTTTTTGTTTGTATATATGATGGCAATCAATGTATATTGATTTTATACACAGCTGCTTGATGAAATTTCTTTTTGTTTTTAACTTATTTCCATCTATTCTTTGGGGGTTTCCATTTGTGTATTTTTGTGAGTTTTTTTTAACCTTTATTTCAGAATAGTTTTGATTTACAGTATAAAGAATTCACATACATCCCTCACCCTGCTTCTCCTATTGATAATATCTCATATTAGCACCCTTTTCTCAATGAATGAACCACACGCTCATTTTTTTTTTAATCCAAACTCCTTTTATCCCTCGTAACTCTCCCTGCCTTCTGCAATCTGTGTTCACACTGAGTTTTCTCTCCTAACCTCGGCTCCCACAGATAAAGGAGAACACGCAGCATTTGTCTTCCTGTGTCTGGGCTTATTTCACTCAACCCAGTGGCCTCCAATTCCACCCATCTTGCTGCAAACGGCAAGATGTCATTCTTTGTTGAATCACTGAGCGATGGTCCGTCAGGTACCTGGAGCACATTTTCTTCATCCAGTCGTCTGATGATGGAAACCACGGTCGATTCCACGCAATGCCTCCTGTGAACGTGAAGCAGCACGTGTCTCCCTGACACGAGTTCACATCGTGCCATTTGTATATTTAGACAAGCTACTCACAGCCAGGATCTTGTCTTTCCCGCTCCTACACGCTTTGCTGCTGTCTTCTTCAGCCCCGTGCCAACTGCTGTGGACGCAGGGTCACTCTTATCTTGTCTCTGACATCCAGAAGAAAACCTCTAGCATCTCCCTATCCAACAAAATGCTGGAATTTGGCCTAACAGATGCACTTAAAATATTTAGTATAAAAATGAAATCAATTTCTGTTTTATTGGGCTTTTAAATAAACGCATGTTTTAGCTTAATATGGCCCAACTCTTCCTCATCCTCGTATTGGCCACTTCCTGCCCTGGGCTGTGAGCTGCAAGGGGCCAGTGTCTTTTTCCCTCTGGCAGCCTCAGTGCCTGAACAGAGCAGATGCTCAATACATATTTGTTGAATGAAAACTCAAATCAAATAAAATATGTGTTGAATTTTATCAGGTACTTTTTTATGCATGTATGGAGATGATCCTATGGTTTTTTTTTTTCTCCTTAGAACTATTAATATGATGACTTCCATAGATTTCATAACATTCCACTAACCTGTTTTTCTGGGGTAAGTTTTTCTTGATCATGAAACATTGTTTTAAAATATAGTGTCATTGGCCGGTGCTGTGGCTCACTAGGCTAATCCTCCGCCTGCGGCGCCAGCACACCGGGTTCTAGTGCCAGTCGGGGTGCCAGATTCTGTCCCGGTTGCTCCTCTTCCAGGCCATCTCTCTGCTGTAGCCCGGGAGTGCAGTGGAGGATGGCCCAAGTCCTTGGGCCCTGCACCCCATGGGAGACCAGGAGAAGCACTTGGCTCCTAGCTTCGGATCAGCGCGGTACACCAGCAGCGCACCGGCTGCGGCAGCCATTGGAGGGTGAACCAAGGGCAAAGGAAGACCTTTCTGTCTCTCTCTCTCACTGTCCACTCTGCCTGTCAAAAAAAAAATATATACTGCCATATTCTATTTGCTATACTCTTAAATATGTTCTTGAACTGAGTGAACTACAAGATTCTCTACTGATATTCGTGAGACTGAACTACCATTTTTTCAGGATTATACTAGACAGAGAGACAGACAGAAAATATCTCCCATCCACTATTCACTCTACAAATGCCTGCAACAGCTTCTGCTGGGCCAGGCTGAAGCCAGGAACTGGGAACCCAATCCAGGTCTCCCACAAGGTCAGCAGGAACCTAACTTCTTTAGCCATCACTGCACCTGCCAGGGTTGCACTAACAGAAGCCAGAATCAGGAATAGAGGCAAGCACCGAACCCAGGTATCCTGACACATGACACCTTGTGGTCTTAAGCACTAGACCAAATGTTCATCCCCAAAATGTCTTAAACAAATTGATATTTAAAGGCTTCTTCCACTTCACTTTTCAAATAATGATTAAAAGAGGAAGAAAGGTTAAACAAGGACAAGCTTTCACATATGGTCAGTGACCAGCTGAGATTTAAAGGCCAAAGTCTGGTTTCCAAGCCTAGCTAAGCAACAACAACCCATCTTTAAAAATAAAATAATGGGGGCCAGTGCTGTGGCATCACAGGTAAAGCTGCCACCTGAAGTGCCAGCATCTCCTAAGAGTGCTGGTTCGAGTCCCAGCTGCTCCACTTCTGATCCAGCTCTCTGCTATGGCCTGGGAAAGCAGTGGAAGATGGCCCAAGCCCTGGGGAGGGGGGTCCCTGCACCCACATGGAAAACCTGGAAGAAGCTCCCGGCTCCTGGCTTCAGATCAGTGCAGCTCTGGCCGTTGTGGCCAACTGGGGAGTGAACCAGCAGATGGAAGACCTCTCTCTCTCTCTCTCTCTCTCTCTCTGCCTCTCCTCTCTCTGAGTAACTCTTTCAAGTAAAACAAATCTTTTAAAAAATAATAAAACAAGGCTAAATGCTCAGGGATCGTATGAAAATTCAATGAGATAGAATTTTGCTTCTTGCTACAGAAGAGTGGCTTGCATTATACTAACCCTCTGCCAGCCCAACTACAGAAGTCGGGTTTAAGGAAAAAGGTTTAGAAGACGCCAGACCAGCACACAGGCAGCCAGAACTCCAGGAGCAGAGTTGCAGAGAAGGAAGCAGGCTGAGGCGTATTCACCGCCACATTCCCCCCAGGGGCACTACTTGTTTCTAGCAGAACCAAACAGAAAGCATTGTTCTAGAACTTAACAATGGCTGAATTGGGAGCTGCAAATTACGGCGCAGAGCTACCAAAGCCATTTGAAAGGAAACCAGAAAGCAGTGGGTGCAGGGGCCCAGGCTGGGTGCAGCCGAGCAAGCCTCTGCGTGTGACACCAGCATCCCCTATCCGACGGCTGGTTCAAGTCCCGGCTTCTCTGCTTCCAACCCAGCTTGCTGCGAATGCACCTGGGAAAGCAAGAGATGGTGGTCCAAGTCCTTGGGCCCCTGCCATCTATGTGGGAGACCTGGATGACGCTCCTGGCCTTCGTCTGGCCCAGCCCTGGCTGCTGCCACCACTTAAGGAGTGAACCAGCAGATGGAAGATTTCTCACCCTGTATCTTACCCTCTCTCTGTCACTCTGCCTTTAAAAAAAATAATAAATCTTTCAGGAAAAAGTGAGGCCAATATTTTATCCTCTACCCCCCACTGAGTTGCACAACCATGGCAGAGCTGTACACATCAACAGCAGGAGACTGAGGAACAGGCAAAAAATTAGCTTCCAAGTGGCAACAAATGCCTTAAATAAGTCTCAGATAATGAAATATTGGGAAATATTTTGACAGTATCAGGTGCTAGGCAGACAAAAGCTGGACTTTCCAAGGGAGAGTGGTCCTGGCCAATGAAGCAGACTTTTGGTTAGGACCATTCTTCACTGCCCAGTGAATCCTGTTCATGCACAGATCAGGATCCACCACTGTTCTCTCCATCAACAAAGAAAATGCTCTCCGTGGAAGACAACAAAACCAGCCTTAGCTTTATGGCTTTTCATATATAATCTTCAGCATCCCTCGAAACCCACCAAGTCTGGCAATAAACAGTGTGAAATGGTCAAAACTCAGGAAAACAGAGAATAGAGACAGACCCATGGGTTTCACAGATCATGCAAGTAGCGGAAGCAAGCTTTGGAATAACTGTGGCTAACACGTTCAGGGAGACAGAAGGAAGAAACCGCATGTCACCAGAAAGCTGGAATCTATTTTAAAAATCAAATGGGAATTCTAGAATTAAAAATTAACAACTGGGGCCGGCGCCACGCCTCACTAGGCTAATCCTCCGCCTGCGGCGCCGCCGGCACCCTGGGTTCTAGTCCTGGTCAGGGTGCCGGTTCTATCCCGGTTGCTCCTCTTCCAGTCCAGCTCTCTGCTGTGGCCCGGGAAGGCAGTGGAGGATAGCCCACGTGTTTGGGCCCTGCACCAGCATGCGAAGCCAGGAGGAAGCATCTGGCTCCTGGCTTCGGATCAGCACAGCACGCAGGCCACAGTGGCCATTTGAGGGGTGAACCAATGGAAGGAAGACCTTTCTCTCTTTCTCTCTCTCTAACTCTGCCTGTCAAAAAAAAAAAATTAAACAACTGGAAGGATAGATGGATTTTACAGCACATTAAACACAGCTAAAGAGAGGAATCCTAAGATGGAAGCTAGATTAGTAGGAAGTAGCAGAGTGAAGACCTGCAAGGAAGACAATAAAAAAGAAAAACACAGAAGAAAGCTTGATGGAGGTGACATGACACAGTAAAAAGGGCCAACAAGCAAGTCATCACATTGACAAGAGCCAGCAGTTGGGTACTGGAGATGGGGAGGACACTGCCCATGAATGGAACCGTGAGACTGGGATTCAGAAGCATATTATATAATTCCCAGAGAGAGTCATACAGAAAGCAGGTATTTTGCAAAAGAATGGCAACTGAAACACAGCATTTTAAAAACTGTGGGATGTGGCTAACGCACTGTTTAGAGGGAAAATATAATCTTTTTAAAAAGATTTGTTTATTTGAAAGGTAGAACAACTGAGGGAGGGAGGGAGGGAGGGAGGCAGGGAGGGAGATCGATCTTCCATCTGCCAGTTCACTCCCCAAATGGCCAGGAGCCAGGAACTATATCCAGGTCTTCCATGTGGGTGGCAAGGGCCCAAGTACTAGGGGCATCTTTGGCTGGCTGGCACATCAGCAGGGAGCTGGATTGGAAGCAGAGCAGCCATGTCTTGAACTAGTACTCTAGTAAAGGATCCAGCATCAAAGGTATTGGTTTAACCCACTGCGCCACAACACCAGCTCAAAATATAAGACTTAAATATGTTTGAAAAAAAAAAAGAAAGCCTGAAAACTGATGACCAAAGAACCTCGCTTTAAAAGACCGAAAAGTAACAATTTAAATCCATTTAAAGTACAAAGAAATATGATAGCAGAAATTAAATAGGAAGAAAATTATATCATAGAAGTGTTTTTTAAGATTTATTTGTGTATTTGAAAGGCAGAGTTACAAAGAGGCAGAGGCAGAGGTGGGGGTGGAGGCGAAAAGGGGGAGGGGGAGGAGGGGAGAGGGAGAGCAGGAGAGCGGGGAAGAGGGAGGGGGAGAGGGGGAGGGTCAGAGGGAGAGAGGGGGAGTGGGGGAGAGGGAGAGAGGGGGAGAGGGGGAGAAGGAGAGAGGGAGAAGGAGAGGGAGAGGGAGGTATCTTCCATCCACTGGTTCACTCTCCCAATGGCTGCAACAGCCAGGGCTAGGCAAGGCCAAACAAAGAGTTTGGCAAGGAGTCAAGAGCCTCATCTGGGTCTCCCATGTGTGTGCAGGGGCCCAACAACTTCTGCTGCTTTCCCAGGCCATTAACAAGGAACCAGACCAGAAGTGGAGCAGCCAGGACTTGAGCCAACACCCACATGGGATGCTGGTCTTGCAGGTGACAACTTTACTCACTAAGCCACAGCACTGGCCACCACATCATAAAAGGTTTAAGTTGGTTCTGTGAAAATAGTAAGAACCTGGTCAATACCCCAGAGGGCTGAGAGAGAAAGAGAAAAGGCGCAGAGTGGAGGAACAAAGCACACACCCTCGGTCTCGGGTCTCTGACAAAGCTACAGTGGTACGCTGGGGGGGGAACGGCATTCAACAGTTGGTGCTGGACCAAGTGGAGTTTACACGGACGAGAATGCACCCCAGTTTCCTCCCATACAGCATCCGTACACAGCACCTCCAGACGCACTGAGGAGCCAAATGTGCAACCACCATCAAGTCTCCAGACAAGGTCCTAAGACAGTGTCTTTGGGACAACTTCCACCAGTACGGGGAAGGCAGCACCATAAGGGAAAAGAGCAATAGCTTAGGTGGCCAGCACTAGGGCAGAGTGGGCTAAGGCACCACCTGTGAGCCCAGTGCAAGGCCTGGCTGCTGCACTTCCAATCCAGCTTCCTGCTAATGCACCTGGGAAAGCAGCAGCAGATGACCCAAGTGCTCGTGTCCCTGCACCCACATGGGAGACCCAGAAGAAGCTCCTGGCTCCTGGCTTTAGCGTGGCCCAGCCCTGGCCGTGAAATCCATCTGGGGAGTGAACCAGCAGATGGAAGACCTCTCTTTATCTCTTCTCTCTCTCTGTAACTCTGCCTTCCAAATAAATAAAAAAATCGTTAAAAAGGAAAAAAAGTAAGAATGATATTCTAGGCTTTCTTAAGTCAAGACTTCTGCACATCAGTGAAAAGGCCGGTCGTTAAGAGAGTGTATGAATAATCCATACGTCTGTTCTGTGCAGAACACAGAAAGTGAATGTGCACATCAGTGAGATAAACACAAACAACCTACGTAAAACTGAGGAAGCAGGCTGGCACTGCGGCTCACTAGGCTAATCCTCCGCCTGTGGCGCCGGCACCCCAGGTTCTAGTCCCGGTTGGGGTGCTGGATTCTGTCCCGGTTGCTCCTCTTCCAGTCCAGCTCTCTGCTGTGGCCTGGGAGAGCAGTGGAGGATGGCCCAGGTCCTTGGGCCCTGCACCCCATGGGAGACCGGAGGAAGCACCTGGTTCCTGGCTTCGGATCGGCGCAGTGCACCAGCCTTAGTGCGCCAGCTGCAGCGACCATTCGGGGGTGAACCAACGGCAAAAGGAAGACCTTTTTCTCTCTGTCTCTCTCTCTCTCACTGTCCACTCTGTCTGCCAAAAAATAAATAAATAAATAAAAAGCTGAGGAAGCGACTGGAACAGGCACATCACAAGTCAGAACCACAGCGAATACGACGACACACCAGAGAGTAAGACGTCTGAAACACTGGCCGGGACCACACGTTTGTACCAGGATCTGGAGCAGCGCATGTCCCACCGTCAGAGGACACTGCCCGTAGGACTGCTCTCATCATCCGAGCTCCAGCTCCACAAGGCCGCTCTCAGAGACAGGAGCTGCTTCCCATGGGCACGGCCCTTTGTTCTTGCAATGTTTATGGCTCAGTCTTCCACTTAAACAACTCCCTGTGCTAAATGCTGCTGAAACAACCACCATGATTTCTGCTTCCCGCATCCAGCAATTCCTCTCCTGAGGAAACACCCTACAGCAATGCATTCACGTGAGCGTCGACACGCGCAGACGGCGGTGTGTCAGAGCGTCCACAGCACGGGACAGCCCCGACGTCCACCGACACCTGGGTGGGCAGACGCACGGGCAAATCCGTACAGTGGGAAATCAGCCACCCCAAAGGGCAAACTCGGCAGAATCCATAACCTGGATGAATCTCACGGACAGAAGGCTGGGCCAAAGGAGGCAGATGCTAAAGAGTGCAGTGTGTAGGATCTTATTTTTGTGACTTTCAGAAACAAGCAAAACCTCTCTCTGTGGACAGATCAGTGGGAACCTCGGGGAGGCACAAAGGCGCTTCTGGGGTGGTAGACGCATCCCAGGCTGTGATGACCACAATCACGTAGATGTGCACACTTCATAAAAGTTAACTGAGCGCCAGACCCAGGGTGTGTGCACCTCACTGTCTGTTTGATACGCATCAGTGACAAATCTTAAAATAAAATTAGACCCATTTCCCAAGAGTACGCACACAAAGCTTTTTGAACAGAGGGAGCAAACCTACACCCTGGTTTACAGATGAGGAAGTTTCTAGCAAGCGGCGGCTGCAGCTCGCAGGACTATGAACAAGGAGGAAACGGCCAAGTCCACACTACACTCGGGTCTCTCCAGCCCTGAGCCACCACGCTCTACGGCCTCCAAGCAGAAAACCAACAGGCACTCTAGAGAAGCAGGGTGGAGACTAAAAGGCAGGGCTCAGAAGCTGGAGGCGCCAAGGCTCGACCCTGGCTTGTCCCTGCCAGCCGTGCCCCTAGTCACCATCGCTGAACCTTCCAGAACCTCAGGGTGTTCATCTCGGAAACAAAGGCAGGACCAGTGTGTTCCCCTCAGAGTGGCCGTGGCGATCACTTGGACTAAAAGCCGGTGCTGTGCTGACAGCAGAATGCAGACAACAGGCCTCCCACCCTGGCCAGGGTCACCCCACTCCTTAGTGACAGTCACCGAGGGACAGAGCTGAGCAGACCACAAGGGGGCGGGTGTGCACCCAGGGACCCCCTCAGTGACCACGGCTAAGTGACAATCTGTCTTTCCAGGCCTTGAAAAACCAACCCCCTAAAAGCCGTAGCAGAAATACACGGAGCGAAATTCACCGGCATCAATGACACTGAGGCCCTGGACGCACCGTCTGGGGGAGAAATGGTTTTCGGCAGAAGCCGCAAACCAGATGGTGATAAACGAGAGTTAGCACATGGGCATTGCTTAATGACTAAATTTCTTTAACTAAAACTCTAATTTTATTATGGCATAAATCATACTTTCTTGAAATAGGGAATTAATTTTAGATTTTTCATTCACTGTTCATAACCTTTCCACGAATTTGACAGCCAAATCATTTTAAATGTCATTTAACCAATACAATACAACAGCTTTATTCCTCGCTGTACCCTTCCTGAATCCATTATCTCCCACTAAAATGTAGAAGAACTTCAGTAAAAAATTACCATCCCATCAAGCTGTATTTTACTGTGCAGTTGAACTGCATAATCTTTATTTTTGAATCAATAGAATGCAAATGCTGAGTAATATTTTTCATAATCCACAAGTCTATTATGGATTCCTAGCTATCAAAAAGTAGTCTAAGAGCAGATGAAAGAGCAGGAACAAGCAGCCTCCGATGCCTGCTCTGAATGCTTCCTGCATCCACGTTAGGCTCAGCAAATAGACAGGGGGACACTCGTGGGGCCGTGGTCACAAGTGCTGCGCCACACTCCCAGCCCTCCCTGCTAAGAGTGCAAAGAATCTACGCCGAGGAAAGACGCAAGTCAAACAGCAAGCTGAGTGCAACTCCACGTGGCCAGTTCTAGGCAGACAAAGTAAAGAACCCGCTGTGGCCAGCCACAGTGAGCGGGCCCCAGTGCCTGGGTGCCCGGCCTGTGACAATGGCACCACCATCCAGCAGGCGAGGGGCTGTCCAGCTGGCCTGTGCCCCAGATTCCCAGAAATGCTACTAAAGCAGTCTTTTGTTCTTAAGGTTTATTTTAGGGGCCGGCACTAAGGTGCAGTAGGTTAATCCTCCACCTGCAGCGCCAGCATCCCATATGGGCGCTGGTTCTAGTCCCAGCTGTTCCACTTCCAATCCAGCTCTCTGCTATGGCCTGGGAAAGCAGTAGAAGATGGCCCAAGTCCTTGGGCCCCTGAACCTCTGTGGGAGAACAGAGGAAGCTCCTGGCTCCTGGCATTAGATCAGCATAGCTCTGGCCATTGGGGCCATTTGGGGAGTGAACCAGCGGATGGAAGACCTTTCTGTCTCTCCTTCTCACTGTCTATAACTCTAACATTCAAATAAATAAATAAAATCTTTTTTAAAAAAGATTTATTTGTTTGACAGAGTTACAGAGACTTTGACACACACACACACACACACACACACACACACACAGTGGGGGTGGGGGTCTCCCATCTGCTGGTTCACTCTCCAGATAGCTGTAATGGTCCTAGTTGAACCGATCTGAAGCCCAGAGCCAGGAGCTTCTTCTGGGTCTCCCATACAGGTACAGGGGTACAAGGACTTGGGCCTTCTTCCTCTACTTTCCCAGGCCATAGTGGAGAGCTGGATCAGAAGTGGAGCAGCTGGGTTTCGAACCGGTGCCCATATGGGATGCTGGCGCTGCAGGCCAGGGCTTTAACCCAGTGTGCCACAGTGCCGGCCCCGAGGCAGTTCTTTTGCCAGCTCCCTTTATCAAGCATCGAGTACAGCAGAGATCGAAGCCTTGTTCACAGGCAGGACTCATCACCACCAAATTCTGACATGTAACTCCCAAGGTTTCCATTTCTATGCTGCTCTTAAAACGCACACTCCTTTAGCAAGCTTTCTTACAAGTTTTCATTTATTCATTTGAATTTTAAAAAGTTGACTCTAACCGTTTGCATTTTTGCTAGCAAGACACCATTCTGCAATTAAGATCGTCCCTTGGACCGACAGAACACAGCTAAATTAAGTGATGCCGTCTGTGGCATGTGTTCCAGGCCCAGCTCCCACTTGCTCAGGGCACACCACCCGCTGTGAACGCTTGATCTCATTCGTGTGGTCGAGCTAAAGGCAGAAGAAAAACCATCAAGGTGTTAGGTTTCCCAGCACCCCCTGGCTGGGTCCTGAAAGCAGGAAGAGGGAGAAGGTTAGGAGGGTAAGGCTGCGCCCAGGTCTAGTCTGAAAGTCACGCCACCGAGAGTCCAGCAGAGAAGAGGATTCCCTGGGGGCAGAGCCTGCAGATCCCCTGCCTCTGCCCCCAGCCCTCCAGAAAATGTCCAGCACAGGGATGCTGGCTCCTGAGAAAGGCCAAGGAGTCAGAGTTCACCTCCTGCCGCAGGGCGAGCAGTGGTTCCAGGAGCCTGGAGCCCAGGGCCCAGGGGGTTAAGGAGGGGCGTGCGCTCCTGGTGCACTGGCTCTCCACCTGAAACGAGATGCTGTCAGTGGCCAGGTGGGGCCTCCTCTGCCTTTCTCACTGCCCCAGGACACCCAGAACTAGAAGAGAGAGGGCAGGGCAGGGCAGGGCTGTGCCCATAAAGGAAGTCCAATTCGCTAACACCTTGGGGCTGAAACACCAATGGTACAAGGAACAATCCTGTACCCCTTCTTTCTCCTCTGCCACCACAGATGCATCTGCTCACAGAAGCCGGTGTCGACACGGGACAGGGAAGTCCAAATGATTCGACCAGAGAGCTGACGAGGGTGTTTCCTCAAAACTAGAGGAAGAAAGGGAGAGACTGTGTCTGGACAATTTTAAGAAAGGATCAAAGAAATCTCTTTAGTATGAAGGTACTCTAGTATCACACTATTAAAAACAACAGTTTTTAATAGCAGCCTAGTATCAAGGCAGCGGTTATAGGGTCTGCGCCCCGCATCCGAGGGCCTGAGTCTGAGGCCCAGCTCTGCTCCTGACTCCAGCTTCCTGCTAACGCAGACACCAGGGCACCGTGGGATGGCTCAGGCTGCTGTCACCCACGCGGAAGCTCTGGATTGAGTTGCCAACTCCCGGCTTTGGCCCCCAGCCTGGGGCTGTTGCAGCATTTTGGGAATGATCCAGCAGGTGGGAGTTCTGTCTGTCTCTCACATGATTAAATCATGGGGACTGGCATGTGGTGTAAAGCTGCCACCTGGGATGCCAGCACCCCATGAGGGTTCATACGCCTGTCTGGCCTGGTTGCTCCACTTTCCTATCCAGCTCCCTGCTAATGGCCTAAGAAAGCAGTGGAAGATGGCCCAAGTGCTTGGGCCCCTGAATCCACTTGGGAGATCTCCAAGAAGAAGCTCCTGGTTCCTGGCTTCAGCCTGGCCCATCCCTGGCCAATGTAGCCATCTGGGAAATGAACCAGTGGATGGAGATCGATCCCTCTCTCTCTCACTTTCAGATAAATAAATCTTTTTATTTTAGAAAAGTAAATTATTTAATTTTCAAAAACAGCATAGGGGCCAGCATTGTGTCCTAAGAGGTTCAGCTGCCACTCGCAGCCCTGGCATCCCACGTATCAGTGCCAGCTGGAGTCCTGGCTACTCTGCCTTTGATCCAGCCCCTTGCTAATGTGCCTGGGAAGACAGCAAGAGATGGCACAAGTGCCTGGGCCCCTACCACCCACGTGGGAGACCTGGATGGAGCTCCAGGCTCTGGCTTCAGCTTGGCCCAGCCCCAGCCATGTGGCCATGTGGGGAGCAAACCAGCAGCGGATGGAAGAAGGATTGCTCTCTGTCTGTCTTTCTCCCCTCTGCCTCCCTCCATCACTCTTCCAAATATTTTTCAAGAACAGAATGGAAATTTTTATGAAAGAAAAAAATTAAGTATCACCAGGATGAACCCAATGACAGCATCCCGGCTGGCTCCCATGACGGCATCAATCTTACCAGGTCTGCAAGGGGGACTGTGAACAAGGCCCTTGGAGCTTCCAGGAGGTCTATCAGCAGCTGCAGCCCCCTGCAGCCGTGAGGGACCACCAGACACAGTCTCTCCATCTGTGAAAGGGGCAGAGCAGGGGCCCAGGGATGAATGAGGAGGTGTCTCGGCAGCAGGAGACCCACAGACACTGCTCGCAGATGGGAGCAAGGGTGACCAGGGAATGGGGAGTCTGATATCCACGGTGACAACCAGACACAGAAGAACACACAGAGTCAGTCACCAGGCCTTCTGAAATTAGGATGATTCGGCTGTTAATGATCTCATATTTTTAAAGTCACCACTATCAGGGCTGAGTGACTGTAAAGGTGAGCTGTCCTTTAAAACCTAATGCTGGCCAGCACCACGGCTCACTAGGCTAATCCTCTGCCTGCGGCGCCGGCACACTGGGTTCTAGTCCCGGTTGGGGCGCTGGATTCTGTCCCAGTTACTCCTCTTCCAGTCCAGCTCTCTGCTGTGGCCCGGGAAGGCAGTGGAGGATGGCCCAAGTGCTTGGGTCCTGTACCCGCATGGGAGACCAGAGGAAGCACCTGGCTCCTGGCTTCGGATTGGCGTGGTGTGCTGGCCGCAGCACGCTGGCCTTAGCGGCCATTTGGGGGGTGAACCAATGGAAGGAAGACTTTACTCTCTGTCTAAGTCTGCCTGTCAAAAAAAAAAAAAAAAAAACCTCATGCTAAGGTGATCCATGTGCTCTTAGTTTAAGGACGCCTTCCGCAGCCACAAGGGAATGCCAAGTCCCTGGGGGAAGAAGAAAGTCGGTTCCTGATTGGTCACTACTCCACCTGGCTGCAGATGAGCTCCGCCCACAGGCAGAGCAAGGGAGCCACAGGGAGAGCGGGCACCTGAAGGCTGTGTCCCTCTGACCACCTAACAAATGAAGAGCTAACGAGCTTTCTGATTTGGAAAAAAACAAAAAAACAAAACACCACTTCTCTCCTTGAGAACCACAACCCTTCCTGACCGGGGGTGGCACAGGGCTCTAACTGGGTGCCCCCCGGAACTCACTCCTCCAGGATGGGGCATAGCTATGGCACCACACAAAGCCGCGGTAACCGCCTTCGCCCTGTCCCCGAGCGCAGGGCCTGCCATGTCACTCACTGATGCTTGTTGCGACTCAGGGTCCCATGCTAAGGATACAGAGGCCAGCTAGGTGGACCACAGGATCCACCTCTGCATCCCGTGTTGCTAAGTTTCTGCAGAAATGTGGGGACACCAGGCAGGGTGCGCCTCGCTCTGAGGGGCTGCATGCTCACCAGCTGTCCTGCCGATTAAGCCTCGGCCTGCCCGGCTCGGGGCCAGGCCAGGTGCGGAGTGTGCTGGGGAGGAGAGCGCCGAGCAAGGACTGCTGGCCCCAGAGACAAGGGGCAGGAGTTTATGCTTTAATTATTCATCACTGCCTCTGGATGCAGCCCACAGACAAGTAGCAAGCAGCAGCCTAAGACACGCCATCGCAGCCCGCCTCTTTCATCCTTTCACTGCTGCCGGCGAGAGATGAGGCCTGGGCTAACCTTCGCCAGAAAACTCAAAGACAGAGAAGGGAGAGAGGTTCCCAGCAACACCGACCTCACGCCTGAGTCCATTTTCCACTCATGGCCTGGAGGGGGCAGGTTTCACAGACAGGATCTGATGCAAAGACGCAAAATGCCCGAGTCCTGGTGAAGCCGGGGTGGGGAGACCTGGCCAAAGCCTGTGAGCCGGTGAACGAGCAAGCAGAGGCTGCGGCAGGCCAGGGCTGGCCGGGAACGGCGTCTCGGGGGAACGCCGAGAACCCTGCAGGGTCTGACGTCTAAGCACAGGCACACGCTCTTCCCCAGAGGACGCATGGAGACCCCGTAGCCCAAGCACGCCACCAGAAACTGCCGTCTCGCTCAGAAACAGGTCTCCAGTCCTCCTGCCCATCCAGCGTCCCCTCTGCCACTCGCTCCATCATCATCACAGCATCCATGGAACCAGCATGGTGGGGACCTTCCCACCCCGCCCCACCCTCTAATTCCTACTGGTTCGCTCACCCCAGACTCTCAGCAGAGTTCCCCAAGGGTCTGCTGAGCCGTTCGCCCACTCAGCCAATCACTATCTCTGTCCTGGGGACAGAGCAGAGCCCACATAGCCATAGCTCCAGTCGCCACGAGGCCCACAGCTGAACATGCCGAGACAGGATGGGGGCAGGAGATGGAAGCTCACAGAACGCCCAGGGGCAGGGCCAGTGTATGGCACCAAGTACCGTGGGGCAGGGGCTGGGGGAGACCGCCGTCTTAGGTAAGGAGCTCAGGGAGGACTGTCGGGGGCTGGCACGGAGGCAGAGACCCAGGCCCTAGGAGCAGCATGCTCATCTGCCCCTGGCTAAGACCCTTTTTCTCCATGGTTGGCCGTGGCTCTGTAGGGGCCTGAGAGAGGGCAGTGAGCATCAACCCCCCAGCTCCTGTTTGCTGAGCCCTCCCCACGCCCACCCCCTTCCACGTACACAGCTCGGGGAGCCGCCACCCCACGAGCCTTACGCTTGGGCCTTGGTGACGTTTGATTGTTGTCTGGACAAGCCATGGGTGTGGGCTCCCGTGGGGACCCGTGTGTGCACAGGGAGATGAACCCACACACTCACTTTGATTAGAAAAGCACTTTCACTGTGCCCCCTGTAACACTCATATTAAAAACGGAGTTCACAGTCGTTCAGATTAAATGAGTTATATTTAATTAAAAAGCCTGGAAGGCGCAATAAGGCTCTTTTCAGTTTTCTTCTACAACAGGAAGAGAGCACCAGTGGCCAGTGTGGCTGGGTTGATGCCAGCTCAGTACCCGGCCCACACCCACCCGCTGAGTAGGTGGGAAGCCCTGGGGGCTCCAGGTTCACGAGTGCGGATATGGGAGTCAAGGCACTGGCCACACCCCAAGTTTGGTAGCAGAACGGGGGCTTGTGCGAGAGCCCTGGACGGCACTCCTCGTGGAGTGGATGGACGCCTACCCCGTGTGCTGGTTCAGGAGCCAGGCCCACCTGGGTCACCCCCACTTCCCGGAGGGGTGTGGGTTGTGAGCACAGGCAAGCTCTGTCCCCACCAGTCTGAGCTGGCTCTGCCCTGAAGAGCAGGGGCAGACAAGGGTGAGAGAAGGCGGTGTTTTGCCTGTGCTTCTGCCACAGCTAACCCAGTGGTTCCCAAACAGGGACCTCTGCCATGTCTCAGAGTCCAGGCCACACCCCAGGCTGGTTAAACCACCCTCTCAGGGGGCAGCACCCAGGGATCCGCATTTTGGGGCTCACCAAGTGGCTAACAAGCCCCCCAAGAATGAGACTCTCCCAGCAGCTCCGAGAAGCCCTGAGGCCACAGCAGGAGCCAGCAGGGCTCCACCCGCCCTCCACGGCTGGGGCAGGAGCTGGGCTTCCCTGGCACCTGGTTTCTCCTCCCCAGCACGACCGGGTGGAGTGCAAAGGTGGACTAGCAAAGGCCTGTGCTCCCTTCCCATGGGGAGGGCCGCTCTCTCAGCAAATGGGATGCTTGGGGGGGAGGGGGGTGCAGGGGGAAGGGCAGGTTCAAGCAGCCGCAGGTGAGCGGCCTCCCAGTGACCACCCAAGGCCCTTGGCACACGGGGTCATCACCAACCCGGTGTCAGCTGCCCGGGCTTCAGTTACCTCACCTATGATACGAGATTCAGGGTGGTACCTCTGAGTGAACCGAGAGCCCAGAGACACCGCGGGCAGAGGCACTCGGTGCTGGGTGGCTGCTGGGAGCCAGCCTGGTGCCACTCTGAGACAGCGCCCTGGAGAAGCTGGGCATCACCAAGCCCCAGCACCTGGCAGAGCCCCCAGCCCACCACAGGTGCCTGCTGTGCTTCAGGGCCTCTAGATGGGGGGCAGGGCACCAGTGGGCCTTGCTGTGGCAGTGGGCAGTGGACAGTGGGCCATGGGCAGTGGGCCGTGGGCAGCAGACAGTGGGTTGTGGGCCGTGGGCCGTGGGCAGTGGACAGTGGGTCGTGGGCCATGGGCAGTGGGCCGTGGGCAGTGGGCCGTGGGCAGTAGACAGTGGGCCATGGGCCATGGGCAGTGGGCAGTGGGCTGTGGGCCGTGGGCCGTGGGCAGTAGACAGTGGGCCATGGGCCGTGGGCAGTGGGCAGTGGGCCGTGGGCAGTAGACAGTGGGCCATGGGCAGTGGACAGTGGGCAGTTGGCCGTGGGCAGTAGACAGTAGGCCATGGGCCGTGGGCAGTGGGCCGTGGGCAGTAGACAGTGGGCAGTAGACAGTGGGCTGTGGGCAGTGGGCCGTGGGCAATAGGCTGTGGGCAGTAGGCCGTGGGCAGTGGGCCGTGGGCAGTAGACAGTGGGCCGTGGGCCGTGGGCCATGGGCCGTGGGCAGTAGACAGTGGGCCATGGGCCATGGGCAGTGGGCCGTGGGCAGTGGGCCGTGGGCAGTAGACAGTGGGCCATGGGCCGTGGGCAGTGGGCAGTGGGCCGTGGGCCGTGGGCCGTGGCTGTTCCTGCACACCTCTTCTCGCCCCAGCCCAGAATGCCATCGTGACCCCCACCCCGTGGGGCTGCCCACTGGCTCCAATGCCCATCAACTCTGGGAGTTCCTCCCCTGTCTGCTGGGCATGAGCACCCAGGCATGAGGCAGAGAAAGCCCATGTCACAGCCCGGTGCTCCTGAGAAGACAGCAGGGTGTGTAACGGCCCCCGGGAGAGTGTGGGGCCGGCCGAGGGAAACGTCGGGGGTGTATTTTAGACCCATTCCAATTCGAGCATCCACGGGGCCTCGGCCAGCCGACAGCTCCCACTGTTCCCACATGAACGTGCCTGGAACGGAGGCTCCAGCTCCAACAAGCAAGGCAGCCAAGGTCCTTCCTGGAGAAGAGACTTTTCAAGTACGTTTTAAACGCCAGGCTAGAAAGACAAACACACGGGAGGCTCTCTGTGCAAGGTGTGTGCAGTAACAGCTCCCGAGGCCTTTCATCCAGTAGTCCCACGGCCGGCATCAAGGACAGCCACCAGGAACCTTGCACGTTCTAACGCCATTACTGAGCAGTCTGTGCCGCCACACGCACCCTGCCTGCCCACGTGGACAGAACCGGCAGCCACCCTTGGGAGCCAGGGGTGGCTTCTGCTGACCCCAGCACCTCATGCTGTGTTTGCTGGACTTTGCATTTCACTCTCTAGGTCAAAGGCCTGGAGCTTCTCCCACACAGCAGCTGCCACACCACCTTCCCCGGGGTCAGCCGCCCAGAGCCCAGGGCCGCCCTGTCCTACCACCTCCATTTCTGGAATCGGTACCGTCCATCTCCCAGGGGACCGACCACGAAACAAGCCCGGGAGCCCCACGGCAGGGGCCATGGCAGTGGAGACAGGACGGCGGCTCCGGCTTGGCAGGATGGAAAACAGGAATGCTCCCCCAGGGCCTGTTCGAGTCGGCCTGACACCAGCGTGACATTCACTTCTCCCTCCCTCAGTGGGAAGCAAGAGCGACAGCCCCCAAGTCATGGAGGGTAAATCGACCAGGTGACTGGGGCTTGGCACATCTGATGCTGCCAGCTCCCGAAAACGTGGCAATCAGAGCCCCATTCACAACGATGTCCCGGTCACACCAGGGCGGGAAGGTTCCGGGAGCCACAGAGGCATAAATAAAACAGTGAGCTGAGTAAATGCTAAATTAAGGGGAAGAAAAATAATGGTTTCTGCGAACTCATAAACGCTCATTTTCCTGGGTCACAGACCTTGGCAGGGCCAATTAATTCTGTCAACTATGATTTGAAAATACTAAAAAGCACACAGCGTGCTAACCCATCTAGACTGGGAGGGCTTGCTGGGAGCAGAGAGGGAGGAGAAACACCGGCACGCACACCGAACAGAGACGGGGACAGCCCCTGGCCAAGGACAACGACAAACCTAGATCCCCAAAAGAGAGCGCCGACCCAGCAGCCGCAGTGCCCACACAGCCTGGCTGGGCCCTAGGGACACGGACAGGGCGAGACACCAGCCTGGGAGCCGAGTTCTTCACCTGGCCACGAGAGTGCGGGTGTGGCCAACCCTCAGCAAGCAGAATGACCAACAGACAGGCCAGCAGGCAGCTAAAGCCTCCTCAACTCTAAGCAGTGTCTCAGGCTGACAAGTGCATGGGTGTGGTGGGAGGATCGGTGGTCTCTCAGCCACTGGCGCTTCCTCCACTCAGCCCCAGTGTGCTGGCTCCTGCTACTGTTCCATAGCAGAGACCACAGTGGGAGGGACAGAGGCCCAACAGCTCTGCCTGGTGCAAGGTGACCTGTCTACCTGCTTGAGGAAAAGGACTCTAGAGCCCAGGCGCCTAAATCCATCTTCCCACCACCTACCTGTCCCGTGGGCCAGTCTTGTCAAGCCATTCCCAGCACAACTGCGGCCTGCCCACGGCTCTCCTATTCCTCACTGCGGCCGGCATCATTAACAGCTTGAAAAGGCCAGGGAGCATGCAACTGGGGCCTCCTGATGGCATTCACACCGGGACGGGGGAGAGGGATGCTCCTCCATGGGGAGTCTCGGCATGACCTGCAGCTCGTGGGAACTGCACAACCTCAGGACCCTCTCCCAGCCCCCCGAGCAAGAATCCCAGTCGTGGGCAGGCTCGGCCACTCCCCACGGGTACCAGAGCAGGGCACTGACCTCAGCACTCTGCAAGAGAAAATTCCTGGGGGACCTGCTGCCCTCTTGCCTGGGAATTCACCGACACCCTGTGCACCTGCTAGCAGGAGGCTGGGCCTTCCTGTCACTTCCAGAGCAATGAAAATGCACATCCCTGGACACAGAACACTCTGCAGACAGCCATGGCTGAGTGCTGGGGATGCTGGGAGGGGAACCCCTGCCCCAGCAGTGGCACCCCATCCTCTGCAGAGTCCTGGACCCCTGAGAAAAGGGGCGTTCCCTAACCCCAGGGCTGTCCTGCCTCCTGCTGAGAGGGCTTAGCCAGAGCCCCAGCTGTGAAAGCGACAGCAGGTGCTCAGGACGGGTGACAGCACAGGAATGCATAGGCTGACCAGGAAGGCCTGGGCTCACGTCTGCTCACATGGAGCACAGGGTCTCTGCTCTCCAGGCCCACCAGTGTGGTGAGGGGCGAGGCAGAGTCGAGACACCGGCGGGCAGACGTCAAATCCCACAGCGGACCAGCTGCCCTAGGCCAGGAACCCATCAAAACAGACAATCGGGAGCACGGTGTGGGGCGTGCACTTCAGTAGGGAGGGCAGCAGGGACATCGTGGTAAGCCCATTGACGTGGGCAAAGGCACCGAGATCTAAGGCCACTGACAGAGGGAAGGGCACGGGGATGTCTGTGAAAGCATTAATGTGGTCTCAGCAGCCCCAGAACTGCCGAGCACCCGAGCCAGGCGGAGGGAAGCCTTGCGGTGAGAGGCACAGAACGGCCGCCTGCAGGCAGCCAGGGCAGGACCAGGGCCGGCTGGGGCTGAGCCTGGCATCGGGGAGGAGGCGGTCCTGCGTGTCCCCTCCCCCACTCCGACTCTCACAGGTGTCTGACATCGGAGCCTGAGCCTGCTCTTTGAGGACAGGGGCCTGGGAGGGGAAGAACCTCTTAGCGCACAACCGGACACGGCAGTGAAGGGTCAGCTGTCAAACGCACAGAGGATGCACCAGACTGCGTGGTAGCCACCATTCCATCCCCAAGCCCAGGGAGTGGGTGGGACGCGGTGCAGGGACACAGCCCTGGGGGGCCGAGAGCTGGGGTGGAGGCCTCCGCCAATGCCCACCTCTCCGGAGCAGACACACTCATGGGGGCTGCCACACACCACCGCTCCCGCTTTCCTGGCTGCCTCGTCCTCCAGGGCAGGAAATCCTACCAACAGTGAGCTGACGTCTGCATTTGTCTGGGCCACACTGTAGGGGGAAGGGGGAAAACCCAACAGTATTTCCCAATTTCCACACACTGTATCTGTCAGAATTGTTCGCTGGGAATTCAGAATGGCTTTAGCACTCTACCCCGCGACAGCTCTCTTCATCTGCGTCTGTAAGATGGCAAACTCCTTGAAGGGATTTCAGCAACAGTCTCGGTGCATAAAACAATAATTTAACAAAATTCACACTTGCTTAAAAAAAGCTTTAAAAATGTGCGAACACATCCACATCGGTCATTAACTCCTTATTGAACTTGAGGACTCGCGAGTAATTGCTGTAATAACTTTAAAGACAAGTCCAATCTTATTAACGCATTCCAAAGTCTTTACAAGTCTAAAGTATGGGGCCAGCACTGTGGCGCAGCAGGTAAAGCCACAGCCTGCAGTGCCAGCATCCCATATGGGCGCCGGTTCAAGTCCTGGCTGCTCCACTTCCGATCCAGCTCTCTGCTTTGGCCTGGGAAAGCAGAGGAAGATGGCCCCAGTGCTTGGGCCTCTGTACAAGCACGGGAGACCTGGAGGAAGCTCCTGGCTTCAGATTGGTGCAACTCCAGCCACTGCGGCCACTTGGAGAATGAACCATCAAGAGCAAGACCTCTGTTTCTACCTTTCTATAACTCTGCCTTTCAAATACGTGAATAAATCCCATGGCCCATTTGTGAAGTACTGGTCTCAGGAAGAAAACACACACAGAAATACCTTACCATGTGGATCTGCAGACATTTTTTACTTCGTCAGGTTTAGAAGACGCTTTTTGGGTTTTTCCCAGGAACTAAAGCCAAGCACACTTCTCAAGGAGTTTACTACGGTATGGCCCGTGAGCTATGGCTGTATCCACAGCTATAATGCAAAGAGGAAACCACATAGAAACTACTAGATGCAAAGACGACTCGGGATATTGGTCAGACACAAGCCTGCCTCAACCACAGCTGCTCACAGATTGGCTGGCGAGACCGCTCATGCTCCCACAAGAAATGAACCTGCTCCCTCGGCAGGTACACCATGCACTGAAATATACCTCAGTGTCATCTGAATTTCACAGTACCAGAGTGACATCATGACCAGCACTGATGTTGCCTACACAACAACTGGCTTTAAAACAGAGTGCAGCTCTACCTGATCATGCAATTAGCAGACACTGTCAAGAAGAGAGCGATAAATAAGACTGGCTTCAGGGGCCTGTGTTTAGGAGCAACAGGTTAAGCCACTGCTTGCGACACCAGACTCCCATATAACTGTGCTGGCTTGAGTAGTGGCTGTTCCTCTTCAAATCCAGCTTCCTGCTAACGCACTTGGGGACACAGCGGATGACGGCCCCAGTGCCTAAGCCCCTGGCTGTGGCCTGGCCCAGCCTTGGCTGTGGTGGCCATCCGGAGAGTGAAGATTCTCCCTCTCCCTCTCCCTTTCTCTGTAACTTTGCCTTTCAAATAAGTAAATAAATGAATCTTGAGAGAGAAAGAGAAAGAGAAAGAGAAAGAGAAAGAGAAAGAGAGAGAGAGAGAGAGAGAGAGAGAGAGAGACTGGCTTCATCCATATGTGAAAACAGAAGTGTAAGAGTAAGGAGAAAAACAAAGGAACTCTGAGTTCAGAAAGCCACACCAAATGTTACCAACAGTGGCCAAAAGAAGATTCTAGGGGAAAGGAAAGAACCAGAGCTCCTTGGAGGAGGGAAGACTCAGACATGGGGAGAGAAGGCACGGGGACCCTGGTGAGTAAGGGCACCTGCCTGGGGGGACGTGCATGCGCTGTCATCAGGTCAGCAAACAAATGGATTAAAACAAACATTCTGCTCCGGAGCTAAGCTTTCACTGGGCGCGTTGTGCACACGATTGCCACCTCCCTGGACCACCGATGCATGCAGACTCCCCGAGTAGAAGTTAAAACGCTGCAAAAGCCAAAGCCGTGGCCGAAAACTACAATCGATGGGGCGGTTGTGCGTGCGTCCGAGCTTCTGCAGAGTCATCGCTCCCCTCTCCAGAAGCAGCAGCACGGGTGGTGGGGGAGGGGGAGCAGTACAGCGGCCCCAGACCCAGACGCCCCAGAATGAGCTTTCTGCTTGGTGGGCAGCCTATGAGGGCGTTAACCGCTAAGATAAAAGGCCCCGGGTTAATATTAATTTACCTTCAGTTTACCTCCAGCCAAATCTCACCTTAATTGGCTTGCCATTTTTAATTGGAATGAGACATTGGGTTGATGTTGATGAGCCCCAATAGGAAGGAGAGTGATCCTGTCTGCCTGGGTGCTTTGCTGGTAAATATTTACCAAGGCATTTGCAGGATGTAAGTGATCCCTGTGCTTGGTGTGCAGACGTGAGCACACGACGCAGTCGCTCCCACGTGGGACACTCCGCTCTCCCAGCGGCTCGGCTGCCAGACTCTGTCGAGCCAGCATTAAGTTGTGTCCTTCATGGATTTAGATGGGAGAGACGGTGCTTCTGTGCAATCATCCGCTCACCACAAAGGCCAGCCACACCAACAGCAGCAGCACAAGTGTGCCTGAAATTACTTCTGGAGCTCCCCGAAGACTGAGGAGGGCAGGTCTGGGCCTGCATACCAATTAAGCAATAACGGAAGGAGACGGTGTCTTCTGATCAAACAGTGCATTAATCGTCCCGACACCCAGCAGATCCTCACTCACTGTCTGCTACTGGTGACTTTTTGAGGTATTTTCTATTTCTCAATGCACAGGACGGACGGGAGTGCAGAGAACAGACGAGGGGCTGCTTCAAGGAAGCCAGGAGAATAAAAATACCCTGGGGAGGTCCCTGGCAAGAATTCACATTCATCACTGCAGAGACAAAATCCCGGGGGTTGCTAATGACAGGGTGGGGGGAGGTCTCCGTTTCTTAAGGCTGAGCAAGCACAAAGCCTCTGGTGCAGGGAGCCCATGTTCCCACGAACCCCCAGTTCGCGGCCCACCGCCTAGCCCTGGGCCAGGGCGAAGATGACGAAGGCTCTTTAGGATGCAAGACCGGGGTTCACGAGGCAATTAGCAGTAGATCCACAGCCTCCAGGGAGGTGTCGGAACCAGTTTTCCGAGTTCTGCTGGAGCGTTTACATACACCTAGCACGCCATTCATCATTCTTATCTGTTCATTAAAGCAGGGTCCCACAGGACCACTCTCTGCCAGTCCCCGCTCTGCCTTCCTTTTATCTGCATACCTGAAAAGTCATCCACTCCGTTCAAACATCTTATAATTAAAATACTTCATTAATTCACACGGGTGTGCTCCACCAATTAGTCTGCCTTCTCGGCGTTTTATTAAATACACAGGGAGGCCACTCTCTAGAGGGTCTTTGTGGAAGGCTAACCACGTGGCCAGCACTTGGTTTTAGAACACACGGTCAGCATCTGAGAGATTCTGGAGCCGTGGCTTACGGCGTAACAGATACCTCCCGTCCACACCAACTCAGGTTCCTTCCTTCTGGCCCCCAACAAAAGGGGATCACAATTTCAATTCCCACTGCGCTCTGACTGACCTAAACTGAAGGTGGAGGGGGAGAGACTAACACTGACATCGGACCAGTTTGCAATGTTGCATCAGCTGTTACGTGACTGTACCTCCGCCCGGGTCTCCTCCACGCCCACGTTCAGGCCTCCGTGGGCTGCTGGATCCAGACGTCCCAGCACGGCCATGAGGGAGGTCCCGAGCAGTGCAAGACGCAGCCGAAAGCTTCCCAGTTCCATTTTGCTGTGTCTGTTGAGACAATGACAAACAGTCAGAGCAAAGCATTGTCAAATGGACAGCGAGCCAGGGCGAGTCGGGACATGCGCCCGGCACCAGGCAGGCCTGAATTTAAATTGTGGCACCAGCCCATCCACCCTACTCTGCAGAAGAAACATCACCTCCCAGCCTTGCTTTACTCATCTCTAAAATGGGGCCAATCACTCACACCTCACAGCGCGGGACTGAAGGAGCCAGCACCAGACAGGAAGAACACTCCAGAACGCCACCTGCCATGAAGAAACCCCCTTGACACGCCGCCCACCACAACATCCACAAGAACAAACCAGGGCGAGACAGCCGGGTCACTGCTGTGTGGTACTGCACGCGCCTGCCTCAGTTTCCTGAGAAAGCATCGAGGGCCCGGCACACAGCCAGGGCTCATGAAACGCTGATGAGGAATCCCGACTGGTCTCGGTTTGCCAGGGACAGAGCTTCACCACGGCATGGTCAGCTCCAGGATTTCAGTTTCAGAACCGATCATCTTTACAGCAGGACCCGAGCATCTAACCGCAGTGCGATTTCCACAGCCTGGAGGGGGACGGCTAAGGTCGTGGCCTGCTGTCCTGGAAAACAAGCAGCGGGGATTCAAGGCAGCCCAGGGAAGATGAGGATGAGGACATCACAGGGCAGCTGCACCACCACCTCGCTCCCACCGTGGGCTCCGCACGGTGCCAAAGGAAGGATCACTCAGATCAGCCCACTGGTCCAATTAGCTGCACTTAAAAAAAAATGCCTCCATTGTGAACACACTGGCTGTAATTTCAGCATTTCTGACTGCAAAACACAGCCAGACGGAACCCCTCACGCAGCGCCACGACTGTCACTCGACAAAACGTTAGGGCGCCAGGATTTGTGCACGCACCATGCGATCTACTGCTTCACTCCACGTGGGACACACTTCACCCTGAGTCATGGCTGCTGAAATGAGAACTTGGGCTCCTTAGAGGGCAGCACCCCGCGGGACCCTGCCCAGAGCAGGGCTGCAGCAGGTGTCCAAGTAAGAGATGTCCGGGTGCTTGAGGGACTCCCAGTCTAAGCACTGCACCCCTGGCACTCCGCCAGCCACCAGCCTGGAGGAGCCCTACCCTAATCAAAGGGGTGGAGGCCATCATCCAATCCCCAGGGTGGAGCCAGGGCTGCCCAACACACTCCTGCTGCACGCCAGGCTCGCTCTAGCTGCCGTCCACACCCCAGCGAGATGCCTTTCTGCCTTCGCTCTCCATTTCTGGCTGGAGACAGAACTGTCCACAGGGAGGAGAAGTCAGACTAGAAATTACGGGCATATAACACCGGCCGATGAAAAGGCAAGGTTACAAGGGGTGACCGTGTTTTAAGAGAAGGTGTCTCCTTATTTTAAAAAGAGTCCAGAGGCTCCTGCTCCGACATTTGTTTCTTCAATGGATCATCTTTGACACCTGTTAGTGGAAGCTGAGCTGCTGGGCAGAGGCCAGTGGCCAGTGAATAGGACGTGAAGACCGCAGCCTCGCCCCCAGTAGCACCTGCTGCGCCCTAGGGGGAAGGGCAAGTGGGGCCCAGGAGTGCAGCTTCAGCTACTGCCACCCAAGAGGCCGGCAGTGCTCACAGCTGCCACCCAGCACCACTCTCCTACTCCAGCCCTGTAGCTGGGGGTGTGTGAATTCTTACAGGGATGAGGAGGAGGAAGGGGAAAAAAAATCAAGCAGAGTATCAAAACGTCTCTCCCATATTGCAACTGGTTTTCTAAAAATAAATAGGTGACACCCTACTCTCCATAAATTATCTTTTTCTGAAGACAAAGCCACATTCCAGAGCCCACAGAAGGCAGCTACTAGGTTTTAGCAGTTTTTAAAAAAGATTTATTTGAAAGGCAGAGTTACAGAGAAAGAGGGAGAAACAGAAAGATCTTCCACCTGCTGGTTCACTCCCCATCTAGCCACAACGGCTAGGGCTGCACGAGGTCAAAGCCAGGAGCCTCTTCTGTGTCTCCAATGCTTTCGCAGGTGCATCAGCAGGGAGCTGGACTGGAAGTGGAGCAGCCAAGACATGAACTGGCATCCACATGGGACGCCAGCACTGCAGGTGGCCACTGGACCTGCTGCACCACAACACCAGCCCAGGTTTTCACAGTCAGAGGAGCTAGAGGTGGGGAGGAGGTAGCCAGCCTAGCGGTTTAGATGCCCATCAGGACTCCTGCATCCCCTGTCAGGGCCGGGGTTTGACTCCCGGCTCCAGCTCCTGCTAATACAGAGCCTGGCAGGCAGTATGGTGCACCAGGAACTGAGCTCCTATCACCCACGTGGGAGACCTGGATTGAGTTCCTGGCTCCCACCTTCAGCAGGTGAATTAGCTCACTGGGGAGTGAACCAATGGGTAGAAGCACTCTCCGCCTCTCTCCCTCTCTGTCCCTCTGCCTCTCAAATTAGAAACAAAACAGCCATGGCCATTGAAGCTAGAGCCAGAAAGATACTGCTTCCTACCCCTTTTCATTTTTCCTGCGTATCCAGTACCAAACATTGCTCAAGGCAAAAACACTAACAGTGAAGTCTGTTCCTCTCGTTTTTCAAGCCTCCTCACCCAAATAAACTAAAAACAGCCAGACAACCAAAATCCATTCCAAGCAACGTACAGATGCCAACTCCTGGAGTTAGGAAATAGACAAGATACAAAACTGTGCATTCCATTTTCAATCTGCCTACTAATGGAAGACCAGTTACATATGGTGTTCTGTTATTAACGGCAAAACACCCAAATAAAATCCATTCTTTATGTCCTTCTACTGTTAGAGTGATTGACAACTCTTGACATCTCTAGCAGTATCCTAAAAATTGACATCTCAAGTTTTATGACAGCATGGTTCATAATAAAAGAATTAATACTGGGTGTAAATCAATTTTGATGATCTGTCTAATAACCAAGTAGAGACTAGCGGGTTCACACTTCCACAGTGATTGCTAGGTGTCAAGCTACTATTCTAAATGCTTTACAGGCATTATCTCCTAATCCTCGTGCTTCTACTCCTTGCAGAGGGCAATGACTACTCCTAGTCAGATGGCAGAGGCAACAGAGTCATAGAGAGGTTAAGCACCTGTCAAAGGCACGTGGCAAATGAATGGCAGAGCTGCGATTCCCAGCGAGGCAGGAGACCCCCGGGTCTACACACTTAATCCGCATCTTGCATTTCTTCTCAACACTTAGCAGTGTTTCATTTTGCTAAACAGTGATTTGTCATAGAATGGGGGGGCCCCTGGGGACCAGAGTCTCTCCTTTTCTCTGAAAACCTCCAGGACCTGCCCTCCTTCACTCGTGACCCCAACCATCCAAGGCCAAGACACAGAGCAGGGGGTACGAGTCGAGCTGCTCATGCTCTGAAACGGCAGCCCAGGATGGGGCCCAGGCAACTGTGCAGCAACAGACACCTGGGGGAGCGAGTCCATTAACACACCCAGACGTCTCAAGTTCAAATTGCTTTTGGATGGAGGGGAGGAGAGGGCTCTTCCATCACCAAGCTGGGGAGAGGGGCTGCCGTCAGGGAAAGCGCAAACCGTTTCCACCCTAGAGCTCCCTTTGAGATCAGTTTAGGTTTAGAAGCATCATACAACTCTCACTAAATCCTAAGCCGTCACAGATCCACCCAGGACCACCTTTTCCTCCCAAAGACTCCAGCTGCAACCTTTGATGTTCACAACCGATCATCTTAAAGAGTGGGGGCTTTGCCTGCTGCCTCTGTGGTTCCCACCTGAGTCAGCAGGATCAGGTGCAGCTCAGGTGCAGAAATTCATTTACGGTTTGAGGCCACGGCAACAGCCAGACCCGGACTAAAATCCTAGCCTCCTGCCGTAGGCAAGGTTTGGTTTCTTACATGGCTGCGAACGTGCACACACCGTGTCAGTCGACATTGTCTGTCGAGCACTATGGCTTTTGTCAGCGCTGGTGGAGCCCCCAGCAGATTGCCCACCCTCTTCATGAAACCCACAAGATTTTCGGGTGTTACAAAATCAGCTGACATCTGTACTTTTTATTTATACTTAAAATCATAGACTACAAATTAGTGTGATGTAGCATTCTTCACACGGCCTTGTTTTTCAAAGAAAGTTGGAAATGTGTGATGTAGGAATGCAAATTGCTCAGGAGCTAAAGGTGTTAATATTCCAAAATCTGCACCACGCAGAGCACGCACACCAGCTTGCCTACCGAGCACGGTAAGAGGCAAGGAGTTTAACACAAACCTCTGTTTGTTGTTCCAGGCCTGTGGGCAGGAGTAGAAATTCTAGCCTGGAGAGCTTTGGGGACAGTGTTGCCCCTGTTTTCTCTCTGGGTCTCTCGGAGAGCACAGCAACTTCGCCACAACAGCTAGTAAACCACATGGAGATGGCTCCTCTTACGGAGAACAGGACCAGAAGTTCAAAGACTCTTTGGAAGAACTGAGCAAACCAGGAGCCTCGAAGGGGACAGCAGTAAGATGAGCAACCCTGAGGCGGCTGCATTTCCACCCTTCTTTTCAAGAAAAGTCTCAGCCCTAGTGGATTGTTGCAGGTGTGCTGCCCTGTGCACGGCAGGCCCTGCACAGAGCCCTCCTCCACGTGGCTGCCCAAGGTTAAGAGGGAAGCAGCCAATCAGCCCCAACCTGGACCCTGAGGCTGTCAGCCAGGTAACTCCTTCACAAAGCCTCAGACCCTGCTCTTGATTTGGGAATGCTCTAGGAACAAAGAAAAGGGTTCAAATTTCCCAAGCCAGTTCCAAAAACACAAACCCAGGGAAGTTAAGCGTGGAAGCATTTCAGTCTAATCTTGGGAGAAACCGCAAGGAAGTTCGATGTCAATTTCTATTAGTGATCTACTCTGTATTTCTGTTTAATAAGTGAGAGTTATTCTAGTGCCATGTTCACACGCCCACGTGTGACTTCCCTAACCCTTGCCGTGCCACCTTGAGGTTATAGCTCTTAAGCACCGGGTTCTGTGTCAGCAGGCATCTCCTGCCTTGTGCCACGCGTGAAGGAACACAATGAAACAAGTGCTCTTGAAACAAGATGCCATTTCATCAAAGCAGGAACATCCGCCCACCCGCACACAAGCAAGACAAGAAGGCGGGTTTTGCTAGAATACCCAAAAACACAAGTTAGGAATTAAGGGAGTTTTTTTTTTTTTTTATCTTGACTGTTCAACGAGTTGTTTTTTTTTTTTTTTTATCTTGACTGTTCAACGCCAGTCTCTGAAATTGTGTTAAATCAAACAAAAAATCACATGAGGTCCCTTAAAAAAAATCAGAACTCCTGCAGCTCTCAGTGGAATCCTGAACGGATGGAAGGTGGGCAGGAGGCAGGAGATCCGACCCCCCCCCCCCACTGGCTCCAGTTCTCCCTGCAGCCCTACGGAAGATAAGAGAAAGAGCCTTTCAAGAACCCACAAACTGAAGGGGGACCACAGAATTCTAAAAGGAAAGGCGCTGGGGTAGCTTCCACCTTAATACAGACACCCAAGCAGTCTGGTTTCTTCCGTGACCTGCAGCCCAGTCCCAAGGCTTGGGAGACAGTGAGGTCTTTATTCCCAGGTGGGAGAAAGAAAGCCCACCTGCCCCCAGCTGTGGCGGGAGTGGTCAGGGACAAGCGAACACAACACTTGCAGGCAAACAGGAAGCAGACCCGGCCTGCCGGCCATCACCCCCGGCGTGGGGCCCTGGGGCCGGTGTCACGGAAACCACACTGCCACTCCCCTGACCAGGGCTTCCCCGGGAACCCCTCCTCACCCCCAGCCCCACCAGGCCCTGGGCTTGCCCTGGGGAAACTGGTCCACCGCGGGACGGAGAAGATGCCATCAAAGACCACCTCTTACTTCCTCTAAACCAGCCTTAAACAGCTCGGAACCTTGGAGCCAAGTCGCGCCCGCCACCTCACCCCCGCACCCCGCACCGATCGTGCCGTGGGCCGTGACCTCGCCACTTCCCGCTAAAATCCTGGCCCGCAGACCGCCAGCGGACGCGTGCACGCCGGGCCCTGGGGCGCTCTGGCCAGCAGCCGGCAGGCGCGGGCGCTGTTCTCCCGCCGCGAGAAAGCTCGGCGGAAGCGACACCTAGAGGGGAGCGCGGGGCCCGCAGCACGGGGCTGGCGCCGGGAGCGAAGTGGGCTGCACAGCGCCCGGGACCTCTCAGCGCCGCGGCTGGGCTCCGGGAACGTGCGGGAGGCGACGCGCTGCGCGGGACGCTCGCCCGGACTAGCACCTGCCAGCCACCGTCCGCTTCCTGCGGGCCTCGGTTCCCTCGACACTGGGAGCTCCGAAGTCCTCAGGTGGCAGAGCCCGGGGAACCTGCGAGGGGCACTGTCGCGTCAGCGGGTCAGCTTGTCCCTAAACTGCAGGCGACACGCGCCCGCGGCGGAGTGCCCTGCCCGCGATGTCCGGGTACCCCCAAAACTTGGAACGGCTATCTTCCTTCTGCGGGCGCACAGCGGGGCGGAGACCACCCACAGCCCAAGCTCTCTTTGGACCGAGCCTCAGCCCGACCGTCCCCGGAGCACAGAGCTCAGCCGAGACTCCCCGGGGGGTGACCCTGGCCAGCAGAAAGAGGGCCGCGGGCTGCCTGGGTCCGCCTTGCGCCCGGATTCTCTCCCCTCCAGCCTCCTCCGCGGCCAGCCTCCCTAGCCAGGGCCCGGCGAGGCGCAGCGCGCCCTTCGGGCTGCAGCAAGGAGACGCAAGTTTCCCCGCAAAGCCGGGGACAGCAGGTGCCCAGGACGCCCGCCTCGCGCCCCAACCCGCAGCCAAGGGCATGGGTCCGAGCCCGGGTGCCTTCGCTCCCCTGGCTCCGCTGACGCCGCTAGGGATAAGGAGCCCAAGAGAGGAGCCTGTGGGGTCTCCGAGGCGGGCACGAGCCGCGGGCTCGGCCCGAGCGGTTCTGCGTGGCACCCCGCGCGCCTGCGGGATCACTCCGGTCCCCGCCGCAGACCTCAGCCACGAACCACGGCGCCTCAGCCTCTACCTCGAGTCCGAGCCCCGGCCGGGGGAGTCGTGCCGAGCCCCGGCCCTGTGGTCCCGCGCCTGGCAAACTTGGCACTCCCGCCACGGGTAGTGAGGGCGGGCGGGCGAGCGAGCGCCCGCGCCGGGCCCTGCAGCGAGACGCGGAGCTGCGGGCAGCGGGACCCCGGCGGAGCGCCGCGGGACGCGCTGGCGGCGGCGGCGGCGGCGGCGGCGGCGGCGGCTCGGCTCCCTCCCCGCGCCCGCTCCCGAGCTGCGCCCGCTCACCTGAGGCGGCCCGGGCCGCTGAGAAGACCAGGTGGCCGGACTCAAGCGTGCGGGAGGAAGCGCCCCGCGGAGACGGCGGCAACCCGGCCCCGCGTCCTTCGGTCTGTCCGGCGGGCTGTCGGCGTGTCCCAGGCGCGCGGGAAGCTGCCGAGGCTCCGGCTGCCTGCGCCGCCGCTGCCCGCTGCTGTGCCACCGCCGCCGCCGCTGCCCTATTTCAGCCGCCGGGACCGGAGCCCGTGACGTCACCCTCCCGGCCCCGCCTGCCCAATCGCCGCCACCTGTGCGCGCCGCCCGCCCGCCTGCGGGTCAGATCCGCGCGGCGCCCGCGGCAGGTACGCGGAGCGGCCGGGCGCGCACGCTGGGCTCCAGGACTCTGGGCGCGCTGGGGCCACCTCCGGCCGGCCTCGGGGAAAGGATCAGGGCCGTTTTCGACCCTGGACTCGCGTGAGCTCCGCTGCAGCACCCGCGTCTCCCCTCCCGCGACCCCACCCCCACCCCTTCCTCTCTGCTTCCCCCTCTAGGCTCCTTCCCAGGCCGGCCCCCAAGGCTGTGCTCTCCAGGTGCGCAATTCCTCTCAATCGGGGGCCAGGGCCCAGGCTATGGCCTGAGCTATCTCCGGAGGCACTGGGGCACAGTTCCCTCAGTAGAGAGCCAACAGCCTGAGAAAGAGCAAAGTTTTAGTTCTCAATCAGCGCTCCCCTAGCCACAGAATCTGAGCAGATCCTGCGATAGAGGACAGCTGCCAGGCGGCATTTGCCTGGCCTGACAGAGCTGGGGCCAAGGTCCCCTCTGTTCGGTAACATAGGACATGCCTGCGCTGGCTGCCGCCCACAATCTCATCCCCGGACTGAGTGCTGGAAACACCTCCAGGACAGCTCTGGCTCTCTGGGTGCTGGTGCTGCAGCCTTGGCGTGGCCTCACACCCAGAAGGCAGGCCCTGGCCAGGCCAGCGGGCAGGAACTGACGGCCCGCCTGCTGCTCTGTGGGTCCCAGGTGACCTCCCTGCTGCGGGGGGCCACTCCAGACCTTTGTGAGCTCCCCTGGCCTGGAGGAGGCGACAGCAGAGATTTCTGAGGATGAGATTAGGAAAACAGCAGGAAGACAACGCAGACAGGCACGGAGGGTCAGCAGGTCTCCTTCGGCTCGGCTGCTTGCCGGGATCCGGCTGTGCATCCCTCAGAGCTCTGCCACATGCGCCAGTTTCCCTGTCTGTCCACGAGGGCTGACGTCCCAAGTGCAAACCACGACTTGTGCTCGGAAGGGCAGAGGCCAGCCCATCCTCAGAGTGCCTGCCCCGTGCTCTCCCAGATGTGGCCGCCCAGGACTGCGCCTCGCAGGCTGCAGCAGGCCGGATCCTCTGCAGCTGCGCTGGGGAAGCAGGCGCTTTCCCTCCCAGGAAACAGAGAAGAGAGGCTGGGCAGGGAAGTTGGGGGTGTGCTGGGCCTCCCCCTGGAATGTCACTGCATGCCTGTAGTCAAGTGGAGCCCCCTACCCACCGCTGGGGGCTGGGTTCAGCTCTGCTCCCAGAGGCATTTGGAACAGCAGATCTCTGTTCTCAGCTCAGCACAAAGTCCCTGAGTCAACCTACTGGCCTTATTGCATGGCAAAAGCAAGGCTCTGGTGTGTGGGCTTAATTGGGTTTTTTGATAACTCAAGGTCAAATGTAAGTCGGGGTCTGTGCGCTGACCAGGATCAGAAAGGGGTGTGTTTAAGGCAGAGAACAGGCACCAGACTTCGTCAAGCTTCCCAACGAGGGCGAATGTGATTGCTGCTAACCAGATGCATGGAGCACCCCTTAGAGATGAGGCTGACATCTGGAGTGAGCTATGAATTAAAAGTCACGTTGGAATAAAAAGGTGACGCGTGAATGACGAAGTGAAACAAGCCTCCAGGACATGGCATCAGGAGACCGTGACACCTGCTGGAGCCGCTCAGCCCCATTGCCTTCCCAGGCAGCTGTTGGCTTCATAGTGCAGCCCCGCTGAAGAGCAGGCTGGGTTTCACAGGGGGAATTTCAGAATCTTCCTGAAACTTGTTTCAGGACTTGCCAGCATGCTGGTTCTTAGGATTCTTAGAAAAAAAATTTCAAATTTCACACAATGCAGTGCATTTGGAATGAGGGTGCTGAAAGGGATGCTAGGTTCAGATCGCTGCCCCCAGCCTCACTCTAAATTGTTGGTGCCTGGATCAGCCAGACAGACTCAGAGAAACACACAACAGGAGCTTGTGAACATACTTTTACAAGATGAGCAAGTCTCAACTTCCCACTTTTCCAGATTTAAACCTCTCTTTCTATTTCTATTCATCAAAAACACAACCATGTGATGAAAAATGTCATTTCTGATTGTAGTTGCACACATCCGGGTACCAGAAATAGCCCAGGGCCACAGGGCCAGAAGCCAACCAGGCACATCCTCCAGATTCTACCCACAGTGTCCCCATCACTGGTTGGGGCTCAGGTTTTTCCAGGGAGACCCTCACTGGCCTCGTCAGACCGTGCCCAGGAATACAAAGACTCTTCAAAAGATCACAGAAAAAGCAAACAACTCGCATGGACCTGAATTTTTTGCACCCAAATAATCAACTGTTATTTCCATTTTTCAACGAATTTTTGAATTCCCTTCATATCAGACGAGAAAGTCATGCGGGAAGACAAGAAAAGGCAGGAAAAGCTTCCTTGGCGGATATAACCTAACATTGTGCTCTCTGTCCCCAGAATGTCTGTGTAGGTCTTCAAAGAAAACCGTGCAGTGCACCGAAGATGCTGCCTTGGCTTAGGGGAGTCCTGGCTGGACAGCGTAAGGGCTGGACCCATCGCTGGTCTCTGCACCCGGTGAGCCCAGTGAGCTGGAATCAGTCCCGTCCTTCTGGCTCTTGTTTCTGCCTCTCAGGTGTGCCCCTCGGTCTAATACTAATGCCAACTTTTTCAGTGATTACTGAGGGACCCAAGACGTTAAGGGAATCCTAGAATGACTGTACATATGGTTTACAGAAAACATTAGATCGTGAATCTCATAAGCGAAGCTTAACACTATAAAACCACACTCAGAAATAATTGTTTTCCACTTGGATTTATGGAGAAAAGCAGTGAGCCTGCAGGTAAGTAAGGTATTCATTCAAGAGGTAAGTATGAGTGCGGAGCATTTTCAAGGTAGTGAGAAAGAGGTTTGGAGCAGGAATTGGAATGCGGAAGTCAGGACAAACGAGCAGATCCAGGGATGGATCCAGTCGTGGATGGTGGCAGGGAGGGAGATGAACATACACCCTCACCTTGGCATTGTCCCGGAGACCACAGTCCCAGCAGCCTCCCAGGGGCTACCTCCATAGCAGGCAGAAAGAAAGCCCAGCTGAGCCAAGATTTCCACACCCACAGTGCAGCATTTGGGGATGCTAAGGATCTGCTTCCAGGTCACAGAGAATCACATATTCTTGAGCAGAAAGGACAGGAGCCCACAGTAGGGCAGCCAAAGGAGGGCTGCCTCCTCGGTACACAGACTGTCATGACAAAGCGCTCCGTGTCATGTACGTAGCATGGCGATCTTGAAGAGGGATCACCCAGAGAGGTGAGCTCTTTGTGCAGGGAGCTTGCTTTCTTGGGAAAGGAGGGTACTTCAAAATGTGCATGGAGAAAAGGCATCCAGAGACAAGTCTATTCCGATGCAAAACCACTGTGAAATCCACCCATAGTTCCTTCAGAGCATGGATTTGCCACGCACTTTTCTGAAGACCCCTGGCCTGTGTTCCATTCACACGAATATATAAAATCATGGTGGACCTTCTTGAGTGCTACAAAGACGACAGCCATGCAAGACACGGACAAGCAGCCAGTACTAGACTCGGCTCACGGAACTCCCCAGGCCTGTGCCCCCACCCCTGCCTGAGGCCTTGACCACCTGCCCTGCTTCCTGGCCAGAGCAGCCCTATCAACTGTTCCAGGCTGTTGAGCAGTCTCAGAGCCAAGCCCCCTTGGATGCTGTTGCCACTAACAGAGACCAAGAAGGAATCCCCATGACACCAGCTGACACCTGTGTGCCCTGCCTCCTGGACATGTGTGGGGGAGTTCACAACCCAAGAGCCAGTGGGACTTGGGCCAGTGGGAGATGGGGTGCAGGAGGCTGCCAGCTGACCAAGTCCCCTTTCCTCCCTGGATGCTCTGACCTGGGGCGCAGTGCCCCTGCCCCCTGTCCTCTCTGCATCTCCTTGGAGACCCAACACGCAGCTATGCTTGCGACAGGACTGCAGCCTGCTCTGCCAGTGTGCTTGTCCCTCCCTGCCCCGGCTTCCCTGGCCTGCACTCCTGCTCCACAAAGTACAAGCCAGAACATGCGCGCTTTCCCCTGTCCTCTGTCTTCTAGAGAATCCAGGCTGCGAGACACCTGGAGATCAGAGGGGTGGCTGGTTTCAAGACAGCAGATGACAGAGGTCTCTCTGAGGCAGATGTAGTGGGAAGAGTGTTCGGGCACAAAGAACATGGTGGAGGAACTGGCTGGGTGTGAACCGGGCCAATGGGGCTACATGGAAGAGCAGGCAGATGGTTGCAGAAGGTAGAAGGGTGAGCAAGCCTCAGGTCCCGCTGGGCCCTGGAGGCTGCTCTAAGTGTGGACTTGAGATCTGATTTTACGTGTAACGGGAGCCCCCGGGGTCCAAACAGGAGAATAACATGATCTGCTGTATGTTTTCAACAGATCACTCTGGCTGCTTCGTGGAAATCAGGCCAAGTAGAAGGGAGAGGGCCCAGCGGCAAGAGTGAGAGCAGGCAGAGGGCGGGGAAGACCAGCCGTTCAGCTGTTCAGAGGCCCCAAGTCACGTCTGAGCGATTATCATCATCCCTGCCATCAAACCAGCGCCTGATGTGTGCTGATTGCCACCCACGTGTGGGGCACCAGTCCTAGCACTCGCTGGGTCCTGATTCATGCCGTCCTCACGGCTCTGTAAGATCCCATCTTATGAATTAAGCTGAAGAAGTTATATGGCTTATCTAAGGCAAATTGGCTGGCAAACGGCAAAGCTACGATTCCACTCAGCGCCCGACCTCGTAATCACCATGCGATTTGGTACCCGTTACCCAGGGTGCACGTGGGCCAGGCAGCCAGTGCCTACCTCTGCATGCATGTCCTGCAGACAGGTGCCTGGGGATCTGACATTCTGAACCTATCTGTGTGTTCACTTCATCGTCCTCACCGGAACTCCTGCCGTATCAGATCAAAACCACACGTGCAGTCCTGAAGACCACGCAGACAGATCGCCCTCCTCTTCTCTGCCTACCGAATGTCAATTCCTTTCAGGCGTCTAAGCTCCAAAATGGACTCAGCCATCATGGAGCCCCAAGCCAAGAAGTGAGCAGGAGAGCCAGTTCTGGCCAAGGAGAGAGGAGAGGCCAGCAGAGGAGATGAAGAGAGGCTCAGGGAGAAGGGGAAGTCATCTCTGCCCTCTTGGTTCTGTCAGTAATCACAGGGAACCACGAGACCCACGGCCACCTACGTGTGGCCCTCAGAGCGGCCGAGCTGTTCCACAGGGGTAGGACGGACAGGCAAGGGGAAGAACCAGGCCCTGAGGAGCTGCCGAAATGACCAACTCAGCAGCTCCTGTAGCTGGAGATCTCAATTTCCCTTCCTACATAAGTCAGCTGCCTTAGGGCTTTCCTTTACTGAAAGTGGAAAACACACCCAACAAGCAAGAAGCCAACATGTCAATAAAAGCCTGCCGCATTGTTAAGACTGGCTGCAGACAGAGCACGGGAGGCGGGCACGAGGAACACTGACATCATCTCGGCTTCTTCTGCCAAGATCTCCACGCTAGTCCAAGAGTAAGGTCTCCACTGCCACAGGCGCTCAGACGGACGGCAGTCTCCCGTGAGGGAGCACAGGCAGTCCACAGCCACTCCGCCCCGGACGCGCCCCATCTCGCTGGTCTCGGGAGCTGTGCAGGGTCGGGCCTGGTCGCTCCTTAGATGGCAGCCTGTGAAGTTAGCCAGCACCCTCTATTCCTCACTGCTCTGGAGACAAAAGACCGCGGAACATCGCAAGTGACAAGAACAGGACGCTTTGAGGCTGACAGATGCGTGCACACACGTCCACATTGCCAGCCATATGTGACTTGCAAATGCCTTTCACTACAACCCTCCTCAAAACAGTTTAAAATAGTTTTGCCATTTTGGTGTAGCGTGTGATGAGGAGTGATTTGCAATTTTAAGCAAATTATTTCAGAGAACCATGTTAAATATTGTCTTTCTAAAGTTTGCTTTGATGCCATCATTAACAATATTTCTAATATACAGCCGATACTGACAAGCTTCATTTTGAGTCCTTTGACAACACATACATAATAGTTAATTTTTATTGTGTCATATGAAAGCAAGCCTAATTTCCTGAAAGACATACTAAAAATGATAAGTGATATCTAGTTTGGGAACTGAATATATACTAAAAAGTATCTGAACGTTAACTCCTTGAGACAGGATCAAGTATGGCAAAACTGTCTCCCAGGAAATGATGTGTGGAATTCTGGAATTTTATGCTTAAAAACACTGCTGTTTCATTTTTACATATCAATGTTTTCCTTAAACATTACAGGACGGAGATTTCAGGCCACTATTGGCAAGGCCTCTGCAAATAACAGAGGTGTGGCTGGAGCCTTTATTCTCGACAAATGGAAAGCCAAACTGGATATAATTATCACCCTATTTTCTCTTTTTAACACTGTTTTTGAAGTACGAAAGACATCTTGATGTTCTATAGAAGGATTTTTATCAGATGAATGCAATTTGCAGATTGGGGAAGGTAATTTTGAAGCAGAATTATAGACTTACCATTTTTTGCTCCTAATTATCTTGTATTTCATCACTGGGTTCCTTATGTTTCTAGTCTTTAAACACAGTCTATTACGGGCACAAACCAAACATATATGGCTGAGAAGACAAACAATTAAAAACTTCAACAGCCTCAGGCATCCCCTAAGTCACTGCTGTTCAGCCAAGAGATGAAGCGGGGACAGGAGCCAGGCGTGTCCTCGGCTGACCTCCCCCAAGCACCGCACACTCCGTCATTCACCAACAGCCTCTCGGTCTTCGATGACAAGAGGAAACAAGTCTAATAACATCACCTACTGATTTTCTGATTAAGCGCTTTATTTGAAATAATTATAGATTCATAAGCAATTACAAGACATAAAGCCAAAGGGCCCTGTGTGCCCTTCTCCCAGCCTCCTCCAGTGGTGACGTCCCACGCATGGCACAGTGTCACAGCCAGGCCACTGAGCCCGTCCAGACACAGAACTCTCCCTCCTGGGCCCTTCCATGGCCACACTCACCTCTTCCCTAAACCCTAGCAACTGCTGATCTTGTCTTATTTCTAGAATTCCTCGTCATTTCCAGAATGTCCTATAACAGGAGCCATGCAATGTGTAACCTTTCGAGAATGGACTTTTTTGCACACAGTACGGTCACCCAGAGCTAGCTCCCAGGGGTTTTACGCATCAGGGTTTTCTCTCTTGTAGGACTGAGTAGTATTCCGCAGGATGGAAAGACCACATTTGGTTAACCACCCAGGCTGTTTTCATTTTTCTGGCTACTGTGAATAGCGTTACTGTAAACATGTGCGCGCAGGTTTTCGTATGAACAGGAGTTTTTGTTTCTCTGGGATAAATGCCCACGGGTGCAGCTGCAGGCTTGCAGAAGATTGTTTCTACCACACGTTTGACGTTCCCACCAGCAATGTCCGGCTGCTTCCATTTCTCTGCATATTGCCCAATTTTGTGCTGCCATTTTTTAAAATGTCAATTTTTATTTATTTGAAGGGTAGAGTAACAGACACAAAGAGAGAGAGATAGAGAGATCTTCCACCCACTGGTTCACTCTCCAAATGCCAACAACCCCCAGACCTGGGCTAGACCAAAGCCAGGAACCAGGAGCTCCATTTACATCTCCTACAGAGGAACCCAAGCACTTGGGTTAGCATCTGTTGCCTCCCAGGTGCACTGACAGGAAGGTGGATCAGAAACCTAGAGTAGCCAGGACTTGAACCCAGCACCATGATATGGGCTGTGGGCATCGAAGTGGCGGCTTAACCCACTGCACTACAGCACTCACCCCATGTCACTGTTTTTCATTTCAGCCTTTCTGATAAGTATGCAGTGATGTCTGGCTGTGGCTTTAGCATGCATCTCCCTAACAGCTGAAGACGTTCAGCATGGTTTCCTCTGGAATTTGTCATCTGTGCATCTTCTTTGGTGAAACAGGTTTCCTTCTCTTTTGGCCGCTTTCTAATTGGGTTATGGAGCTTTTTTATTTAACTGTTTAGTATTTTTAAAGATTCACTTATTTATGTGAAGGGCAAAGTGAGAAAGAGATCTTCTATCCATTCCTTCATTGCCCAAATATCTCCAAATGCCAGAGCTGGTCCAACCCGAAGCCAGGGGCTTGGAACTCCATCCTGAAGTCAGGAGCCCACATGGGTGGCAGGGGCCCAAGGACTTGGACCATCTGCTGCTGCCTTCCCAGGCACATTCACAGGGAGATGGATCAGAGGCAGAGTAGCCAAAATCAAATCTATGCTCCGATATGGGATGTTGGCATTCCAAGTAGCAGCCTAACCCACTGCCCTCCTCCACATAAAATTTATAATGATCTTGTCTGCACCTACAAAAATACTCTGCTTTGATTTTAGTAACAGTTATGTTAAACCCATATATCAGTTTGGGGAGAATGGACATTATGTTGAGCAAATCTCTGCATTTATTTTGGTTTTTGTTTCTATGACCAGCTGTTTGTCAGTTTTTTTTTATTTATTCCTCACGTTACATCATTCTTTTTATATTTTGCTGAATTCTCTGACAATATTTTGTTAAGAATTTTTACTCAGGAAGAACATCTGGTTTGGGTATCAGGGTAATACCAGCTTTGTGCAGTGAACAGGACATGGTCCCTGTTCCCTTTTCTGGAAGAGAGTGTGGAGAATTGGTATTAATTCCTTAAAGATTTGATACAATTCTCCAGAGAAATCGAGATACATATTTCCTTTTTTTTTTTTTTTTTGACAGGCAGAGTGGACAGTGAGAGAGAGAGAGAGAAAGGTCTTCCTTTGCCGTTGGTTCACCCTCCAATGGCTGCCGCGGCTGGCGCACCGCGCTGATCCAATGGCAGGAACCAGGTACTTCTCCTGGTCTCCCATGGGGTGCAGGGCCCAAGCACTTGGGCCATCCTCCACTGCACTCCCTGGCCACAGCAGAGAGCTGGCCTGGAAGAGGGGCAACTGGGACAGAATCCGGTGCCCCAACCGGGACTAGAACCCGGTGTGCTGGTGCCGCAAGGTGGAGGATTAGCCTAGTGAGCCGCGGCACCGGCCCCATATTTCCTTTTGATGACGTTCTTAATTATTAATTCAATGTCCTTAATAGTTGCAGGACTATTTAAATTATGTATGTACTACTGGGGGAGCTGATCGTATCTGTGCAGAGCTGTCGTTACTATTACCTTGTTCTCCACCTGATGTCTGCAGGGTCTGTAGTGATAACTCATTACACACCTGACACGGACAATTTGTGACTTCAGCCTTCTTTGTCATTCTTGCTAGAGGTTTATCAGTTTCATTCTTTTTCCAAGAACCATCTCCTTGTGTTTTAATTTTCTCCATTTTATTTTAATTTAAAGTCATGAACTTTTCTTCATGATTTCCTTCCTTCTTGCTTTGCATATTTTGCTGTTCTTCTTGTAGGCTAATGATTTGTAAGCTTAGATAATGTAAGACTTTTTCTCTTTTCTAAGGTATGTGGTAGAGCTATAAATTCCCCTCTAAGCCCTGATTCAATTACACCCCACAGATTTTAATATGCTTTCTTTTCATTTTTACTCAGCTTAACATGCTTTTTAAATTTCTCGTGACCCTCCTTCTTTGACCTAAATATTATTCAGAAGTCTGTTGTTTTATTTCCAAGTGCTTGGATATTTTCCTCTTATCTTTGCTATGGATTTCTAGTTTGATTCCAGTGTGGTTGAGGGACACACATTGAATGATTTAAATTCTTTCTAAGTCACTGGGGTTTGTCTTACAGCCCAGACAGTGACCTGCTTCGGTGTTGGCTCTGTGCACCCTGTGTACGAGCTGCTCCCGGGTGAGGCGTTCTTTGTGGGTTGAGGGGCTGCATTCTTCTGTGCCACTGCCAATGTCTCTCTCGTTGTTCCATCCACTGTTAAGAGAGGCATACCGAAACCTCCAACTGGAACGGCCCGCTTCTTCCTCCAGTTCTCTCAGTCTCAGCTTATGTATTTTGCAGTTCTGTTGTGTAGTGCATACATAACTGAGGTTACTAGGCTTCTTTGTGGGCTGACACATTTATCATTATATAAGCCTCTCTCTGGCAATTCCTTTGCTCTGAAGTCTACATTATCCTGCTTCTCAAATATCTACTCTGGATTCTTTTCAATAATGTTTTCATATTTTCACATCAACCTACCTATATTGTTGTATTTGAAGTTCATTTCTGATACAAGCATATTGTAGGGTCTTGTTTTAAAATTTATTCTGAAAATCTGTATTTTAATTAGTTTATTTAGACTATTTACATTTAATTGACATGTTAATGGTTACACTGACTTTTTTAGCTTTCTATTTGTTATCTCCATTTTTTTCATTTCTCTCTGCTCTGAATTTTGTGCAGTTCTGTTGTCACACTTATTTTAGAATTCCATTCAGACTTATCTGTGCTGTGTTTTTTCACTTTCATTTACTTATTCATCTATTTATTTCTCTGAAAAGGAGAGAGAGGGAGAGGGAGAGGAAGAAAGTCGATTGATCTTTCATCCATGGTTCACTCCGTGGAGCAGGCTGAAGTTAGGAGCCCAGCACCCCACCCTAGTCTGTGACACAGGTGGCAAGGACCTGAGGGCTTGGGTGTGTCCAGGATATGCATTACCAGGAAGCCGGGTCAGCAGTGGAGGAGCTGACATAGATGCAGGCATCCCAAACGTTGCCTTAACTGCTGCCCTCATCTGCAACGTTTTCAAACTTATCTCCTCTTACTGCTTTCTTCTGGTTCCTCTGAGTATTATACGTGTTATATAATATATATTACATAATATATATTATACACATTCATGCATATATTATACATATGCGTGTATGTATATATACACATCTAAAATTTATTGCCATCTATTTGTTTCATAGTTTTACAAATTTAAATAAAATATTGGAATATTACCTCTTCTTGCCTTCCTGTTTATAACAAAACTGTCTTAAATATATTTAGAACAATATAGAACATGCTGAAAATTTTCATTTCAAACATCAGACATCGTTGGAAAACTCAAGAGGAGAAATTTCATTGTGTCACCCACATTTCTGCTTACTGTGTACTTTCTTCCCGATGTTCCAAGGTTATTTTTTCAAATGATTCCTTTCTTTTTGGAGAATTTCTTTCCAACACTCTTGTAGGGTAGCCCTGCTGGAGACACAGTCTTGTAGTTTCCCCTTTCTTGGTAACGTCTGATTTATCCCTCGGTGCCTGAAAGACATCTCCCCTGGACACAGGATGCGGGGTTGACAGTGCTTCTCTTTGGCTGCCATGGTTGCGCCACCTCCTTCTGCTGGCCCCAGGGTTGCGGGAAGTCCTATGTCCTTCAAGCTGTTCTCGCCACATGCACTGTCATTTCTCCTTTGTTGTTCAAAGGTTTCCAACTTGTCTTCTGTGTTTCGAAATGCGATTGTGATTTATCTTGGTGTGGGTTTACTGGGATTCACCTCTGCAGAGGCCCCTGGCTTCCTTGACTTCAGGGCTGGAATCCTTGGCCACACGTGGGAAGTTTTTAGTCATTACTTCTTTTCATTCTTTCCCAGCCCTGCCTTCTTGTGCTCTCCTTCCAGGACCTGCTAACACAGGGCCCAGGGGGCCCGGAACCCTGCCATCCACCACCCATCCATTTTCTCTTTTCTGTTCAGACTGGGAAATACACCGCTCTCTGTTCAAGCTCACTGACCACTTCCCCTGTTCCCGCCATCGGCTATGGAGCCCACCATTAAGTGTTTTTTTAATTTCAGTTACTTTTCAGCTGTAAGGTTTTCATTTGGTTATTTCTATTAGCTTTTTGTTACTTTAACTAAATAGCTGAGAGGAGCTACTTAAGATGAAAGAAGGTTTATTTCAGTTTATCGTTTCGGAGGTCCATAGGCCAAGACTGGGCAGACCCATTGGTCCAGGCATCTAGGGAGGCTGGAAGACGGTGGTGGACAATCACAAGAGGAGCCAGGGAGCAGACAGACCCGGCGAGCACTCTCCATACATCACACACACACACACACACACACACACAAAGCAGCTTCCTCCTAGTCACCTAATCTAATACAATGCTTTCCCAAAGGCCCCACCTTCAAATACCATGAAGTGGACCAAGCCTCCACCCTCAGTCCATCAGCATTAACACCAAACCAGGAGTCACTAAGATTCTGAAGTTTGCACATCTGCATGATCTGGGGGACTTGAGTCCCATTAAATCCAGGACATTCTTCTTTATGTCTTCTATTTCTTCATTGAAACTTTCTATATTTCTCACTTACTTCAACCAAGTTTGTAATTGCTTACTAAAACATTTTTATGATGACTGCTTTAAAATCCTATCAGATAATTCAAACCACTTTGTCATCTCAGTGTGGGTATCCACTGGTTATATTTTTAATTATACGAGATCTTCCCATGTTTGTGTGATTAATGATTTTTGAGAGAAGCTTGGACATTTTGAATGTTATGTACTGAGACTGTGGATCTTGTTAAACTTTCTGTTCTAGGCAGCTTCCTCTGACAGTGGTCTAAGAGGAGGCTAGGAGGAGGGCACCATCTGTTCCTGCCAAGTGGGCACGGAACTCCAGGCCCAGGCACAGCTGCCACTGACGTTGTGGGAAAGCTGGACACAGGTGGGGGCTCCATCTCCCCATCAGGCCCCCACTGACCCCACGGTGGGTTGGGGGTGGCTCCGTCACAGAGGTGGGGGTGGCTCCGTCACAGAGGTGGGGGAGAGTGGCTCTGTCACAGAGGTGGGGGTGGGGGTGGCTCCGTCACAGAGGTGGGGGTGGGGGTGGCTCTGTCATAGAGGTGGGGGTGAGGGAGAGTGGCTCATCACAGAGGTGGGGGTGGGGATGGCTCTGTCACAGAGGTGGGGGTGAGTGGCTCCGTCACGGAGGTGGGGGTGAGCGGCTCCGTCACGGAGGTGGGGGTGAGCGGCTCCGTCACGGAGGTGGGGGTGAGCGGCTCCGTCACGGAGGTGGGGGTGAGCGGCTCCGTCACGGAGGTGGGGGTGAGCGGCTCCGTCACGGAGGTGGGGTGAGCGGCTCCGTCACGGAGGTGGGGGTGAGCGGCTCCGTCACGGAGGTGGGGTGAGTGGCTCCGTCACGGAGGTGGGGGTGAGTGGCTCCGTCACGGAGGTGGGGTGGGGGTGGCTCCGTCACGGAGGTGGGGGTGAGTGGCTCCGTCACGGAGGTGGGGGTGAGTGGCTCCGTCACGGAGGTGGGGTGGGGGTGGCTCCGTCACAGAGGTGGGGGTGAGTGGCTCCGTCACGGAGGTGGGGTGAGTGGCTCCGTCACGGAGGTGGGGCAGTGCTGGTAAAATCCTGATCCGCACTAGGCTCCTCTGCCACCACCCCAGTGGGGAAAGGCAGACATGCTCAGTGGGAGTCTCACCGCCTCCGAGGTCTCGGCTGAAGCACCCTGGGGGAGGCTGTGACAGCGAGTGTGGGCATCTAGGCTCTCCACCTGACCCCTGCTGTGTGTGTAGGGCAGGGTCTGGGCCAGCCCATCAGGCTGCCCCCAGCCCCAAGTGAACAGATAAGATGCCTGGGGCCAGCCTCGTGGCGCAGTGGATTAGGCTGCGGGCTGTGACCCAGCATCCCACATCAGGGCACCGTTCTAGTCCTGGCTGCTCTGCTTCCACCCAGCTCTCTGCTGCTGCGCCTGGGAGGGAAGCAGGTGATGGCTGACTACCTGGGCTCCTGCCACCCACGTGGGACACCAGAGTTACAGGCTCCTGGCTTTGACCTGAACCAGCATGTGGAAGATCTCTCCCTCTCTCTCTCTCTGACCTTTCAAATAACTAACAAACCTTTAAAAACAACAAAGATGTGTGAATCTCCACAGGTGAGCACAGAGGGGGCAGGTTTCCCCCAGCAGATGAAACCCCTGGCCCTCCTCCTGGAGACCCTCACCCTATCCTCTGCGGTCGCCTGGCTGCCAAAGCACACCCAGGTCTCTGAGCCAAGCCCCCAGGTTCCAGGCAGGCCAGAATCCCTGGGGAGGGAGGGAAGGTGGGGGGACTGCCCCGCCCCTGGGGTTATCTGAGGAAGCCCACTGTGGCAGGGCAGGGCCTTCCTCTTGCTTCGTCATCTCTGCTTCCCAGCTCCAGGAGGGCCCACAACACACGGAACAAGCACGCTTTTATCTGCCATCCCATGTGCTACGAACGCAGGACGGAGCAGGCCTGGGAAAGCAGTGTGCTCACCGCTTCTGGAATGATCTCTCCCACGGAGTCTGCAACGCCCTCACCTGACACGGAGAAGTCCCCCAGGCCCCATTCGCCTAGCCACGCCTCTGTGGCAGCCAGGAAAGAGAGGCAGGGCTGACTTCAGGATGAGAATAAAAATGGCCACGAAAACGCAGGCCCCAGTCACCTAAGCTGAGCAAACGCAAAAAGTGACAGCAGGCACGGTGCAATGACAGGGTTGCCTGAAGTCACCCGGGGGTGGGGGGCAAGGTGTGTCTGGCCCACACGCTGTCCGCTAAGGCGTCTCACTCTGATGATGCATGAAATTAGCCACCCTGCAGAGCTGCGCCCACATCCACGCCAACCGGCAACGTGGCCTCCTCTCATTACCCTGCCTGCCACACAGCCACCTGGAGGCGTGTGATTGATGACAACCTCATAAACCTGGGGGAACGGGCCGTCCTGGTGCCCTGCAAGAGCGAAGCTGCCACTCACAGTCGCATTAATCATCACGTGTCGATGCTGGCTTCCCCGCAGTCACGCCTTGGTGGGCCACCCCACGGCCTCTAAGATGTGACACAGTTTCTGGGACAGCCGCACCTGCTGCGCTCAGGGACACTGCGTCCCGAACTTCAAAGCAAGGTCAGGGTTCATCTCTAATTATCCCACTATGTCCTGGCTCTGACACCCACTAATGGGGCGAAGAAAGGGAGCGGGGGTGTTTACATCAGGAGCAATATTAGACGTGGGGCGCTGGCCTGATTCATTTTGCAGCTTTGGTTTTTCTTTTTATTTGCTCATAATTTTCTACACTACTGCTTCCAATTTGATACAGTCTGGGCCTGAGATGACAGTAAGAATGGGATAACAGATGACGAGCTCACAACAGCAAACACAATCACACTCACCCTGCGTGTATGCACAATCAATATGTCACTCGGAAGAGGGGATCACTGGCCGCTAGGCAGAGCAGGGAATGTAAAATGTCACAGGATTCAAGACGCACTTCTTCTGTGCTTGGGAGCTGTCACCAGAGCGGCCTTGCTCATCTGGAAGGGAAACCAGGCTTAATGTTTCATAAGCAGTTGCCTTAAACTAACAAAGTAGGAACCCAAAGGGAGATTGGGGAGAATTTCCATGGGATCTCTGGCTCTACCTGGCAGGGGTGCTACGGGCTGGGCTGGGCTGGGCTGGGCAGGTTTTGTACTAACTCGGAGCCAGAACCCCACGGGCCACATTTTGAGTCACACAGTCATTACGTTACCATTACACGCAGCAGCATGAGTGACTTGGAGCTGGTGCTCCCGTGGGCTCATGGGACTGTCATAGAAATGGATCACAAAGACTCAACCTCACAATACCCAAATTTATAACCCAGAAAATCCATGCACAGATCCCTGAATTATAAAACCATTAAACTTCAGTTACGAGGCTCAGTAGGACAAGGGGCCAGTCCATTTACTTGAGATGTTGTGATCAACAAAGCTACCATATAGAAACATGCATGTCACCATTTCTGTGTGTATGTATCGACTATTATGAAAACTCTTAAACAAGTTCTTTAAACATGAGCTTTCTTTGCTGGGAAACATTTCCGCAAGCTGTTAGAAGTCAAATCTTATTCACACTAAACCCTAACTTTAACTGCCCTGTGAGCGGCTTGCTTGCTTGCTTTCTCTCTCTCTCTTGCACTCCTTCCTTCCTTCCTTCTCTGTCTCTCTCTCTTTCTTTCTTTTTTAAGTTGAGCATTTATTCCCAATCCATTAGGAAAAAAGTCCATTTTATGTGGCTACACAACCCTTTACTTCATTTCTTCTGAAGAAAAGTAAAAAAGACTAGACTAAAATCAGACAGGCATTTAAAAATCCTTAGACTAGGAGTCCAAAAACAAACTGCACATGCTTCATTTTTCCAAAAGAATTAGTTTTTGTACAAAATACAATTTTATAGTATAAACAAGGACTGCTGTATACACACTTAAATTAGAATTCTCGTATCTGCTGGACCTCCAATTTGTCTCCAGCACAAAGTATACTTGCATCCATGATCTAAGAATCTGAGAAGGCAGATGTCTTAGAAGAAGTTTTAACCCTAACACAACTGGAAAGGTGGCTCTGATCTTTGCTGGAACAGCACTTTCGCTTGAAGAATTCGCCCTACTGAAACAGAGCAGGCTTCGGGCTCCATGGTGATGTCACCAGGGAGGATGCTGGCATTTGTCCCAACCGCTCCGCTTCTGATCCAGCTTCCTGCTCCCTGCCAACGCGTATGTGAAAGGCAGCAGATAATAGTTCAAGTACACAGATTTTTGCCGCCTACACAGCAGGCCCAGATTAAGTTCTAGATTCCTGGCTGTGGCTTAGTCTGACCCTGGGGAGTAAATCGGTGGATGGAAGATCTCTTTCTGTCTTTCTCTCTTTCTCACATTCTGATTCTCTCTCTCTTCTGCTTTCACATACAAGGAAAATACATTTTTCAATGATTTTTTTTTATTTATTTGAGAGGCAGAGTTACACACAGAAAGAGCGAGAGATGGAGAGAAAGGTCTTCCATCTCCTGGTTCACTTCCCACATGGCCGCAAGGCCAACTTTAGCCCATCAGGAGCCAGGAGCCAGGAGCTTCTTCTGGGTCTCCCATGTGGGTGCAGGGGCCCAAGCACTTGGACCATCTTTCCTTGCTTTCTCAGGCCATAAGCAGAGAGTTGGATCAAAAAGGAGCAGCCAGGACACAAACCAGAGCCTTATGGGATGCCGGCGCCACAGGCAGAGGCTTCACCTACCATACCACAGTGAAAGCCCCAGGAAAATGGATTTTTAAAAGTTACATTTGCATGTGTGTATGTACCACTTTGTGTATGTATATACATACACATGCACAAAGACATTCACGTGTACTAGGGTTTTGTTTTTTTTTTTTTTTTTTTTTTTTTTTTTTTTTTTTTTTTTGACAGGCAGAGTGGACAGTGAGAGAGAGAGACAGAGAGAAAGGTCTTCCTTTGCCGTTGGTTCACCCTCCAATGGCCGCCGCGGCCGGCGTGCTGCGGCCAGCACACCGCGCTGATCCGATGGCAGGAGCCAGGAGCCAGGTGCTTTTCCTGGTCTCCCATGGGGTGCAGGGCCCAAGCACCTGGGCCATCCTCCACTGCACTCCCGGGCCACAGCAGAGGGCTGGCCTGGAAGAGGGGCAACCGGGACAGAATCCGGCACCCCGACCGGGACTAGAACCCGGTGTGCCGGCGCCGCTAGGCGGAGGATTAGCCTAGTGAGCCGCGGCGCCGGCCGTGTACTAGGGTTTTTAATATGAAAAATAAATGACTTGGGGGCCAGTGCTGTGGCTCATTGGGTTAAGCCACCGCTTGTGATGGCAGTATCATTTATGAGCACCAGTTCACGTCCTGGCTGCTCCATTTCTGAACCAGCTCCCTGCTAATGTGCCTGGGAAAGCATCAGAAGATGGCCCAAGTGCTTGGGACCCTGTAATCCATCGGAGAGACTAAGAAGAGACTCCTGACTCCTGGCTTTGGCCTTGGCCATATCAGGTCGTTGTGGCCATTTGGGGGAATGAGCCAACAGATGCATGCTTGCTCTCTCTCTCTCTCTTTCTAACTCTGCCTTTCAAAGAAATACACACATACATACATAAATACAAATAAATTGAATGTATTTGCGATTTGCTAAACAAATTATATGCATATGTAGATGCATACATCAAATATCACATAGTGTCTATAGAATCCTCTATAGATATTTGTACCTACAGAAAATGACTTCTATTTTTGTCTTCTATTTTTTCTGGATTCCCAGCAACTCTTGGACACCCTTCTACTGCTTGAGGACTGAACTGTTTTCTACTACTCTCTGCCCAAGGTAGAATCCAGCAAGCCCCCTTCCCTGCCTCCTTTGCAGCTAGGACACAAGTGTGTAACTGGTTTCCACCAAAGACCCTCACGCAAGACTTCAAAGAGGAAGGCCGGAATGGGCTCAGAGAGGGGTGGCGTTTGCTGGTCAGGGTGTGGTCGGGCCAGCCTCCCTCACACTTGAAGCTGAGCTTGTGACTCTGGCCCCAGCGCCTGCACTGGATGCGGTGTCAGCTGAGACGAGCCCCGGTGGAGCCCAGGGCGGCATCACGGCGTCACAGGCTCCCTGGTGGCAGCGGCGGCTGCTGCAGCAGCATTTTCTCATCAGGGCAGGCCTGCAGCATGTCTGCCCATCGCTACTCAAAGCACAGCTCCAAACCCAATTCTCCGGCCCCCAACACTTCCGTGAGCTGCTCGGTCTCCTTCTAGAAACTCTTCCAGTGCCTGGAAAGACGTCCATGATACACAACCCTGGACTCTCCAACTGCGCCCCTGAAGGCCACCATTCAGGCCTTCGGAACTCAAGACAGAGACGCGTGCTCAAGTTCTGCAGGCTGCTGCCGCCTGCTGGCCCCTGGGCCCCTTGAAGCAGCGTGGCCAGCTCTGCACAACAGCACGGGGCTGCACAATGCTGCTGGCACATTTTATCCCATCACACCCTTGTGGTCTTATAAAAACAAATAAGAAAAGATATCAAAATGTTGATATTTGTAACAAGACTATGATGAGGTCTTAAGTGCTTAATAAAATTGAAACAAAGAAATCACTGGGGCACTACAAGGAGAAGCCTTGATTTGCTGCTCATGGGAGGGAAGCAGGCAGACTTGGGGTTCAAGTGCAAAGTCTGAGAACAAATTGCAAGAAGGGGAATGAGATACCAGACTAACTTAGGCCTCTGAGATGCGATCACCTGAGAGAGTGTATGCCTGTTATTCACTTGTGCGTATTTAACTTTTGAATGGCTCTTGAGAAACACATTGTGTGTGAAGGCACAGGGGACTGTTCATATATTCTAAAGTAAAATAAGTAGAATGCAGGAGAGAGCGCCTAGGTGGAGGCCAGATTTAAAACAGAGATGCATGTGCGTGTGCTGTGAGACACTCTGCATGGACACCTGCCAACTCTAGAAAGGTGCTAACTCTGTGGGTAGAGAGGGTAAAGGAATTTCACTTGCTATTTCACATAGCCTTGGATGGTTAGAAATTTTGCAACACATAAGTGTTACATACTGTTAGAATCATCAAAAACCTTAAAGGGATATCCACAGTGAAGCAAACACACAAGCTTTTAAAGTGTTTGAGACATGGAGCCAATATGTAGGGGTGAGGCCCAGCCCCTGGGTCTCTGTCATCTCCCTGACCCTTCCCCAGGTTGCCTGCGGTCTGGTGCTGCCAGGCCACCTCCTAGGCCTTACACCTCGCCACCTAAAACCAGAAGGTTGGCACACACTACTACGTGTGGTCTTCCGGAATTCTTCCCAACAGAACGAGGACTCAGCCCACAACCCAGGCTGAAGCAGGTCACCGCCCCAGGCAGGTGCTCCCCTCCACAGAGCTGAGTGTGGACCCTAACAACGTGGAACGGCGGCAGCTGGACGGACCATCCTGCTTAGGTGGGATCTGGCCTCACAGAGAGCACAGAGAAACAGGTGAAGTCGGCTCCACTCCACGCCCACAGTGAGGGGAGGCAGCCTCCCAGCCACTCAGGAAGGGGATACACAGCACACAAAAAAACCCAAGGACAGAGAGGAAGCTTTCTATCCTAGTTCTTTGCAGGGAGACAGCTTATCTTCCCCCCCAAATTCTAACAGTTATTGTATGTTCCTTGTAAATAAAAGGACTTCCTGAATCCAAGTGGTTATCAAAATAGAAGGATGGGGGTAAGAGGGTAATGCTGTCTCACTTTGTAAAATGTGTCTTTGGCAGGGCTCCTGGGATGTGCTTCTTCAGGAGCAAGTGAGGTTCACAGCACCTGGGCTCCGGGGTCGGGGGGAAGGGAGAGACATGTGATCCATGCCTGCAGCGGCAGCAGCCCTGTTGGCCGCTGGAGTTCAAGCTCACGGTTTGCATGCTAAGGAAGACCACTTCAGTCCTCTGCATCTTTCTGTTTGTTTCAGTTTACAAGAAGCGAAAGTTCTCTTCTGTTTCTTTTTAACCCTACTGTAGGGGCAAGAACTGAACCAGGAAGCCTGAAATCCAAGTTCTCACTGAGATGCCTCTCCCTGGTGGCCTGTGGCCCCTGCTCCCTGCGTGCCTCTCCCTCTGCTGTGGTTTCAGCATCTTCACTCTCCAGAACCTGTGAAAACAGGGCTCAGTGGCTGGGCTCTCGTGGTGACCACAGAAATGCCACTGTTGGAATGAGGAAGCAGCAATACCCTGCAGTGGCACTCCCGGCTCACACGCAGGAGTGGCAGTGGTGGGGGTAGGAGGAATGGTGAGCTCAACTTTAGGTTCTCACCCACTGTTCATTTACTCTGCACCACGCAACAGCCCCTGCGATGCTGCTGCTTCAGAGGCATTGCTGGGAACTGCCCGGCATCAAGCATCAAGAGACTGGAAGAACAGGTTGTATAAATGTTTTCAAGATTTACTTATTGGGACCAGTGCTGTGCAGTAGTGGATAGAACTGCTGCCTGAAGTGCCAGCATCCCATATGGGCACCGGTTCAAGTCCTGGCTTCTCCATTTTCAATCCAGCTCTCTGCTATGGCCTGAGAAAGCAGCAGAAGTTGGCCCAAGTGTTTAGGCCCCTGCACCTGCATGGGAGACTCAGAAGACACTCCTGGCTCCTGGCTTTGGATTGGTGTAGCTTCAGCCATTGCAGCCATCTGGGGAGTGAGCCAGTGGATGGAAGTGTCTGTCTGTCTGTCTGTCTGTCTCTCTCTCTCTCTGCCTCTCTGTAATTCTTTCAGACAAATAAATAAATATTTTTAAAAATATATATAGGCCGGCGCCGCGGCTCACCAGGCTAATCCTCCACCTTGCGGCACCGGCACACCAGGTTCTAGTCCCGGTCAGGGCACCGGATTCTGTCCCGGTTGCCCCTCTTCCAGGCCAGCTCTCTGCTGTGGCCAGGGAGTGCAGTGGAGGATGGCCCAAGTGCTTGGGCCTGCACCCCATGGGAGACCAGGATAAGTACCTGGCTCCTGCTATCGGATCAGTGCGGTGCGCCAGCCACAGCGTGCTGGCCGCGGCGGCCATTGGAGGGTGAACAAACAGCAAAGGAAGACCTTTCTCTCTCTCTCTCTCACTGTCCACTCTGCCTGTCAAAAAAATAAAAAATAAAAAAAATATGTACTTGGGCCAGCACTGTGGCTCAATAGACTAATCCTCCACCTGCGGCGCTGGCACCCCGGGTTCCAGTTCCGGTCAGGGTGCCGGATTCTGTCCCGGTTGCCCCTCTTCCAGTGCAGCTCTCTGCTGTGGCCCGGGAGTGCAGTAGAGGGTGGCCCAAGTCTTTGGGCCCTGCACCCACATGGGAGACCAGTAGAAGTACCTGGCTCCTGGCTTCGGATCAGCGCAGCGTGCCGGCTGCAACACACCAGCCGTAGCGGCCATTGAGGGGTGAACCAACAGAAAAGGAAGACCTTTTTGTCTGTCTCTCTCTCTCACTGTCCACTCTGCCTGTCAAAAAAAAAAAAAATATGTACTTACTTATTCGAAAGGTAGACTGAGACAGAGAAGAAAACAAAGAGAGGTCTTCCATTCACTTGCTCACTCTACAAACAGCCAGAGAGGCCAGGTCTAGGAGCCCAGATTTCCATCCAGATCACCCACATAGGTGGCAGGTGTCTCCCACATGGGTGGTGGGAGCACAAATACTTGGGCCATCTTCCGCTGCCTTCTCAGGTGCACCAGCAGGGAGCCGGATCAGAAGTGGTGCAGCCAGTACGCAAAGCTGTGCTATGACATGGGGTGCTGGCACCGCAAGTGGCAGCACCACGACGCCAGCCTGGTTCAGTGTTTCTTCCTTTGCTCCCTCCCTGCTGTGGCCCCGTCACTCTGCAGGTGACTCGCCCAGTGGCTTCCGCTGTCGTGGGGCTCTGCTGCCACCCTTTCCTCTGTCCCTTGGGTCCTGACGGCGGTGACCACCTCCCACTGAGGTCCTTTCCAGGTCCTGCTTCTTCCCTTCATGATACTCACCTCTTCCTTGGACCCTGCTGGGCGAGTTCTGTTTCAAGATTCCAGTAGTACATCTGCCATCCTTTGGCTACAGAGTTCTCCTTCTCCCTCCCCAGCAGGTAATGCCAACAGTCTCTGAAACTGTGTGCCCCTTATCCACTGCAACTAGAGTAAGAGCCCCATGGTGCCAGGAGCGGGAGTGGAGCTCACACCTCGAGTGTGTGGGCAGCTGCCTAGACAAGACACCAAGAGCAAATATTTCTAACCAACGGCAAGGGTCACAGAAGAAAGCTGCTGGGCATCTCTGGTCACAGAAACCACAGCTATCATCGTTTGCTCATTCCACAAAGTTTCTCTGAGCACTTACCAAATGCCAGGAACTTCACTAAGTATAGCAGGCTGACTAGTGGCTCCAAGGAAGACGACTTGTCTTCTATACCCAGAACCTATGGGTACTATTTTACATGGAAAACAGGTGTGAGTTAAGATTTGGAGAGGAAGGTTTGTCCTGAATTACATAGGTGGGCCCTAAATCTGATGACAAGCATCCTTGGAGGGGAGGGGAAGATGTGACGGAAGACGACGTCACACTGGGGACTACTGAGCCGGGACAGGAGAGATGCAGCCACAAGCCGAGGCACACCTGGGCCCACCAAAGGCGGAGAAGGCAAGAGAGCTTCCTCCACTAGCGCCCTTGCAGGAACAGCTGATCTGGGCCTTCGGGTTCCAGGACCACGTGAGAAGACACACACGGTGAGTGAGGCCCCCAGTGTGTGCATTTTGTTACGGCAGCTGTAGGAAATGCACACTCAAGATATTGCACATACAGTGGGGATCAAAAAAGACACACCCCCTGCCCTCCTGGAATCCAGAGTCTACGGAGGCAAACAGACCCCGAACACAGGAATAAAAATGCACCCGCATGGGAGACCAGGAGAGGCACCTGGCTCCTGGCTTCAGATCAGCGCGGTGCGCCGGCCGCGGCGGCCATTGGGGAGTGAACAATGGCAAAGGAAGACCTTTCTCTCTGTCTCTCTCTGTCCACTCTGCCTGTCAAAAAAAAAAAAAGAAAAAAAAAAGAAAGAAAAAATACATTGTGACAAATCCAAGTAGGGGAAGGGCTGTAAAAGACAAGGAAGATGAAGACAGCCTACCTCCCTCTGGGAGCAAGGCTTTGTGAAGAGATCAGCTCGAGCGCTCACTTGAACAGTGAGAGGTGCTGTGGTGTGCGCGCCTGTGGTGCATCCGCACCCAAATGCAGTTTGACCCCCTTGGTGCAGTAGTAGGAGGGTAGAGACAACCTGCTTTAAGTTTCCTCAATGTCTTTTCACAGCCTGCAAGCTCATTTATTGTTGGGTAACAGTGTTCACTGTCTGTACGCACCACAGCTTATTTACCCAGTCACCTGGTCAAGAACATCTTCAAGTTTTGCCAATTATGAACAAAGTTGCTGTAAGCATCTGTGTGCAGGTCTGGTATAGACATCAGTTTCCAAGTCCTGCCAATAAATACCAGGGCATGTGACTGCTGGTTCATATGGTAAGAGTATTGCTAGTTGGAAAAAGTGTGCTTAGCTTGGTAAAAAGACAACCAAAATGCTTCCCCAAATGGCTACAGCAGTTTACATTCTGATAAGCAGTGAGTGAGAGTCCATACCGCACCACATCCTCCCCAGCATCTGGTTTCTCGATGGCCTGGATTTTGACCACCGTAGTAAGTGTGCAGTGGTGCCGCACCATTCTCATTTGAATTTCCCCGGTGACATATGATGTGGAATATCGTTCCATTTGTGTATTTTCACGTGTGCGTCTTCTCTGGTGAAATGTCTGCTAAGGTCTTTGGCCCACTTAACCAGGAAGCTTGCTTTCTTATTGTCGAATCATTAAGAGTTCTTCGTGTATTTGGACAATCACGAGATGCCTTTGTGCAAATATTTTCCCCCAGTATTTGCCTTGTCTTTTCCATTCTACTGTCAAGTGTTTGCAGAGCATAAAAATTTCATTTTAATGATGTATGGTTTATCAATTATTTCTCTCATGGATCATGCCTTTGGTGTTATCTAAAAAGACATCGGTAAATACAAGGTCATCTAGACTTCTCCTATTTTTATGTTCTGGAAATGTTATAATTTTACATTTATTTTTGTGATCCACTTTAATTTTTGCAAGGAGTGAAAAATCTGTTGTCTATTTGGGAAGGGGGTATATGGAGGTCCCATTATCCTAGCACCATTAGTTGAAAAGATTACCTTTGTTCCAATACATTGTATTTGCTCTTCTATCAAAGATCAGTTGACTGCTGTTATACCCATCTATTTCTGAGCTCTCCATTCTGTTCCATTCATCTATTTCTTTTATTTTTAAAGATTTATTTATTTATCTGGAAGGCAGAGCTACAGAGAGAGAGAGAAAGAGAGAGAGACAGAGAGACAGAGAGACAAAGAGGTCTTCCATCTGCTAATTCAGTCCCCAAATGGCCACAGCAGCCAGAATTGGGCAGATCTGAAGCCAGGACTAACACGCCATAGCACCAACCCCTCATCTGTCCATTCTTTCACCAATACACTGCTCTGACTAATGCTGCTCTGTAGTGAGTTTTAAAGTGAGGCCCTGTCAGTCCTCCAGCTTTGTTCTTGACCTTCAACCTTCAGGGTCTTTTTCTTTTCCATATAAACTTCGGAATCATCTTGTCAGTATTCACAGAATAACTTACTGGGATTTTGATTGGGATTTCTCTGAATCTATACATTAACCTAGAAAGAACTGACATGTTGATGACACTGAGTCTTCCTATCCATGAACATGGAATGTCTCTCCATTTTGTTTTTGATTTCTCTCATCAGCGTTTTCTAGGTCTCCACACAAAGAACTTGTGTTTTGTTTGATATATCAAAAGAATTTCATCTTGGGTGGGGTGCCCATGCAGTTGATGGTATGTTTTTAATTTAAAATTCCCTATGTCCATTGTTGGTATATAGGAAAAAGACTGACATCTATATCTTAACCTTGCTATAACTGCATTATTTGTTTCAGGAATATTTTACTAGTTCTTTTGGATTTTCTATATATACAATAATGCCTTTGCAAACAAAGAGTTTTAGTTCTTCCTTTCCCATCTGCATACCTTTCCTTTTCTTGTCTTACTACATTATCTAGGACTTCAAGCACAATATAGAAAACAGGTGGTGAGAAAGGACCCTCTTGCTTTGTCCTTCACCTTAGTGGGAAACTTTCAAGTTTAGCACAGTTGAAGTATGATGCAAGCCATCACATTTTGTAACAATGGGCTAGTGTTGTGGAGCAGTGGGTTGAGAAGCCACCAGCAATGCCAGCATGCCAAGTAAGCACCGGTTTAAGGCACAGCTACTGTACTTCTGATCCAGCTTCCTCCTTCTCTACTTGGGAGGGCAATGGAACTAATTGGCTCTGGTGCTTGGTCCCCTGTCACTCATGTGGGAGACTTGGATGGAGACCCAGCCTCTGCCTCAGCCTCAACCATTTCGGTCACAAGGGACATGAACCAGCAGATGGATCACTAGTCACTCCCAGTCTCTCAGAAACTCAACTTCTCAAACAACAAAGCTTTATTTAAGAAAACTGGGACTTTTGTCAATAGTTTTATCTAACTGAAGTTCCCCTCTATGCCTGGGTCAGAGTTATTGTCAAAAATATGTTAGGGGCTGGCACTGTGGTGTAGTGAGTAAAGCCCCAGACTGCAGTACTGGCATCTCAGATGGGTGCCGGTTCAAGTCCTGGCTGCTCTTCTGATCTAGCTCTCTGCCATGGTCTGGGAAGGCGGTAGAAGATGGCCTAAGTCCCTGGGACCCTGCATTTGTGTGGCAGACCCAGAAGAAACTCCTGGTATCTGGCTTCAGATTGGCTCAGCTCTGGTCACTGTACCCATCTGGGGAGTGAACCAGTAGATGGAAGACCTGTCTCTACCCTTCTCTGTAACTCTTTTAAATAAAATAAATCTTTTAAAAAAATAGATGTTAGATTTCATCAAATGCTTTTCTGCCCATACTGACATGTAGTTTACATTCTTTGCCCCACTTACAAGATAGATGACATTGCTTCTGTGGGTATACTTTTATTTATACACTGCAGAGGAAGTTGCAACTTTTCTAAACAATATAAAAATGAGGGGCCAACACTGTGGCGTAGTAGGTAGAGCCGCCACCTGCAGTGCTGGCATTCCATATGGGTGCTGGTTCAAGTCCCAGCTGTTCCACTAACGATCCAGCTCTCTGCTATGGCCTGGGAAAGCAGTGGAAGATGGCCCAAGTCCTAGGGTCCCTGCACCCACATGGGAGACCTGGAAGAAGCTCCTGGCTCCTGGCTTTGGATCGGCGCAGCACTGGCCGTGGTGGCCAGTTGGGGAGTGAACCAGCGGATGGAAGACCTCTCTCTCTCTCTCTGCCTCTCCTTCTCTCTGTGTGTAACTCTTTCAAATATATAGATAAATCTTAAAAAAAAAAAATAAAGAGAAATAAGCCAGCCACAGTGAATTAGCACATTTACAATAAGAAGAATGGACATTCCTAGAAGTCAGTACATAGCGGTATCATCTTTTTAATCAAACAGCAACTACATGAGGCTACTTCATAAAGTTCACAGAAAATGGAATTAAAAAATGGTGTCAAAAGGAAAAAGAAAATGAAAAAATTGAAGGGGCTGGTGTTGTGCAGCAGGTTAAGCCCCCATCCTATATCCTATATATGAGACACCAACATCCTATATCAGAGCACCAGTTTGAGTGCTGGCTGCTCTGCTTCAGATCCAGCTCCCCGCTAAAGTGCCTGAGAAAACAGGGGAAGACATCCCTAGTACTTGGTTTCCTACTTCCCCTTGGGAGACCCAGAGGGCATTCCAGGCTCCTGGCTTCCGCGTAGCCCAGACCCCATCATATGCTGAGCCTACCAGCAGATGGAGGATCTCTCCTGCTATCTCCCCTCTGATGTTCTCACTTTCAATTGTCAATCTTTGTTCAAAACTGAAAAACATGTATAACTACCTCATAATACGACTTTTCCACGAACTTTTTAAAAGACACCCCCTCCCTTTGCACAAATTTCAATACTTTTGCTTCAAAAGGAAAAGTTTCTCTAAATTTCATTTCCACAAACATTTAGGAAAACCTCCATCTATTTATAAAGAAAGTCCTGGTACATCCACAGTACCCAAGGCACCTCTGATGTAGTCACTCAGAAATTACTAAAAGATAAACATCAAACAGGATCCGAATGCTAAAGCAAAGATCTGGGGGGCTACATAAACATGGGAACCACCCATCCACTTTCAGGAATTCAAGTTCATCGAGAAGTCTGACCTACAGAATCCCTTGTCTACCACCTCTCCTATTCTCTCTTCAGAACGCGGCTGTAACAACCTTAAAGCTTCAGCTCCTTCTGAATCGCCCAGAGCGTTTCCGCACTCTTTTTCAAACGGGCCTCCTCTCCGGGGGTCAGCTTTATCTTCACAAGATCTGAAATACCGTTTTCTCCCAGGACGCAAGGCACACTGAGGAATACCTCTTCATCGATTCCATACAGTCCCTGGATTATGGTGGACACTGGATGCGTTCTCCTTAGGTTCTTCAGAATGCTTTCTGTTAGATCAGCTACAGAGAGGCCAATGGCCCAAGAAGTGTAACCTTTCATCTTAATAATCTCGTAGGCACTGGCGATCACCTCCCTGTGCACATTCTTCCACTGCTCAGGATCTCGATCCGTTCCGATCTCTGCGTTCAGGTCCTTTAGAGGGACCCCAGCAACGTTCACTCCACTCCACACTGGAACACTCGAGTCTCCGTGCTCTCCAAGAACCCACCCGTGACAGCTTTCAGAGTGGATACCAAGCTTCTGACCGATCAAGAAACGGAAACGAGCAGTATCCAGGTTGCAGCCGCTTCCAATCACGCGGTTTTTAGGGAACGCACTCAACTTCCAGGCTACGTATGTTAAGATGTCCACCGGGTTGGAAACGACAATCAGTTTACAGCTGGGGCTGTACTGGACAATATTGGAAATCATAAACTTGAAGATGGTCACGTTTCGCTGGACCAAGTTAAGGCGCGTTTCTCCTTGCTCCTGGCGCGCGCCTGCTGTGATAATCACCAGGCTGGAGTTGGCAGTGACGAGGTAATCTTTGCTGCAGACAATATTTGGCATTTTCATGAACAGGCTGCCATGCTGAAGATCCATCGTCTCGCCTTTCAGTTTTCTTTCATCGACGTCCACAAGGGCAAGTTCGTCACTCAAGCCTTTTAATAAGATGCTGACTGCGCAGGCCATGCCGACCGATCCGGCCCCAATGATGGAGACCTTATTGTGACAAACCGGCTCTTCCGAGGTGAAATTCTGCATCAGCTCACGCTTCACGGTCGCCATCTTGGACACGGGGGTGAACGGCCAGACGGCTGTGAACGGATGGCCAGCTGCCCGGGGAGGACACACGGCCATTGCTGGGCGCAAGAAACTAGTGCGCACTCTCTGGCCGGCCCGCAGCACTCCCAAGGCGCAGCTCATGGCTGTTCACTCAAGATGAGGGAGAACTCCTCCCGGTACGAAGGAAGATGGCTGCTGGGTCCGTTGACCGTTGGCTGCGGTCTTCCCCCTACCGAGCATGCGCAGGCCTGCCCCCAGCCTATGCGCCTGCGCAGTCTCCACCACTAGCCTACTGTGGCTCGTGGGCCTCCGCCAAGTCCTCGGCCGGGCTGCTAGGCCAAGACAGGGAGGGACTTCTTTTCCAACACACGTGTCCTGGACTTAGTTTGACACACGTGTATTTTCTTTAATATCTGATGCATGCAACAGGTCAACCCGGGTCCACTGTGGACTCCTGGGCTTTCCAGACTGCAATGCCTCGCACACCAGCCCCACGCTGGCACGGCCAAGCGAGACCCGCTCTCTGGTCAGGCAGCGGTGGACACACCTCCGTTATTGAACCGTGCGGTCCCTTTCATTTTTGCCACTGATAAGCTTAGAACAAATCCGGCTTGCATTCTCACCGCAGCAACAGCACCAAGGAGAACCGCACCTTTCACCGTAGGTCTCCCAGCCTTTAGGGGAGACAGAGTCTCCCCAGCCAAAACGAACAGAATCCGGATAATTTCTTCCCCAAGTGTTGGGTAGACTTTACCTGTGAACTCATCTGGTGCTTCCCATTTTGGAAGGTTGTAATCACTGACCATACTCTTCAACAGATATTGTGCCTTGCTCCTGTGTGAGCCGTGGTGGGTAGTATGTTTACTTATTGTTTCATTGTCTCCACCCAGTGCTCTCACGTGCGTGGCAGGGGACCAGGCACCGGAGCCATCTTCAGATGCCTTCCCAGCCACATTACTGGGGAGCTGGATCAGAAGTGGTGGGATGCAGGCATTGCTAGCGGGTTCTCAACCCACTGCACAACAACACTAGCTGATGGCTACAAAATGCTTTGACTTGCATCATACTTCAACTGTGCTAAACTCAAATGTTTCCCACTAAGGTGAGGGACAAAGCAGGAGAGTCCTCTCTCACCACCTGTTCTCTATATCATGCTTGAAGTCCTAGATAATGTAGTAAGACAAGAAAAGGAAAGGTAAGCAGACTGGAAAGGAAGAACTGAAACTCTGCTTGCAAAGGCATTATTCTGTGTGCAGAAAATCCAGGGGTCTGGCACTCTGGTGCAGCAGGTTCAAGACCCTGCTGTTCCACTTTCGATCCTGCTAATGTGCCTGGGAAAGCAGGATAGGATGATCCAAGTCCTTGGGCCCCTGCATCCATGTGGGAGACCCAGACGAAGCACCTGGCTCCTGGCTTCAGATCAGCTCAACTCTAGCCATTGTGGCCATTTAGGGAGTGATCCAGACCCCTCTCTCTTTCTGTCTCTACCTCTCTCTGTAACTGTCTTTCAAATGAATAAATTAAAAAACTTTAAAAAAAGAAAGAAAATCCAAAAGAACTAGCAAAATATTCCTAAAACAAATAATGCAATTATAGCAAGGTTATAGGATACAAGGTTAAGATATAAATGTCAATCTCTTTCCTATGTACCAGCAATGGACATAGGGAATTTTAAATTAAAAACACACCACCAACTACATGGGCACCCCATGCAAGATGAAATTCCTTTGATATGTCAAATAACACACTTACAAAATCTATGTGGGGAGAGCTAGAAAATGCTGATGAAAGAAAGAAAAACTATATGGAGAGATATTCCACGTTCGTGGGTAGGAACACTCAGTGTTGTCAACGTGTTAGTTCTTTCCAACTTAGTGTATAGATTCAGAGAAATCCCAACCATAATACCAGTAAGTTATTCTGTGAATATTGACAAGCTGATTCTGAAGTTTATTCGGAGAGGAAAAAGACCTCGAAAAGCCAGAATGCTGAAGGTCAAGAACAATGCTGGAGGACTGAAAGGGCCTCACTTTAGGACTCACTGCTGGGGCCCTGCTGTCGCACAGCGGGTTAACGCCCGGCCTGAAGCGCACCCCATATGGAAGAAGCTCCTGGCTTCGGATCAGCGAGCGCCGGCTGTTGTGGTCATCTGGGGAGTGAACCAGCAGATGGAAGACTTTTCTCTCTCTGTCTGCCTCACTTCTCTCTTTGTGTAACTCTGACTTTCAAATAAATAAATCTTAAAAAAAAAAAAAAAAAAAAAAAGACTCACTGCAAAGCAGCATTAATCAGAGCAGTTGGTATTGGTGAAAGAAAGGAACATAACAGAGAGCCCAGAAATAGATCCATTTAAAAACAGTCAACCGATGTTTGCTAAAAGAGCAAACGCAATGTATTGGAACAAAGAAAATCTTTTCAACCAATGGTGCTAGGATAATGGGACTTCACTGTACAAAAAAAAAAAAAAAAAAAAAAAAAAAAAAGTCAACAGATTTTTTCACTCTTCAAAAAAATAAGACAGATCACAAAAATTAACGTAACATTAGAATATTGCCATGTAAGAAAATAAATAAAAGAGCAAAAAAAGAGAGAAGTTACCCTTTTATGGACTTGTTTTTATCGGTTCACTAAAGTGCTAAAATTGCATGAGCTGTTTTCCTCTGCTTCCTGTTTTGCTGTGGCAGTGTTGTTGCTGGTGTTGTTGAGCAGAGCTCTAGAACTGTGGAGCTGGGCCTTGTTTTAAGAAGTGATGAAGATTCCATTTCAGCTTCTTTAAAAATCTGGTTCTACGAACTAGGGTACGTTTAGCATTGCACATTTACATACCAGAACCGTATCTGATTTCTCCGTTTTCTCATATTTGATTTGCTCTCACTCCTCTCCTATCCATCTTATCAGAGGTTTATCTATTTGGTTAGTCTTTCTAAAAATGCTTTTAGTTAATTTTGTCTGAATGTATTGAGTTCTGAGTGCATTCTTCCACATGTCCCTCTTCCTGTGTATTGGGGCTTCCTTTGTGTCTTGTTGGAAACTTGTCCACCTGACGGGTACTCGCTGCATTCTCCGCATCTGATGAGTGTGCAAAGCTGTGCCTTCACCCGGGTGTACCTCTGGGAACGTGCTTCCTGACACCCGACGTACACGCTGTCACGGCCTCCATCTCGAGGTAATTCATAGTCCCCTTTAATTTCCCTCATAGCCTGGTGCTATTTGGTAGTGTTTTTAAAGCTTCTAGACGTATAAGGCCTTCATTTTTGAGAAGGAGACAGTGGAACGAGAGCTTCTCCACAGGTTCCCTCCCCAGTGCTCACAGTGGCCAGGGCTGGGCTGGGCTGGGCTGGGCGTGAAGCCAGGAGCCAGGTCCCCCACACGGGTGGCAGGAACCCAAATACTTGAACCATCACCACTGCCTCCGAGGGGCTGCTTTGGCAGGATGGGCAGTGAGAGCCAGGGTCAGGAATCAAACCCACACCCACCAACAGACAGTTTTTACCATCTAATGCAGCTGAGTCATGGCCAGGACATCGTATGATGTTGATTCTTTTAAACTTACGAAGATTTTAAATGTAAGCAAAGCTTCTGTGGCTGCTGTGGCTCCAATGGCCCCTCCAAAACGGATGTTGACATTTAATTGCCATATGAAGAGCAGTAAGAGAGGTGGCCGGGCCAGGTGGACACTGCCCTCAGGAATGGACGAGGGCTGTTACCAAAGGAATGCTCTTGTCACCAAAACCAGCTTGCAATGGAAGGGTGAGTTCAGCCTTCCTGCTCGCTCTGTGTGGGCATCGGGCAGCTTCAACCCTTCCGTGCCCTCTGCCATCAGGGCACAGGAAGCCCTCACATGTGAGAAGGCTGTGTCTGTTTCTGGGGTGATGACAGATAAATCATATCACCATAATTTTCCATATCTTCGCCTCTTCTTTTATGCTTCAACTACTGGTGTTTGGGAGGGACTAATGAAATCTTCCAGTGTGATTTGTGGCGTATTTCTTACTCCAGCACTCAGTTTTTGCTTTATGTGTTTTTTTTTTTTTTTTTTTGACAGGCAGAGTGGACAGTGAGAGAGACAGAGAGAGAAAGGTCTTCCTTTGCCGCTGGTTCACCCTCCAATGGCCGCCGCTGCAGCCGGCGCACCGCGCTGATCCTGGCAGGAGCCAGGAGCCAGGTGCTTTTCCTGGTCTCCCATGGGGTGCAGGGCCCAAGCACCTGGGCCATCCTCCACTGCACTCCCTGGCCATAGCAGAGAGCTGGCCTGGAAGAGGGGCAACCGGGACAGAATCCGGCGCCCCAACCGGGACTAGAACCCGGTGTGCCGGCGCCGCAAGGTGGAGGATTAGCCTATTGAGCCACGGCGCCGGCTCTATGTGTTTTGAAGCTGCACTGTGTGGACACGCATGTTCATAATCATGCTATTTCCTTATATGTTGTTTTACCAACATACAACATCCTCACTTTTCCCTTTCGATATTTCTATGTTTAAAGATTTATTTATTTGAAAAGTAGAGTTGCAGAGAGAGAGAAAGAGGAAGAGATCTTTCATCTACTGGTTCACTCCCCAGCTGGCTGCCACTGGCCAGGACTGGGCCCGGCTTAGACCAGGAGCCTGGCACTCCAGCACATCTCTCATGTGGGTGACCAGGACCCAAGCACCTGAGCCATTGTCAGCTGCTTTTCCAGGTGCGCTATCAGGGAGCTGGATCACAAGTGGAGCAGCTGGGGCTCAAACCAGCACCCATTTGGGATGGCAGCATTGCAGACGGTAGCCCAATCCAGTGCACCACAATGCCAACCAGCCCTTTCAATATTTCATACCTTATATTACCACTTCTCTGACATTGCAATTCCTACCCTGGCTTATTTCTGGTGAATATTTTACTGTTCTTCTCTATCTTGAAGCAATATTGCTTTTTATCTTTTTAATTGAATTAGAATCGCTGCCACTGGATTCATGAGTTTAAACTGTTTACAGTTATGTCCTTCCCCTCATATGACCATCCTTCTGCCTTTTGTGTTTTCTTCTCTCAGCTCCTCTTCTCCCTTTCCTTTTTTACATTCGGTGGGACAGGTGGAACTGTCTTTTGCTGGTTTGAACGTTAAACACCCTATTTTCATCCTTAACTCCCTAAGCAGTTAAGAACCATGTCTTTTTTCTCCTCTCAATTTTTTAATCTATCTGTACGTTTTTCCTCCAGAAAAAATTTCAGAAAAACAGACAAAGTCCAAGCCAAATGAGAGAAAGAAGGAAAGGAGGGAGAAAGAGCCTGGTGTGAAACAAGGGAGAGGGAAATGGACACGAAGAAGCTACTGAGGACCCTGCTCGGGGCCAGGAGTCCCCCACGCCTGCGTGCTCATGTCAGGATGGTGAGAGGACTGCGAGAGCCGGCTGCCTGCTAATGCTCCCGGGAAAGCAGCGGAAGATGGCCCAAGGGCTTACACCCACATGGGAGACCCGGAGGAAGCTCCTGGCTCCTGGCTTTGCAACTGCAGCTCCGGCTGTGGTGGCCACTTGGGGAATGAACCAGCAGGTGGAAGTTCTCTGTCTCTGTCTCTCCTTCTCTCTCTGTAATTCTGCATCTCAAGTATAAAAAATAAATCTTAAAAAATAAGACACTGCTCAGGACTCCTGCATGGGAGTTGGGGTCCCTGGGTTTAAGTCTCCTCTCTGCTTCCATATTCCAGCTTCCTTCTGCTCAGCACTCCAGGAGGCACAGGACAGCTCGAGTCTCTGCCACTCAGGTCCCTGCCACCCACGTGGGAGACCTGGACTGAGTTCCAAGCTGCCATCGCCAGCCTGGCCTCTGTGTGGCTCTCGCGGTCATCTGGGGCGAGAAACAGCAGATGGCAGACCTCTCTGTGTGTCTCTCTCTCTCTCTGCTTTTGAGATAAACACAAATCTTAAAAACAAGACAAGGAGTGTACAAAGCAAGGACCACAAAGTAGGGAGGGACAGGCACCCTGGGAGCCCCCAGCAGATAACAGCCCTGCCTGGGAACAAGGGATCCCTGCTGTTCCAGGGGCTCTCTGGGCTGAGATGTCACCGTAGGCACCAACAGCAGAGACCAGACCCTACACTGACTGCCTGCTGGGCCCTGGCTCTCTGCATTCTACAGGCTGTGGACAGAACACTGTAGGGATGGTCAAGGCCATGGTGCTTGCACTCAGCTTTGAGCCACATGTCTAAGCCAGCCCATGGTCTCTCAGTGCACCTGCCCGGCATGGACAGAGTGCCCACCCTGTCCCAACCCCCAGCCTGCATCACTGGGTAACTGCAGACTGCCCTCAGCAGAGCCGCTGCCTGTTTCCCGAGGCCTGCAGATTCGCTCTGCGTCTTAATTTCCTTCTATGCATGATCATACTCACTAACAGAGACGGATCGAGAAAGGAGTCTGCTAGAAATCAAGAGGAAAACAAGCAGTTATCATTGTTTCCAGGGAACTAAAGTGCAACCAGTGAGGCCCACCTCAGGCACCACAGTGTACTGGCTCTCCTTAGTGAGTAGAAACAAAACCATGTCAAATATAAAAAAAATTTTTTTTAATTAAAAAACTTAAAAAAAAAAAAACGTGGGGACCAGTGGAGGAGATTACCAGCTCTGGCTTTGCAGACAACCACCTCTGTTCCAGCTTGGATTTTTACTGCCGTGGTCACTGAGACCTTGGGAAACCCTGACATTCTCAGAGCCTCTCTGCTCATTTACAAAGCTACTGTGACCACTTCCCAGGGAGGCGGTGAGGGCTCCACAGCACCGTGCACTTCATAAGGGCTCAGAAAGGTCTCTGCTTGATGTTCTCGCTACTGTTAGCGTGCGCACTAGTCTTTCCGTCAGTGTCACTGAGTTACAGCCTAAACTGATTGCATGAAAGAGACAATGTCACTATTTTCTCCAGCTAGAGGTGTATTTTGATAGCTATTATCTACAGTTAATCAAAGCATGGAAAATGATTTCCAATAGGTACATAATACCCAGTCTACACTATTTAATACTCATTTCTAGAACTGGTTTAAATAGAATTCAAAGCTCTTGCTCCTAAAGATAATTTTACAATTAAGAGATGACAACATCATCTTTATAAACGTCCATGTTACCCTACGGTTTGCTTCATTTACCAATTCCAGATATCTGGTCATATTTTTATTAACTTGTTCATGCATCCATCATTTATGAGCATCTGTTCGCCAGCTCCCTGGCAGAAGGGCATGCCCACAGGAAGGCACTCAGTCATTGTTTACTGAATTTAAAAAACAATTGTACTTCCAGGTTCCAGTCACGCACACGTGTTTGATTACATTTATAAACACAAGTTTTGTTTTGTTTAAACTCTGCAAAAATCAGCTGACCTGGAGCCAATAAGGATTTAGCTTGCTGAGGATTCTTTTAGAAGATTTTCATTTCATTAAACTTCTCAGATTTATAAGAAGACTCTGAGAGTCCAGATTCTCTGTATAGCAGTCATGGTGGCTAAGGTCACCGAATCATCATGTACGTTCCTAGACGGAAGCTGCTCCCTTTGCTATCGGATTGTTCACATGTTCCGCTTCTCCACTTACAGCGAAACGCTCTACAGTGATGCCAGTACCTGTTAGGTTACAGAGGACGCAGCCAATCACTTCCGAGTTTTCCCAAGTCGGGGTGGGGTCTGAGTGTGGGCGTCAGCTCGGCTCCAGATCACAGAGCTCAAGCAGCTTAGGAGCTGTATACTGTGGAGGCAAATGGGAAGATGACACCTTGTTATCCTTGCCAAGGAGCTTCCTTGAGAAAAAAAAAGTATACACTGGCAAATGTAATTACTCTTGATTTTTATTCCTGCCTTTTTAAATTGCTGAAAAATTGGGGCAGGCATCTAGCCTGGTCGTTAAGGTGCAGCTTGAAATGCGTGCATCCCACGTCTGGAGCACCCGAGTCTGGGAGCTTCGACTCTGACTCCAGCTTCTGGCTAATGCAGCCCTAGGCAGGCAGCAGGTGAGGGCTCAAGGACTTGGGTCGGGGGACCTGGACTGAGCTCCTGGCCGCGGCTCTGCTCTGACCCAGTCCCTGCTGGCAGTTCTGGACACTACCGAAGTAAACGAGAAGATGGGAGCTATCGGTGTGTATCTGTCTCTGTCTCTTTCTACAAAAACAATTTTTTAATTAAAAATTTACTCATTAAGTAAAAATGCCAAAGTGTGCAGGCGGTGAGGTAGAGAGCGGAGGTGCTGGCACAGGACAGCATGGGCTGCTTGGAAGAAGACAGCAGAAGCTGAGATGTGTTCCATTCTCAGAGCCCTGGAGAACCACGCAGGGCCTGCAGGGGTGGGGGTCCCTGGGCTCAGGGCCCCACCACTGCACACACTGGCTGTGGGGGCATGAGTGACTCTTCTCCCGGAGGCCATGACTTACTTATTTCACTTCACACTTTGGGAAGGGCCTGCACACTGTTCAAGGACGGAATAGAAACCAACCAACAACTGAGGGTCGTGAGTACATGCCAGCCAAGGACAGCAAGGGGCACGTAGCGGAGGGAACGTAACCTCCAGGTTGCTGTTCTGCACAGTCCCCCGTCAGCATTCTCAAGGTGACAATGACTGCGTTGGACACCAGCGCAGCGGCGGCTAGGGCAGGGAAGGGTGTGGTTGCTCAGGGTAACGTGGGAGGGTCCCTCTGGGGGATGGAGTAGCTGTGCGCTCTGACTGGGGTGATGGCTCCTCGAGTCCACCCATGACTGCAAAGAGATATGCCCAAGAGTGCACACAGGGGCCTGCACTGGGGTGCTGTGGGCTAAGCTGCTCCACTTCGAACCCTGCACCCTGATAAGGCACCTGGCAAAGCAGCAGAAGATGAGCCAGCTGCTTGGGCCCCTTGTACCCATGTGGGAGACCCAGATGGAGCTCTAGGCTCCTGGTTTTAGCCTGGACTAACCTCAGCCATTGGAACCATTTGGGGAGTGAACCAGTGGATGAAAGATCTCTCTCTCTCTCTCTCTCTCTCTCTCCCTCTCCCTCTCTCTCACTCTCTCTCTCTCAATCTCTCCCTCTCCCTCTCTCCCTCTCTCCCTCCCTCTCTCTCTCCCTCCCTCTCTCCCTCTCCCTCTCTCTCTGCCTCCCTCTCTCTCTGCCTCCCTCTCTCTCTCTCCCTCCCTCTCTCCCTCTCCCTCAATCTCTCTCTCCCTCCCTCTCTCTCTCTCCCCCTCCCTCTCTCTCTCTCTCACCATCCCTGCCACCCCACTCTAATTACGCCACCCGGTCAGGGCGCCGGATTCTGTCCTGGTTGCCCCTCTTCCAGGCCAGCTCTCTGCTGTGGCCCAGGAGTGCAGTGGAGGATGGCCCAAGTGCTTGGGCCCTGCACCCCATGGGAGACCAGGAGGAGGCACCTGGCTCCTGGCTTCGGATCGATGCAGTGCCGGCCGTGGCAGCCATTTGGGGGGTGAACCAACAGAAGAAAGATCTTTCTCTCTGTCTCTCTCTCTCTGTAACTCTACCAGTCAAATACATTTTTTAAAAAAATCCATTAAAAAACCGCTACAGACAAGGTCTGCAGCTGAGATGAGAGCATCACACTAATGGAAGTTTCTGGGTTTCGATCAATTGCTTTGGCTGCGGAAGCTTCATGAAAGGACCCAACAATTTATGTACTATGTCCCCAGCTCTTTGAGAGCCTTAAACTATTTAACAAATACTTCTTTAAATACGACACCAATGAGCCATCCTCTACCAGCAACTGTCCCAGGAACCAGGAGAACAACCTTTAGCCAACTGAGCAGTTTTCCACTGAGAACAGAGGTGTTGGCACAGGCCATCCATGTGTTCCTGGCAGTCGAGGGAAGTGGAGCGTTAACTGCCACATGCATGGTTTTGTAACCCAGCCTGCCTTTCTGTCACTGAGGTCCCAAAGGGGATGTACCCTGTGACTTCACTGTAGAACGAGAGGAGACTTAAAAAGCCAGAAGTGCCCTACCGCCTGCTGTGGGCTGGTGCCACATCCAGCAGCCAGACCCACATCCACAGCAAGGACCTCAGACTGGGCCTGTGAAAACTGCAGGAAGTCAGGGAGAGAGGGCTGGCGCTGTGGCACAGCAGGTTAAGCAGCCGCCTGCAGTGCTGGCATCCTGTATCAGAGTGCCGGTTTGAGTCCGGCTGCTCTGCTTGTGATCCAGCTCCCTGCTAACGCGCCTGGGAAGGCAGTGGATGATGGACCAAGTGCTTGGACCACTGCCGCCCATGTGAGAGAAGAGGATGGAGTACCAGACTCGCGGCCCAGCCACAGCTTTTGCAGCCCTCTGAAGCGTTAAACAGCGGATGCAAGGTCTCAGTCTCTCCCTTTCTCTGCTACTCTGCCTTTCAAATAAAAAAAAACATAAATCTTAAAAAGCAGCCATGGAGGTCTTCCAGGACGTGAGGGACTTGAAGCCATACCTGGCTTCTGAGTTAATGCATGGGCAGGCAAGAAGGTATGGGGTTCCACGCCGGGTGCTGGGGACGTGGCCTGGGTGCGCTGAGAAAGACCCACAGGGACTTGCACTGCTGACGGCAGGTCTTCTGTCTCTAAGAACATGGATGTGAGCAGCTTTCACCTCAACATCAAGGGCTGCCCACAGGGCTTTCTCCCACAGGTTGTAGGTTCCCAGCCACGGACACAGCCACACAGAGACCAGATGCTAACCAGTCAGCATTACTGGAGCCACACTCTAGGGTCTCCCCACTCTTCCCTAAGGGTGATGTCAACAATAGGGCCACCAGCGATGGGCATGCTGATCTGATGATGTGGTTTTAACATGGCCTTCCTGCTATTGCTTTTCTTAAAATAAAATTCATTAGTATTTCCTAAGCACGTTAGTTTTTCAGTGGTTTATGATGTTTCTCCCCCAAAACACAGCCCTCAGCAGATCCACAAGCCATGAGATAAGAAAGACATGAGCTGACCCAGCGCTATGGCATAGTAGGCTGAGCCTCTGCCTGCGATGCTAGCATCCCATATTAGCACTGGTTCCAGTCCCGGCTGTGCCACTTCCAATCCCACTCCCTGCTAATATGCCTGGGAAAGCGGTAGAAGATGGCCCAAGTGCTTGAGCCCCTGTACCTGCACGGGAGACCTGGAAGAAGATCCTGGTTCCTGGCTTCAGATTGGCCCAGCCCCGGTCATGGCAGCCATTTGCAGAGTGAACCATCAGTGTGGGGAGCAACTGGGAGCAACTCGGACTAGACTAAGTTACTGGAATTAAGACTTATTCTATGCATCTGCTCTCCCCCAATATGGCGCTGAGAAGGGAGTAACAGCTTCTACCCAGCTGCCTCCAGTTCAACCAATAAGCTGCAGGACCTGCTCCTGATTGCAGGAGAGCAGCGTACTCGGCGTGTGGGTAGCAGAGTTGGGATTGGTGGAAGAGGACTATAAAGGAGGAGAGAGACAACATGCACCAGGAACATCTAAGAGGAACATCTAGGGGGAACATCTGAAGGAACACCTGTGCAGCCCAAGAGAGCCGTCCGGCGGTGTGCTGCTCCCCTGCGGAAGTGGGGAATGTGGCAGGGGGAACCGCCCTTCCACGGAGGTGGAAGGGTCGGTAGCCAACCCGGGAAGAACCAGCAGCAAACCCGGGGAGGGCCGAGCAGACGAAAGAACAGCACAGGGTCCTGTGTCGTTCCTCCACGAAGACGGGGAGCGACAATCAGATGGAAGACCTGTCTCTCTCTCCCTGTCTGTAACTGTGCCTCTCAAATAAATTAATTCATAATCTTTAAAATAAAAACTAGGCAGACAGACATGACCCCACTTCTCCTTCTCCCCCACCCCCCACCCCCCGAGAGGCTGGCACGAGCGCATCGGAGCCGGCTGAGCGACAGCGTTGGCACAGCCGAGGCCGGCAGCCCGCCCGGCTGCCCACTCCGAGTCCTCTCACGCTGAAAGTCCGTAGATTTTATGACCCTCAGTGCTTCCTGGCACAGACTCGCCCCACGGTGATTCATTTCTCCTCCGCAGCGTTGTCAGTGTTTGGGTTTTCTACTTAGTTCTCAATGAACCAGCTATCATAGTTATAGCTCCCTAGAAAATGCCATACAGTAACTCTGTCAAGGATTTTATTTGCTTGGACGGATCGTTTTATTTCAGCAAGGTGTTTTATTGGCCTGGAGAGCCGTGAATCACTTGCAAGGTGGATGAAAGATGACCCGCCCCACGCAGGTTGATGGAGGACGCTGCCATCACGCCTCCCGACTGCGGAGGTGAGAGCAAGTCAACCTCGTACAGATCAAGGAAAACAGAACCCTGCGGGCAACTTCACGCGCTCCTCTGGACCGGGGTTAAGGAGCTGACCCTGACCCCTGTTTGGATGCCGCCTCTCAACACACTTGGCCGGGGGACCCCAGACACAGCAGCGCGCAGGCCCCCACGCCAGTGCGCGTCTCCTTGGACCCACCCACACCCGTCACCACGGCGCCATGGAGCCGGAAGTCGGCTATGCAGAGGTGCAATGGACAGAAGTCGGCCATGCAGGGGCAATGGGATTGGAGGTTCTACAGCACTCCTACTGTCTTACGCCCTGAATCTCAGTGCTTTCACTGCACAAAAGCGCCTTTCTCATTCTCCCCTGCTCTTCAAGGCGTGCGGTGAGGCCACAATGCAGGTAGTCTGTCCAGGTCTCCAGTCTGGCTACAGCAAGAGACGGGAAAGAACCTTTACAGATCAAGGAGCCATTCTTCGCCAGTGACACTCCCTGGCACCAACAGCCGTAGGGAAACTCAGCAGGTTCCCCACAGAGGCCCAGGCCCGACCTCACTGGCTTCAGGCCGGCCAGAGTCCTGTATGCAGCGCCAGGCGTGGGAGTGGCCCTCGCATCTCATCACTGACCTATAACACAAGCGATAATAACAATCACCAAGGGAACAGCTTCTAAGGCCCCGTATATCCCATCTGCACGGGACCTGCTGCTCCGCTCAGATGTTACATTGCTCTATTATGGAATTCACATTAGAGCATTTTCCATGTAAAGAATCATTTCAGTGAGCAAAGCACTTTTTTTCTTTTCCAAATCCTGTTTTAATTAGAAAATTGATGGAAAATATAGAACTAGCGCCCCATAGCTACTGTAAAAAATCTATTCGGAAGCCTTGAAAATATTGGCGAATTATAAAAGAAATTGAACTCTGATATTTTTCTCCCATTTTATTGTTCCCGATTCCCTGAAAAGCATCCCACATTGTATTTCTCCGGCTTGGAAGATGGATGTATTTTCCCCCTTAGAACCTGTAGGTATTCTAATTATATGTAAATCAGCTAAATCAGTTAAAGGGTATTTAAGATGTTAAAAGCTTTTGCTCAACTGCTCACCATCCTTTAAGAAAAAGTCTATTTCCAGCGCCCCTGCAGGCTCCTCCCTGCCTGGGTGCCCGCGGGAGCCTTGGCGGTGCCACGTTCTGAGCTGTGCGAGAAGCTGGGCTTCAACCAGACTGGGGAGCAAGTCCACCTCTCCCCTTCCTCACCCAACACTTTTTTTTTAAGGTTTATTTATTTATTTGGAATTCAGAGTTACACAGAGACAGAGGGAGAGGCAGAGAAAGAGAGGGAGAGAGAGAGGTCTTCCAACTGCTGGTTCACTCCCCAGTTGGCTGCAATGGCTGGAGCTGGGCTGATCTGAAGCCAGGAGCCAGAAGCTTCTTCCAGGTCTCCCATGCGGGGCAAGGACCCAAGGTCTTGGGCCATCTTCTACTGCTTTCCCAGGCCACAGCAGAGAGCTGGATCAGAAGTGGAGCAGCCGGGTCTCAAACCAGCACCCACGTGGGATGACAGCACTGCAGGCAGCGGTTTTACCGGATAAGCCCCAGTACCAGCCCCACCCAAGACTCCCCCCTCCCACTCAGCTTTGAGCTACACAACTGGACAAAGAAGCGAAACAGAGATTAAGTTGTCCCTGTAGGGAGAAGGCCTCCTTGCGTGTAGCCCCTGCTTGTGGATCATGGCTCCAGATGGATTTCTACAGAGTCATTACCGCCCCGCTACCCAAGTCGCATTCTCTGCTGGTCTCCCAGCTATGCTGATGGCTCCCGAACGGCCAGCTCAGTCCCTGAGTGCCAGGACACCTTCGTTCAGTTGTCTCTCGGGCACTGCCAACTGTGCATGTCACAGTCTGCCAGCCTGCCCCGCCCACTCACCTGCACCCTGGGGAAGGGCTGCACCCCGCTTCTGCCCCCGCCTTGCTCTTCCTCTCCCTCCACTCTGACTGCTCAGCCAAGCTCCACTGGGGCCATCTCCACAACCCAACCCTGGCGAGCCCTGCGGTTACCAGCTCCACTGCCCCGTCCAAGCCACGGCACTGCTGGCCCACGTCTCGCAATGGTCTTCGCCCCGATTCTGCCCCTCAGGACCTGCCCTTCAGCAGCCAGGGGGGATCCTTGCAGGACATGAGGAAGATGGCGTCACTTCCGGGCTCACAACCCTCGGTGGCCTCCCATGTTACGCGGCATCAAAGGAGAAGTCCTTGATTCAGCCCCTAAGACCCTCCCTGGCCTCATCTTCCACCTGCCTCCTTCAGCTTCAGCTTTTGCTGCTCGAGCACAGAGCTGTTTGTGCCCCGGTGCCTTTGCACTGAAATGTTCTTCAGCAAGGCACCCTGTCAGGTCTCCGCTCCAGCAGCAGCCTGATTTCTTTCTTTCTTTCTTTTTGACAGGCAGAGTGGACAGAGAGAGAGAGAGACAGAGAGAAAGGTCTTCCTTTGCCATTGGTTCACCTCCCAATGGCCACTGTGGCCGGTGCACCACACTGATCCGAAGCCAGGAGCCAGGTGCTTCTCCTGGTCTCCCATGGGGTGCAGGGCCCAAGCACTTGGGCCATCCTCCACTGCCCTCCCGGGCCACAGCAGAGAGCTGGACTGGAAGAGGAGCAACCAGGACAGAATTTGGTGCCCTGACCAGGACTAGAACTCGGGGTGCCGGCGCTGCAGGCAGATTAGCCTAGTGAGCCACGGTGCAGGCGATTTGTTTCAAATGCAATATCCTCAACCCTGCCCCTACCTTCCCACTATATCTTTTTCAGACTATGCGTCATCCCGGCACACATCTTGTATTGGACGTGTTTATTTCTTGCCGGTTGTTCTCCCTGTACAGGATAAACGCCACTGCAGCAGGGATCAGCATGTTTGGTTCGGTGATATGTCCACTCAGAGCAGTGCCTGGCACGCTTAGTAAGTATTTGTTGAATGAAGGAATAAAGTTGCATGCATTGGAGAATCAATGCATTTGGCTGAATCAGGAAGTCATGTTCACTTTTCACGCCCAGGCATATCTGTGGTGGGGGAACCAATGGCTGCCCAAGGGGCTCCTTGAGACAGCACTAGCAGGTGCAGGACTGTGACCAAACTTGAAGGACGGTGTCCCATCCGACCGTGTGGCAAATGGCACCCCGGAGCACCCCCTGGGCTGGGTTCCTGAGCCACAAGCATGTCCAAGGCAGGGCTGGGGGAAGGCACATGTGTGTCTCGCAGGCCCTGAGGCCCCAGCTGCAGGGTGTTAAGCACAGAGCCATGCAGTGCGGGGAACTCAGCCCCGCCCCCCACCCTTGCCTGGTCAGGAGAGGGATGGAACTAAAACTGCAGGTGTTGGGGCCAGCACTGTGGCATAGAGGATTAGGACCCAGCCTGCAGCAATGGCATCCCATATGGGCGCCAGTTCATGTCCTGGCTGCTCCACTTCCGATCCAGCTCTCTGCTATGTGCTACGAAAGCAGTGGAAAATGGCCCAAGTCCTTGGGCCCCTGCACCTGCGTGGGAGACCTGAGAGAAGCTCCTGGCTCTTAGTTTGGCATTGGCGCAGCTCTGGCCATTGCGGCCATTTGGGGAGTGAACCAGCAGATAGAAGACCATTCTCTCCACCTCTGCCTCTGCCTCTCTGTAGCTCTGCCTTTCAAATAAATAAACAAAACTTAAAAAAAAAAAAAAAACACCTTGCAAGTATCTCTCACTAAATGCCGGCCTCTGTGCACAGCCATATGACAGACAGGAAAAGCCACCTCTCCCTTCCACATGGATGCCACGCGGCTCTGTCTTGTCCAGGCTCAGAGAGCTATAGCAGCAAACTGGGCTGTGAGGGTGTGTACCTGAGACCCCTACAGGAGTGACAGGGACCAGGGGGGAGACAGACTCTCTGATGCTTGGGCGAGGACATCCCCTGGGCCTGGGAACACTCAGGTCCCTTACGGGGGCCACCTCCAGCCCTGCTAGTGACATCACCAGGTTGGAGGGGAGGCTGCCCGGGGGGAGTGGCTCCTGGGCACGAGGTCAGCTGCCGCTGAAAGCAGTGGGGCTCGGTGCTGCCGGTGAGCCGCACACCTGGGGGCGGGGAGCAGCAGAAAGGGCCAGAAAGCCTCCCCGCTTCGTTCGCTCTTACAAGGTGACAGCTAGAAAGGAAAGGAATCAGATAAAAGGAAAAGGCAAATTATGATATTAAAAATTCACTTCCATTTAGCAAATTTGCTATTAGCATCACAATTCAGGATATTTTAATGATTACAGCCTCACATAAGAGGCATAATTGGGCACCTCACTGATAGGATTTAAGGAGCACCAGAAAAATCCCTTCCCCAAAATCATTTCTTCAACAACACAAGCCCCCTCCCCAGTAAGGGCTGGATGTGCCTGGCGCTTCCCTGGCCCCTCCTTGGAAATCCCCATTTCCCAGGGCCTCCGGGCCGGGCAGGGCAGGGCAGGGGAGGGGTGAGTCTGAGGGCTCAGATGGGCCAGACTGGGTGAGCGTGAGGCTGGAAGCGCAGCTGCAGGCTGCGCCTCCCTCAGTCTTCTTTGTTGCCCAATACAGAACACTCCTGAGGCCAGCGCCTGCTGTGTTCCCACCTCAATTCAAAACCCAGTGAGCATCTGGGGGGAGGGGGAAGCTGGACGCAGCAGCGCCCGGCAGCTGGGGAGCTGTCCTGCCCAGGTTGGGCTCGTGGCGGCCCGGGAATGCCCTGACCGTGCACACACCCCTAGACTGGCCTGGCAGCACAGACCACCCAGCTGCGCCACTCTGGGACCCATGCAGGAGCATGCTGAGAGCAAACAGCCACCCTCACACAGCCAGGGAGAGCCGGCACGACCCCAGGCGACGAGCCCCAGCAGCCCCAGTGGCCTGTCTCAGGGCAGGCGAGCTCACACCCCAGGTCCAGCCCCAGGCTGCCCCGTCCATGGCAACCACAAGCGCTGGGCTGAGCTGCTCTGCTCTGCCAGTGTCGAAGCCACCAAGAGCTTCCCACGAAGCTCAAGGTGAAAGCCCAAGTCCCAAGCTGGACAGACACCTGTGCAAGACCTGGCTCCTGCCACCCCCTGCAAGGCCCCCGTGTACAGCTGCACGCTCAGCTCCCGACATGCCCGCATGGCTGCAGGCCCGTGTCTCCTCCACAGCACACACTTTGAGTTCCACAGGAAGGGAGAAAATGCAACAAAGCTCAGTATGTGCCGAGGCGGAGCTGTTTTCCTGTGATAGGTATCCCTTGTGGGGCCAGCACTGTGGCGTGGTAGCTTGGGCCTCAGCCTACAGCACTGGCATCCCATGTGGGCATCGGTTTGAGTCCCAGCTGCTCCATGTCCAATGCAGCTCCCTGCTAATGCGCCTGGGAAACAGCCGAGGATGGCCCAAGTGGAAAGTCCTTGGGCCCCTGCACCCACGTGGAGGGCCCAGAAGAACCTCCTGCCCCCTGGCTTCCGATCTGCTCAGCTCCAGCCATTGAGGCCATTTTGAGGGTGAGCCAGAGGATGGAAGATCGCTCTCTGTCTCTTCCTGTGTCTGGAACCCAGCCTCTCAAATAAAAAAACCTTTAAAAAATAAAAAAAATAAATGACCCTCACACGGTTGCCGGCCTTGGGCAGACTGTGAGGCCTGGGAAAGGCAAGGCTGACCATCCTCACGGTGGTCTCACTCTAGGAAGGAGCAGGTTCCCAGGGCTCCTCACCCACCAGGCACAAGGGCTCCTGCCAGTGATTTCACCAGTGACAAAGGGGCAAAGGCAACTTGGAGGATGAAGGATGGGCTACCCAGCAAGTAGAACAACTGAAATCCACGAGTGATGCAGGCAGAGGGGAGGACAGGAAGAAAGAGACAAGAAGAGGGGGAGAGGGAGAGGGAGAGGGGGAGGGGGAGGGGGAGGGGGAGGGGAGAGGGAGAGGGAAAGGGAGAAGGAGAGGGAGAGGGGGAGAGGGAGAGGGGGAGGGAGAGGGAGAGAGGGAAGGGGAGAGGGAGAGAGGGAGAGGGAAAGAGGGGGAGGGGGAGGGGAGGGGAGAGGGAAAGGGAGAAGGAGATGGATAGGGAGAGGGGGAGGAGGAGGGGAGAGGGAGAGGGAAGAGGGAGGGAGGGAGGGAAGGAGGGAGAGGGAGAGAGGGAGAGAAAAGAGAACTTTGATCCATGCTTTGCAGCATATCAAAAAATTAAACCAACTGAATTACAGGCCTAAATGTAAAACCTAAAGCTACAAAATTTCCTTTTTTGTTAAAGATTTATTTATGAATTTGAAAGGCAGTTACAGAGAGAAAGAGAGGGAGAGAGAGAAGAGACAGAGAGAGATCTTCCATCCACTGGTCCACTCACCAAATTGCCCTCTGGGCCTGCAGGAGCCCAAGCACTGGGGCCATGTTCTGCTGCTTTCCCAGGCCATTAGCAGGGAGCTGGATGGGAAGTGGAGCAGCCGGGACTTGAGCCAGCGCCCATATGAGATGCCAACATTAAAGGCAGCAGCTTTACCTGCTACGCCTCAGCGCCGGCCCCTAAAGCAATACAATTTGTATCAGAAAACATCACAGCAAATCTCCATGGCTTTGGGTATACAAAGTTCTTATGTATAGTGCTCAACATGTGATCCTTAAAACACAGACGAATTGTACTGCACCAAAACTAAATTTCTCTTCTCAATTACCAATGAGCGAGTAAGAAGATTGGGGGCCAGTGTTGTGGGGCAGGGGTTAAGCTGGCAGCTGCAGTGCTAACATTCCATATATTCCACAGCTCCACTTCCCATCCAGCTCCCTGCTAACACGCCTGAGAAAGCAGCAGAAAGTGGTCCAAGTGCTTGGGCCCTACACCCAGGTAGGAGACCCAGATGAAGCTCCTGGCTCCTGGCTTCAGCCCAGCCCAGCCCTGGCCATTGTGGCCATCTGGGGAGCCAACCAGTGGATAGAATACCTGTCTCTCTCTGTCTCTCCCTATCTCTGTAAATCTACTTTTCAAATAAATAAAATAACTATTTTTAAAAAGAGAGAGAGAATAAAAAGATAAGCCACAGAGTATGGCAAAATATTTGGAAATCATATCCTATACAGGATTTGGATCCATAATATATAAAGAAATCTCTGGGCTGGTGCTGTTGCGTAGCAGATAAAGCTGTCACCTCTGATGCCTGTATCCCATACGGGCGCCAGTTCGTGCTCCAGTTCCGATCCAGCTCCCTGCTAATGGTCTGGGAAAGCAGTAGAAGATGGACCAGTGTTTGGACCCCTGCACCCATGTGGGAGACCTGGATGAAGCTCTTGGCTCCCAGCTTTGGTTTGGCCCAGCAGTGGCCATTGTGGCCATCTGGGGAGTGACCAGTGAATGGAAGATCCCTTCCTCTTCCTCCTTCTCTCTCTCTCTCTTTGTTTCTTCCTCTCTAATTCTGACTTTCAAAATAAATAATATCAATCTTAAAAAATAATCTTGCCAGCGCCGCGGCTCAATAGGCTAATCCTCCGCCTTGTGGCGCCGGCACACCGGGTTCTAGTCCCGGTCGGGGCACCGGATTCTGTCCCGGTTGCCCCTCTTCCAGGCCAGCTCTCTGCTGTGGCCCGGGAGTGCAGTGGAGGATGGCCCAAGTGCTTGGGCCCTGCACCCCATGGGAGACCAGGAGAAGCACCTGGCTCCTGGCTCCTGACATCAGATCAGCGCAGTGTGCCGGCCACAGCGCACTGGCCACGGCGGCCATTGGAGGGTGAACCAACGGCAAAGGAAGACCTTTCTCTCTGTCTGTCTCTCACTGTCCACTCTGCCTGTCAAAAAAAAAAAATCTTAACCCAATTCAAAAATGGGGGAAATTTTGGTCAAACACTTCATGAAGGAGGATATGTGGATGGCACCTGAGCGCATGACAAAATATTCATTTCAGAAATGCGAACGCCATTCACAATGAGAATGACTGTGACTGAGAAGACCACCACAGCACGTGTCGGTGATCACGGGGCCCGGAACTCTTACAGGCTGCTGGCAGCCAGGCAAAGCTGCACAACTGCTTTGGAAAACCAGTTAGCAGTTTCCTGAAAACTTAAATACAGAACTTTCTTACATCCAGACCACTCCACTCCTCAGAATTTAGCACATTCACACAAAGACAAGCAGGTGAATAGTCATTGCAGCCTTATTGGCCAGAGGCTGAAACTGGAAGCAACCAACCAAAATCGTCAGCAACAAGTGCCTGGAAGAAGTCCTATACCCATACAAAAGCATACTACTCAGCAATAAAAATGAACTATGTACTTGTAACTACAGCAATAGGGAAGATGTCAAATGCACTGAACAAGAAGCAGCATATACTACAAGGTCTGTTTGCATAAATTCCATGGAATGTGATTGTATTCCATTTGCTCAGTACACACTACCCTATAATGGCAGATGGCAGATCTGTCATTGCGTAGGATGAGTGAGAAGGGAGACAGCAAAGGGTCCCTCAAAATGCTCAGGGTCCGTGGTCTACGACTGTGATGATGATGTGACAGGTGTCCTACATAAGTCAAAACAGACTTTAAATGACCACGGCTCATTGCATGTCGGTTATTTGCCAATAAAGCATTTACAGATAATCAAGTCTGGGGCTGTAGGTGAGCTCACCGTATGGCTCCGAGATCTCAGTTAAGACACCTAGCAGGAAGGACGCACGGCCCAGGAGAACTCTCCAGACACACCAGTGTGCTTGCAGACACGCATGCGAGGGCTTGTCCGGAAGCCTCGTCTCAAGCCGTCAGTCCGTCCAGGCAGGAGAGCACACGCTGCAGGCCCTCACGGCGGCGGCTGCATGAGCACGAAGGGGGCTGCCACAAGACACACAGAAACTTAATGTCTGCAATGGCCCGGCGGTGGTGCAAGGGCCACAGCCTGGATCAGAAGGAACCAAGACTGCTGAAGTTGCAACAGTGTCTCTGGCCAGGAGGCAAGCTGGGAAAACCACTGAGTGGCCAGCCTAGGCCCCTCACTGCCGAAGGAGCCAGGGAGCAGGACAGAAAGAAAGTGCAGAGAAGACAAGAGCAGAGGGCAGAGCCAAGAGCTGGAGAGAGGCTGACCTGCGCATCACGTGCAGGGAGAACTGGTTTTGACAAGGACCAGCAGCCACTGCAGCCTGTGGAGCCCTGGTGACATCTCTGCTCAGCACGACCATGGGATTATTATCAATCAGTGACTCATCTATTTCCAGCAGGAGTGCCTATGACTGGTATCCTATCCTCGTATCACAAACACATGCTGAGTGTGAGGGAGACTTTCTTTTTAGTTCACTGGGTCTCCAGATCAAGAAGTACTATGTGTGAGTTTTACACAGACTACAACATCCTGGGCTGTGGGCCGTACGCAGGGTGGGGTGAGAGCTCGGGGGTCTTCAGGGAGGGTGAGCCTATTTCACACGTGAGAGGAGCAGGAGGCATTTCGACCAGAGGGGGCGCTGTGGCAGGCTGGCTCCCTGTTCTTTGTCTCCACCCATCAGGATGGGAGTCAGTGTCTGGACCCTCTGAACCTGGGCTGACTTTGAGAACTGGTCATGGCAGGGAGGACGCAGAAGAAGGGATGTGCACCCGCTCCAAGCAGAGACTTCAACTTCGCTCCTCTTCTCTTGATGTCTTCCTGAGCACCCTGCCTGCACCAGGTGAGTGAACCTGGGCTGCCCTGCTCACGGGTGAGAGGCCGTGGGAAAGAGCTCGGCGCTGAGCCGGTGACAGCCAACAACCTCCCGGGCACAGCCACCTGGCAGACAAAGAGCTGATCACAGTGAGCCCAGAAAACGCATCTGCCCTAAGCTGCCGGTCCATTGCGAGCATGGGAAATGTGTGCTGGCTACGCCACTGCGGGCAGGGCGCATCCCTGGAGCACTAAGTAAGAGGTACGCCAGCTTCATCTCGTTTGGGCCACGCAGCCCCCAAAGATGGGTGTCGTTACTGTCCCTGCCGTACAGGCGAAACCAACACAGAGAGCAAGGGGCGCAACCAGCTGAGGCCAGCTGCCGGCTGAGGGCCTTTTGGCCATCAGAGTGGTTTGCTGGTGCCATGGGTGCCTCCTTGCAGGAGCCCAGTGTTATCCAAGCTGAAAAGAGGCTCAGGACCTGTTGAGAGCAATGCAACTCACAGGGAGGCCGCGAGGGGCACCTGCAGGACAAAGGTTCCGGAAGAAGCGAAGAATGCACATTCGTTTCTTGTCGTTTCTTGTCGCTGCGGTACCCGATGATGTGCCACCGGGTCACGGCTGCTCAGCCCAGGTCTGGGCAAGGCAGGGACACAGCTCCCTGCCAGTCCGCGACGGGAGGGGACCGTGTCAGGGAAATAATCGGGTCTGTGTGTCCCACACCACATGACAGCCACCACGACTGAGCTGGGGTCATAGCTCGGATCCACCTGACTCCGTATCCCCTGATTTCTCATTCACAAACGAACAGGTGAATAAACAAATCTGTGCTATGACAACAAAATCAACAGTGCCAACAGAGACAAAAAAGAGTAAAAAAAAAAAATCAAAGATGGAAAATCGATGTGACTCACACAGCAGAGGTCAGAAGACAAAATTTCTGTCCAGGGTTCAAAGCCCCCGGGGAAGGGTGGAGACAGCTTCCTCCCGCCACAGCCCTGCAGAGCCGCGTGTGGAGCTGAGCACAGCTGGCTTCAGCCTTGCACCCCACGGGGTGCGGGAGAGTCGTCCACCTGGGCCACCTCCTGAGTAGGGTGCTCCTCCTGGCTCTGCCCCTTCATTGCTGCCCGCTGTTGGGGAGTCCCTCCCTAAAATGAGACAGAAAGGGACAGTGTCTCACTGGTCCTGTTCCCACATCTCCAGTTCACCAATGCGGGTCCTCCCTAAGACACCTCGTGAGGCCAACCAGCTACTAGAGATTCAAATTCGATTCATCTGTCCCCACTTGGAGTTCTCCAATTTGGGTGACTTTTCCAGATATCAAACTTTAATTCTATGCAAATCAACAAATGCTTATCTCAGGTCTATTCTGTGCAGAGAGCTCAGCCAGGAAATAAATAAAACATCCTCTCTGCCTCCAGGGACTGCCCGGGAGCGAGGGACGGACACAAGCACAAGGGAGCAGAACTCAAGACAGGCTGGGTAAGCACTGTAGCGGAAGTGCCAGAGCTCTCCTGTTTGGCTTCTGTTTTTTTTTTTTTTTTTTCCTTTTCCTGTAATTTTTCTACAATGCAGTTCTTACTGCTTCCTTGCCTCAACAGCAAGTAGTCTTAGGAACATAATTAATTCTGGCAATCACCGGGACAGAGTTACGGGGAATGCTGAGACACAGCGCCGACAGAGGCCCCGCTGCTGGAGCCCCCGGTTGCTGGCCTGCGAGAACGCCTGGGTCCCCGCCTGCCCGGGAGAAGGACGCCCCACGCTGCTGTCTGGGGACCGCTGCTGTTCTCCCGCTCACTTAGAGCGCACGCAGCCTCTGCAGGCCGACAGCGGGGCTGCCTTCCCACGCCGGAAATTGCAGCGGCTGCACAGTGGCAATCTTCCCCACCTACTTCAAAGCCGCCAGCTATCTTCTTAATGGCTGGGGTCACGGCGGTTCTGACCCTGCTGAACAACGGCGACGCTCACATCATCATCATCCTTAATATAACTGGGAGCCAGGAGGATGCACCCATCAGAGTAACCGGGAGACAGCCGCATCTTCACGTCCTGCGGCAAATCAGAAAAGCAAACTCGGTTAAGCCAGCTCCCACAAGACGAAGAGAGACCTGGGCCAGCCACACTGGGGAGGAAGCGGGAAGCCGAGGGTCTTCCCCATATTTGGGTGTGTACTGTGTGGCCGTCAAAGAGAGCCGGAGACGGTGTACGTTGGAACACCAGGCCCGGCACACCATGGTGCTCGATAAATGCCAATCAAATGCAATTAGAGCAATCACCTGAGCCGTGTGGGTAAAGAAAGGGGAATTGCTCACAGGCATTAGGGTAGAAAATTGAATATTCTTCTTGACACAAGCTGGCAGCTTTCTCATTATAATCACGTATTCATTAAATTAGCCAAGAAATCGCCTCCACACACATTTCCTGAGTTGCTGCTGAGGTCCCGGCACAAGCGGAGGTGCCAGGCTCACGGCAGGGAAGTGCAGTCTGGTGCTGAAACAGACAACCAGGCAGCCACTACACCGGACAATCAACCCGTGGTTTGTACAAAAGTAAAAACGGAAGGCTGGAGTGACAGGACCTGGGGGAGTGAGTGGGGGGCGGGCCAGGGGAGGGGGGCGCCTATGGAGACCGCCTGAGCAGGTGACACGCAGGTGGAGACCTGGCTGATACAGAGGGTCTCGCCATCAGCTCTAAGGGAAAGCGGGGGCAGAACGCACACCAAGCACAAAGGATATAATGTGAGAAGGAACCGGACAGGGAGCAGGAACCTGCGCTAATGTAAGAGGTGGGCAGGACGTTTGTGAACTGAGAGACACAAAGACTGGGGGCCACTGTCTCTCAAATGGAATTCAAGGGAGTGAGCCAAAGATTCACGGCTGTGCCTTCACTGCCCCAGGGGGCGGCGGTGGCTGGGCTGGGCGCACGGCAGGCAGGTACGGGACACATGCCCGGGAACCTCCCGCAAGCCTGGCCCTTGTCTCCTCCCCCTCGCTGCACGCCGGCATGCTGGCGAGAGTCCAGCGACACGACTGTGTCAATGTGAGTGCCAGCCACCATCCACCTCAGGCACAGGACCAGGCACGCCAGGGCCCTTGGCCAAGACTGGCCCCAGGACCTCACACTGAACCCCTGCAGCCTGCCTTGTGGGGTCGAAATGGCTGGTATCAGAAACCCACAGAAACGGGGTTGGCACAAAGCACCTCCCTGCTCGCTGGCAGATCCTGAAGACAGCTCAAGGACTGTAAACGGCCAGGCAGGAGCCCCCTCAGTGTTGCCAGCCCCCGCAGGGAAAGCCCCACATCCATGTCTGAGGCCAGGAAGGCAGGCAGGGCCAGACCCAGGGACCCGCTCTTGGCGGCTCTGCCTCTCCCCACCGCAGACCCTCAAATGCTGGGGTGGATCAGAAGAGAGGGGTGCAGGGGGCCTGCCCGGGGAGCACAGCAGAACCCCCGGCGGGCGGGGTGGGCTCCAAGTCCTGCTCATCGTATTTGTTGTCTAAGAAGTACCTGGTCTCTGCACTCTGGAACAGGAGCCCCCAGCCCCGCGGTCCGTGTGGAAGGGCGAGGTGCACGGGTCCCTGCAGTGGCACAGCCCCTTGGCCCAGCACCACCCGGGGCTGCTCTGGCGACTTGTCCATGCCTGCCAGAAGGAGAGAGAATCTTCCCCCAATACCTTTTGTTAAGAACACTTCAAATTCCATGTATTCTTAGCTCCTGAAAGTAATCGTGCTTTGAACAAGATTCTCTACTAATTAGTTTCTTCTTTCAAAATTCGAGTTCTCCAAAAATGCTTTGAAATCTAACGGTTCCCCTTGCATTTTTCCTTTTCTTGGAACAGCCTCTTGCTTAGCCTTGGAAGGAGTCTGATAATAACCAATTTGGAGCTTAACAGCAGCCAACATTAGTACTAATATTTCCAATTGTCTGTTGCATGAAGCTTCAAAAACACCACGAGCTTTTGCCTTTGACTAAATCTACAGGCTCAGATGTTTCCAAGAGCGATTGTTCTTTCGGGGTTCTTAAGAGACAGTTGAGCCAAGTGTGTATCAGCCTGGAAATTGAATGGTGCGCATTGTCATAATGGCAATTCCTCGTGTTTGGAAGCCTCATCAGAAACTGGAAAGGAAAAAAAGATAAAGTGCGGAGCCTTTTCCCTCTCCTGTCTAATTCTGTATTCTGTTTCGTCTTTTGATGTTAATAGTTGAAATTAGGCTGGCTCCTTTTCTACCACGAGGGTTTCAGTTTCTCTTTCAAACGTCTGCAGATGCAATGATGTGCTTCCTCGGAGGCCAGGAGGGGTCGGGTGAACTCTTTTAGAGCCCATCCCGGGAGAAGGCCCCTTTCATAGACAGAAATGTCAGGTTTCATTAGTACAGTCGTGCTCACACGAATCTCGTCTTCGGGAAAGATAGCGCTGGGAAGGCCAGAGCCAAACTCGGCAAACTGTGCCTCTGCTCAGAGGCTGGAGTCTCAGAGAATCAGCCTCATGCAACACTGCCTGCCCCTGCAATAAAAGTTCTCGGCTAAGTCTGCTGCCCAGAGGGGCACGTCCAGACCCGCCTGTCCAGGGCCTGTGGGTCAGGTAGCTGACTCCTCGTGGTGCGGGCTGTTAGACCCAGGATGCGGCCCCTGCATCGGGGTGGATCTGCAGCTGGGAGGGCTCCTGACCCTTCCTGTCCTCGGGACAGCACGCTGATGACATCGAAGTCTCCTCCTTACCGCACCTGCAGAACCAGGGCCCGTGCCGACACCACAGCTGCCCCGTGCAGCAAGCACTTTGAGCCAAGGAGGGACATGGAGCAGAGCCACTGGAGGCCCTGGACCAGAGGGGCTGCAGACCGTGTCCTGCCAGCGGACAGAGACGTGTCCAAGAGGATCGGCATTCTCATTTTGTGGTCCTAAGAAAACAGTCTCGCCAGGCTTTGAGCAGCCCAGGTGCTAGAAACAGATGTGCGGGCATCTCACGGAGCACTCGAGATACAGCTTCAGGCTCAGCAGAGGCCTGCACAGCCCCGAATCAGCCACCGAGAGGCTCAGGGACTTGGGCCAAGTTACCCAATCTCGCTGAGGTGTAACAGACTCGGAGCGACTGAGCATCCAACACCGTGCGCTCAGTCGTTCAGTTATCGGACCGACGCTGAAGCTCCACTGTGTGCCCGAGCCTCTTCCAGGCGCTGGGGAGACAGCGGGGAGCAGAGCAGCACAGCCCCCCCTCGCACGGAGCTCACTTCCTTAAGCTGCTTTGCAGCTGACAAATAAAGTTGTGTGTATTTCTCGTGCATGACACGATGTTTTGAAATACGTAGCCATTGTGAAATGGCAGGAAATCAAGCTACAGCATGTGCGTGCTACCACACACAGGTGTCAGTGTGTGTGTGTGTGTGTGTGTGCGTGGTGAGCACATTTCAAGTCTACTCCCCGAACATTCTTCCGAAACGCAACGCACCCTTGCTAGCTGCCATCGCCATGCTGAGCGTGGAGCTGACATCTCAGAGCAGGGAGACAGGCGATAAACACGCACGTGGAGGTTATGCTGGGTGGCGATAAGTACTGGCAGAAGCATTTTGTGAGCGCGACGCTGATGCAGGGCTGAGAGAAAGTTCCAGAAAGACAAGAGCAGGCGGACGACCATCACACCTCATTCGAGCGAAAGATGAGGGTGCCTTGGACCTGAGGGGTGGCAGCTGGGCAGCAAGAACCAGTCCGAGCCTGGATTTACGCTGAAGCTGAAGATCACAGAATCTGCTGAGGGCCTGAAGGGGGAGTTGAAGATGAAACAAGCGATCGTGGATGAGCCCCGATTTTTAGGTACAGGAATGGAATGAGTGTTGTGATCATTAAAAGGGAGATGGCGAAGCCCAGGGGAGGGCTGTGTGCATGTGTGTGTGTCCAGAGAAGTAAGACAAGGTCCAGGTTTGGACATGCTCATCATGAGATGCCAACGAGACTGGCCCATGGCGACACTGATCAGGCTGCTGGGTGAAGACTCGGCAGGGGGAAGACAGGGGTGCAGATACCCATGTGAGGTGATCCCTCCATTTGAGATATCCAGAGACACTCCCCGCCCACTGCCCACCCCTCCCACCACGTACACCCAAGGCTGTCGGCTTTGGATTATTGGGGCCAGGCCCCAGGGAGGGTGAACTGAGGGGTCTGTAGGTTTGGGATTGAAATAATAAATGTCACCCTGTACATGGCATTCAAGGCCCCGAGACGTGGTAAGAACACACAGGGCAGAGAGTGCTGATCTCATCGACCATAGAACCCGGGGTGGTGGTGTTTAGAGGTCAATAAGAGGAGGAGGATAGCTAGGGGACGAAGGAGAAGTGGCATGGGGTGACAGAGGGGACAGACAGGAAATCAAGAGTACTGCTTCCCATCAGGTATCTCAGTTCACAACAAAAGGGGTACAAGTGGCTCAGACCCAAGGCGTTCCCAAGTTTTACCGCGCACCCCATGGTGAGAAGCAGCCAGTATGAGAGGACAGGGGCAGAGCGTGCCCAGCACTGAGCCACGGCCTCAGTGAGAATAGGGACGGGGGTGGGGGGTGGGAGTCAGCGAGGAGACCACGCTCAGCACAGCTGGGATGCAGCAACACACAGCGCCAAGCCCTGGCCCTGCTTTCCTCGGCCCCAGAACGCACCCTGGGCACCAGGGTTGGAAAGGGAGTGGCCCCTCTGCTATCACACTCAGTGGCTCACTCACAGCGGTCGCTCTAGGCTGGCCTGGACGTCTTGGTTCTTGAGGGAAGCACGTGTCCACCGGGAGATGTAAGGAGGACCCCACTGAATTGGGAGCAGACACGTCTCTGGCCGAGGGGACTTTGCATGGGACTGACCCGGCAGACGACAGCTGTCCTGGGGTCACAGGGGTGCTGGGATCCCTGGGGTGCTGGGCTACAGCTGCACAGCAGCAGCAGGAAACACAGGGCCTGAAACCCGGGGGGCCCTCTGGAGGACCTCCAAGTCCCTCCATGTCCATCCCCAAAGTAATGGAAAACCGTAACCAGAAAAGGAAGAACCAGTGTGGGATGGTTTGGGGCGCCCCACCAGACGAGGGCGAGGGAACAGGGCGAGGGCAGCCAGGGACAGTGACCCCCAGCGTCAGTCACAGCTCCATGACCTGCGACTGCCATGGCCGTGGCAGGTCCCCACTTTTCTTTCCTGTGACGTGCGCATTAACCAGCTTCACCGACTTCCTCGCTCTTCTCCCCCTTCCCGGGGTTGTGGGTGGTGATCAGCTTCCAAGTGTCGTTTTTTGTATTACAGATGTTTCTGTGGAACCACAACTGAATTAGAAAAACGAATCACTTCCCCACAGAGGGATGCGGTGACTGCTGGGGTGTGGTGTCTGCCCTTCTGGGTTCATTTGCACAATGGATAAATGCATCGTGTCAGGGCAACACGTAAGCTGTCGCGTGCGAGTCCAGGGGTGGGCATGGCAGGGGACACGTGGGTGCCGAGTTCCCGAAGGGGTGGACATGCCGGGCAGTGAGCTGCCGACTCCCACCCCCCACCCCCGTCCCTATTCTCTGTTACTCGATTCCATGAGGCCAGAGCTAGGATGTGGCGGCCCTCCTTGGCCACTTGGAATCCCACTAGGTCAGGCACCGAGGGGAGACAGAAGGCAGGGGGACCCCCAAGCTCCTGTGCCTCCCCTGGTCTGGGGAGCTGTGCCTCCCCCTCTGTTCCCTAACCTCAGGCTGCCACTGCTCCTTCCACTTGCCTGCCCGAGTCCTGGCTCAGCTGCCGTGGTGCAGATCCATCGGCTCAGGGAAGAGAGCCCACGGGGCAGGGTGCCTTCACAAAGTTCATGGAAAATGCAAGCTAAGACCCAATCATGCACAGAGTTCAATTCTGTTCTTGTACCAGAATAATTTCTTTTTCTGTTCCATTTGCCATCAGCTTTTCAAAGTCCTCTTGTGTGGGGAGCAACTGGGAGCAACTCGGACTAGACTAAGTTACTGGAATTAAGACTTATTCTATGCATCTGCTCTCCCACAATATGGCGCTGGGAGAGGAGGAAACAGCTTCTACACAGCTGCCTCCAGTTCAACCAATAAACTGCAGGACTTGCTCCTGATTGGAGGAGAGCAGCGTACTCGGCGTGTGGGTAGCAGAGTTGGGATTGGTGGAAGAGGACTATAAAGGAGGAGAGAGACAACATGCACCAGGAACATCTAAGAGGAACATCTATCTGAAGGAACACCTGTGCAGCCCCCGAGAGAGCCGGCCGGCAGTGTGCCGCTCCCCCGCGGAAGTGGGGAAAGTGGCCAGGGGGAACCGCCCTTCCACGGAGGTGGAAGGGATGGTAGCCAACCCGGGAAGAACCAGCAGCAAACCCGGGGAGGGCCGAGCAGACAAAAGAACAGCGCAGGGTCCTGTGTCGTTCCTCCACGAAGACGGGGAGCGACATAATGGTGCCGTGACTTGGATAGGAAGCCTGGGCAGGGTTTAGTGTCGTTCCTCCATGAAGAGGGGGAGCGACACTCTTGTATTTCAAGAAGGAACCCGTGACCGATGTTACCAAAGGCCACTCAGTAGCTGCCTACGACAGGAGCCGGGAACGGACCCTTGGCCTTTGCCGTGTGGAGACAAGGGTCCTCGCGCCGTGCTTTCCAGTGAGCAAGCCGTCGGCAAGTGGGAGCAGCTGCAATGGCTGTCCTTGCTGTCATTATTCCTTCCTCCTGGGAGATGTGCTTTTGTCTGGCCTCACCTGGCCATACCACCAGCCTGGCTTTTGGCCACGACTCTCCACCAAGCACCGTTAGCAGCGATTGGTTCGTGGTCCAGGTTAAGAAAAGGGGGTGCACAGATGGGCGTGAGGCAAGCTGCCTGCCCTCCAGGGACTCAGAGTCAGGAAGGAGGCGGAGAAGCTGTGGAGGCTGGGTCTGCAGGACGTCCCAAACCCCTCGCCGCTCCGAGATGCCATCGACTTTCACCATCCGGCTGTGCTCGGGCCTGACTGATCCCAGCAGCGTGAACAGGACCTGCTGCAGGGCCCTGCACGCAAACCCGGGCAAGGACTGCAGGAACCCACACGCAGGTGGCCTCACGGCGCTCAGCCTCCCCCAGCCGTGTCTCTGCCCAGAGAAGCTCATCTGGACCCATGTTCCTACTAGACGCTGCCACACAGGCACCCTCTCCCCAGTGTGTCCCAGCAGGCAGGTGTCTGACATAAAACACGTGGCTTACAGTCTAGGCACAGCAAGCCACCCTGGTCACTGAGGGCCATGTTCCCAGGTGCCAGCCACACACAGCCTCATAAGCAGTACTGCCCTGGGCAGAGCAGTGTCAGGTGTGCCACGTGCCCTCCCTCTGCGCAAGCGGGAATGGGGCTCTCTCTCCAGCACCTGCAGACTACTGTGGAGATGTTTCCTAGCAACCTGAGTACCCAACCTCGCAAAAAGCCCGGACAATGGGGCCATCGCTTTGGGGCAGCTCAGAGGTGACCTTACAGGCACAGGCTCAGAAAGCTGCAAAGTGGTTGGATCCATTCCAGGCCTCCATGGATGTTCCTGAAAGTAAACTCAGAGCACCCGCGATGAGGCCACAGCCAGATGGGAGACGCCCCTCCCTGCAGGTGGAAGACAGAGAAGCTGTTTAGAGATGCCCTTGAACATCCAACACTCGGTCATGCTCAGAGCTCACATTTATCCCAGTAGCATGGGAAGGACCTGCTCTGCACATAGCCCCCCCGCTTGCCCCTCCTCCTTGCCGCCTCCCTTCTAATGCAAGCCCACTCGGACTGCAGCCCCGCCTTCCCAGGACGGGAACCACAGCCCCCTGAGCTCTGGGCCTGCTGCTTCCCTCCCCCACTGACAGGTCGCTTGTGCCACCACTCTCCCATGCAGTCCTCCCGTGGCACACACCTAGGTGAGGTGCCTGCCCGGCCAAGGTTAGACTGTACTGACACTCAGAGAATCCAACACGCTAAGATGAGCTCGGGTGTTGGAGACACAGGGAGGACCCTCTTTTACTGTGATTCATAGTCTGCTCCTTTTAGACTATCTTTGGTGGCCCCCAAAGTCCACATGCTAAAGCCCAGAGTTCATTCCACAATACGGCACTGCCTTCCACACCTGCTCATTCATTCATTCATTCACATCCTCACTCATTCATTCAACACTACTGTGACCTACTGGGAGGCTCTGTGCTGGATTCAGGGGGCACAAAAATAGCCCCTTCCTCCCCCTCCAGGACACACAGCTGAGGGAGGGGTGCACCTGTGAACCGAGAGGGCCACTAGGTAACATGTTAACATCTGAGCTTGGCAGAGAGTGCACCTGCGACTCCAAACAGGTGGACCTCAGTCTCCCAGCCCTCCTGCATCCACCCCTCCTCCGTGCAGTCCTTGGGACCCAGGCAAGCAGCTCCATGGGGTCCCTAAAACGCATGGCCCTCAACTCTTAGAGATGACTCAGCCTCACTTGTGATCACCTCCTTCTGGCTGTGAACCCCCCAAGCACGAGACACAGCCCCTGCCCTCCTCGAGGGGCGCTTGGCGTCTGCTCTGTCTGACCTCAGCACATCCGCCCAGTGAAAACCCCTGCTCAAGCCCCCAGGAGAAGGCCCCTCCTTTCGGGAACCTCAGCTCCACTTTTGGTGCAGTGGGGAGGGGTGGTGGTGGCAGACAGAAGGTCCCTGCAGGGATCCGGCTGGAGCAGAATGAACAGCAACATCAGGGCAGCCACCAACTGCAAGACTTCAGCGGTCCTCTCCACTGATGTCTGATGGGGCGGTTGGAGCAGGCAGAGGGGAGCGAGGTTCTGCTCTGAACACTTAGTGATCCAGGACCAGCACCCCAGAGGGGCGAGTGCAGGAGCACCAAGCAGCCAGGGCTGACACTAACCCCAGCCTCGGCCTAGTGCCCAGGTGTCCAGGAACCCAGACGCGGGGCACTCTCTATCTCTGCTTCCCTGAGTCTCACCTAGATGACAATGGAGACCGGGCCTGGAGTGGCCGCGGAAGCGGGGCAACCTCCGCCCCAGGGCATAGGCGCTCCAACCTGCAGGAAGCAGAGGGCACAGCCCTTCCTGCTCCCAACCGACCTGAGTCAGCCACGTCCCACCTGGAGCCCCAGGAGGACGAGGCCAGAGCCCCACTGAGTCTGTGCTCTCTTCCTTGATGTATAAATATATTCTAAAACCGAAGTGAAAAAGTGACTTACTCCTGGAAATGGAAGGGGAGAATGTCTGATAGCCCGGGACTGGGAGGTTTGACAATGACAGCTGTCACGACACGCACGATGCACTCGACTTGCATGGTCCTAGGCCGATCACTACAAAATGTGGTTCGGAACCTGCTGTTCATCAGGAGGAAATGGGGGCTCCCCCTGGGGGAGGAGCAAGGCCAGAGGGGGGCCTCCACTGCTCAAAGCTTCCCACCACCAGCACCCCCTGCAGGGCAGGCCTTGTCCCTCCTGTACAGAGACCACTGGGAGACACCCAGCAGAAGCCCAAGGTCAGGGCCGCCCTGGGAACTGCCCTTGAATCAGACCCAGAGGATGAATGAGGCCAGCGCACTGCGGTCAGGAAAGGAGCTCCCTGGCGTGGAAAAGCCGTGGGCCCGCGGAGGAGAGGCCTCAGCTCTGCTCACAGGGCAGAGGTTGGGCAGGGAAGGTGGGAGGGGGTTCTCAGTACCTGCAGCTGCACTGGAAGGCCCACCAGGGTGGCACTGCCCTTCCTGGCCCACCTGCGTCCCTCCACCCCCGCCCCCCGTGCAGGGACAGCCCTGACACAGCCCTGTGTGTGCGGAGGGGAGGGATGCAGCCGCACAGCCCTGCTCAGACCTGCCCCCCGTCAGAGTGGAACCAGGGGCTCCTTACCGCAGTGAAAGCCCTTCAGGGCCAAATGTGTGTGCAGCCTCCCAGGGAGGACAGGGGGGCCTCCCACTACGGCTTCCCCTGCCCACAGCACCCACCCACTGCACTGTCACCGCCTGCTTTCTTCCTTCAGGGCAGACACTACCTTGCCTTCAGGGGATGGGGACAGCGTAGCCCGTGCATGCGAGCCACGCGTGTACAGGGACCCCCTGGCTCAGCCCCAGTGCGGGCCGCAGGGGCAGCCACAGGCGGCCTTCAAGGAGAGCACGGGCTTCTGGATGATGGCACACAGCCACGGGCTGCCCTGCAAACACCCAACCAGAGCGCCACGTGTCACGTGGCCAGTAACCGCAGCCTGCCGGGCAGGACCATGCCCAGTACAACAGACCCCACCAGGAGAGGTGGGCTGCCGGGGGCTCCCTCAGATAGAGAGGGGGACAGGGTGCCCGGTGCAATGTGTAACCAGCAGTCCCCGTGCACAGGGAAAGAAGCAGGGTGTTAGATTCCCTTCTTGGGGTTCTTGCGTGGATGCCAAAGCTTTCGTGGGGACAGTGGCCCTGGAGAAAAGCCACGGAATCCTCTACTACAGAACCAAGCAGTGCGTGCAGTGACCCCGAGACTTGCTGGGGGCACCCCTGAGTCAGCACGAGGCTCACGTCGAGAGATCTTTGGGAGGAAACATTTTTCCGGCCTCTGGAAAGTGGCCAAGCCTTCGCACATCAGAGAGCCAGAGAAACCGAGACGTGAAGTGACGCGACGCCTGTTTCCCCGAGGATCCGCGGGCCGCATCAGCGGAGGCGGGGTGGGAGGACGCGGGGCAGGAACGTGGCTGGGCCCAGCTGCAGGCCCAGGAAAACCCCAACCAGCAGAGATGAATGTCGCGTTCGCCACCCGCGGAGGGCACCAGCGGACACCTACATCTGCCATCCCCTAAATTAGAGCTATTTGTTCTCACAGAATTAATTGCAGAAATAAATAAAATTTATCTTCAATATTTGGCACAGGTTCTTAAAAATTAGAATTCATGAGCTCACGTTTTCAATAACTCACATATAAATATAGACAAACGGATGTTTTAATGCAAATTTAATATACAGTAGTTAAATTAATGATTTTTCTCAGTTCGTTTTTAATTGGGGGGAAAAAAAAGCCCTCACAGCCACACCATATAAATCAAACTCCGCAGCGCGTTTGTGCGATAGAGAAGCCGCCTGTCACGGCCCATGCATCAAGATCCGATTTGCTTAAAATAAATGGCGGCTGCTCCCAGCCCCAAACGCAGCACCAGGTTAATGCATATTCATAACTGGGCATTTCTCTCCTTTTTTCCTCTCTCTCTCTTTTGGGTTTTCTATTTGCTGGATTGAAAGCATAACCAAGGACGTTCATTCCCAGGGGCCCTGTGGGTCAGGAATGCGGTGTTCAGGAAGATTAAAGACGCGATGAGGCTTCTCGCTCGGCCCCAAGCACAGGATGGAAAGGCACCTGTCGGAGAGTGGAGCCGGGAGGCAGGTCCGCGGGCAGGAGCCCTCCCTGCCGGGGCGAAGGCGGGCAGCGCAGGCACAAGGAGAGGGGAAGGACAGGCCCCGGGACGCGGCCCTCCTCGCCCCATCCACAGAGATCGCCTTCCGATTTCATGCTGGCTGGCTATACTGCTGCCCGGAGCCTCTTGGTGGGTTTGTGGACCGTACCAAAAAGGCATTTCTATCAGCGGTTTAATGCCCCATGGCTGACAGGAAACAGGCGAGAGGGGGCAGAGACGCCAGTGCTTGGGCATTAAAGGGCTCATTAAACCCCGCGTTAGGGAAAGGTCTCTTGTCAGCTGCAGGCCCCCCCCCCCCCCCGCAGGGCTGAAAGCGATGGGTAAGCAAAAGCTGGGAGGCAGCACTCACCTTGCAGGGCCAGCTGCCGCCCCACGCCCCGCCTCCCTCTGTCCTCCCCCTCCCCGCCCCCGAGGTCAGCCCAGGGTGGCTGCAGGGGCTCAGCACCGTGAGGAGCTCAGCTGCCCCCCTCTCCCCGCCTCTGGGACCGTGCACAGCCCACCGCCCCTCCCCCACTTGTTGCTTCTCAGCACTTGCGCCCCACACACTGCCCCACCCCGAGCCCTGCCCCGACCTGTCCTTCACCCACTCCCGTAGTGGACTTCAACCCTGACGCCTTTCCTTGGTGCCTGGCAGAGGGGCAGGTGCCCACGCTCCGCCAAGCTCACTCCCTGGTCTTCTTGCCCACGCATGCCCGGGGCCCCGTCACGGAGGAAAGTTTACGGAGCACAAGCACACAGCCAGGGCAGTCGGCACATCCACGAGCTGGGGGCGTCCTCACGCCACAGAGTCCCTGTGCATGGCCGACACTGGCGGGGATGGAGGGCTGGGGACAAGATGGCAGTGACGGTGGGCTAGGGACAAGATCACAGTGATGGCACACTGTGTAGCTTACAGATGACCTGGGGCCACTGTACATCATCAAAGTCCCCAAATTATTATTTATTGTTTAGTGAGGCAGCCAGCTTCTTCCACAGAGTGGCCCCTGGGATGGAGCTCTATTTGTGACAAGACCTAAATGGCAGCCACCTTGCCAGAGTCACCCGGAGGACCCGCTCCAGAGAGCCTGTGACTTCTTCTGTAGGAGCCAGCTGGTAGCACTCACGTCTACACCGCATACACAGCGCCTGTCCAGCCCTGGCAGGCTCAGCCGATCCGGGGCGACAGAAACACGCAGCTCCAGTTCTCAAAGGGTAGGGCAACAGGACCTCTGACGCCAAGGACCGGGGAGGCCACCCCTGGGGACTGTGTCTGGCTGAGGTGAGGCTGCCTGCTCCTCTGGGCGGTCCTTGGCTTCTGCGCTAGAAATCACACTTGGAGTTCACAAAGCCCGTTCCTTCCCCGTCGTGTTCCCAGCGTGCGTGCTTTGAGGAGCAAGGCAGCGGGCACAGCCGCAAGGCCCCTGGCTGGCTGAGTCGGGAAGGGAAAACTAATCCGGTCCAGAGAGAAACTCTACCCACACGGCACTGACCACCAAGGTCGTGGCACACGCTGCGTCTACATGGACCAAAAGCCAGAAGCTGGGAAAAGCAGGCAAAGCCGGGGCTGTGTGTGTGCTGCAAACACAGAGAGGCCGCCCTCGGCTGCTGTCCGAACGCCACTGCTGCTTCCTGGAGCTTCCATGAGCACTGCCCGGGGGGGATTTGCCACCCCCTCCACTGCTTTCGCCCAGAGACCACTTGGAGGGATTATCCAAGCCTTATTAGGCAGCCACTACACACAGGTCACAATAGTAATGGGCGTCAGGGACAATTAGGCAGGCCTAAGCCAGAGCACGCAGGCTCCTGGCCAGTGCAGGCAGGCGGCAGGGGCGCCCCAGGGACCCAGGCGGGTGCTGGGAGTCCAGGCCCACCGCCCCCACTAGAGCCAGCTGGAGACCGCCCGCGTGTACCGTGTCCCAGCGTGGCCCTGAGGCTCATCAGCGCCCACACACTCCCAGCTCAGGGGTGTTTCTGATTGTCCCCACAGTCACTCCTGGAGGGGCACAGTTTCCTGGATCACCTGACGGAGTGCTGTGTTCACAACTGTGGGATGGCCGAGCTCAGCAGCTGTGGCGAGCCCAGCGGACATCCCTGGGGGCTGCTCAGGGACTTCCGTTTCTCCTCTGACACCGGGAGAAAAGGACAATTACAAGCATCCAGCACGTCTTCCGGGACAGAGCTTGCAGCCCTGTGCCCCTCGCTCACGCACGCAGGTTCACAGCCGGGACTCCCGCTCGCCAGCTGGGCCGCTTCTGCAGCGTTGTCACCCTCCTCTGCTGCCCCGCCTGTGAAATGGGGCTAAGAGAAACGCCCGCCTCAGAGAGCAGCCGACAGGATGACGCAGGGTGAGACCAGAAACACTGCAGCAGCATCTGGCACACAGAAAGCGCGTGTGCAGATACGCGGAGCTGTCCTTGGGTGGGGCCTTTTTCAGTCCAGCATCGGAATCGATCGTCGCCCCCGTGGCTCAGCGAGGATGACGGACGTGCATGTTTGCGTCTGTACAGAAGCAGCCCCTCACCAAGCACCATGCCTCGCACTCACAAACACCAGCTGGCATGGTCAGCGGCGACGGGGCCCTCGCTTCACACACAGAGGGACTGAGGCCACAGGCACGAGGCAAACGTCTCGCTCTGAGCTCAAGGGCAGATTAAAAGCGGCGTCAGCAGCTTGTGTGTCACTGTTGCTGGTATTTTCTCTGACTTGGGGACCAGGCAGTCAGGTGCAAGCCACCTGGGCGCTGTGCTCAGGCAGCCAGGGAGACAGACGGGCAGATTCTGAAAAGGGGACTTGTACGGGGGCAGTGTCTACAGAGGACGTGAGGCTGCATCGCCGGGGAGCCGGCCCCCGATGGCCAGCCTGGCCTGCACAGCAGTGGGTGGCAAGAAGCACAGGTCGAATCTTGGAGGACGAGAAGTGCATCGGGAGCAGGGGCTGGGAATGGCACCTCCAGGGTGCACAAAATAAAATGCACACAGGCATGGAAGCGGCAAACGGTCCGTCCCCTGGGAGAAGCAGCTGTACAAGGGGCACGCGGAAGAGGAGCTGGCACTGAGGTGGAGGCTGCAGCCGGATCACGAGGACCTGAACACAATGGTGGTATGATGATGGTATGGACGCCATCAGCCAGGAGACACGGATGCGCTGGGCAGTGGGCATCGCGGGATGCTCCTGAGACAAAGATCAGGGAGAAGGACTGTGTGGATGACGTCAGGACAGAAAGCGGTCAGCCCAGAGGCTGGGGGGCAAGGCTGCAGCTCCACATGCATTCGCTTCGTGCACACTGACCTAGCACCTGGCATCTTCCAGGGACTCTGTGCTGGGTGAAGATGAACAAGGAACAACACAAAGTCTCTGCCTTCTTGGAGTTCTCGTCTCTACCCAACGAGAGGAGATGGTCCCGCAAGCCAGGAGAAGGCGATGAGACACAGACAGGAGGGGAAGCTCAGGATGCCGACTTCTGAGACCCGACAGCCACTGGGGGTCTTCCGGAAGACTCTCAACCCTCGCCCCTCCCCGCCAAGGAACCCCAGGGACTACATGTACGAACGTTCCCATGTTGCCAAAACGCAAACATGCTTTCCTGCCACACTTCCTTATTGTCCAAATGTATCGCTCGACTTTCAAATAAGAGAATTCTACACAAAGCTCAGAACAGAGATGCAAACGGTGGTCACCTGTGTCAGGGAGATGTGCACTTCCCTCCCCAGTGGGGCTGGGCTGGTGCGGCGGCTGCACGGTGTCGGGGACCAGGACTCCTTCAGATGGCTCCATCCATCGCCAGGGCACTGCCTGCTCCCCGGGCCCTGGGGCACTCACTGCCCCCCTCCCAGTGCATGCCACGGCAGGAGGGGGAAGGGGAAGACAGAGCATTTGAGGGGACATCCCGGCTCCTGTCACTCAGGTCAGCCCCACTATTGACCTCAGGAAATGGCCTAGCCTAGCCCTGAGGAAGACAGTGATGGAGCCACGAGTCCTTCTCCAGGACTGGTGTCAGGGATGACCAGTTCTAAGAAAATGCCCTGTGTGCCTTTGTCACTGACCTGTAGATGCCCTGCGGCTGGGCCAGAGAACTGTGGCCATTCTCCACGCATCTCATCCCTGCCACCCCGAGGACAGGACCGACCCTGCACACGGAAGCCAGGGACACCAGACTCAACCTTCGAGGCGCACAGCGAGGTCTGGCTTGGCACCAGTTTTCCCTAACTTTCCTGTGTCCAGCTTCCCCGGCACACATGTGATGCTGACGCCACCACCACGGGCTGGAGACGCGCCTTAGCCACGGCCTTCCTGTCACGATCGGGGTCTGGGATGCCAGCAGCTGCAGACCCAAGTCGGGGGACTGGGAAAGCAGCAGCCCACTCCCTCCCAAGGATGGGTCCTCCGGCCACCACCCAGGGTGACAGGCGTGGCCCCAAGAGGTCTGACGCCCATGCCTGGCTCCCTGATCCAGGCGCCGGAGCTGCCGCTATGCCCACCATGCACCGTCCCTGCCCTCCACCCCTCACGCCCTCACCCCACTCTCTCCACTGCGGCCCCGCTGCCCAGCCAGGCCCCTCCCACCCTCTTCTCCAGGCTGTCCTGGACTCAGCTCTGAAACCATCGCCTCTGTGCCCATCTTGGGCCACCCCTCCCTCGTCTAACACCTGCCCAGCTCACCCCACCCGAGGTGCCAGGAGCCCACCTGTGAGGCAGGAAGTCCCCTTCATCTGCCCCCTCGCCCCTAAACCCGCAAGTCCTCACCGGCATATGGAAGGCACGCGCCCACACTGCTCAGTGGCAGCTTCCTCACAACAGTGGCAGGGTACTGAGGGGCTCTGTGGAGAACTCCACATGTGTCAGAATTACACACATGTGTGAGAACTACACACACAGCCCACACACAGATGGCAGTGCCTTACACTGCAGGAACAGGGGTGTATCCCTGCACAAACCCTGCGCCCATCTGGCCTTGCCCTACATATTCAAGTTCAGTTCCTGTTCCCCCAAAATGCAACCCACATCCACAACAAGGCTCAGGGTCCCCGCACCATAGCTGACCCCAACACAACTAACCCAGGCTCCCCACTCAGAGGCCCCTTCCCCAAGTCAGCTCCTCCCAAGCTCCTCACCAATATCCTGCCGAGACGCCTCCTCCCATGAATTACCAGTAGTTTTATTCATAAGATCATAATTCACTTGAGCCGCCCTCTTCCAGGCAGCCTTCCTGGATCATATCACATACCCTGGAAGGACCTCACAGTGAGAACAAGGAAGAACCAGGTGTGAATTACTCCACACTTGTGGATTTTATCTCTCAAGCAAGATGCCACCTTGTTCAAGTAAGGGATCTTGGTGTGCATCTCCCGCATAAGCCTGGCATAAGAGATCAATATGATGGCTGACAACAGCTGTGGCAAACCTGGGGCTGGTGACAGCAGAGCAAGAATCCACCCTCCTCCGCTCATGCCTGTGTGCACGCCGATGGCTCCAGGTGGGGAGCAGCGAGCAGCTGCGAGGAGGCTAAGTTCCAATGACGCTCCAGAAGTTTCTAAAAATAAACATTCAAACACCGCTGGACAAATGGGATTTGCCACAGTTCTTAGGAATGTTTGGGGGCGACACAGGCACAGCCTGAAATCCTGGTTGTGCGCCTTCGCCCGTGGAGCCCTCACATCTGCCTCTTCTCAGAACGTCCTTCTACCCACCGCTGGCTGCTCCAACAGCACGAGATGACTTGGAGAGAACAGGCTACCCTCTGCTGTCCCGGCCCCTCCACCTCAGACCACACCACCATCCAGACAGCTCCATGCACGGTGAACTCCCAGGCCCCAACGGCTTGGGGACCAGGGGAAGCTCTGAGCTCAAAGAACCCGCTCATGAGCCCACCCATCAGCACCAAGCCACGCTTTGGAGCCACAGCCCCGGAAGAGTGGACCTTTCTCCCTCTTCACCGCACTGCTTTCCACAATTTCTCTGAAAAAAATCAATTTGGAAAGACATTTTGGGGAAAAAGCAAATAAAATTTTGTTACTGAATTTTATTTAGAGAAAATGTAGTACTTTCCATAAAAATGCAATCTGATTATATTGCAATTTCATTTCTAATCTGTATTTCCTATGCCAAAGCACTCTTTAATGGATCGCAAATACATAATTGCCAACCATCTTCCCCGCTGCAGCCTCCAGAAACAATGTGTCCCTGTTGTCTCCTCCCAGGGGTCTGCCTCCCGCCCAGCTGGCACCGCCCGGCCAGCCAGGGAGGATGGCGGAGGTGGCTCGGACCCCCGTCCAAGTTCTGCACGGCCCCAAGCTGAGAGCCTGGGCACACAGACCCTCGCATCCCTCCCCTACTTAGGCCTCAGCTGCTCGTCAATCTGTGCAAGAAGTCAAGGCTGAGCCACAGCTGAACTCTTCCCAGTCTTGCACGAAAACAGGCTCCCACCCATCCCTGCAGGGCTGAGCTCCCAGGCTGGGGCAAGGGGCCGGAGGGCCATTTGTGCTCGGGCAGGGCTAAGGGTCGGTTGACAGGAACCACCCAGGAAGCAAACCACTCTGAAGTGGTCAGGGCCATCGGTGAGTGGCCTCAGCCACCTGGCACTGTGAGAGCCCTCCTCACTCCTTTCCTGAGTGCCTGGTGCGTGCCAGGGGGACCACAGACACAGGTAGAGCCTGAGAGGAGAACAGAACTATAATCAGCACCTGTTATTACACGGCATCCCACGTGATGGCATAAAGAGGACACGCGTGTGCCTGGCATCATGGAGTGCACAGTCCAGCAGGGGAATGTCGACACTAAGCAAGCACGGGGAACGAGACGCAAAGGACAAGCAGAGGAAGGCGCTGGACAGCTGGGTGCAGGAGGTGTCGCAGGGGAATTCTCCAGGAAGAGCAAATGGCACGGGCAGAGACCCTAAGCAGAGCGCAAGCCAGGCACGTCCACGAGCTGCGACAAGTCCAGGAGGAGGCGCCTGGGCTCAAGGTGCACCAGGGTGATTAGGGCCTAGCTGTGGTCTCCTCCTCTGCTGCTGGGGGCTCAGATTTCTCCCACAGGAAGCTCATGACAGCTGGGAGGGTGGCGTGCAGGCTTGTCTTTAAGTCTGAGTGACGTACGGCCAGAGGTAGGAGGGACTGGGCAGCCCCCAGAGCCCTGGCTGGCAGGACACTGAAGCTGGACAAAAAACAGCCCTTTGGGAAGGAGCTGGACGATGGTGGGCCGATGGCAGCTCGGACCCCTCCAGCAGGGCGCAGGCAGGGCTGAGGGGAAGAGTGACGGCTCTCGAGCATGAGCAGAGAGCTGTCAGCCATCCCCCCACTTCAGCCCCTTGGCTTGGGGCTCCTCTCCTCTTTATCCAATTACTTTCTCTCCTTCTTCACAGCCCGGAGCCCCTCTCTAGCCTCTCTGATTAGGTCAGGCACACCACTGTCCACTTCCCCTGCACTGAGTGCCTCCTGTCCACAGCTGCATCAAGCTACAGCTGCAGCCTCACAGGCTGGGCTGCTTCCCTCCGGTCTCTCACCCTCACGCAGGGAGCTCCAGCAGGGACAGTGCAGAGCCTGGCACACAGTAGGGGCTCAGTAAACGCTTGGCGCACACATGCGGAATCAACACAGCCAGACGCTCCGCTTTCCACAACAACATTTCTGGGCGGGAGCAGAGGGCTCTCCATCTGCACGCAACTCCTCCAGCTCCTGGTCCACCATGCCGGGCAGCAGGAGGTTGTACGAGGCCATTGCTTGGCCAAGAAGGTCCAGACCCAGTGGAAAGCTTAAGCCAGTAGGATCCAAACTGGATGCTGAGTCTCATAAAAATTTTAAAAATAAAGCTGCTCAAGACAGGGCATTCTGGAGCTCAGAACACAGCCTCTCATAATGAGAAGATTGGAGAGCCTGAGATGGGAACACAACTATAATCATCACCGGTTATTGCAAGGAACTATATACAAATTACACAATTATAAAAAATTTGTTGCATCCTCCCAAACAGTAACACCCTACGCAGCATCTCCCGAGGCAAATGGCATCTCTGTTTCCAGGCAGAGGGAGGAGGAGGTCCTGAGCTGACATAAGAGGGGGAATGGGAAGGAGTTAGCCTCAGCAGCCGATCTTATTGATGAGCTGGCTTTGTTGTCCCAGCTGTGTCCTCCCAAGGGCTTTGACCCAGACCTCGATGTGGATAAAGGCTTTGGGGCCTGCCCAGAATCCCACAGGCAGCCCAAAAGCTCCAAATCTCCAGTACTAACAGTGCCCACTTCCGGCCCCAGCTAAGCCATGAAAAGCATCCACAGACACAGCGTGTGCCTCGGAGGAGAAAGGCAGAGCCTGGGAGTGGAAGAGGTCGTGGCCTCCAGAGGGTCCCATCTATGTCACACTGACCCTCACGGTCCCAAATGGGCCCCAACTGAGTGCTACCTGGCCCAGAGCCTCCTGAGCACCTAAGGCTGCCTCTGCCCCCGGCTTTCCTGGCACCCCCGCCCCACCCACACGAGCTCCTTGATCTCCTCTCACTCAATACAGTCACGCACAAAGCAAGAACTCAGCATGTACTGTGTGCCAAGCACTTTGCTAGGTGCTGGGACTAAAACCAAACCTGGTTCCCAACCTCCTGGAGCTTGGGGCATGAGCACAATGAACCCGCCAGGCCGGCCACGTCCCCTCTAAGAGCTCCAGCCCCATGCCCCCGCCAGCAGGGGCTCTGCTAGCACATTCTCCACGTCCCCTCTGGGGGCAGAGCCCAGCCAGCCCTGCCAGGCCCCAGCTCCCACTCACAGTGTGCAGTCCCAGCACGACAGTTAGCACCCACACCCCACACTGAGAGCTCACCCGGAGGAGGGGGCTGCTCGGCTCCATGTTGTCAAATGTCACAAAGGCAAGCAGGCTCCCCAAATGTCACAGCAGGCGGAACTTTCACTCTCCTGAGCCATCATTAGCATTCAAGGGATTCTGACACAAACCCAGCTTCCACCCAGGCAATCTTCTTGCATAAGGGCAAAGAGGTCCAGAGGGTGGAGCCCCCAGGGTCCCCGACCCAGGACTTTGGGGACAGTGGCCACAGTAAGGAAGGTACCTGGGATGCCACCACCCCACCCCCCAACATTCAATCAAGCTCCTGCCTCAGCTAAACTCGTGAGCCTGACACCCACAGCATCCCACGACAAAGCCAGAGCTCAGCACCGCTGCCGTCGTCTGAGGCCCCGGACAAAGAGCAGACGGCCACTAAGTAAGGAGCACCCGCTCTGAGCCACCCAGAGCAAGCAGAGAATGTGGGAGGGGAGATGGGACAAGATGGGAGCCCCACAAAACAGACCCTTCCAAGGCTTGCACCTGCAGCCCCGCCCACCTCCCGTCTGCTTCTCAGAGATGAGACCATTCCCTCCCCACGGAAACCTGGGGGGCAGGTGGGGGCTGGGGGCTTCCTACCCATCATCTGACCTGACCTTCACTCCCACAGCCCCAGAGTGCGGCTCAGATCTCCCTGCCCCCACCCGCCCCCTTGAGGTCACTGGGGTGCAGAGAGGCCGTGGGCTGGGCCCGGGATTACACAGCCGGGACAATCTGACTGGCTCCCCAGGCTTCGCCCCTTCACTGCCATGTGTCTGTGTCCCTCCTCCTCCCCCCACACCATTTAGTTTTTAAATTTTATTTATTTATTGCATTCAAAAGGCAGAGAGAGACAGAGTCCAAGACAATGTCCCATCTGTTGGTTCACTCACCAAATGCCCACAGTAGCCATGGCTGGGCTAGGCTGAAGCCAGGAGCCAGGATCTCGTTTCAAGCCTCATTATGGGTCTCAGTTGGGTGGCAGGGACCCAGCTACTTGAGCCATCCCCTGCTGCCTCCCAGGGCGGACACTTCCAGGAAGCTGCAATTGGAAGCAGAGCCAGCACTGAAGCCCAGGCTCCGTGGGATGGCGGGGCAGGCATCCCATGCTACACCCTAACGGCTGCACCTTGCCATGGACTCAATGCCCAAGTCTCCCCACACCCCTGGCTCAGGGAATTTGCAGCCAAGAGAGGGAACGGGTCTTTGGTCTCTGGCTGTCCTGGTTTCGTCCGGGGCCCGGCATTCTGCCTTGGGGTCCTGTGAGTGCTGGCTGGGATGTGCTCCTCTCACTGGCCTCTGCAGGCCTGAGGGTCCATCCCAGGGCCTGCGCCCTGTGCCCCTGCTCCTGCACTGCACTCCCTCCCTGTGCTAGCTCCCAGGTGGCAGTGTAGAAGCTGACGCCCTCCTCTCAGCCCCAAGTCTCTACTTGGTCTGCCCTTTAGTGTGTTGGACTCAGGCTGGCAGCAGTCACCTCTAAAAGGTCCCCTCTGGGGGGACACTGCTCTGCCTGCAGCTGGCCCTGAAGAAAGCATCCATGGAGAGCATGGCCACACCTGGATGGGTGAACAGTAGACAGACAGATTTCTCAGGTTCTCTGTGTTAGGCAGGAATGGCCATGGGAAGTGCACCTGTAGGCTGGTGGCTAAGACACAGCTCAACACTCCTGTCTCACACCAGATTTCCTGGGCTTCTGCCCCAGCTCTGCTCCCAATTCAAGATTCCTGCTAATGGGAACCCTGGGAGGCACCCTTCATTGCTCAATACCAGGGTCCCTGCCACCCACATGGGAGACTTGGACTGAGTCTCTGCTGCCAGCTTTGGGCTCTGTCCAGCCCTGGCCGCAGTACTAGGGACTAAACCAGTGCAGCTCACTCGCGCTCTCACTCTTCTCTTTCTGTCCCTCCCAGCCTCTCTCCCTTCCTCCCTCCCTCCCTCCCTCCCTCCCTCTCTCCCTCCCTCCCTCTCTTCCTACCTCTTTCCCCTCCTTCCATCATTCTGCCCCTCAAGGAAATTAAAAAAAAAATATTTTAACAAGGGCCATGGGGAATGAAGAGCAAGAAACCCCAGCTGGGCAGCACCCCCAGGACAAGCGCTTGTGAGTCTCTGGGATGTATGTGTGTGTGTGTGTGTGTGTATACTGTGTATATGTAGGTGCACTGTACATGTGTGTGTGCATGTATACATGTGCATGCAGGTGCGTGTGTGTGTACATGTGCATGTGTACATGTGTGTTATGTGTGTGCAGGTTAGTGTGTGCACATGTGTGCTGTGTGCACATGTGCATGTGGGTGCCTGTGGGTATGTGTGCATGTGTGTACCTTGTGTGTGTGCACATGCATGTAGAAAGGTTCCGAAAGTTGCAGTGTGAAGCTGTCAGAGTGAAGCTGACAGGCAGCCTTTCCTAGGCCACAGCCTCGGGCCCTGGAGCCCAGCTGGACCCTGTACCTGCCTCAGGGGAGCCTCTGCAGGAGAGGAACCCCAGTGCCCCAGTGCCCCAGTGCCAGGCCCTGGGCCAGGTGGCAGAGCACACAGGATGGTGACCACACAGGATGATGACGAGGGGGTGGGGCTTGGGACCCACCACGGTGCCTGTGGGCACCTTTTGTGTGACACTCCCTGCGGGTACCCAGCCTACCCTGAGCACCACCTGAGAAGCGCCCCCCCCTTCCCCTGCTGTGGGGAGCCCAGAGCCACAGTCCACTCCTGCACACCCGGGTGAAGCAGAGCGCCCAGTCCAGTGCCCCCCCGCCTGCCCCAGACTCTGCCTGTGAAGCAGTGGCAAAGGCGGCCTCCACTCCTCTCCGCATTTGCGTGAATTTCCCAAGCAGAGCCAAGGCACTACGGCTACCGAGGACTGACAACGCAGGCCCAGCATCAGAACGCCTTTCTCTGTCAGAGGCTTGAGTCACAAGCTCGGGGTGAGGGGTCCGTCTGGCACGGACAGCACGCTGCGAGCAGAGGGCAGGCCCCAGGCTCCAGGCACGGCTGACCGGCCCAGCTGCCCACCCGCCCATGGGCTGATCCCGCAGAGGGCCCCACCTGGTCACCGAGGCACGGGGACAAGCCGCCACTCTGGGCAGACAGCACCGCCTTGTCACCCCCTCCCAGCGTCTGTCCTGCCACCAGGGGAGGGAGATGTTTCCAGAAAGGATGACTCCGACTGCTGCAGGCTCATCTCCGGGTTGTTGCCCACAGCACAGCAGCCTCACCTTCCATTGAGTTCTAGCACTTTCTTGCAGACGGCTCCCACCCTTCTCTTTCACCCAGTGATCTGCCAAGCACCTGCTGTGTGCATGGCTCCGTGGAAGAAACCAGAGGTGAACGGCCTCTGACCCCTGCTGCCAAAGCCATGACATGACCACGTCCCCCCCTCACTGCTAACTCGCACCCTGCTCCCATCAGCCAGGCAGCTCAGCAAAGCTCCCTGGGGCAGTGGGAGGAGCCTGGCCCCAGAAGCCAAGGGCGCACATTCAGAGAGGGCACAGGAGCTTCTTTCTGCTCTGGACAGCTGAGCCCCTCTGCCAGAGTCCAGAGACAGGAGAAGCGACAGGTGCACACAGGCAGACCCAAGGCATGGCGCGCAGTCATACCTCAGTCCGAACCCTGGCCCTGGCCCTGCAGGGCCAGATGACCGGACCTCCCTCAGCCCCTGTGGCTCTTCTGTCACTCAGGGATGGGGTGGCCACAGCTGGCCCACATTAGGACCCACGCAGCGCTTGGCACAGCCCCTGTAGACCCAGTGCCCCACACAGGGAAGATCTCATCGTGAGGAAAGGCAGGAGGTCCTAGGGCCAGCCTGAGATGCTCTCAAGAAGGGGATGACGGGCTGGCGCCGTGGCTCACTTGGCCAATCCTTCACCTGCGGCGCCAGCATCCCATATGGGTGCCGGGTTCTTGTCCCGGTTGCTCCTCTTCCAGTCCAGCTCTCTGCTGTGGACCGGAAGTGCAGTGCAGGATGGCCCAAGTGATTGGGCGCCTGCACCCACATGGGAGACCAGGAGGAAGCACCTGGCTCCTGGCTTCGGATCAGCGCAGTGCCGGCCATGGAGGCCATTTGGGCAGTGAACCAGTGGAAGGAAGACCTTTCTCTCTGTCTCTCTCTCTCTCTCACTGTCTAACTCTACCTGTTAAAAAGTAAAAAAAAAAAAAAGGGGGGGGGATACCCTTGAGCTGCTCACAAGGCCGGCTAGAGCCCCCTCCCGGGCTGTAGGGACCAGAATGGAAAGGAGAATGAGACCTGGGGCACCCAGGCGGGGGTCCCCCTGGAAGGAGACAAACTTGCAGCACCCGAGCATGGGGCTTCTGCTCTTCAGAGAGGCAGTCTCCCTGAGGCCAAGGAAGGCAGTCAAGGGACCGCATGGTCTCTCACGGGATGGTGGCAACAAGGTGAGTGTCTCAACACAGCCAGCAGAGTCCCGGACACCTGGGAGGCACTGCGACCTGGCCCCCAGACCCCAGCCCTCTGAGCAGCCTCACCCCTCCCCAGGGCAACGGTGTGCCCCTCAAGCAGGCGAGGGTCCCTGTGAGACAGCTCTGCCATCCGGCATGCTAAGCAGTGTTCCGGCAGGGCCTGAGGCATGCACGCCTGAGCCCACCCGCTCCAGCGAGCCAGGCTCATTTGGAGCTGGGGAGCCAGCAGGAAGCAAACCCTCCAAGAATCAGCCTCTGGTCAAAACTCAGGACTATTTTGCCCTCCTGCTACCAACAATATCGGCATCAACACCACCCCAAGGAAAGCTGGCCTGCTCAGAAACCAGCACTTCCAGGCACCAAGAGCCGTCCTGAGCTCATCTCGGCTCCCTGCTCCTCCACCAGGCTGCAACCACGCTTTCATTCAAGAAGCAAGAGAGGCTCAGACGAGTTAGCCACTTGCCCAAGACCTGGCATGGCTCTGTGCCTGCTGGAGAGCGGACAGCTTCAAAGACCCAGTGCTGGCACAGTGGGTAAAGCCGCCTGCAACACTGGCATCCCCTATCAGTGCCAGTTCAAATCTCAGCTGCTCCACTTTCCATCCAGCTTCCAGCTAATGTGCCAGGGAAAGCAGCAGCAGATGGCCCAGCCAGCCACGTGGGCGACCCGGATGATGCTTCTCACTCTATCCTAGCCCAGCCCCAGCCACCTGGGGAGTGAGTCGACAGGACAGATCTCTACCTGCCTCTCCCTCTCTCTCTCCAACTCTTACAGTGCCTTGTGTGACATTTCCTTCTCCAGGCCTGCAGGCTGGAGCTCGTGTGACCTGGGCTCTGCCATATCAGACTGGACCCCAGAAATCTGCACTTGACTGTACAGGCCCTGTTTCAGGATCAGCAGTCGCCTGGGGTGAACAGGCAACAGGTCAAATGGCGCAGGAGAGCACAGGACCAAACCAGCCTCCTTGAAGCCCCTGCTCATGGGCTGCTGGCTGCTGTTCCCACGGCCAAGGCAAGCCCATGTGACACGGGCAGGTGCCCTGCCGACCCCAGGGATGTGGATGGACAATGGCGCAAAGACCCTGGAGCCCACCACAGTCAAACACCTCCCAGCGGCCCAGAGTCCAACCCAGGAGCCCGCTCTCACCACTCTGCGGCCCAGCTGCCCGGGGCCTGTCTGGACCTCGGTCACTCATTCACACGCTGGGCACATGGTGACCTGCCTGAGAGCACGAAGGGACGAGTGAAGGGTGAGGGCGACTGCAAAGGATCGAGCTCTGCATCAGGAAGAAGTCCTCCCCAGACCTTCCAAGCATAGGCAACGTCAGAGGCACCAAGGGCAGGGCTGGCCTGCAGCCTTGGGAAGCACGGGCCTGGCTCTGCCAGTTGAGACGGAGGCCATTGAAGGAGAGATGTCGGGATCTCCACCACGCACACGACAACTGCCAGGGCTCGGCCGGGGTGCCCGCCGCAGAGAGGACATTCCATGTGGAACAACCAGGTGAGAACCTGGCCAGTACCTCCCCTCCCCTGCATCCCACGCATGGTGGCCTCAGCCTCCCGAATGGCTGGGCACACCCCGGCCTCCCCAGGGGACAGAGCTGACCTCGGCTACGGCCCAGTCACCCGCCACCAATCATCCTGGATTCTCAGGGCCCCGCACACACGCTCTGATGGGTGCGTTTTGACATTTTGTTTGCAGATCAAAGGAGCAGCAGGGATCAAATGTAGGAACAGATGCGCTAGCAGAGACAAGAAGTACAGTGCGCTCACGACGTGCACAGAGCAGAGGCCTGCAGCGAGACCTCGTGCACACACCCCACGCAGACCTCCGCTCACCCTGCTGCCCAACTCCACAGACCAGGGCCACAAGGCCAGGTTCCACAACGGCCCTGTCTCTAATGCTGATGTTAGGAGGATTCCAGAAGCAGATCCGTGGGCCTGCGCTGTGGCAGAGTGGGTTAAGCCTCTGCTTTTGATGCATGTGGGACCAAGTTCAAGTCCCGGCTGCTCTGCTTCCCATCCAGCTCCCTGCTAATGCGCCTGGGAAAGCAGCAGAAGATGGCCCTGCTGCCCACATGGGAGAACCAGCCCTGGCTATCCCAGCCATTTAGAGAGTAAACCAGTATATGGAAGATTCTGCCTCTACCCCCTCCTTCAAATGAATACAATCAAATAATGAAATCCCGCGGATCCCTGGCTGTGCTCGGAGAACACCCCCCAGGAGCACCGCCGGCCCCTCTGCCAGGCGTCCCGGGAACCAGCCCCGCAGCCTGCTCTGTGGCTCGCACGCAGATTCCGGGAACCGGTGCTCACACGTCCTTAAGGGACCCGTGTTAGTACTGAACACACATCAGTGCCGTCTGATGTTAGGCTACGCTGTGTAAACGCACGACCCTTTAATTCTATTTCAATTCAATTATGCAAATCTAATCACACATCCCGCGTCAAACCATTTTTTTTTTCCTCTCAGAAATCTGTCCACCACCGGCCAACTGAACCCACCACCAATCCGGGATGCGGAGTGAGCAGGCGGCTGGCAACTTAATTAAGGGCTGCCAAGGCCTACGGTAGCTCGGCCCGAGCCCAGGGCCAAGCGGAAGGCAGCACTAGGCTGACGCGCTGGTAACCCCAGGGCCTCAGAGGGTCAGGGTGGGAGCAGGGCCAGGAACCCCTCTCCAGGCATGGCCACACCACACTCCATGGGACCCAGGCAGCACCTTGGGGACCGTGTGTGTGGAGGGAAGCCAGAGGTGCTGAGATGGGGGGACGGCAGGAACACGGGGTCTCATCCTGCACTCGCCCCTCAACACTGCTGGCCAGCTGCCTGTGCAACAAGCTTCCATGTTAGGGAAGAGGGGAGCTCTTCTGTACATGGGAAAGAAGCGGCTTGTTAAGTGACTCCTAGAATCCACAGTCTGGAAGGAGCAGGACAGTTAGACGAAATGTGAGCGTGCCCAGAGCCAGAACCAGCGGTGCAGGCCGGGGCGGGGCTGTGCGTGTCCACACCTGGGCAGCTCAGGTGCGAGAGCTTCCTCCAAACGTGCCAGGTGCACAGACACCAAGCTGACCCACCCCCGCGCCTGTGGCTCCGCCCTCTCTCTACGTGGGGACAGGGCCCTGATGTGGACAAGCTGCCCCGTCACACTCCGTCTGCTCCCCATGCCACAGAGGCCCCGTGGGCAGGGGAGCCAAGCTGCCACGTGAGGCCCGGAGGCTTGCAAAGGCTTCACAAGACCTGTCTTCGCTTATTAACAGGAGACAGATGATATCTGGCGAATGACAGGAGACAAACTGCTGAGCAATAAGCAAATAGGCCAGCAGCAGAAGTGGAAGACGGCTACACAGGGAAGTGCTACGGCTGCAAGAACACCGGAGGCAGTTTGCCTGTGCAGCTCCTCGGGCTGCAAGGCTGCGTCAGCCGCAGCAGAATGCTACAGCCATTGCCCTTCCAAGCTGCACCACGTACACACCAGTTTTGAGGGGCCAGGGAGGAACAGGCATTGCAAAGCCCACCAGGCTTAGCCACAGCCCCCCCAGAGCTGTCTCTGCCCAGGGATGGTCACCTAGACAGGAGCTCAGACACCAAAATTATCTCTGCCCAACTCATGTCCATCTGAGCCAACAGATCATTCAGCAGGCCCAGCTGACTGCTCCCCACTAGACACTCCTAGGGGACGTTATTCCAGGCACGTGAATGACTGCAGCCTGCCCTGGACGGAAGAAGACGGCAGGGGAACTTCCAGAGAGGACACAGCACCTTCTGTGAAAGATCTCGGGGCTGGTGCTGCAGTGCAGCCGGGTAAGCTGCCACCTGCAACACCTGCAGCCCATAGGAGCGCCAGTTTGAGTCCTGGCTGCTCCCCTGCTGATCCAGCCCCCTGCTAATGTGCCTGGGAAAAGCAGCACGTTAGCACGTGGGAGATCGAGATGGAGTTCCAGGAGCCTGGCTCTGGCCTGCCCCAGTCCCAGCCATTGCACCCATTTGGAGAGTGAATGAGTAGATAAAATCTGTTTCTCTCTCTCCCTCTCCACCCCTGCTGTGTGCGTGTGCGTGCGTACGTGCGTGCTTGTGTGTGCGTGTGTGTGTGTGTGTGTGACTCTGTCTTTCAAGTAAGTAAAAGAAAAAAAAAACCTTGGAAGGAAGGAAGGGGGGGGGAACAGACCCATGGGTGGAGGAACACAGGCACTGGCTCAAGTGTCGGGCACTTGGGATGAATGTGAGTCAGGGAAACGTGTGTTCTACAGGAGAAGATGCACCTTGCGTGGAGAATGGCGAAGCAGCAGCTCCCCACACCTGCCCTGAACTGCGGGGTCCCACCTCTCCCCAGCCCTGCCCCCACCTGCTCCCCTCCTGTCCTGGGGCTGCCTCTGCTGGACCACAAAGCCCCTCCCAGGATCCCTTCAGCCACAGCCAGGTAGACGCTCACCTGTGCATTTCCCTGATGCCACAGAAACCCTCCCAGAGGACTCCCAGCCCCAACTCACCTGGGGGCCCGGCGACAGCAGAAACCCGACGGCCCCCTCTCCCTCCCTCCGACAGGCCCTCGGGCCCCAGCCAGAGCCTGGCCCTTCACCACCTCCCTTGCGTTATTCAGGTTCAAAGCAAATGGCTTCTCTTCCATAAGACCATCCCCCACGGGCATGCACACACACACACACACACATACATGCACACACACATATGCACATGCACGTGCACACGCACACAGCTCCCTGAATCATTCAAGTGGCACTTGTTTGTGTCCCTCCCTCTGAGGGGGGCATGCTATGCCCTGAGCTGGACATCTGTGTTCTCCACTGCACACCTGAGCCCTCAGGCCCCGGGACCCAGGCCTGACCTGTAGGCAGATGCTTCTGGCCACCTCCCCACACAGACTAGAAGGCAGGGCCTGAGTACTCCCTGCCCCAGCTGCTCTCATGAATTCTCCTGTCTGAGCAGGCATCCGACAGCACCGCAGTAGGAAGGCAGGACAGCACCACAGCTATGACCGTAGAACCAGACTCGGCGCAGCCCTCACCCTCCGGCTGTGTGGTCTTGTGCTTGCTAGTTCATTAAACGCAATTCCAAGTATCCATCGCCCAGGGCCTGGCTGACAGCACACAAGAACTGACGTCCATGAGTATGCTTAAAATTACTGGGTGTCACCACTGCGATCGCCACTACCCCTTCTTCCAAGTGTGGTTAGCAAAAGGACTGCCACCTCGTTACCTGCCTTGGTTAAAACAAAGTCACCGGAGCTGCCGTGTTAGAATCACCGATTTTTCATGGAAGAAAATGAAATCCACTATCACTCAGCAACTGGCCAACCCGAAGACTCCCGGGGCCCTGTGAAGGCTGCCCCTCGGCAGGGAGAATCCTGGCCACCTTTTGTGCCGGGAAGTTTCATAGGTGCCGCTTCTCAGAGCTTTCTGAGCAGAGCAAGGAGGGAGGGTGTCCGGCCTGTGCCGTGAGGAGACAGGCTGCACTCACAGGCACAGGCGCGCTTCCGGCCAGCCCCTGCACACGGCACTCCCACCTGCAGCCAGCACGGCAGAGATGGGCGCCGCATCCCTCCCACGGCCTTGGGCGAGCCAGAGCCCCGAGTCTGAGGAGCAAGCGTGTGCTGCTCCGGGCCAGCGTAACTGGCAGCAGGAAGCACAAACCAGAGCAGAGGCCCCGCCCAGCGGTACCTCCCAGACCCTTGGGTGCCCCCTGGGCCCTTGTGTAGCCACAGCCCTCACCTGGCCAGGCAGGGCAGGTGCTGTCTCACACCCGGCCAGACACACAATGTCGTTCCTCCAGCAGGCGCTCAGCACCCAGGATAACCACAGGCTGCCTGGAGTGTCCCTCTTCCACGGTGTGTGTGTGTGTGTGTGTGTGTGTGTCAGGGCAAGAGCAGCACCTGGCTCAGCAAGAGACTCCAGCCCCCCTCTCCGCTGCAGCCCCTCTCTCTGGCCCGACCCGTCCTTCAGCAGGGTTTGTGGGGATCACGGCGACGATTTTGTGTCCCAGTTCCTCTGGGGACCCTGCCGGGGAGCAATTGCCAAGCTTCACAGCCCACGGCGAGCTCCCCACCCACTGAGGTCTGGCCCAGGACAGGAGAGGCTGGCTCACGTGGCGCGGCAGGCCACGGCTGACGGGGCCCACACAATCCCCCCCCCCCGGAGCCGGGGAGCGGCCGCTGACATTTCAAAAGGTCAATCAATCACTCGGTTTCCCAGCACCCAGTCATCTCCCAGGACATCGGCGCAACAATAAAACCAACGGCACCAAACAACGGCGAGAAAAGATCCTTGCACACGAAGGAGGAAGAAAACACCCTGCAGCTGGCCTGAGGGTGCTGGGTGTGAATCCTGCCTCTGCCCCAGCCCTGAGAAAGCCCTTTTCCTGCCTCTGGGTTTCAGGGATGAAGGGGGCTGGCTGGGAGCGGAGAAGGCCAGTGCAGTTCTCCAAGGGTCCCGCCCAGCCCCTGAGCAGGGCGTCCCCAAAGACCGCCCTCAGGGGCTCTCAGCAGCTCACCAAAGCAACCAGCTCAGACCAGCAGTGGAGCCCTGAGCCTTGCTGTCCACAAAGCAAGGAGTCTGGGGGCCCTAGATGTCCAGCTAGGCTGAGCGCAGGAGGAAGGGCAATGGTTACCTGGAGAATGCAGCCAGTGTAGACCAGCCAGCCAGTGTAGACAAGGCAGCATCAGAGAGGCCCAGGGTGTGGTTGCCTCCACAAGACACTGGGAGGCCAGGAGAGGTGGGGAAGGGGCCCAGTTCTCCCTGAGGTCTCACCTGGGCATGGGGACTGGCGACGCACATGGGATGCCTGGTCACGCGGGCCACCTCCTCACTGCCAGGAGTGCTCGACCCTCCCTTCCAGGGCTCCTGTGGCCCTTGGTGCCCCACACGTGCTCACACCCTCCCCATTCAACCAAGCACCCCAGGATCAGGCCCGGGGTCTGGCTTCTCTCCCTGAAGTGCCCAGGCCCTGTGGTCAGCGGGGCCCTGGAGCCGCGTGCTGGGCTGACACTGGCGCCCTGCCCCCCACCACCTCCCACACACAAGTGCCTGGCCGGCCGGGTGGCCGGGTACCCAGAGCTGCACAGTGACTTCCTGCATGTTCACATTGCCCAGCCAACTGCTTGCTCCCCGGAACCACAGCCATCACTACACCCCGCACGCAGGCCCTTTTCATCCTGTGTTTTAAGGGGAGATGAAATCACCGGCCTCGTCCTAGGGGTGGGCCTGAGGCTGGGGGCCGCCCCCACAGGTCTCCCACCTGAGTGCACCGGCCACAGCCAGCCAGAGGCCCCTGCCTAACTTGTCACCCTGCCACGGGCAGCTTTTCTAGCTCCTAACTCCCCACTGTGACCTCCCACAGGGGAGGCCCCCTCTGGGACTCTCTTCACACCAACCCCCTGTGCTACCCAGGACCCCAGGACGGCCCACAGACCCAGCCATCCCCACCGGAAGCCGCCTCCACCCTGTAGCTCTCCTATGCTGCCTGCCCTCAACGCGCTGTCTCCAGGAGCAGGGGCCTCTCACCCGCCTCCTCCTCCCCAGGTCTGAGGGTCTCACCCAGGCAGCTCATCAGAATCACCTGCGGAGCTCTTAACACTCCCCCTCCCCCCGCCTGCCAGAGCTCAGGCCGCTGCCCACATTGTCCATCAGCACCTCCAGGTGGGGCGGGCCCCCAGCCTCAGTGAAACCCCCAGACCACAGGCTGCAGCCACCCCTTGCTTAGGTTGTAAAAAGGGCTCAACCCACTCGCGCCTTGGCCTCGCCACACTTCCCTAACCCCTGGCCTGCAGTTCGAGGCCGGGCTCACCGCGAGGCTTCTGTGCCCCCAAGACGTGCGTCTCCAGGTCAGGATAGAAACTCGGCTGCGGGTTCCCTGAAAGCAGGGCGCGTGTGCCCGCAGGCCTGCAGCAGGGCCGGCTGTGACACTGTCCCTAGGCAGCTGCGGGGCAGAACGGAAAGGGAGGGAGAGGGAGACAGAGGGGAGGAGGGGCAGGGAGCCCAGGCTCTGTGAGTGATCGACAGCAGTGTGGGGGAGGGGCGTCCCGGCAGTGCCCCTACCCTCCATGCTGTCCCTCCTGGGACCCCACTGTGTGGTAAGGGGGCAGCACAACGACAGGGCCTCTCCTCAGCTGGCCCCGCCATGAATGCTGACCTGCTTTCCCTCCAGCCAACATGGCTAGACCCCCTCGGCCGGACCCCCGCTCCTCTCCACCCTGCTCCACGGAAGCAAACACACCTGGCCCCACAGGCTGTGCAGAGTCACCTGGACACACGGGCGAGACCACAGGACCCCAAGGAGGGACTGCACCCCGGCACACAGTAAAGGGCTGCAGCTCTGTCTCCTGACCTCCCCCAGCCTGGTGGTGAGAACTTGACCCACCAGTCAGGCCCCAACCTGGGCAGGGCAGTGGGCTGATGACCTGGGCATGTCCCTATGCTGTGGGCCTCCCCGAGCTGGAGCTGGAGCAGAACCAGAGCGGCCTCACTCTCCAGAGCCCAGGAACGTGGGTGCAGGTTCTCTCTCTCCCAGGAGCCAGATCCGTGGGAACAGAGCCTTGGTGACCACACTCACCACCATGCTCACCCCAGGAGCCTGCGGCACCAGGGTGGCAACCTGGCCCTCACTCGCCAGTGTCACTAAGTGTCATCAAGCCAGAGATGTCCCCAGAGAACCAGAAGCCACTCAGCTTGCAAATTTTTCTGTGCGCCAATTTTATACCCAAGGTCATAACCAGGCAGGCAGGAGGTCTCCCCCATGGGGGGCTGCCTGTGGCCAGCCTCTTCCCGCTGCTCTCCTGAGCTCAGAAGAGAGGGGAGGAAACGCAGGGGATTACAGAGAATGGAACCGTGGCCCCCGAGCGACAGCCCGTCTGTTCCCCAGAACCCACTCCGGCGCTGAGACAGCAGTGGGCAGCTCTGTGTGAGAAACAACCTTCTCTGCAGGTGTGCAAACTCCACTTGACTTCTTGAGACAGGAACTCAACACAGCCTGGCTTCGCTCTGCAAGCGTTCCCAGTGCACGCCTCCGGCTGTGCAGCACACAGAGTCCTCAGAGTGCTTGGTTTTCCCTATGGAACACAGCCGGCCAGCCACAGCTGCTCCCGGCACACTGACCCATGGCTAGGGCCACACTGGGCCATTCCAAAACAGGTTGAGGCTCCTCCCCCACTGCCCACATGCCAGGAAGATCGACAGCTGTCCCTACCCAGCAGAGACACCTTGTTAAGTGGGTCCCACACACAGCACTGAGCTCATGTCCTTGGCAGCTCCAGCAGAGCCACATACAAGGTGAGGGGCCCTGTCGCACACCTGCAGGAGGACAAGAAGGTCCCGAGTGGGCTGTCCCCTTCCTGCTCCAGGGCCTCGGGAAGAGCTGAGGCTGGCACTGAGGGGTGCCGGGCAGCTCTGCAGCCCACCACAAGTGGCAATGCTCCTGGTGCCTCAGGCGGCACCAGCAGCCGTCTACGACATCTATGCCTTGCAGAAACAGAGAAGGGGCCTGGCCAGCATGCTCGCCAGGACAAGACACTGCATCTGAGCAAACCGTCCCTTTCCAGCCCAGCCCGCCCGTCAGGCTCAGTCCGGGAGCCCCACTTCATGATGGCGTTCCTGGGCTCGTGACTCGGCAAGGACACTGGCTGGCCCCTCTGCCTGTCACAGTCTGTCCTTTTACACCTGTTCCCGCCGTACTTGTTAACGGCACCCCTCTCCATCCAGTGTCCCAGGTTAGATGACCCTGGGGAGAGCAGCCTCTCCCTCCCTCACCCAGGCGGTGGTAGGGGGTGGCCCCTCAGGCTCTCACACTCCCGCACAGCTGCAGGTGCACAAACCCACCTTTCCATGGCCACAGCCCGGTCACCAGAGGTGCCCACAGAGCTGGCTGGACCCAGGCACGTGGATGTGCCATCTGGACATTGTACAAAAGTGCTAAAATAACAAGCAAATGGGCTAAGAACCAAGCTCTGCGGGCCAGTTTTCCCCTGTGTGGGTTGGAAGGCAGCTGAGTGGCTCAGGGCAGTCTCATTAGTGAGACAAGAGCAAGCAAGCAGCCTCCCATCACCTGTGCACTGCCCCACCTCTCCCATGCTTCCATAAACACTCCTGCAGTAATAAACGCTGGTGGAACACATGAAGCCCTGAAAGCAGCAACAAGTACGTGAACAGAAGAAATCATCCTAACTGTGCTCGGGGCCCTCAGAGCCCGCCCCTGTGCCCCCCGCCCGCCCCCACCGAGCCTGCCGGCCACTCCAGCTCTCAAGCAGCAGGCATACCTGGCAGTCTGCTCAGCTCAGCGGAAAATTCAGGCGTCCAAGAGCAGGACAACCTCTCCGGGGTCTCTGAACAGAGAAAACAGAGGCGCAGGTTCCCAGCGGGCTCCATCCCCGGGGAAGACAGATGACAGCCTGCATGCGACTCAGCTTGAGAGCCACCCGGCTGGACGCCCAGCTCCTGGTCCCTGGGCGGCCTGGGTTCTTCTTAATTACCTGTGTGGTACAGACACCGGCAGAAGCTCAGCTCCCAGCTGAACGCAGCCAGAGCATCCCGACTCCGCAGGCTGTGACACTGAATGCGAGGGAGCAAGGAGAGCCCGAAGCACCAGCACAGGTGCTCTCAGAGGGGACCTGAGAGGGTCCAGGGAGGGCGCACCTGCTTGCCTGCACTGGCCACGTGGCCTGGGCGAGCCAGGGGCAGCTCGCACAGGGAAAGACCCCCGTCCATCGCCATCTGGAAGCACGCGGAGCCCAGAGCTCCAGAAAGAATGGACGGCTCGTCTGTCCCATCTGCCAACACCCTCGGGGGCAGACAGGAAATGGGCGGTCTGGACGAGGGCCTCATCTGGCTGAGTTCTCTGGGTCATGGACTCTCTGCGAAAGCTCATAAAACCATGGGCACTGTTCCCAACAAAACGGTGCTGTGTGACACAAACCCCCCACTGCCTCGCGCTACAGGGGCTCCGCAGCCCCCCAAGCCCACTTAAGTAAGGGTGCCGCTGAAGACCCTGCACTGACATCGTGGGCTCAGCAGCACGTGGGGAGACTGAGGACAGCTCCAAGAGGAGGAGCAGCTTTCCCAAGGCCACACAGCCACGAAACACCCAGCTCAGTGCTCCCCTCCCTGAGGCCTCCCCAGGGAAGCGACAGCAGTACAAGAGGGTCCCTGGTAACAAGAGGGACCCTGCACCCTGATTCAGAGCAGGCGGCTCCCACGGCCGCGCACAGCTCAGCCGCCCCAGCCCGTCACGGCCCGTGACTTCTGCAGACTTTCCCCACGAGCGCTGAGGGGTGCGGGTGTGTCAGTCTCGGGGCTCAGCTCCAGGCCACCTCCTGTGATCCAAATGCCACTGGAGTCGATCACAGCGTCCCAGTATTGATACGGCATCGCGGGACTTCATAAACGGGACTGACGGGGTTGGGGAGAGGCGCACAGCAGGCCCTGCTGCCACGGCCTGCATCTGTGTGTTCTGCCAGCAGGGATGGAGCCCAGGAGAGGGGGTGCCAGGGAGGGGGCGAGAGCCTGAGCCCAGAGCCAGGTCCACGGGGTTGCAGTCCCAGCCCTGCCTGTAACCAGCTCTGCACCTGGCAACCAGAGAGGCACCTGAGGCTCAGTTTCTCTTTTTCTTTCTTTCTTTCTTTCGTTCTTTCGTTCTTTCTTTCTCTCTTTCTTTCTCTCTTTCAAGATTTATTTATTTCTTTGAAAGTCAGAGTTACACAGAGAGAGAAAGAGAGGCAGAGAGAGAGGTCTTCCATCTGATGGTCCACTCCCCAGTTGGCCACAACAGCCGGAACTTCGCCAAGCTGAAGCCAGGAGCCTGAGCTTCTTCCGGGTCTCCCACACAGGTGCAGGGGCCCAAGCAGTTGGGCCATCTTCTACTGCTTCCCCAGGTCATAGCAGAGAGCTAGATCGGAAGGGGGTCAGCTGGGTCTCGAACGGGCGCCCATATGGGATGCTGGCATTGCAGGCCAGGGTGTTAACCCGCTGCTCCACAGCGCTGGCCTCAAGGCTCAGTTTCAACATCTGTGCAATGGGGTGGCACAAGTCAGCACACGCAACCCCTGAGCATGGTGCCCGGCTCTGAAGTCAAACTTCGCTCTGAGAAGCACAGGAGGCCTGGGTGAGACACGCGTCAAGGAACCACGTGGTTTGCTTTCAAACACAAGCTGAACCCAGAAGGCATTCGCTTGCCCTCAGATGTGTCCTAGAGCACAGCGGGCAGAGGGCCCAGAGTCCCCAGGCGGCCACGGTGCAGGCCACCACTCAGGAGGCTGCACAGTGCCTGCGGGGTCAGGCAGGAGGTGACCGCAGACACTGTGCAGGCCACACTGGGTTCTTCTGAGAGGGACCCCAGCATCCTCGGGGACAGAAGACCAGACTGACGCCAGCTTAAGACCAGATCAGAACCCCACCATCTCACAGTCCTCTGCCTACACATAGGCGCTGGCAAAGCAGCATGTTGAGAGCTGGCTGCATAGACCACAGAGAGGTCCTGTTTCAGCAAAACAAGACAAAGTTCTTCGTTCAACACACAGAAATCACCCTGTGCCTGGTAACAACAGGGGCCAGCGAGTATCCACCCGTAGGCGCCACGAGCCTGGCTGGCGAGAGCTGTTCAGACACCCCAGGACTCCAAGTTCCAGCAGCCCGGTCTCCTTGCACCAGCCCCTCCCCTTGCTGGGAGCTGCTCTGCCTCCTACTCAAATAAAACTTCACGTCTCCTCACCAATGCGTCCACTCTTCTAAGTTATCATCCACACCAGGACACCAACAGCTAGACGGATGAGCTGGGAAGAACCTGGTGCTGAAACTCACTGGGGAGCTCGACCGACAGCCCACCCTTATCATCAGGACTGAACCAGTGCTGGCATCCGTGCTTTATAAAGACAGACACGAAGAGATCCTTGCTATCCACAGATGGCAAAGAAGCAGAAACCTCTGCGAATCCACTCAAAACTGGGACAGAGTCTGTTTGAGGCTTTATCTTGAAAATCAAAAATGAGCAAGAAATGTTCATTTTTGGCTTGTACATTTCAATGTGTGTGATAATTGTAACTCTGCTAATGACTGCAATTAACAAAGAATAAATGATGGGTTGGCATAATCACTCCAACATTTTCTTTTCTTTTTTCTTTTCTTTTTCTTTTCTTTTTTTTTGACAGGCAGAGTGGACAGTGAGAGAGAGAGACAGAGAGAAAGGTCTTCCTTTACTGTTGATTCAGCGCCCAATGGCCACTGCAGCCGGCGCGCTGCAGCCAGCACACCGCGCTGATCCGAAGGCAGGAGCCAGGTGCTTCTCCTGGTCTCCCATGCAGGTGCAGGGCCCAAGGACTTGGGCCATTCTCCACTGCACTCCCGGGCCACAGCAGAGAGCTGGACTGGAAGAGGAGTGACTGGGACAGAATCCGGCGCCCCGACTGGGACTGGAACCCAGTGTGCCGGTGCTGCAGGTGGAGGATTAGCCTCGTGAGCCGCAGTGCCGGCCCCGACATTTTCTTTAGACCGACGCGCACATGATGCAAAGCGTAGTTCAGGACCTCAGAAGAAGGAGCCCAGCGCCCGCCCGTCCCGCACAAGCAGTGGTGCACAGCCTGCCAGGCCACCCCGGCTGCCAGACTCAGCACGGCTGGGGCCACCTGAGCACTGGGAGAGCCACACAGCACTGAAAGAGGGCTTCCTCCGAAGGCGGAAGAGATGCCCGGATCAGGCTGGGACAAGGCAGTTTTGGGGGCCCTGCCGCCGTGCCGGGACACCCCCTGTGAGGGAGCTTTGACCTGGCCGTGTGAACCTAGCTGCTGGGGCTGCGTGGGAGGACATGGGGAGAGTCAGGTCCTTGATCCCCTGCCGCAAGGGAGATCTGAGCACCGCGGACAAGAGAAGCAAACCAACTGGCCGAGGCGGGATCGCCTGTGGTCTTCCAGCACCGGGAGGCAGGGCAGCAGCGAAGGGGACGCCATTCAGCCCTTCAGACCCCAGCGCGGTGGACAAGGCACGTGCACGGGCGTCAGCTCCCCGACAGCAGGCGTCTGACCTCTCCTTGCCGGGAGAACCAGAGATGCAGAGAAAGCATCTTTCAGAGATCCCCACTGCGACAAGGCACAGACGGGACGGGGCCACGTCTCCCAGACCCTTGCCCCCGCCCACGGAGGAAGTGAGAAGCTGCACACAGCAGCAGGGGCCCACAGTAACACCACAAGGAGAGGAGCACCCCCAGAACCGGCCTCCAGCTCAGCCCTGCCAGACACTCACGGGAGAGAGGGGAAACTGGCAGACACATGACCAGCCAGCTCGAAGTGTCCATGGCTTAGCAAGCCCCTTCCTGGGGCCAGGCCCCGTGCACCACCTCCTCATTTCACACCCTCCTCAACCCCACGACTCAGTGCAAAGGCAGAGGCCACGGGCTCCCCTGGACGTGGTGTGGCCCCAGATCCCAGTGAGCCTGCCAGCTCCTGAGGCCCGGCCCCCGCCCCAGGGGCTCAGAGCTCTGCAGCCCTGGTGTCCGGCCCGGAGTAGGCACTTGGAGAATGCCCCACACATCTGGGTCGGTTCTGTCTCCACCTCATGAGAACCTGCATACCTACAAGAGCTTGGCGAGCAGCTGGAGCTGAGTAAAACTGCGCCACGCCATGGTGCGTGATGCTCCTGTGAGTGCCTGCAGCCGGGTCCAGAGCCAGAGCCCGAGCCCAGCCCCAGTCCCCAGGAGCACCACGCACTTCCCCTGCTTGGCGTTTGGCTGTGCTCGTGAGAGTCGCTGAGCCGCATCTGCCTCCCCCGGAGGGTGTGTGGGACCCCAACATCTTCTCCAAGACTGGCGCTCTGTGAGCGAGGAGATGGATGCCCCCCTAGGAGGCTGGCACAGCCAGGGCACAGCAGCGGCGTGGCAGGGGCCAGGCAGCAGCAGCAGAACGGACTCCAGAAACGCAACACACCCGAGCCAGCCGAGAGCCCCAGGCAGCCTTCAGCCCTGGAGTTCCCCGGGGAACTTCAGGACCCGTGCGTGGGGCCAAGGCAGGCCTCGTCCCTGCCCTGTGCCACGCCCACAACACGGACTTCCTTCCGTCATATCCTCAAAGTGTGCTTCAGTCTTTTATTTTCATTTTCTTAAAAGGCAGTGCAAGAGAGTTACAGAGACACAGAGAAATCTCCCACCCTCAGGTTCACTCCCCAGATGCCCACCACAGCTAGAGCTGGGCCAGGCTGACGCCAGGAGCCGGGAACTCAGGCCAAGGCTCCCATGTGGGTAGCAAAGAGCCAAGGAGTGGGACCATCATCTGCTGCCTCGTGGGCCCCCGAGTAGGAAGCCAGACAAGAAGCGAGGAGCCAGGACTCCAGCCCACACTCTGACATGGGAGGTGGCCGTTCCCAACAGCGGCTTAACCTGCTTTGCCACCACGACCCCTCCCCTTCCTCAGTCGTTTTAGATATGGAAATTTCATCCAAAACAGAAAACGCTCTGAAAAATTACGGTCTGTGCAAACGAGCCAAGATTCCCTGAATTATGAAAGCAAACAAATTAGGAGAGAGGAGCTCCAAATAATCACACAACTCCAATTTCCTATGTTTCAACGTAAACATCAGAATAATCAACTCCGGCGTGTGTGGAGAGCAAAGGAGATGGAGCCGGATGCTGGCGCATTCTTTAGAAGCTGAGACCTAAATGACTAAATTGGCAGTTTATTAACAGGAAAATTATGCTAAGTAGCTTCATGTTGATGTCAAGAATTTTATGCTGTGAGTTATGGCGGGGCACCCTGAGTGCCTCATTTGCATTTTCTCATTTAGAGAGAACAATGGCTGCAAATGAGTGCAGCGTGTTCCCATTACACACCCAGGAACATTTGCACAGACAGAGAGCAATGCCCGAGCCCTGCGTGATGAGCCTTTTGTTGCCTGTGCTCCGGCCCAGGCTGCGGAGAAAGAGGGCGGATTAATTTCTCTGGGCTGCTGATGAAGGACCCTGGGGCCAGAGCTCCCGGGTTTCTCAAAGGACAGGTAGGCACGTGGCACGTGCCTTTATTTTTCAGGACTCACTGGTTTGTTTTCGCTCAGTGGGAACGAGACAGGGAGGACAGGGAGATGACCATCACCCCCACACCTTCCCCAGCTGAGCAACATTCGGGAAAGAAGACCAGGAGCCTGCATGCAGCCCTCATGTGCTACCCCGGGCGGCTCTGCTCTCTTAGCTCACCCCGACAGAGCTTGTGCTTCCCAGCCCCGCTGGCTAACTGGGGTTTGCTGAACACGCCCATCGTCGGAGCAGCTTGTGCCTAGGGCTCTACGGGGTAGAGGAGAAGCAAGCACCACGCCAAGTCCTTGAGAGCTCGTGGATTAGTCAGCGGAAGCAAGAATTCTTAGATCCGCGGTGCTGGGAGAAATCGGGACAAAGTCCTGGATCAAGTGCAGTGTCCAAAGGCGGGTGCCGTGAATCAGACCAGCATGCATCACTGCAAGAAGGAGCTCTTCCCTGAGTGGCCGAGAACCGACCAGGAGCTTGGCTCATCCAGCGTGGACATGCAAGACACCCCGGATGGCAGAACTGCCATCCACAGCTCAAAGCACAGGCCAGCAGGACACCCAGCGCCAGGCACCCGGACGGCAGGATCCGCAGTCACGTGGTGGTGCCCGGTGCAGAGTAGCGGGAAGGGGCCTGCTCCTATCACCTGAGGCTCGGTTCTCCGAAATAGAACCCCACGCCATCATCAGAGACAGTTCTCAAGCCATGATGTTAACCTCGCCTAGACTGCGTGCAGCACTAATAGAACTGCTGGTTTGCCTAATTGCGTTCTGTCGCCGTCCTATGTGGAAACACAGAGAACCATGTTGCCAGGGCCGGCACAGGACCACGGGCTGCTTCTGTAGGAAAGACAGACCTCAGCCGGGAGACGGCACTAGTGTGGGAGGTGCGGCCACGCCACGCAGCTGCCTCACCCTGACTGAGGCCCTGCTTAAACCACATCAGCTGCTCAGTCCTCACGCCACGTGTGCGTGCACGTCACAAAAGGCTGCAGAAAATGGAATGAAAAGATAAGTTCATCTTGGTGCAAAAAACTAAAAATCCACGCATACTTTTTCATAATACACATTTTCCATAAGCTGTTGGAATACCCTTCATGTTCCCACAGTTATCCATATGGATATTAGTGAAGAGCCCACAACAGGCTGGGCACTACCGTAGGGCCTGGGAAGAGCAGGAGTGAGCAGGAGCCCCATTTCGCCCCTGCTGAGGCCTGCAGCAAAATGGAAATCCACCCTAACAGGGCTTTCACAAAACAGAGTCAACTTCACCTGGTTAAACAAAGAGACGCTTACAGGGCCTGGCCTAACTCGGGGAACGGTAGTGCCCTCCAAAGCACTGCCGCACCAGTCCGAGTATCTGTCAGAGCTAGAGAGAGAGGTGGAGAGAGATCTGCCATCTGCTGGTTCACTCCCCAGAGGGCTGCAATGGCCGGGGCTGGGCCAGCCCAAACCCAGGAGCTCCACGTAGGTCTCCCACGCGGGTGCAAGAGCCCACACCCTTCGGCCCTCTTCCACTGCTCTTCCTGGGCCATTAGCCGAGAGCTGGATCGCAAGTAGGGTAGCTGGGACACAAACCACTGCCCACACGGAATGCCGGCGCCACAGGCAGTGGCCTTACCCACTGTGCCACCATGCCAGGCCTGGGCGAGCACATTTTTAACTGTGTAAGAAACCACTGAAAGTAGCTGGACGGTTGGACATCTCGCCAACAAGGTACGAGCATTCCAGTTGCACCATATTCCTAATACTTAGACTTTTAAAGGTGAACCATCCTAATGAATTTGTCATGGAATCTCCCAGAGATTTTAATTTGCATGCTCCTGGTAACTACTCATGCTGAAACCCTTCCGTGTCCTTGTGGCCCAGTCACATGTTTTGTGTATGTGACGTATCTGTTCGAATCCTGGGCCCATCTCAAACGTGGGGTTGTCTTTGCACTGCCAAGCTGTGCGTGTTCTTCTGTATTCTGGATACAGGATCTCTGTCAGAAATTCGTATTGAAAATATTTCCCTCAGTCTGTAGCTTGTTCATTTCATCAACAGTGCCTTCAAAACAGCAGACTTTAATCTTTAGGAGGTCAAACTTATCAATTTCATCTTCCTTAGGCTCATGCTTTTGAAAGATTCTGATCCTAAGGATCTTTGCCTATGTCCAAATTGTGAAGATTTTCTCCTGGTTTTCTTTTTTTCCAGAAGCTATCTGTGTGTTCTTTTTTAAAGACATATTTATTTGAAAGGCAGAGTTAGAGAGAGAGGAAGAGACAGAGACAGAGAGAGAGAGACTCATCCACTGGTTCACTCCCCAAATGGCCACAACAGCCAGGGCTGGACCAGGCTAAAGACAGAAACCAGGAGCATCATCCGGGTCTCCCACGTGGGTGCAGGGGCCCAAACACTTGGTCCATCTTCCACTGCTTTCTCAGGTGCATTAGCAGAGAGCTGGATCAGACGTGGAGCAGCCAGGACTTGAACAGGAACCCCTATCGGATGCCCATGCTGCAGGCAGCAGCTTACCCCTCTACACCACACTGCCGGCCCTAAGCTTGCTGGTTTTAGAGCTTGCGTGCAGGTTTATCATCCACCTGAGTTAGTTTGGTGAAGGGCATGAAGCAAAGCATGAGCCCACTGTTCCTCCGTATGCACCCAGCTGCTCGACTGCACCTGTTGCAAGGGCGTCTTTGTGGAAATCAGCTAACCACACGTGCAAGGCTCTAACTTTTTTAAAGATTTATTTATTTATTTGAAAGTCAGAGTTACACAGAGAGAGAAGGAGAGGCAGAGAGAGAGGTCTTCCATCCACTGGTTCACTCCCCAGTTGGTCGCAACAGCTGGAGCTGCACTGATCCAAAGCCAGGAGCCAGGAACTTCTTCCGGGTCTCCCACGCAGGTGCAGGGGCCCAAGGACTTGGGCCATCTTCTACTGCTTTCCCAGGCGATAGCAGAGAGCTGGATCGGAAGTGAAGAGTCAGGACTCGATCCAGCACCCATATGGGATGTCAGTTCTGCAGGCGGTGGCTTTACCTGCTACGCCACAGCGCCGCCCCCCGCCCCAAGGCTCTGTTTCTGCACTCTATTCCGTCCCATTGATCTCTGCATCTATACTCACAGCGTCCCACACTGTGGTCTGGATTCCTGTAGCTTTGCTGCAGGGTGCACAGCCAGGTATTAGAAGCCCTCCAAGGCTGCTCTCTCTCTCTTTAGATCGAGCTACCCTTGGTCCTTCCTGCTCTCCTGTTAACATTCCGAATACCGCCTTCCGAGTGTGTCTGGAAGCGCGATCAACTTCACTGCTGACTTCGTCAGAAAAGAGAGTGCAAACGTGATCTGATGATGGAAACCTAGATGCAAGTTGGAGGCCGGCTAGCTCTGTGCAGTGACGGGGAAATGGCCAGCCACCGAGTCACGGCCTTCTCCTGGAAGCGAGTGACTGTTCTGTAGCTGTGTTCTGCAGGAGCCGCCACTCCTCCGGGCCCTGGTTTGTTTTCTCTGGGACAGGAGCATCTTTCAGACACACATGCCATGATTGTAAATTGTTCATCACAGACACAATCAGCCTTCAAAGTCCTGCCTCTGCCTCACTGCTGCCTGTTATCCAAAGCGGGCTCGCAGCCTGGGGTCACCAGCTGGAGTCTTCTCAACTCGGGGTGAGTGGCCTGGACCACACGCTGGCGCTACGTGCTGGAGCTTGCACGCCAACGGCACAGCCAGGTTGGGGGTGGACAGACAGAGACGAGGCTCCAAGCTGATGTGCAAGGTTGCTGTTAATGCCTCCCTTCCCGACATCGGGTGTGTGAGGCCAGCACCAGCTTCCCATCTCCAAAACCACAGCCAGACCTGGGACGTCTCCACTGGTTGATTTCCATTTGTAGAGCCCAGGAAGGCCCACTTGGGGGAAACAGGAGGGCAGGGCGTGGACCAGGAGTTTTGCCAGCCCCCATGTCATTCATAAAATAAAACTTTAAGGGACAGACCCCTACCCTCCCCACACTGCTGTCTCTCTCTAGGTCTTTGTTCTGCCATCCAGCGTGCACGCCCAGCCAGCTTAGAACAGTGCAATCAGACATCCTCATTACCTCCACCTGCTCCGGAATTCCGCTCTGGGTCATCATCTTCTCATCGTGAGCTGAGAAAATACCAAGGGGAGGTTCATCCCGTCTCCTGCACACAGTTCTGACACTCCCAGGAGCGAGGCCGTGTCCTGGGCCTGAGCTCTCCTCGTCCACACTCATGGAGGACAGCTGAGCTAGAAAGTGATGGCAGGCCCATCCCAGCCATGCCATGCACGGAGACCTCACTAAGCGCTCCCAGAATGCTCAGCTGTGTGGCACACAGGGGTACGTGGTGCAGTGAACGGTGCCCGCGCCGAGCACCACCCTGCAGACGCCCCTTTGGCAGAGGTGGCCCTGGAGCCACATGGTCCACCCACACAGCTTCTTCAGCCATGGCACAGCCATCCCTGCTCTCTGCCGGGAAATGCTACGGCCACGGAAATCACCCCGATTTCCTTTATCCAACAGGCAATCCCAAAGAAGGTGCAGGAGGGGGTTTGTGGGTCTGGAGGCATTTCTTTTAACTGCAGGGTCTGACATGGCTAGAACTGGGTGCACTAAAAAATGACACAGCAGGGGCTGGTGCTGTGGCGCAGTGGGTCAAGCCACTGCTGAGGATGCTGGCATTCCCATTTGGGCACCATCCATGTCCTGGCTGCTCTGCGTCCCAGCCAGCTCCCAGCTAATAGAGAAAAGCAGCGGAAGACAGCCCAAGTGCTGGGTACCCTGAACCCACATGGGAGACTGGGAAGAAGCTCCTGGCTCCTGGCTTCAGCCTGGCCCAGCACTGACCACTGCAGCCATCAGCGGAATACACTATCTGTTTCTCTCTCCATCTCTCCCTCCTTTTCTTATAACTCTTTCAAATAAATAAATAAATCTTTTTTAAAAAAATGTAAAATAACAAAGGGATAGATTAAAGAGAGGCAGGCCAGCTGACTCTGGATAGAGCTGCTGGCCCAGGAAGGTGTCCCTGCTGAGTGACGCACCTTATACTTCCCAAAAGTAGGAAGCGATTCAGTTTGTAAGACAAATCAGACTCCTAGTAACAAAAATAAAACCAGTTTGAACAATTCCGTCTTTTACCCCATCCTCTGCTGAACCAAATTAAGAAAGGCGCAGGAGCCCTTCCCAGGAAGACGAGCGCTGCTGCGCGTGGAAGCTTCTGTTAACGTGGGAATGGCTCCCCAGCTGCAAACGGAAGCCAGTGGCACGTGAGCGCTAAGCCGGCGGAGGATGGGCTGGGGTGGGAGTAGGGGGCAGCACCGATGCTTTATTCTCCGTCGCGTCTTCCCAAACCGTAAAGCACATCCCGCATCCAGCTCTGACGACGGCCCAGACAATGAGAAGACACAGGGACCCAGAGAGCCACCAAGAAGCAGCAGAGCAGAGTGTGAAATGGAAAATCTCCAACAGCCAGCAAACCCTGCAGCCACAAAGGCCATTGAACGACTCTAGGGAGACTGAGCTTGAGCCTGGCGGAAGCCAAGAAAGGCACGGCTGCTTTCTGGGAATGGAGGCCTTGCAGCAGGTGGACCGGACCATGAGCTCGGCCCTTTTCCGAGGCCGCGATGGCCCCCTCTCCCATCGTTGAAGCAGATGATGAGCTGGCGCAGTCTCCGTGCCATGGGTGTATCCTGCACACCCGCAGAAGGTCCCGCGCATGTCACCTGACTCCCCTGTGCACACCTGGGGACCAGCCGCCAGCACCCCCCAGCTGATCCCGAGAGGCCGGGAGGCTCCAAACTCAAAACATCAAGCACTGGCAAGGACGGTTTCCTGTGTGATAGGTTCACATTGTGTGAGCTGAAATACTGCACCGTAGCAGTGAACGCGTACAAACACGTGTCCGACATTCTAAAAAGCACGTCCAAACACGTGTCCGTGAGACGTTCTAAAACACGAGGTCATTAAGGAAGGAGCAGCGCCCCGTGAGGCCGTGGTGGACCAGAAATTTCTCCAGGGTGCAGATGGCGAAACCCAAGCGGCATCACAGCTCCGAAGGCAGAGGCCAGGAGGCTGGGCAGGTCTGGGCTGTGGGACCACTCACTCCTCTCCAGTCATGAAGGGCGGATCAGCATGAAGCCAGGGCAAGCCAGACTGAGACAGCGGGAATGAGCCCCAGACGCCAGCAGTGAGGAAATGCAGAGGCCGACAAGACCCAGGACCCAGCAGCAGGGAAGCCAAGGGCACTGGGCTGCTCCTGGCCTTGGGGAACCCCCACCCCACCTCTGGAAGCCCCATCAGGGCCGAAGGGTCTAGAGAGGGGGACGGGGTGGGAGCGGAGGAGCCTGGGTAACTTCCAGGCAGCTCTAACTGGCCTGTTGCTCCTCAGGAGAAAATGCAGAGGTAGGAAAGGACCTAGGTCAGGACGCAGCTCTGGGCTATTCTGGCCGCAGCCTGAGGGGCTGTGAGAGGTCGGTGGCTTCACAGCCACCAGACAGCTCTGCAGGGCTCCAGGCTGCACACAGACAGTTGAGATAGAACAGTGGCCACGAGGGGGTCCCTCACGAGCCCCTGGCAGATTGTAACTGCTCAGCTGTGCACGTGCTCCAGGGTCTCGGGATGAGAAGGCGTGGAAGCTAAAGCCTGCTAGATGGGGTCTGGGGTCCCCATGTGTCCAAGTCAGCACCCACCAGGGAGTCTGTGCACCTCCCCCGTGCAGAGCCGGGAAACCTTCCCAGAGGGAGTCCTGCCTCCTGACCTGGAAACCAGGTGCGGGGGTCCACAAGGAGCCCCCTGCTTTACCCTAGAACCAGGACCCCTGCTCCGTATGCACTGAAAACATGGCAGAGACAGGAGGACGCACTCCTAGTATTTCCTCCAGGGGATTCCTATGTAAAGAGAACAGGGGTCAGCCCACGTGGCCGGCAAGCGTCCTTCATGGGGGAAGCTTCCCCCTGGAGACCACAGCCCCGGGAGCAAGAGAGGGGAGCGCGGTCAGCAGCCAGACAGGAAGTGGACAGGAAGTGGAAGGGGAGGGTCAGCTACTCACCGTGCACCAGGAGGGAGGGAGATGGAAAGGAAGGAAAGGGAATTCATCAGAAAGGTGGAAGTGTAGCTCGGGGAATCAGAGACGGGGGAAAGGGATCCCTTAGACAAGACGGAATCCCACCAGCCAGGAGCGGCCCAGGGCAGCAGGAGCTCACGGGCCATCTCTGCAGTGCAGCCGTCAGCACAGCTCCGGTGTGGAGCCAGAGTCCGGGGCAAAGTGTGTGCTGGTCAGCCCGGGTCAGCCGTGCGCTGGCTCCAGGGATGGCACAGGCAAGGTCCCCAACAGACAAGAGGAACCCTCGTGCAGAAAAGGGGTGCGAGGCCAGCACCGTGGCAGAGCCAACGCAGTCGCCACCTACAACGCCGCCTCCCGTGTGAACACCGGTCTGAGTCCCGGCTGCCCCACTTCCCATCCAACTCCCTGCTAATGTGCCTGGGAAAGCAGGAAAAGATGGCCGTGGGCCTCGGCACCCATGTGGGAGACGTGGAAGAAACTTCCGCCTGGTCCCCCCCGGCCACTGCTGCCGTTTGGAGAGTGAACCAGCGGATGGAATATGTCTGTCTCTTTTTGTGTCTTCTTCTAACTCTGCCTTTCAAATAAATAAATAAAACTCTGAAATGATAAAAGGGAAGGAGACTCCAAGTAGCTGAAGTGAAGAATCCCATCACGTATGACACACGCACAGGGAGACACGTGAACATGGAACACACACAAGCACGTGCACACACACTCGTCCTCCACAGCCGCGTTGTTCTCACTTGCCCAACAGGAAAAGCACTGCCAGGAGGGCTTGCCGGGAAGGCTGCGTGGATGCCTGTGAGGTTCCAGCACAGCACCCGGCACCAGGAGTGCCCAGTAAGTCAACCAGGAGGTTTCCAACACAGACTTTTACGCCTGCCACCTAACGCAGCATCTCGCCCCTCACGAAGGACCCAGCCCCAAGATGCTGCCAGTTACAGTACCACTGTCAATCCCAGGGCCTCGGGGTCACGCCTCAATGGCCCACCACCGACAGATGAAGTGGGAAATGTACCCCAGCCCCACCTCCTACTAAACATGGGAGGCGGGGGCGGGGGCGGGGGCAGGGAGGTAGGGAAGGGATACGTCAAGTTTACCCAACTCAGAAAGCAAGGAGACAGACCTGGAGGCCTATTCTCCGTACCGCCCTGCAGCCCCCCAGAGGGGCCGTGTCGGACTCAGGCAGACCTGGCTCTGGGCTTCAGGAGAAGCCGTCTGGGGAGCAGAGGGGTGAGCTCGGGGGAGCACCCCCAAGAGGACCCAGCACTCCCAGATCTCATCACAGGGCCACCAGACAACCGTGTGACAATCGGTGTAGCCCCATGGCCCTGGAAAGAACAACCTGACCAGCAGGCCCTCAGGTAGACGCTTGTCTGCTCAGAGCCTGGATACCTACTGCAGACGGAGCACAGCTCGGCTCCCCTAACTCATGCTGACGCTCACACTCTGAAGTCTTGGCGCCAGCACTGTGACAGGCACGTGAGCCCCCGCTCGGATGCAGGCCTCCCTACCAGAGCACCAGTTCACACCCTGGCTGCTCTACTTGCCGTCCAGCTCCCTGCTAACCGGCCTGGGGAGCAGCGAATGACAGCGCAAGTACTTGAGCCTCTGCCAGGCATAGGGTAGGCTCACGTGGAGTTCCTGGCCCCTGGCCTCAGCCTGGCCCAGCTCCAGTTGTGGCCATTTGAGGAGTGAACCACAAGATGGAAGACCTGTCTCTCTGACTCTGCCTTTCAAATAAAATATGTAAGTCTTTTTAAAAAGTGAAACTCCAAAGCCTTAAGGGCTGGTGGGCTAGGGACACAGACTCGATCAGACTGGGCCCTCAGAGGGGGCGTGGCAGAGGGTCTTGAAGTCACTGGGGGTAACTCTCAGAAGCTAGCTCTCGGGAAAGGGCTCCCCGGTATGGCTCACCACGTGATGGTCCCTCCACACCGGCTCTATGACAGCCAGCATCCACCAGGCATGGTGGGGAATGGGGGGGGCGCATCCTCCAAGCTGTAAGCCGAAACAGGCCTGTGCCCCAATCAAGAAGCCCCCCTCGGGGATTCTAGTGAGAGGAGAGAGAAGCTGGCCAAGCACAGGGCCAACCCAAGGGAACGGGAGGCCTGCCTGGCTGAAACAGGCTCTCTTAGGATCTGACTTCCTTCATAGGAACACACTGAGAATAAAGACCACATAGCAGCCGGCGCCATGGCTCAATAGGCTAATCTTCCACCTGCAGCACCAGCACACCAGGTTCTAGTCCCTGTCAGGGTGCCAGATTCTGTCCCGGTTGCCCCCCTTCCAGGTCAGCTCTCTGTTGTGGCCCGGGAGTGCAGTGGAGGATGGCCCAAGTGCTTGGGCCCTGCACCCCATGGGAGACCAGGAGAAGCACCTGGCTCCTGCCTTTGGATCAGCGCGGTGCGCCGGCCGCAGTGGCCATTGGACGGTGAACCAATGGCAAAGGAAGACCTTTCTCTCTCTCTCTCTCTCTCACTGTCCACTCTGCCTGTCAAAAAAAAAAAAAAACACACACACACACAAAAAAAAACACGTAGCAAAGTGCAGTGGGCTGGAAGTGGTGCAGGAAAAAAAATATTCCCCCACTGCTTTGGGGAGCAGCTAAAGAGCTAGAGCAAGAACTCGAGTCTCTCGTCCCCCACCACCCCCTCCCCGACCCAGACTCTCAAAGTCTTGAAGAGGAGCTGTCCAGCCAGGTCCTCCGGGAGCCCTTCTCCGCACAGGCTCCCAAGCTGTAAAGGAAAGGGCGCTACGCCCGGAGTCAGGAGAGGAGGCTTTTATTCCAGCCCTGTGCGCCTGGCCACCGGGGGCCTCCCAGGCCGGGGAGCGGGCAGCACCATGGTAGCAGCCTGGGCAGAGTCCCAGTCGCCCCTTGTTCCACCCGAGTGGGGAGAACTCTCATTCCAGCTGGCCCTCGCTGGCCAAGAGCAGCCACGAAGCCCAGCAAAGCTGCCAGACGCCTGCTGGCGGGCGGGGTGTCCAGGCCCAGATGGCCTTGTGGAAACAGCAAGTCCGCATGACGGCAGGCCAGCTCGCCGACCGCTGAGCTTCCCGGGCGCTGAGATGGTTTCTCAGACTTCATCTGAGCTGAAGACGCCGGCCCATCTGTCTGGCTTCGGCAGCAATTAGACAACAGAGGAGAACTTGACAAGCAGAAAGCGAAGCGAAACAGAACCAAGACAGCATGGGAAACAGGACCAGAAAGACCTGGGTGTGTCCCAGAGAAGAGATGGGGGTCAGCCTCTGGCGAGGAGATGGATCCCGGCTGGTACTGGGCCACTCTGGGGCCAGAGATTGCCCTGGGAGTGATCTGCCCAGGCCTCCTGGGCCACCTGTACGGCAGCAGGTAAGGAGCTACCATGGTCTCCCTTTAGGTGGGAAGCAGAGCAAAGAGGCAACAGAAGGGCTGGCACCTTTGGGGTGGACCCAGCTTCTCCAGATCAGGACCCAGAGCAGGGAGCTCTCTGGGGCAGAGCGAGATCTGTGCCTTGGAAGCTCCAATCATCAATCACTCGCTGCACTTTCGCAATGGTCCTCCCAGCATCCCCAAGTCGGGTCTGGAGCACATCCCACCCGACCCCAGCCCCCGGTCAGCATGGCTGCAGCAAGACAAGACCAGAGCACACCCCAGGGTGGCTTCTGCTGTTGTCATTTTCTTTGCCAAAGCACATGCCTGTCCCCAAACAACGGGCACAATTTTTCACTGCTGCCGCCCCCGTCCCACTTCCTGGGCGTCGTCTGCAGATCGCCTGCAAACACAAGCGTTTGGGATCTTGCATTTTTTTCACATTTTGGAACTCTTGCATATACACAATGAGATGCCTTGGGGATAGGATCCAAGACTAAACACGAAATTCATTATGTCTCATATACCTTCTGCACTTAGCCTGAAGGTAATGTGATACACCATTTTAATAGTTTTATGCACAAAATTCATGATGTGGAATTTTCCACTTGTGGTGTCATGTGGGGACCCCAAAATGTTCTAATTGTTAGAGCATTTTGCATTTTCAGATTAGGAACGGGCAACTTGTATCAGGGCTCTTCAAAAACTCTGTGGAAATGGAATTCAAATACAAGTTTATTTGGGTGCAAATCATTTTGAAACCCATGCACAGGAAGTGTCTTTCAAAGGTGCATGGAAAATGTGTATTATGAAAAAACTTGCACAAATTTAAAAAATCATTTTCACTACAATAAGTTTATTTAATTTATTTGAAATGCACAGTGACAGAGAGAGAGGGAGAGAGAAAGAACTTCCATATGCTGGTTCGCTCCCCACATGGCTGCAATGGCCAGGGAGGGGCCCGGCTGAAGCCAGAAACCTGGAGCTCCCCCTGGGCCTCCGACATAGCTAACAGGGACCCGAGGACGTGGTCCATCTTCTGCTGCTTCTCCAGGTGCTGGATCAGGAGCAGGGCTTGACCTTAAACCTGCACTCCAACTCGAGGGGCCAGACCTGCTGCACCAGGCCCCCAGTGCCGTTACCTTTCCACTCCATTCCACCAACTTTTGGAAATACCCTCACGTTAACAAGGGTTTCAGGATTTCACTACAACTACAGCAACAGAAAAACACACTTGCCAGAGATGGAGAGGACCATGGTCCTCATTTTTCACAAGTGACACACAGGGCCTCCCTGAGCTGCAGATGTGCCCCACGTCCTCCTAATAGAGTGGCCTTTCCTGGGCTGACCCCTCCGCGTGGTTGGTCCCAATGGCAGGGAGTGTCTTACGGAAGCCCTCCCCCGGTGCCTGAGCTCACCAGAGAGGAGCAAACTCTGCAAGGACACAGCACAGTCACCACGGCTAGCGTTCGCTTCCCCACCAGCAGCCCTGTGACTGTGCAGGGAGCAGCACTTGCTCCCCGGCCTCCAGCAGCCCTCCCTGAGCAGGTACTGGGAGGCAGGGCTGTGTCAAACCTGCAGGGTAGTGAGGACCAGGAAGCGCAGGGTAAGGCCTGTAGACCACACCGAGTCTCCTAAGGAGCGTGGCTCTGTCCCCGGGGCTGGGGAGCCGTCTTTCTGCCAAGGGCCATTTGGATATTTAAGACATCGTGTGCAGGCCATACAAAATCACCAGCTTAAACATTAGCCTGCTACAGATTTAGCGAATTTCAAGCTCCGCCTGTGGTTGCACTGGAAGGGCCAGACCAAACAATTTCGCGGGCCTGAAACAGCCTGCAGGCGAGACGCTGGGAAAAGGAAACCATGGAGAATTTGCCAAGTTTCATTCTTGAAAAATCTGTCTACAAGTGTGGAGGGATGGAGTGAAGGGAGCCAGACTAGAGGCAAGGGGACCTGCAGGGAGGTGGCATGAAGGCCAGGGTCCCGGCTGCGACCTTCACCCAGGCAGTGTTCATGTGCATGACCCACCCCTGGGGACATCGTGGCCCCCAGGCTCGGACAGACATAAGAGAGCCGCAGATCACAGGCCATTTCCTAAATCATCCTTGTGCGGCCACCTCTCATCTTCTACCCACACCCCAGCAGCAGGAGTGACAGGTAAAACCGCACCTTCTAACAAACCAGTCTGGAAACAAGCCAACGACGTGGAAGCTTTGGGGCCTCCGTGAGCAGTCACCCACGCCCTGTGAGCCTTCGCACCAGCCTGGAGGCACAAGGAGCAGGTCACGGTACCACCATGGCCCCGAGCCAGGGCGTGCTGGTGCAGAGCAGGGCCAGGGCGTGGTCCTCTCCAGCCTCCGCACGTGCTGATGGCCACCACACGGTGCAGCTCCAGCAGACAGCCACAGGCAGATCTGCCGCAGGCCTCCCGCCTTGCCAGCGTCAATCACAGACCCAACGGAGCGAGTGGCTCGTGGTGGGAGAAGTCAGCTGGAAGACAGGAGATCCACCCACAGAGCACGCGGCAGGGGAGCAGGGGAGGAGGACCCCCGCGGCAGGGGAGCAGGGGAGGAGGACCCCCGGGGACCTCCTGGGTTGCGCAGCACTCGTGGGAGGTCCTCCACCTGTCTCTGGATCGCTTCCAGAAGCCGCTCAGCAGCACATGGCCAGGCCGTCCACCCCCACGGGACTTACCGGATTAAGGCTTCCTAATTTCATTTCCCTGGAGCTTTCTCTCTGAAGAGCTCTCTGACCTTCCCAGGAGCTGTGTGTGTATGTATGAGTGTATGTGTGCATCTGTGTGTGCACACATGTATGTGTGTGCATGTGCGTTGCATGCATGCATGTGTACATATGTGCACTGTGTGTTCTTTGTACACGTGAGTGTGCATCTGTGTGTGTTATGCATCAGTGCACACGTGTGTGCACATGTATGTGTACATGTGTATGAACGCATGTATGCATGTGTATGCATCTTGTGTGTGCACATGTATTGTGAGTGAGCATGTGCATGTGTGTATGTGTGAATGTGTGTGCATGTATGTCAATGTATGTGCATCTCTGTGTGTGCCAGAGTGTGTACACAAGAGTGCATGCATCTATGTGTGTGCATGTGTGTCCATGTGAGTATATATGCACGTGCATGTGTGTTTCTATGCATGTATGTATGTGTGAGTGTATACACATGTGCATGTGTGTATGTGTGTCTCTGTGCATGTGTGTACATGTGAGGGTGAGGACCAGGACAAGCTCCCACTCCCTGCTCTGCCTGCACCACCCACTCTGCCCGGCCGCGGCACTGGAGACAAGAGCAGCTGCCCTGCTGACCCAAGAAAGCTTCCTGTGTTTCCTTGTCTGGCTCGTCGGCCCAGAGACTGCACAGACCTGCCCCGTCCCCTTCACCACTGCCGCCTTCCTTGCAGGGCATGTAACACTCCCATCCAAAAAGGATCAAAGGTTCAGGTGGCATGGGGAGATGAAAGGCTGGCTTATTCTTTAAAATGATAGGAGCAAAGGGCCACAAAGGACAACCACAGACAGACCCCAGAGTTGCAAGCACAGTTTGCAGGAGTCACAGATGCCGCCCTAGGCTCAAGCCTACCAAGAACGGCAGTCTTTACTTCAGTGAGGCCAGAGCCCAGGGCCGACCCCACAGATCTTACTGCCCCCCTCACTTTGGCCCAGCTCTTTCCACACAGAACTGGGTGGGGTCCTCAGCTGGGGACTGCAGCAGCCCCCAGGCAGAAGGAAGCAGCCACGCAGGCATCTCTGGGGTGGGGAGCACCAGGCAGGTGCCTTTGGCCAGCAGCTCCCCACACGGAGCCTCCAGCTGCACAGCGGCGTGCAAACCACCTGTCATTGTTTGTGCTGGGCACCAGATCCAAGTTCCTGTTAGGCCAACTCTCAGCCACAGCCAACACCCTCACCAGCAACTGCGAGCTGCAGATCATTCCAAACTTTGACACACGGAATCCAGGAAACCAGTGACAGCATAGATTCATTTCCTAATGTGAGTCGACGCTGTGACTGAGCAAGCCCTGTGTCGCCATGGGTGTGAACCCCACAGTGGGCCCCAGCGGGGAGAGGGGGGCGGAAGGTGAGAAGCAGCTCCTGATCCAGCTGGAGGAAGTGTCCACCCCAACCTTCACCCACCCCGATACAAGAACCGCGGCCAAGAGCAGGAGTCTCACCTGGGCATCTTGGTCCAGCATGCAGCCAGCTGCCCACAGTCTAACCTGGCAGCCCTTCTCCATTTGCACATGTCCAGGGCAAGGCAGGGCCCTCAGAAGGAAGAGCTTATGGGTGCTGAGCCCTGGCCATGTGCCGGGCACTGCGCACAGCACGCCACATACACCGTGTCCTTGCACCCTCACAATGAGACCTTCCTTCTCTGAGCAAGGCACAGCTGTCAGCTCTGTTCTGCAGATGCAGATCTGAGACGCAGAGAGGTGAAGCAGCCCGTCAGGGGGCACTCACCCAGTGAGGAGCAGGACTCCTTGGTGCGAAGCCACACCAGCTTCTGATAGTCCCACAGAGTCGTCCCAATCCATTTATACCCTGTCCTGGCACATCTGCAAACCCCAAGGATGGGGAAAGTCTCCCACCTACAAGCAGGCACCTGCCCCTGCCCAGCATCCAATCGACAAAGCAATCCATACCCATGGTGTTAGCACCTCGATCCTCACATTCAACGACCCTCACATTCAACGACGTGTGACGCTCAACCCATGTCCTTAGCCTGGCCCAGTGTGACAACCGGCCCCCGCTGCAGGCCACAGAGTGCTCATCCGCTGATTGAAATAACGCAATTAGGGGATGTGGAAAATCCATTCCACATGGTGCCATCTGCATTCTCTTCTGACAGCTAATGTGATTGGCGCTCTGTAATCAATAAGGCACTCACGCAGCAGCCGGATAATTCACCTCGATTTTTCCTACACCATTTATATGCGAAAAACACTCCCGCCCCTGTTTCTGCCAGTTCCCAGGGCCAGGTGGTAAGGCTGCAGGAGAACACGCTCGGGGAAATAAACAGCATGAACTGAAGCGGCTCGGTGCTGGGCCCACAAGGCCATGGCTCATGGCCGAGTGGGCAGGTGTCCTCCCTGGCCGGGAGAAACGGCACCCATGCTTCTGCTGTCCAGCCGGGAAGACTCTGGGGGCCGCGTGCAGTGTCCATGTGGGTGGAACGTGAACCGTGCTCTTTCTATCATCCACAGGATGTGAAGTCCATCTCTGGATGAACGGATGGGTAGAGCGACGGCAAATCGTGTGTTGCAGGCAAAGTGGGGGACAAGAACAGGCAGGCACAACCTGAGGAACAGAAGCAAGCTCCCTGCAAGCCACGAGCAGGTGCACAGCCATGCGCGAGCTGTGCCATGATCCCAGCCCACAGCGACTCCGTCTCTCTGCCCACAATCCCTAGAGGCAGAATCTAAGACAGGGATAAGCCCCATGCTACTGCTTGACCAAATATTTCCAGGCGAAAAGGAGTGAGGGAGCAGGACCAGGGGCAGACAAGGCCATGAATCTGGGCTTAGCCTGCCACTGTGGCCCGCCACTCTCCCCTGTTAGTCGCTGGCTGTAGACCGGCCCCCGCCCACAGACAATGGAGCAGCCACACTCCCCAGCCACGGTGGCTCCCATGGGGCAGAGGGCACTTCCTGGAGGATGGAGGCCAGTCAGCAGCCACCATCCCCAGCACTGCAAGGGAAGCACTGGCCAGAGCGGGATCGGCACGGGGCACCATCAGCAGCCACTGCCTCGTGTGTGGGCAGCGAGAGCCAGGAAGGACTGGGGTGGGGAGGAGGCACAGAGCCCACCCTTGGGAAGACGAGGCTGAGGCTGTCCCAGGCACCTGCTTTGTCCGCAGGCAGTTTTGAGAAAGCTCACTCAGAACGGCGCCAAGGGCAAAGGGACCTCACCCTAGCACCCCTCACGGCTGAGGGAGGCTGTCAGGGCACAGGAGATGTCTGTACCTGCAAGAGGACACACAGGGCCACTCTGCATAGCACAGGGTGGGCTTCCAGCATCTTGGGAAGACTCCACAGTTCTCTGAGCCCAGAACCACTGCCTCCCAGGACCAGCAGGCCACCATCTCGCAGGACCACATGGCAGGGAGGCCAGCTCCGGAACCCCAGAGAGGGCCCACACATGGCGCCTTGCCCGGGGGCGGGGGGCACTGCCTCCATGTGTACACACCTGCACCCACCTTCCTCCAGCAGGTCCCCCTGGTGGCAAAGCAGCTCGCAGACCTGATGAGATTTATCAGCCTGATGGCTCGCGCACAGGATGCCAGGGAACAGGCAGGGCGGCCCCCTGGGGTGCGCTGAGCAGATGTGGGGGCGGGGACACATGGCAGGGCCAGAAGCCACATCTCTGCCTGCCGGTCCCTGCCTTTGTGACCTGGACAGTCTCCGCACTTCTCTGCTCCTGAGTTTCTTGACCTGGACGTGAAGGTAGAGGATGATGGCTGATGATGACCTCCGGAATTAAATAGGGACAATGTTGGGATGCAGTGGGTGGGGGTGCAGCGGGTTGCGCCGCCACCTGTGACAGCGGCACCCCATACTGCAACACCAGTCCAAGTTCCAGCTGCTTTGCTTCTGCTCCAGCTTCCTGTTGACACCCTAGGAAGGCAGAGGATGAAGGTCCATATACTTGGGCCCCTGCCACCCATGGAGGTGGCCAGGATGGAGCTCCTGGCTCCAGACTTTGGCCTGGCTCAGCCCTAACTGCAGTAGCCATTAGGAGAGTGAACCAGCAGATGGAAGATCTCCCTCCTCTCTCTCCCTCCCTCTCCTCTCTGTCACATTGCCTTTCAAACAAATAAAAACAAATATCTTTAAAAAGAATGAATGCAATGCACATGAAGTGTTTGCTACACTGACCTCTGAGATCTAACAATAAATTTTCAAATAAACAGCAGGCCATTACCCTAATCATCTGTAAACACACACCAGTAGGGAAGACTCGGGCAAAGGCGACACTGAAGTGAACATTCGTTCGCCTTCCTGAACCCACGCCCTTTCAACAGCCCGTGGCTGCCACTTGGATCCCGGCAAGTGGTCCGCACACCCCAAGGAGAGGGCGGAGATGCCTTGTGCCCACCAGCGATTGGTGCAGCGTCAGTCACGTGACGCAAGCCTATCCAATCTGGGTGAACCTCAGGGACTGCTGGGAAAGATGGAAAGATGCCCACTTCTCGGTGAGACACGTAGGCGGAGCCTGCAGTTCCCAGGAATGGCGGCCAGCCTGTGTAGACCCATTGTGGGAAGACACTGGGCCCTTGGTGATACGTAGCTCCCAGCTTAGACTGCTCAGTTGGTGGAACTGGGGCAGTGGCTTTGTGTTTCCGTCACTTTGATGTGGCGCGTAGCAGGTGCGGTTCACTTTCAACCCAAAGATCTATGATTGTTATGGTGAGCTGACAGCCAGAGCCAGCCTGCCCCTTTCCTAACCACGGCTGAACCGCCGCTTTCCTCAGGGCAGTCAGCATGGGGTCCCGAGTCCTCTAAGGCCCTGGCCAGGCTGCGATCCTGGGGTTTCCAGCCCTGGTGTCAGGGAGCAGCCTGGCTCCCGCTGTCGGATGAGTGCCTCCCGTAACGACGGCTTTGATCTGAAGCCCGCAGCCCTGCTGTGCGGCAGGGTGCCCTGGACGGGGCTGTCGCCAGGCCCCGAGATGTCCCTTTGTAGGTCCTGCCCTGTCACAGGGCAGGGACACCGACAAGCCGAGGCTGCCTAACTGAACTCAGCTCTTTGCTCCAGTAAAAATCAAAGCCCTGGCTCCCTGTCCTGCTCCCCTGAGAGCACAGCACTGAGCCGCCCGGAACAAAACGCCCCTCCGCGGGCTCTGCACACGTCCCTCCCTCGGCCTCCCCTTCTGCTGTGGGTCGGCCGCAGCTGCACCCCTCCTGCTCCCGGGAGTGTCCGGGGCATGCGAGAACTCGGACTGATCCCCCCAGAGGCTTTTAAAGATTCCACTAGGGTTTCCATGGTAATTTTACAGAGCCAACACTCAATAACTGTTTGTTGGATTGAATTTATGGAAGGGGAAAGTGAATCGGATGTTCTCGTACCTGGACTGCATCATCACGGAAAATTCCTCAGCCTATTAACTGGAGGGGGGCGGGGAAATTCTCCCAGCAATGAGGTCAAGGCTGCTTATTTTCGGCCTTGAAGACTCAGCTCTGGCCACCTCCTCTCATCTGCACCATGAAGATGGCGGGTGGGGTGGGCAGGCACTGGGTGCAGTGGTTATCACACCATCCCAAGAGGGGTGCCTGGGTTTGAGTGGCAGCTCCACCTCCAATTCCAGCTTCCCAGTAATATGGACCTTGGGACACAGCAGGTCACAGGTCAAGCACTCTGGCTGCCACCGCTTGCATGAGAGACCCAGACTGAGTTCCAGGCTCCAGGCTTTTGCCTGTCCCAGCCCTGGCTGATGAAGAAATGAACCAGCAACTGAGAGACCTCTCTGTTTCTGTCTCTCTTCCTCTCTCTGCTGTTAAGATAAATTTAAAAACCCGGGGTGGGGATCTCAGGAAAGAGCCGCTCACTGCCAGCCCCTGCTACCACCAGCAGGGAGGTTTCAGCTATGGACGCCGGCGCTCTCGGCAGGCAAAGCCTTCCAGGGGCCGCACAGAGGTCCTCTGGGGACCCAGTGACCCTTCCAACAACATGAGCCTCGAGCTTGGCTTTTATTGAAAAGGTTTTAGCTCCAGAGTAGAACTTCACAGCAAAATAGCTGAATAAGGGCAAAAAGTGAAAAGCCACCAGCCCCAACAGGGAATCAATAGCTCAGAAGTCGATAAACACATAAGACCAGCTACAGGGCTTCAGGGGAGGCAGCTGGGGAAACTCAGACACAGGGGGAGAGTAGTTACAGCAATTAACACTTCTTTTCTTTCTTTCTTTTTTTTTTCTTTTGAGATTAATGGCCCTCTAGCCAGACTCATACAAACACCAGTGCCAGGCCAGGCCTATGGCAGGCAGAGACACAGAACTGAACAATGATTCTGGAGCCTGCACCGTGGTATAGTGGGTTAAGCTGGCCTTGCAATGCTAGCATCCCCTATTGGAACACTGGTTTGAGGCCCAGCCACTTCACTTCCCACCCAGCTCCCCGCTAATGTGCCTGGGAAAGCAGCGGAACATGGTTCACGTGCTTGGGCCCCTGCACCCACGTGGCAGACCCAAAAGAAACTCCTGGCTCCTCCAGCCTGGCCCAGCCCTGGCCCTTGTAGCCATTTGAGGAGTGCACCAGCGGATGGAAGACCTCTCCCTCTGTGTAACTCTGACTTTCAAATAAGTAAAATTAAAGACAAAGCCAAAAAACCTGCTTGCAGGGTGCCCTGCCCTGTGATCGCTGAGGCCCATGAGACCCACAGGCGAAAGCCTTGCTCAGGGCCAAAGCTGCCAGGAAGATTTGTCCTCAAACCAGCCCCACCCCACTTGCTGAAAGTGCCACCCCGCTTTGCTAGAACCAGGAATGGTCATTTGGTCGACCAACACAACCCCTTCCTGAGGTCGGGTGGTCACACAACCAAGCGTGGAGGGACAACGTCGTCCGTGGAGTGGCTCCAGCTGCTTTCACCTGTGTCCCCCTCACATTAGTGACAGCCCAGTGCCCCACGATGGCTATTCCCGCAATTAACATGCAAGGGACATGGCTATTCCCGCAATTAACATGCAAGGGACATGGCTATTCCCGCAATTAACATGCAAGGGACAGTTCACGCTTTCAAGGCACCATTATACGGACCTCATATTTCACATTTAAAACGCGCCTTCAAAGTAGGATTAGTTTTCAAAGCCTAGAAATGAATGCTAACACATTAAACAAAACAAGCTTTTTAGCACCTCGAAAAATAACGCAAAGAAAATTAATATTAAGGACCGCTGTCCGCCGAGACAACCCCGTCATCCCTGTAACTCTCACAGTGAGGCTTTGTGCTGAGGCCTGTCTTGTCACTCCTTGTTTCAAAGGCTATCTTTTAAGATTTATTTTATTTATTTGAAAGAGTTATGGAGAGAGAAAGAGAGAGATCTTCCATCTGCCACTTTCCTTCCCAAATGGCCACAATGGCTGGTGCTGGGCCAGGCCACAACCAAGAGCCTGGAACTCCATCCAAGTCTCCCACGCGGGTGGCAGGGGCCCAAGCACTTGGGCCATCATCTGCTGCCTTCCCAGCTGCTCTACAAGGGAGTTGGATCTGAAGTGGAGCAGCTGGGACTCGAACCGCTTTTCCCATATGGGATGCCAGTGTGGCAGGCAGCTGTTCAACCCACTGCACCACCACGCCGGCCCTCAAAGGATCCGAGACGCACGAGTAATGGATTCAGAAGCAGACGCTGCACGCCTGCGCCTGCCCCCTCAGCCAGGCGGTGACCCTCCGCTGTCTCTCTGCTCGCTTTCAGAGTACACAAAGAAGTTCTCACAGCTACATATCCGTGTCCATCTCTCCGACAGCTATTTGTAAATTTCTTTTACAGGAAAATGTAAAACTTAAAAAGCCAAAGAAAAGGCATTTACTATCTGAATCACAAAACTCAGTTTGTCTCCTGAATCCAGGGAAATTGCTTTCCAGAGACGGTGATACCTTTTTCCCAGGCAAGAAAAAAAATATATAATTTATGGTCCAAAAAGCCAGATAAACTGCTAGCAGCGACCAAATGAAACACCAATTCTCAGCTAAATGAACAAGAACCAGAGTAGACAGAAAACTGATATTGCAAGAAGACACTGGCAGTGTACAAAGAGCTGTTCGGTTTTCAACAAGAAATCTGACAGAAACTAGACAGACGCTGAAGCAATAAAATGGCAAAAGTGGCCCGTGAGCACAACAGCACACGCATACGCCGACTGCTAAGCGGCCTGGGCCAGCTCTGAGGACCCGAGCAGCGGAGGGGAGCCCCGGCGTCAGGCCCCAAGGGGGCGTGGGGGACTGTCCACTCCCCAGGCAGACAAGCGGCTAGCCTACAGCTCCCACTGCCCTCTTCTTGCTGCTGCCCCTGCTCTGACGGGTCCTTCTCATGGCCACCTTCACAGACCAGGCCTCCTGCCCACTACAGCAGCGGGAGGAGGGAAGGCCAGGCCTGGGGGGCATCCCCTTCCTGAGTTATTCTCTACAAACTGAAGTGTCCCCTCTCGGACTGCCTCCAGCTGGCTTTGGCTACAGCCCTCCCCACCCCCGAGCCGGGGGTCACTTACAGGCCCTTCACTCAAATGCTGGCCCCACAGCACACAGCAGCACCTGGCTCCTTGTCCAGGGACCCCTGCTGCCCCAGGCTGACGCCCGCAGAGAACTGCCTGGGTGCCCACCCCACAGGGCACGCTCGTGTCTGCTCTCACCAAGCAGGAAAATGGACCTTCCAGACCGCAGAAAAGGACAGGGTCCACCCCCCCCCACCGCACTGCGGACCCTAGTCTCAGCCCCCTCTCCCTGGGCCGGCCCCCAGCCTCCCACCCCCGACCTCCCGGTGGTGGTACAGCGTGGACTACTGGCCTGCTCACTGGCGAGGGCACGGCACCCGACAGGCAGCCTCTGCCTGCCACGATCCCCACCACCCTGCGCGGTCCTGCCACGAGTGGAGGTGTCCAACACTAAAGCATCAGTGCATCCCCAAATCCCCTGAGCCCGGAAAGTGACTGCAGCGGGGTCTGTGGCAGAAAGACTTAAGCCCGGCATTATCGCAGCTCAGGAGCCTTCGTAAAAATCTCCCAACAAGATGTACTTAATCCACTTCCTCCTTCAGGTCCTCTATAGAGAGAATCAGGCCACGAAGTCCTCTCCCTCCAAGGGGAGTCCAGATCCAGATCTGTAGGGATCTCTGGGACAGCCTGAGCTGGCCAAAGGTCCCTGCGAGGCACGGGACTGGGACTGGGATGCGGAAGTACGTTGAGCCAAGAAGCCAGTGGAAGCCACCTGAGTGACGCTGGCTGAGGTTGTTACCGGGAATGTGTGGGACCCACAGGGACCCTAGGAGACCAGGGGCTTTTGGTGTTTTGCCTTGTCCTGTGTGCAAGGCAGAGAGACAGAGCCCCTCTCTGCTGATTCACTCCTCAAATGTCCATGAGAGCCAACGCCACAGCTGGAAGCCAGGAACCGGGAACAGAATCCAGGCCTCCCATGTGGGTGCCAGAGACCCAACGACTTGGGCCACCACCTGCTGCTCCCCAGGTGGCCCATGAACAGGGAGCTGGTGTTGAGAGTGGAGCCAGGACTCAAAACCAGACACTAAACCAGGACGTGGGCGTCCCAAGCGGTGGCTAAACGGTGATGCCAAACACCCATCCCCTGGGACAGCATCTGTCCTGCGTGGAGCCTGACCTACTAATTACCTGGAAAAACCAGGGCAGGTGCTGGCTCCACCAATCAGTTCTTCAGCAGGGCCGCAGCAGGCGGGAGAGAAAGCAGAGTGGCGGCAGAGGGTGCCTCTCCAGGGCATGGAGGCTCCGTGTCTGCACCCAGTCCCCCCCACCACCTTGTGCCTGCAGTGCCCCAAGGACATCTGCCTTTGCAAAGGTCAAAGGGGACCTTCCTGCGTCCAGCTCAGCCTCTTCCAGCCCAGCCCAGGCCTCAAGTATGGGGCCCAGAGGGGCTGGCACACAAGGGGAGCGACGATGGCCGAAGCCTCTGCCTCTCTGGCTCCCAAGTGCAGGTCCCGGCACTGGAGGAAATGAGGGAAGTAAGTCTCTAGGGCAGGAGCGGGAGCCCCACCCCCAGCAGGCTCTGCGGACCCTGGCCAGCCCCCGCCAGGGCAGTCGGCTGCCAAGACCCCTCTCTCTCCACACAAGGCTAAAGGCACAAGACGCAACTCTGCTGTGCTGGACACCCCAACCAGCCACTGCCCTGTCTCAGCCAAGGTCAGAAAGCAGCAGCCCAGGACCTCCCTGCTCAGCCTGCCCACGGGCCACCCCCGACCCAGCTATGCTGCCCCTGCAGAAAACGGGACAACTTTGCCCTCTGCCGGGGCTCCCACTTTCCCATCCTCCACCACCCGGCTCCCCCACCTCTGCAGGCAGCTTCTTCCCACCCCTCCCCAGAGGCCGTGGGGCCTAAGCTCCTGGCTCCTGAGCCACCTGGAAGGCCTGGGCAGCAGCAGGCTCTGGCTAAGGACCAGACGCCTGGAAGGACCCCGTCCTCTGGGCTCGCAGGGCAGGCTCACCACAGTCAACACTCAGTGCATTTCGGAGCCAAGCGTCATTCTCCCCGCCTGGGGACCAGCCCCCAGCTCCTGAATGTATTCCCCTGGGAGCAAGAAGGGCTTCCTTTTGTGATCTAAGGAAATAGGGAAGCACTAGAGCACCAGGGGACAAGGGGACCATGCCCAGAGAGCCCCGTCCAGTAGGATTTAAACACCATCTTTATCCAGCCACACAGCAAGGCACGGGGGAGGCAGATGGGGGCTCCCCCAGGCACATCTGTGCGTGGCCAGGCTGGCACAGGGCACAAACTCCCAGTCAGATGGAGGGGGAGGGAGCAGGATAATTGTCAACAAACCGGGATTACTGCCTATCTGAGAGGTGTGGCACAAAACAGACTGCGCCTAGGATAAACAGTCCTTTCACACCACGCTGCCGTGAGAGGCACAGCGACGTCTCCTTTCTCTGCCCCGAGCTGTCCGTGGGAGGAACGGCGACCACTTGTTTCCGCTGAGAGCTATCTGGAGTCGTGGGTGGGCCTGCGCATCTTTGTCTCCCCGAGCCTGCAGGGTCACTGGCTAATGGAGTCGCACAAAGGCGCACTCACTAGCAGGTCGGCAGCACGGGGCTTCCTCCGCCACTGTCTCTGCCGCTAATGGAGGCTGGCAGAGGCCAGGTGGGCGGGCCGTGCGCGAGGCCCACTCCCCGGCTCCCACCCCGATGCCATGCCAAGCAAGGGTCTGCAAAGACATCAAGGAGCAAAGACGGGCACAAAAGGCAGGGGCCTCGCAGAGATGCGTCCTTGGATGTGGCCTCATCTGGGGCAGAATGGAGGGGAGCCTACAGCATCACCGGGCAAAGTCAGCAGGTGACAAGCCCCGCCCCTCCACGCACCTGAGAGCCTGCTCGGGAGGGCAGCCACCCTACGGACCCCACTGATTGCCCCAGATCCGGCGGCCACACACCAGCCTGCCCTCGCTGCTGGCGCCCAGTCCCGCGATGCGGGATTCACTAAGTCCTGTTCCGCGGCAAGCTCCCGCTGTGTGGGAGTCGAGGGGGTGGCAGGGCTCAAGGACAGCGCCGCCCACACCCATGCCCCAGAGGCTCCTCCGGCCAGCCGGCCGCTGCTGCCCGTGACCCATGGTGGGCCTGGGCTTCTAATTAGGTCAGGCGCGCTGAGCCCCACGCTGCCTTCCTCCTGCAATGCGGGCTGTGAGGGGCAAGGGAGGAGCAGCGCTCGCTCTCCTCGCTCATTCCCACCCAATTCCAACTCCAACTGTGCCGACTGGGATGCAACAGCTCCACGGCGCCCCGTCTGCCTCCCATCGTCGGGAAGAGGGAGTTTGCTGTGACAACAACGGGGAAAACCTTCTTGGTGGTCACCACAGGAGCAGAGGAAGCTCCATGTGTAACTTCAGCTGGACTTGGGGTTCAGGCAAAGCCGAATCAGACCCTAAGCTGCAGCTTCCTCTCCTCTGAGATGGTGTGAGGAAGGACTAACAGGAGGGCGAGTGGCCAACAGTGGGGCCCCCTGCTGGCCCTGGGGTGGCCCCAGCACACTGTTCTTCCAGTAGGAAAGGCACGTTGTACACAGCACTGGAAGCCATCCGACACAGCCTGAAGAGCCAGACGTCAACCCCAGGTGCAGGCATGTGGCACAGCAGTGAAGCAGTCCCCCGGAACACCTGACCCCATGTCAGAGCGCCTGGTTCATGGCCCAGCTGGACAGGGCTGCTGACCCAGCCCCTGCTAATGGCCTGGGAGGCAGCCGAAGCTGGCCCAAGTGCTGAAGTTCCTGCTACCCACACAGGAGACCAGGGTGGAGTTCCTGGCTCCTGGATTTGGCCTGGCCCAGACCCGGCTGCTGCAGCCTATGGGGAGTGAACCAGCAGATGGAAGATTGATCTCTCTCCCCCTCCTCGCTGTCTCTGTCACTCTTTCAAACAAATAAGTACATCTTTTTAAAAATTTCAACCAGCCAACTCAGGATGAGATAACAAACTGCGACCATCCAAGGCAGCCAACTCCTAATTTGGTAAGAAATCAGCAAAGAGATAAGCACAAACTATGGTCTTGTATCCTGGTCAGAGTCAAGTTTATCAGAGGAAATCATCCCGACGTCTGAGTTCACGTGGCAAAGCCTGAGAAGTTAACTTGGTGCCAAATAACTGACACCCACGCACGGTCTGTTTGTGACACACACCTTCCACGACTTTCTGAAGACCTCAATGTGTGGATTTCACTTCCTCTGCACCCAAATAATCTTTTTTTTTTTTTTTTTTTTGACAGGCAGAGTGGACAGTGAGAGAGAGAGACAGAGAGAAAGGTCTTCCTTTGCCATTGGTTCACCCTCCAATGGCCGCCACGGCCGGCGCGCTGCAGCCGGCGCACCGCGCTGATCCGATGGCAGGAGCCAGGTGCTTCCTCCTGGTCTCCCATGAGGGTGCAGGGCCCAAGCACTTGGGCCATCCTCCACTGCACTCCTGGGCCACAGCAGAGAGCTGGCCTGGAAGAGGGGCAACCGGGACAGAATCCGGAGCCCCGACCGGGACTAGAACCTGGTGTGCCAGCGCCGCAAGGCGGAGGATTAGCCTATTGAGTCACAGCGCTGGCCAATCTTCTCTTTATTCCATTTTCCACAGACCTTCGGAAGTCCCCTCACAGAGCTGCTAAAGGTTCAAATTTCACAGCATACAATTTGTGATGGCAAAATATATACATTAAGATCAGATTCTCCTGATAAAGTTTAAATCTGCAAATATTTGCCCAGGAAAATTGGATTCAACAGGAAGAAAATTCACAATGGCTGAAGTCATAATGGACACAATTTGACAGATGTGCTAAACCCTCCCTGTACAACTGACCCAGAACACAATCAAATCCTTTGAGATAATTTTAGGAAGCTAAAGCGTTAGCAAAAATGTTACTAGCCGGGATAGGAAGCAGATCAAGGAGTTGAACCTCTGAATGGAACCCACTTCAGAAAAACCATTACTTTTGCCTTCGTCATCACCAAGTCCAAGAGCACAGCCCCAAACACCCAGGGCCTGTCCACAGAGGGGACAAAATGCCCCAAGCCCACTAGAGGGCAGTGTCAGGGACCTGGTGGCACTGGGCTAACTGCAGAGCCTGCCCCTTCAGACAGCCACACCCGACACCACCCACTTTTCCAGCTTTCTGGGCCTCCATCCCTTCCCAGAATCCCCCGCCTGCCTGCGTGGGACAACCTCTGCCCAGGTTCCTCCACTGCCCTGTGGATCCTCACTTCACCGTCCTGCAAACCCCAGGCCCAGTGCCTTCCCACTGCCTGACTCGTGGCTTCCATTGCCTTGCAGTCCAAGCCCTGCCCTTCCTCCCTGGCTCCTGCCAAAGTCATCAACGACCACTAGGTGTCCAAACCAACGGAGACTCCAGAGTGCCTGCTCTGCCCATCACTGCCTCCTTCTGGCAACCGGACTTTGCAAGCCCTTAAACCCATGGGCAATGCAGCTCTGTTTGTCCAAGGGCAATTAGAAAACGAGTCGGCTGTGAGCCATCTCCTCCAACAGCCAGGCCCAAACCAAAGCCGCCTGGTCCTGACCACCTGCTGCACGCCGCTTCCTGACCGTCTCTGGCCTAGCTGAAGCTCTCGCCACCACCCCAGCCCCCTCCTTGGTGGATACGGCCTCTAGCAGATCATCTTGCACACAGTTACCAGCTCCGGAGCTCTTTAAAAACACAACACAGGGGCCAGCGCTGTGGCACAGCAGGTAAAGCCACCGCCTATGACACCGGTGTCCCATATGGGTGCCTGTTTGGGTCCTGGCTGCTCCACTTCTGATCCAGCTCCTTGCTAATGGCCTGGGATAAGCAGTGGAAGACGACCCAAGTGCTTGGGCCCCTGAATATACATGGGAGGCCTGGATGAAGCTCCTGGCTCCTGCTTTGGCCTGGCCCAACCCTGGACACTGTGGCCATCTGGGGAGAGAACCAGCAGATGGAAGATCTCTCTCTCTCTCTCCCTCTCTCTCTGCCTCTCTACTTTCTGTAAATCTTTCAAAAATATATAAATCTTTTTTGAAAATGGAGAAATAAAATTAGAACATACTGTGTCACCTCTCGCAGGAAGGAAGGGCAGGCAGGAGGGAGGGGAGAGGCACAAAGCCCCGGCGTGTGGACTGCACTCTAATTTTGTGGAGGTGGTGGTTCCCAGGTGGAAGGCCCTGCAACAGCACAGCCGTGAGCCGCGGCCCAGAGAGCCCTCAGCGCTTTATCCACAGCCCTGCACGGCGCAGCTGGGCCCAGCACAACCTCCAGGTACAGGGCTCACCCGCAGAGTGAGAGTGCCACACAGCTCACAGCCTCAGGCTGCTGAGAGCCAAGGCCACCGACAAGATGCCAGCTATGGCCACTCACCCATCATGCACAGACGAGGACAAGGACAAGCAGCCACATTGTCCCATGTTTGCCACAGAGGAGGTGAGGTCGAAAGAGAGCAAGCAGAACTCCTGCATGGTGTGGTGGAGAACACGCTAAGGCCAGAACTCCTGTGTGGTGTGGCAGTGAACACACTAAGGCCAGAACTCCTGCGTGGTGTGGCAGAGAACACGCTAAGGCCAGAACTCCTGCGTGGTATGGCAGAGAACACGCTAAGGCCAGAACTCCTGTGTGGTGTGGCAGAGAACACGCTAAGGCCAGAACTCCTGCGTGGTGTGGCGGAGAACACGCTAAGGCCACAACTCCTGCGTGGTGTGGTAGAGAACACGCTAAGGCCAGAACTCCGGTGTGGTGTGGCGGAGAACACGCTAAGGCCAGAACTCTTGTGTGGTGTGGCGGAGAACACGCTAAGGCCAGAACTCCTGTGTGGTGTGGCGGAGAACACGCTAAGGCCACAACGCCTGTGTGGTGTGGCGGAGAACACACTAAGGCCACACTCCTGTGTGGTGCGGCGGAGAACACACTAAGGCCACAACGCCTGTGTGGTGCGGCGGAGAACACACTAAGGCCACAACTCCTGTGTGGTGTGGTAGAGAACACGCTAAGGCCAGAACTCCTGTGTGGTGCGGCGGAGAACACGCTAAGGCCACACTCCTGTGTGGTGTGGCGGAGAACACGCCAAGCCCCTCCCTGCACATATTCCATATTCTGCCATCTGATTCTCACAGTGCCTCTGCCTGTGTATCTCTGAGGTCCAGAGTCGGTTCTCACTCGCCAAGCACTGGCATTTGCATATCAGCTTCCCATTGCTGCTGTGAAAAAAGTAAGTACTGCGGACTCCACGGTGGAACCACAGCAATTTGTTTTCCTAACAGATCTGGAGGTTGGAACTGGAAACGAGTCTTAGGAGGCTCGAAGCAAAGTGCTGGCAGGCCCGGCTCCGTGTCCAGCTCTGAAGGCGCCGTGTCTCCTGCTCAGGGCCCGGTCCTCGTTCTCGAAGCCAGCCACACAGCCACCTTATCACGGGGCCTTCGTGCCTTGGACTCCTCCTTCCTCCCTAAGAGTCCCTGTGACTGCATCAAGCCCACTAGGCCAATGCGGGACACTGTCCCCATCCCAAGATCCCTAACTCAGGCCCATCTGCAAGCCGCCCTTACCAAGTGGCGAGGTAACAGATTCTGGGATTAGGACAAGGACCCCTCTGGAGGCCATCGGTCTGCCTGCCACAGCCTCTGGGTAGGACGTTTGCCGAGGCCTGCGGCCGAATCCTGCGCCTCCACCTTGCAAACACTTTCCTCTGAGTGGCAGACGACGGGTGCTAGGCTGTCCGCTGCCTCCCCTTCCTGCCGCAGGTGAACAGGCTTCCCTGCCCCACTAGTGTGGAGCTGCGCTCTGGGGTTTGCTTTGCTCAGCGGGAGGTGGCAGAAGTGGCATAAGCAGAGGCCTTAAGGGTGCTCATGGGGCCGAGCCTGGCTCACGGGGTCGGCAGGAGCCCACCCTAGCCAGCTGCTGCCCTCTCAGCCTGCACCCCAGGAGGAACACAGCATGGGACAGACCTGAACCCCACCCCGCCCCGAGTCCTGCAGGGACCCCCTCCCGGCCAGGGACACTGCCCTGAGCTGAAGCATGTCATTACAGTGTATCCAGTTACAGTGTATCCAACACGGTCCTTTCACTGTATATTCAACACCAAAACATGTTAGTAAGATATTTTACATCCGTTTTCTATAAACCAAGTCTACAAACTCCAATGTGTTCTGTACCTCCAGATGGCTGATGGCTACCGTAGGAGACGGCACAGGTCTGTCCCTTGCTTTAGCTTGTGGGGTCCCTGGGCTCTCCACCTTTGGGGCCTGAGATGAACTCTGAGAAAACAAGCAGAGACGAATCTGACCTGCGGTTGCTAAGGGAGCCCAGGGGGCTGCCCCCGGGGATCACTGAGGATTCTGGGGGAGGAGGATGGTCACTGGGACGTGTTGAAGCCACTAAGACCCACAGAGTGTGGGGTGCAAGGCCGTGGGTGGCTCAGTCATGGACGGCACTAGCTGATACCACGGTGTGGCCTCATGGGCACAATTCGCACATAAACTCCACACAGGTACCGTGCGAGATAAAGCCGACTACTCGGTGCAGCCTACAAGGATATCAAATCCAAGGGTCTGACTCGTTGGGAAGGCAGCAAGACCTCGTGGTGGCGGAATGAGAGCAGCCTGTGGCCCTGGCAGGGCTGGCGACAGCTCACTGTATGTGTGGTAGGCACACCGCTTCACATGCCAGGTGGCCACTTTGGGTCAAGGAAGCGAGTGGCAGCTACCGTGCGGCTTTACTTCCTCTGATTATAAATAAGAACAGCAGCAGCAAAAATGCATGGCACGCTGGCCAGCCGGCAGGCCCCCACCCAAACCTTGCCACAGATCAGCTGGCTTCAGGCGCACAGCCACGCCCTGCCAAGGTGGGACCTGCTCCTGCTCCACTCTACAGCACACAGCCAAGACTCGAGAACCCAGCCCAGGCAGCTCGAACGCCAACAGACCCCTGACCTCATCAATTTTCCTTCCCATCAGACCTCTCATCATCAATCATCGATCAGCAAATAGGAAGAAAAGCAGATCTCACTTGTGATATCAACTAAAAACACCCAAAACCTACAGACCCCGAAAGAGAGGAACACCCGTACAAATGAACAAACAAATCAATGAACAAAAAGCGCATCGAGGGCTGAAATCCATGTCCCTCGCAGGAAGAAGCATCGCTCCTCTCCTGGGGTGGAGCCGTTACTTCCCCCCAACATCGTGGCAAATTCAGTGCAGGTGCCGCGAGAATCCCGAGGGACGTGTGCACCGACGTCATAAGCAATTGGTATTCTTGGAGTAAAAGTCTGCACAGTAAGAAAGAGACAAGTACTTGGTGTTACTTACTGCTGAACATCAACTTAACCCAAAGCGGAGCAGCCTGAAACCACTCAGCGCGGGTTATCGTGCCCAGTCCTGAGGGTCACAGGTCCGAGACGGGTGTAGCCCAGTGGTTCAGGCCCCACCCTCCCATGAGGACGCGGCTACCTGCGGGCCAAGACTACAACATCTGGCTGGCTGGCAGGGAAGTCGGGTCCCCTCCGTGCGGCTCTCAGCTCTGCTCCACTCAGCTGCCCGCGCAGCCCCTCACTCCATCGGTTGTCTTGTGCTGAAGGAAATGACCCCAGGGAGTGAGAACCGCCCAGCCTTGGATGATCCGGACCCGGAGGTCACCTCCCACCACCTCGGCCCATTCTGTCACCTACAAAGGAGTGACCAAGTGCAGGCATCATTTTTGGGATGAGAATCCAATTCTGTCTTTAGGAAGGAAGAACGTCAATGCACACGCAGGCATTAAAACCACCAGTTCCGACCGGCTCCGCAGCTCTCTAGGCTAATCCTCAGCCTGCGGTGCCGGCACCCCAGGTTCTAGCCCTGGTTGGGGCGCTGGTTCTGTCCTGGTTGCTCCTCTTCCAGTCCAGCTCTCTGCTGTGGCCCAAGAGGGCAGTGGAGGATGGCCCAAGTGCTTGGGCCCTGCACCTGCATGGGAGACCAGGAGAAGCACGTGGCTCCTGGCTTTGGATCAGCACAGCACGCTGGCCGTAGTGGCCATTTGGGGGTGAATCAATGAAAGGAAGACCTCTCTCTCTCTCTCTCCAACTCTGCCTGTCAAAAACAAAACAAAAAAAAATTAAAAAAAAATAAAACCACCAGTTCCTTCAAGAGGAAAAGGGGCTAAAAAGAGATGGACAGCGAAGTCAGAAAAAAACAGATAAATGAAAAACGTCAAACTCAGTCACAACAAGGTACAGCTACCGTGAGACCGGCACAGATTAGAAAAGTTGACAACATTTGGTGCTGGTGATGGAAGGAAGATGAGCCCATCTGTATGGGGATGGTGAGAACAAACTGACTCAGCCTCTGCAGAGAAACGCTAACGCTGCGTGTTGACAGCCCTCAACAGAGGACCTCGCATGCCCTCGGACAAGGCAATCTCCATCCAAGATGGTGGAGAAGCCCTCTGCCTCCCGCTTTCCCAGGAACCCTATCTTTTTCCGAAACACCCATTCTTTGCTCTAGGCATGTTTTTTTTTTTCTTTAACCAAAATCAAAGCCAACAAGCCAGGCAGTCTCCCCAAGGACAGCCCAAGCCTACTGTCTGCCGGAGTGGGAGGAAGAGAGAGGGAAAACACAACCAAAAAGCAAAGGCAAGAGAAATGGGTAGCTCAGAATGCGGCTCAGCCACTGGCAGTATCTGTTCAGCCACAGCGGCTTGATGTGTCAGAAAACCAGAGTAACCGCGAGCAGGTCACGCGCTGCTCCCCGCATCCAAGCCGCACCATCCGACAGAGAGCAGCACAGCCAGCTCCGGGCAGAGGCGCGTGGAGAAGTGACCTTGAGGCCTGGCATGGCAGAAGCCTCTTCCACACAGGCTGCAGCCCACTCCCGCTAACCCCTCATCGATCACCACAGCAAATCGGTGGGAGCGAGGTCCCTTCCAAAGCTCGGTACAAACTGACTTCGTAATGAAATATGAGCTTGTGCAGTTTCTCATTTTGTGCTATTCCGACATTTCTTGCAATGTGATTAAAATATAATAAGATCAAATAGAAAATACTATTTGTTCAATCACCTCCAAACCTAACACAGTCAACAGTCCAATTCCATCCAGGAAGAAGTCATTTCCAAGACACCATAAAGAAGCCTACATTTAAATTTCATGTTCTCTGCCGTTACTGTGAAAAATCACATGTTTTAAATGTAGGACAAATACAGGGCAGGCCAATTCTTGTTATAATAAATTCTATTCCAACATTCTCGGTAAATAAAATCTCCAAGCACTAGCCAATGAATGGCTGCTTCAAGGTTCATTCAATAATACATAATTCCATTCCAAATAATGATTTGCTCAATTCTTTCGCAGTCTAATTCAAGCCCCATTTCCCCAGAGAAAGCCGAGATGCCAACAACCCTTTCTTTCTCCCCTACTTCTGAGAACACACACAGCCTCGAGTGGCATCCTGGCCGTCGGCCACGTGCCCACTCTCCCCAGTCTGACCCGGCAGCCCCACAAGGTCAAGGACACGCTCCTGCTTCCTGAACGTCGCACGGCACACCGGGACTCCTGGGTAGACAGGCGCTCAGCACTTGGCAGCTCCTCGCAGAGGCAAGGGGCCCGGAATGCTGGCGTCGAGCCCACGGTGGGCTATCGGCCATCCATCTCAGGCCACGTCACATCTAGTGAAGACGCTGTTAGCCTCTGGGACCGCGACACACACCGTCAATTCACACACCGCCAGCGCCATCTGTTCGCTTCCTTCCTGGCAGAGACGGTGTGGGAGCCTTGGATTTGTGCAATGGAAGCCTGTTTGTCTGGCTTCCCCTGACACGTGGATGTCGCAACTGAGAAGTTTTTTTTTTTTTAATTTTATTTATTTATTTGAGGGGTAGAGTTACAGAGAGAGAGAGAGAGAGAGAGAGAAAGAGGTCTTCCATCCACTGGTTCATCTCCCAAATGGCTGCAACAGCCAGAAATAAGCTGATCCAAAACCAGCAGCCAGGAGCTTCTTCTAGGCTCCTATGAAGGTGCAGGGCCCCAAGCACTTGGGCCATTTGCTACTGCTTTCCCAGGCCACAAGCAGAGAACCGGGATTGGAAGAAGAGCAGCCGGGACATGAACCAGCTCCCATATGGGACGCCTGTGTCACAGGTGGAGGCTTAGCCTACCGTGCCACAGTTTCAAAAACCCTGACAACCCCACAGTTTTAAGAACCAGAGTGAGCTCTGTGACTTACAAATAATTGACTCTGAGAGGCAGGAACACAACTTGGAGAGTGTTTTCTCAATTCTCTAGTGGTTTCCCATCCACAGATCTTAGGACAGACCTGTATGTTCAGGGAGAAATGAAACCTTCTAAAACGAGATCATCCTTAACCCCCAACGAATCACAGGCTAGACCAGGCCCTAGACCTGAGTGCCCCAGCAAGACACACAGAGCCTCTCTACGCTTTCTACACGGACCTGGGAAGCCCCCATCAAACAGGTGCCCGGCACGCGAGCACTGTAGCCCGAGGACACGAAGCCTCAGGCTCTCACATCCACTCGCTTCCCACTCGCCATCACCCAGGACACAGAACGCAGGGCCCAGTGCCTGCTTCAGGACTGAAAGGGTCTTCAGGACCCAGCATGCCCTGACCCCTCGTGTCGCCTGGAAAGCACTGGATGCAGGAGCCTGAAGGCCAGCGCACCTGCACCTGCGCCTCAGCGGATGCACCAACTCCCGCATTCAGGACGTCCTTCTCCATGTCCTGTGGTCCTCGCCGCTGCCCTGCATGCGCTAATTCTACCTTCAGAGCAGCTTCCCTCGTGGTGACAACAGGGCTGCCAATAGCTACCCAGGCTGCACGCTTCACTCTTCACAAGCAAAGGAAAAGAGAACAACCTTTCTCAGAGCCCTGAACCAACATTGTTCTGAGTGGACCACCCATCCATCCGTTCAGCAAGTGGGAGTGGGATTCGACGGACATGGACCAGCACATTCCGCTGGCAAACTTGAGGCCACTGGGCCTGGGGCCCGTGGGGGTGGATGCTGGCCTGGAAACCTCAATGGCCATTTCTGATCAGGCCTGCACTAAACTCTCCAGCCCTCGACCCAGTCCTGACACCCCCTCCCTTGGAGATGACTGGCTGGGCAGGTGGGAGGGTGTTCAGGAGTCCTAGGAACACGGGACTCACTCCTCTCCCTCCTGGGATCAGACACTCATTCCTCTGTTAACTGGAACACGTCTAGCGGCCCTGGTAGCTCTGTCTTCAGCTCTGGGACAGGCCCTGGAGAAGAGCCAGGCTCCGCCCCACCCCCCCAGCACACTGCGCTGAGCCAGTGCACCCCGCACCTCAGGGTTAACACTGCTAAGGCACTCCTGCCCCTGACAAATGGCCCAGCTACCAGCTGGGGGCACAGACGGAGCCCTGACTCCTCCTCCCTCAACCTTCTCCACAAACAACGCTCCTCACACGCTCCCACCCGCCTCACAGCCCCTCTGAGCCTCCTGCTGGCTGAGGGTGCCCCGGCCTGCCCCAGCCAGGCAGCCCCGGCTCACAGCCAACATGGGCTTTGACCGCCGACCCTCTGCCCGGTCGGGAGGACCCCACCAGCACATCCCACTAGCAACGTCTTTCCCCAAGCGTCTTCTGCTAGAGCTCCTCACCCCTTCCCCAAGCAACCCTGGGGAAAGGGCAAACAGTCACGGCCAAGGCTTCTACAGAAAGAGATACTAAAATCCAGAGCAGGCAGGCCGGGGACTCGGGTCTGCTGAGAGCTGGAGCTAGCCACGGGCCCCAGGCCCTCTGACCCGGCCCCGCCCCTGCAGACAGCCTTGCCCAGGGCCCGAGGCAGCCGCTCCCTGCTGTGCAGTCCCTGCAGACGGGCTTTGTGCGATGGCCACTGCCCACTGGTGGCCGGGACTGGCCAAGCCCAGTCCTTCCCCGGGCCCCAAGGTGACCACTCAGAGACTGAGCCTCCGGAAACCCAATGTGTCCTTCCTCGTGCAGTCTCTGCTGGGGTTACTGCTTTGAGATTCCTCTGGCGGGGATCTGGGGCTCTGACTCGCAGCCTGGGTCCCTGGTCAGTACAGATGCTTTCCTTCCTGGGCGCCCAGCTCACACACCAGGCTTCCTGGGAAACCAGAGAGGCTGCTCCCCTTCTGGCGCCCGTGCGGCCTTGCGTTCTGGGACCACAGCAGCACGGGTTCAAGTCCTGGCTGGGGCAGCCCTTCGACCGCACCTCTGGAACCACTCAACCCGCTCATCTAAACATACCTCAAGCAGTGCTTGGGAAACAGAGTGAGAAGTTTCTCTTGGTGCAAAAAGAAACTTTGAAATCTATGCAAAAATAGGGTCTTCCAAAAGCTCGTGGGAAATGGGTATTATGGAAAACTGCACGGATTTCATTCTTCTATCAAAGTAAACTGTCCTCTGATTCCACGTTTCCACCAATATTCTCAAGTACCCTGTGCACCCTGAGCTCCTGCCAGGCGTCAGGCACCGTACCAGGAGCTGAGGACCCAGCAGAGAACATCTCCCTTCTTGGGGCCACGCCCCATGGGAGCCAAGAAACTGGCTCATAACTTCTGTGCAAAGCCAAATCTCTCCCCAGAAAAATGCGCAGGCACAGGGTTGGTGGATCCTGGGGTGGGGTCGGGTGGATCCCTGGGGCATTAGGGACACTGAAAGCCGAGGCCAGGTGCCCTCCAGCAGGCGGAGCTCTCTGTGGGTTCTGCTCAGAAGCTGCCGTGAGCTTTGATTTCCTTCGAGGGACCAGAATCACATTTGACCCAAATCCTAAGGGCTTCACTTTTCCTGCATCCCAAAGACAGATCCGTACAGGTGAGCTCCTTCTGATAAGAGAGTTAGTGAAATCTGCATTCTGGAATGTGAACTGACTGCCCTGTGGGACTGGGGGGTCGAACATCCACATCAGACTTGCAAATCACCGCTTCCTTACGCCCGTGGGAAACAACTCCATCCAGGTGAGCTTGAATATGCCGCGTTCAACGCGGTCCCTCTGCTCCTGAGCAGTGAGCCCTGAATCAAAGCTTCGCGGAGAAAGTCAGCTAGCACGCACGAGGGGAGCTCGCTCCGCTGTCAAAGCCGCCGCTGAGCTCCTGCGCAAAGCAAGGGAAGCTCCGCCACGCGTGAATCCTCTCCGCTGCTTGTTGGAGTAGAAACGGAGAGTGCCCTGGGGCAAGGGGGCTGGTGAAAGCACGCACATGCACCTGTCTGAGAAGTGTTTCAGAGAAAGAATGCGTTTCATCTGTATAAGGACCAAATTAGGGCCGGCGCCGCGGCTCAATAGGCTAATCCTCCACCTAGCGGCGCCGGCACACCGGGTTCTAGTCCCGGTCAGGGCGCCGGATTCTGTCCCGGTTGCCCCTCTTCCAGGCCAGCTCTCTGCTGTGGCCAGGGAGTACAGTGGAGGATGGCCCAAGTCCTTGAGCCCTGCACCCCATGGGAGACCAGGAGAAGCACCTGGCTCCTGCCATCGGATCAGCGCGGTGCGCTGGCCGCAGCTCACCAGCCGCGGCAGCCATTGGAGGGTGAACCAACAACAAAAGGAAGACCTTTCTCTCTGTCTCTCTCTCTCACTATCCACTCTGCCTGTCAAAAAAAAAAAAAAAAAAAAAGGACCAAATTAGCCAAGGTGTAAGCAAATCCCGAGATGTAAGAAGGCCCTTCACAGAGAATGAGCAAAGTGAGCCGGACCCGGAGAAGAGGCAAAGACAGGAGCAAACCTGGAGCCAATGTGGCAGGGGGCAGCTGAGGGACAAGGACCTGTTGGGAGGCTATCACAGGGTCCACTTCCAAAGTCAAAGCCGGGAGAGCTGACGCTGCAAGAGAAAAACCAAGAAGTAGGAGGAGCCGTTGAGGAAGAAAGGAACAGCCTAACTCCAGCTGAAATTAAAATTGCAATCGAGGGGGCAGAGTCGAGTTCAGAGAGAGCAGCTATGCAGCGATGGCGCAACGGCAGGGCAGCGAGGGCCCCAGCCCAGGACAGAGGCCAGCACTGCAGCCAGCGCCCCTCCGCTCTGCAGGAGTAGTGTCCACACCTGCCAGGGCATCCCAGAGTACCATCCACACCTGCCAGGACATCCCAGCCAGACAGGAGCCTGACAGGAGGAGTAACTGGCAAACGCAGCAGCAGACGTGAGTGCCCAAGCAGAGCTGGGCGACAAACCATTGAAGAGCACAGGGGCTGGCAAAGCGTGGCCTGCAGGCCGAGTCCAGCCCTGTTTCTGGAATGCCTCACACCAAGAACGGTGTTCAGGAGGAGAAAGGGAACGTACGACATAGACTAGCGTTCTCCACGGAACCTAAGGTGTTTACTCTCTGATCCTTTACCAAAAAATGCACCTGCCCCTGAACTAAGAGGTCAACACACTGAACCGAAGGCTCACCTTGGAGTTCTCCATCCCTTCAGTCTCTGCCTAACACACGATTCACTGAATATACTGGTTGCCTGGTGAATTTTTTTTTGAAGAGAGAGAAACAAAGAGCTCCCATGTCACTACCCAAATGCCCACGACAGACGAGGCTGGGACACGCTGAAGCCAGCCCAGAACTCAACCCAGGTCTCCCACATGGGTGGCAGGAACCCAGGTACCTGAGCCCTCACCTGTGCCGCCCTGGATGCTCATTAGCGGGAAGCTAGAATCAAGTGGAGCTGGCACTTGGAAAGGAATGTGGGCATCCATGAGCCACCTGAACCTGCGCTGGGCCCCAGCCCTGGTGCTGGCATTCTAACCACTAGGCTGAATGCCCACCCCACCTGGTCAACAGGAAGACCCCTTCCCGGCCTCTGGCTGGAGGACGTTCTGAGGAAGACACTCGGCCTCCCACTGGAGGAACGAGGCAGAGCGCCACATCACTGCATCCCGGCTACGGCGGTGCGGAGGAACCGGGAAGAAGGCGTTATCTCGGCAGGCGCTGGCTGACGGCCCAAGTCCCAAGATCCGAGTTGGATGCTGGAGAGGATAACACAGTCAAGGGCCTCACCCTGCAGAGAAGAACAACACACTAACTCCCGACAGTCAGTGGTGCACACAGAGCTGCTCTCAGGGGTCTGGCATGAGCTCTTGCCCACTGTGTGCCCTGGCCGAGTGGGCTCTGCTGCCCATGCATGCCAGCGGGCCCTCAACACAGAGAGGCAGACACTGGCAGGTGGACAGAGGGCCTGTGGGTGCTGATGGGATAACCCTGGGTGCTGAGTGTGCAGAGCCCAGGACGCACCGGTGCGAGGGAGCCTGCTGGTCAGCAAGATGACAGCCAACGGGTGTCTGAGCCTGCGGGTGGCATGGGACAGCTCGGAAAGCTATTGAAGTGAAGTACAGACGGTGCAAGGTGCGAGGGAGCTGGGAGCCGCATGGAAGGGCCCTGTGAGCTTCCAGGAGAGTGAGACAGGGGTCAGAGGTAGGCCATGACAACGGGGATGGCGAGCAGGGTGCTCACCCACGCCGAGGGGCCCTGGAGGCCGCTGGCGGCGACTCCCACGTTTCCAGCGGTAGGCAGTCAGCTGAGCCAAGAGGCGCAGGGGACGAGAGCGGGCCTGGGCAGGGGCTTGGTCTGTGTCCGCCTGTGACAGCTGGGAAGAGGTCTGGAGCTGGAGAGAGGATGCAGGTGTGAAAATCCAGGCGAGAAATCGCGGGCCACAAGGTGGTCGGGGTTGCTCAGGAGACGACTGAGCGAGACGAGACAGAGGCCAGGACCAGAGCTGTGAAGACGCTCACCCTGGTGCTGACAGAGCAGCGCCAGACAGAAGCAGAAGTAAAAGGCTGGGAGCACAGAAGGAACCCCACGAAGAGGGGCCCAGCAGCTGCTCTCGCCCACGTCCTCACCTGGACCAGCGCTGTGCCTCTGTGCGGGAGGGAGCAGGGAGTGTGCCTCATTCGCCCTGGGCCCAACTCTCTGCCGCCCAAGATCAAGGACACCATCCACCGCCCACGAGTCTGTGACCTTGGAGCTGCCGCCAACACCCGGTGTGCTGCGCAGCGACCTTCTGCAGAGAGAAGCCACCCTCCCCCTAGTTCTCAGAGGGCTCTGAACCCACAAAGTCCCTTGGAGCTCATAGCCTGAGCAGCAGGAGGAAGAGGAACGGCGTTCTCCCCACCACCTGCAAGCAACCTCTGAGCCGGAAAACCTGAGGGCACCGCAGTAGGCGTGCTAGTGACGGGCTTGTTGCATGTAAGCTGCTCGTGGGCTGCCCCCAAAGCACTGCCCCTGCAGCTCAGCGGCTGGGCAGGGTCCCACACACAGGTGCAGGGCTGCAGAAAAGTTACCCTGAACTTTCCCGCTATAACAGCAAGTTTTCTATTATGGGAAAGGGGAAGAGAGAACAAAGCTTGGATTTAAAAAGGCTCTGGGAGGAATTTCAATGCCAGAAGTCAGCTCTGGGGCGGGGGTCCCATGAGCTCCACAGACAGCCACGCTCCCCTGTGTGTGGGACTGTCAGGTCTGTCGTGTGGATCAGAGGCACTGCTGGGGGGAAAACTGTCGCTGCTCCATACGGGACATGGGGCCCATGGCAGGGACTTCAGTGCCCCTCACCTCCTGCCTGCCCGGGTGACCACAGCTTCCGGCTTCAAAGAAGGCTCCGCTGGTGCTGCTTTGTAAATCCACGATGGACCCACACATACCTGCATACACCCAGGTACACTCAGAGTGGAAATCACTTCTGGAGTCCAGAGGGAAATATGGCTCACCCAGCCCCAGCCTCAGCAGACCCCTGGCCCAGCTGACCCTGGGGGCTTCTTTCCTGCCTAGAGACAGGAAATGCACTCAACAGCAGGCATCCTCTGGAATGATCCAGAAGGAGAGAACAGGCAGTGCCGCGCTCCAGTCCTGGTAAACCTGAGGGGCTCCTCTCCCTCCCCGCTGCAGACTGTGCACAGGTGTGGACCCCCTCACCCCATGCCTCCCCCAGCCCTGAAGCCCCACCCCTGCCCAGTGCTGCTGTGGCCACCGTGGCAACAAAGGCAGAACAAAGGAGCCACCCTCACACCCTCTGCAGGGTTATGCATGGCCACAGGGCTTCCCATTCATTACAAGCATCTCAGTTACTCACCCACCCCCTTTACTCATTTAACAGGCGGAGAGACAGAGGAAGATCTCCCACCCCAAATAACCACAACAGCCACAGCAAGTTAGGCCAAAGCCAGAAGCCTGGAACTCCATCCAGGTCTCCCGTGTGGGTGGCAGACACCCAAGCACTTGAGCTATCCCTGCTCTCCCAGGGTCTGCACACGCAGGAAGCGGGAATCAGGAGCAGACCCAGCACTAGCCCAGGCACCCCAGCGTGGGGCGGAAAGGTCTCAAGCAGCATCCGAACAAGGGCACCAAGCACCCACCCCTCCACTCTCATTCTAAAAGCGTTACTATCCCCTTAATGTGCATAAGGAGAGCGTGATAGGCGGAGCCACCGCTTCCAGGCTGGCAACCCAGGCTGGAGCACCAGTACCAGCCCTGGCCACTCGGCTCCCAGTCCAGCACCCTGATGCCCCGGGATGGCCGCAGAGGGTGGGCCAAGTACACTGGCCCCTGAAGCCCTGTGAGAGACCCAGATGGGGGCTGTTCCTGGCTCCCGTCTACGGCCTGGCCTACCTCTGGCTGTGGTAGCTATTTGGGGAGTGAACTAGCAAACGGAATTTGCTCTCTCTCTCTCTCCCCCTCTCTCCCTCTCTGATACTCTTCCTTTAGAATAAACAAACAAATAACACTTTTCTGAGCCAGAGCATGCAGCACAAGTAGGAGAGTTTGTGGAGATCAGGTAAGCTGCTAACAAAGCAGCTCTGAAATAAGCGTGGAGCTCTGCTCACCAAGTGCTGGCAGTCCTAGCGGAATGAACCACTCTGCTTCTTCTGTATATTCTGTTTCTTAGTCACACATTTTTAAATGTATATTTACGACAGGTTATTAGTCAGAAAGCATGAGAAACACTGTTGTTAAAATATAACAGATGAGGGGCTAGGGACATGTTGTAGCGGGTAAGGCCACCGCCTGCAGGGCCAGCATCCCATATGGGCGCCAGTTCAAGTCCCCGCTGCTCCACTTCCAATCTAGCTCCCTGCTAATGGCCTAGGAAAAGCAGCAGAAGATGGCCCAAGGGCTTGGGCCCCTGCCACCCATGTGAGAGACCTGGATGCAGCTCCTGGCTCCTGGCTTCAGCCTGGCCCAGCTGTGGCTGATGAGGCCATCTGGGGAGTGAGCCAGAAGACAGAAGACCTCTCTTTCTGTGTCTCCCTCTCTCCTTGTAACTATGACTTTCAAACAAATAAATATATCTTTAAATTTATATATGAAACAGATTAATGAAAACTGTAATATATATATATGAAACAAATTAATAAATAAAAACTGTAAAAAAAATAGTAACTCTGCAGAATCATCCCAGGAGGATTTGTGGCAGACAAGGAAGCTGTGTCCATCTGATCAGAAATCACCTCAGTGCATCTGGGTGTTTTTAGTTTAAAGGAGGAAACACAGTGACAATTCTATCTACTCTGGCTTTATATTTTCTGGGGACAGACACTGCCCACTGCAGCCAAGTGTCATCTGTGGTTTAGTGCTTGCAAATAACAGCGTGCAGCCATTCCTCCTACCACGTCACTGCAAACACTATAAAAATAAGCCATTTGGGCTTTTTAGTGCAAAATACAAAAATGCAGAACACAGGGCCACAAAAGCAGCTTCCGTGTCTCAGATGTTGAACCTCACAGCCCCACTGGAGTCTGGGTGTTAATGATGACTCAGTCCCCAGCAAACAGCACATAATTTGTCTGTTGGTAAGGCGTGCTACTTCTTGTGTAACTAATTAACAGAAATGAAACACCAGTGCCTGCAAAACACTCATGATGGTAGCATAGATGGAAACCACAAAACAAACGGTCGCTATTATTTTTATTACTGTGAAATTATTATCCGATGTTAAATGGGAAAAAAGTTTAATTTTCTCCAATGTATAATTAACAGGAATGCACTTCAAGAAATTCCTGGAAAATGAAATTAAGTGGTGAGTGTTTGGCCTAACAGTTAAGGCGCCCGCGGCCCGTATGAGAGTGCCTGGGTTCAGAACCCAGCTGCTCCTGACTCCAGCTTCGTGCTAATAGGAACCCTGGAAGGCAGCTGGCGTGCCACAGGGGTTGGCTCCCTGCCCCCAGCTTTGGTCTCGCCCAGCCCCAGGCAGCATGGACATTTGGGGGAGTGAACCAGTGGACGGGAACAAACTGCCTCTCTTAAATAAACTGATTATTTATAAAGAAGAAAAGGAAAAAAGAGGAACAGAAAGAAAAGAAGGAAGGGGATTAAAAGGTAAGTTTTTTGGTGCAAAAACACTTTGAAATCCATGCGTAGCGTTCTTCGTGGTATGCATTTTCCAAGCACATCTGGAGACTCTCTCCTGTGCACAGCTTACAAATTTTTTGCACCAAAACAAACTTTTCTTATAATTCCATTTTCCCACAAACTTTTTAAAGTATCCTCGTGTTATTAAGTGTTATTTGTGAGTTTTCCCATACAGACTTGAAGAAAACTGATTTCAGCTTATAAAATGAAAACGTCGCCTTAATCGCACACCACGAGGCAAGGATGAAGCGATGTTTCCCACGTGGCAGAGGCTGGGAGACGGATGATCGATCGCAGAGGCAGCTCAGGTGGGAAAACATCAGCCGCGCCACGGCCCCCACCCCCACACTGCTCCACTGCTCTCTCCACCCCGGAGACCACCCCAGACCCCTGCGGCACCGGCCTCCTTCCCCTGCGCCCCCAGGCCAGCCAACAGGAGGCACCAGGAGACTGCAGGGTGGACGCGAGAAAGGGCTGAGTATTTCCTCCAAACAATCAGACAGGATGGTTCTCCGCCCAGGGCTGCGAAAGCTTGGCAGGTGTCTCCCTGCTGATAGCCTTCCCGGGTACCCGTCAGAGCGGGGGTCAGCGGGCCCCTCTTTGCAGTTCCGGGTGCCCGCCATTCTTTTGTCGGCTCATTTTGGCCTGCCTACACATTTCCGCTCTCAATTCTACAATACTTGGCCCCAGGAAACACAGCCCAACATGAGATTCAGGCACTGAGTTGCACTTGATTGTCTAAGAGTAGACTGGACTGTGACCCTCTGCGGTGTGACATCGGATGATCACTTCATGGCACATGACAGGCGTGGGCGCGAGACCAGGTGTCGGGGCCGCAGCGCTCTGCACTCTGCCTCTGTGTAAAACAGGCCTGTGAGCCGGATGGACGCAGCTCCCCCCTGCCAGCCCACAGGAGGCCCTCGCAACCCAGCCACACAGAGAACGTACCTCCAGAAAGTTCTAGAAGCCTTCTGTGTTCAGATTACAAAATGGTCTGCGGGCTGCTGAAAAATCTTTTCCAGAGAGGGAAGCAGAGTGGTAAAGCCAGCCAGCCTCCAGCATCTCAGAATCCGGTACCCCAGCCCCCAGCACCCCGGCCCCCAGCACCCCAGGCCTCCAGCACCCCAGCCTCCAGTACCCCAGCCCCCAGCACCCCAGCACCCAGCACCCCAGCCTCCAGTACCCCAGCCCCCAGGACCCCGCCCCCAGCACCCCGGCCCCCAGCACCCCAGCACCCAGCACCCCGGCCCCCAGCACCCCAGCACCCAGCACCCCATCACCCAGCACCCCAGCCCCCAGCCCCCCAGCCCCCAGCACCCCAGCACCCCAGCCCCCAGCACCCCAGCACCCAGGACCCTGGCCCCCCAGCACCCCGGCCTCCAGCACCCCAGCCCCCAGCCCCCAGCACTCCAGCACCCTGACCCCCAGCACCCCAGCCCCCAGGACCCCAGCCCCCAGCACCCCGACCCCCAGCACCCAGCACCCCAGCACTCCGGCCCCCAGCACCCCAGCCCCCAGCACCCCAGCCCCCAGGACCCCAGCCCCCAGCACCTGAGCCCCCAGCACCCAGCACCCCGGCCCCCAGCACCCCAGCACCCAGCACCCCAGGCCCAAGGACAGAGCTCTTCTGGGTGACTTACTATCAAGGATTTCCCCAAAGACACCTGGGAGTTCAAATGGTGCCCCTGACCTGGCTTTTCAGCCTTGACCTTGAAAGAGTGGCCCAGCTCCTGCTGCCTGATGACCCCTAGCAGGGTCACTAGACCCCTCACTGCCTCAGAAGCCCCTATCCACTCAGAAGCACACAAACACCGGCACGTGTGCGTGCATGTGCACACACACACAATCACACACACATACACACATGCTCACACACATACACAACCACACACACATGCTCACAAATGTGTACATAATCACACGTGCACATAAACACACACCTGCATGCTCACACACATACACATACTTGCACACATACATGATCGCTGACACATGTATGCACAACACATACAGTCACACATACATACAGAAAATCACACACACACACACGCACACACTCTGACTCCTCCCTGGTGACATTATGATTGTAGCTCTCTCCAAAGACCAGACTTCCCAGGCAAACAGAGATGGCTTGCAGAACGGAGAGGAAGAAACGGGAGAGGGAAATGGAAAACTGTGTGGTTACTGGAGACAGATCTGAAGTCTGAACCCGCACGGGAGGTGCCACGACCGAGCGTGGGGAGGGAGAAGCGGGGGACAAAATGGGACTGGGGACTGTCTGCATCCCAACCCCCTCCCGAGACCGTCACTGTTCTCAGTCCGCTCTGATTTCTCACGGACAAGGAGAAATGAAGTGAGTATGCACGGGGAGTTTCTAACACTGATGGTGTGTGACACTAATTATCCTGCCACTTCGCTTTTTCCACCTGATGGTAAAGTTGAGGCTCTCTCAGCGCACCGCATGCGTGCACGGCTGCGGGAGCTGAACGCCTCATGCCAGGTCCCAGCGTGGCCTTGCACTGCTGAGCTAAGATCCAGGAAGCTTCAGGTTATTTCCATTTTCTCACTGTTAGAAACGAATGGCAAGGAACAGTCACGGGGATGTCTCCTCCCACACACGTGGGACTGTTTCCAGTTCAGCCACTCACATCAGGAGTCTCCAGCTGAGTTTCATATATTTTCATGTTTGTTGCTGTTTACCTTTTTGTTTTGCTTATCGACTTGAAAGGCAGAGAGAGTCATCTTCCGTCCACTGGGTCAGGCCAAAATCAAGAGCCGGGCACTCCGTCTGGGTCTCCCACACGGGAGGCAGGAACTCGAGCACTTGGGTCATCATGTGCCGCCTCCCAGGCAGGAAGCTGGATCGGAAGTGGATGCAGGTCCCAGGCCCTCTGACAGGGAGGCGGTCGTTCCGGGTGGCGGCTTCACCCGCCGTGCCACGGCACCTGCACCCCGCACACACTGAATTTTTGATGCTCTGATAAACAGACCAGCTTCCCCGACACCCACAGTGAATGCTAAGAAAACTGGGGTACCCACAGCTCAGTGGGGACTGGGACTCTCCCGTGGGGTGTCCCAGCTTCCTGGGGTCCTCCACATCTGCCCACCAGAGGTGGTGCCCTAAAGATCAGCGCTGGGTCCTGCCTGTCGCCAGGCACCTGCAGCAACCTGCTCAGTGTGCAGATAGATCACAGGAAGTCGGGCGACCTGGGGAACAGGCCACCGCAGCCCTTAGTCACTACAGAAAGGAGCCGTCCCCTCGGGCCCGAACGCCAGAGCCCAGCATTTTAATATCCGGGTATTCATTTCCAGGGGAAGCAGAACAGCCATCATGGCTGAGGCAGCGTGATCTCGCCCTGCAGCAGCAAAATGCACCCAGCTCCACTCGACCCCAGCGAAGGGGCCTCGTCTGGGCCTCGTGCCCCAAGGAGCTCCCGGGGAAGTGCCCTGGGCTTGCGGGCCTGTGGCAAGCACACGGTCCCGCCAGTTCCCCTTACGGCACTGTGTCTGAGCCAGTGTCCTGGGAGAACAGCAGAAGCAAGTGAGATAGACAGGGAGAGCGTGCCTCAGGCCATCCACGTCTGAGCAAAGCTCGCTCCGCACGTCCCTGGAACGTTTCCAGAATCAGCCTCAGCGAGGCCTTGGCGCTCCCAGAACCGACTCCCTTTGTTCCAAAGCAAGGACTCTGGCCCAGGCCCTCATCTTCCTGCCCACAGCTCCTCCAGCAAGGCCCAGTCCAGCAGCAGGAATGAGGGTGCATGCAGCCAGGACACAGGACAAAGGGTCAGGGGCTCCCTCCCAGTTCACAAGAAGGAGAGGTCACTTCTTGCATCCATGGATAGGAGGGGAGGACCCACGAGCAGGGCCACCATGGGACACCACCAGCCCACAGGCCCCGTTTAAAATCCCACTTGCTGTGATGTTGGGCAAATTACAGAAGCTGAACCCAGGCTCGGCGAGGTGGTGGCGCACTGCCGGCACTCTGCTCACCCGTGTGGCTTGCCAAGGGCACGCATGCACCCGTCCAACCGGCACGCTCAGCCCCTGGCTCAGCTGCCCAGCCAGTCTGGCAATTCCTATGGTGCAGCAGACGACCCTTCAGGGGTTTGCTCTGTACCTTCTAATGTGTGTTACACCCTGATTATCTGAAGCTTTTGATACTGGCTTTAATTGTTAATTACAGCCATCACACAAAATGCTCAGCAACCATTCATAATACAAGAAACCTGATGAAGGGGAGAGCATTTTTCTTGGATTTACACGTTGGTTTCCCAGGGGTTCAGCTGGGATTATTCCAAACAGGACGCACTAAAGGCAGCCGACGACGGCACAGCCAGCCCCAGCCGCATCCCCACTGCTTCCCTCAGACACCAGCAACAGCTACGACAAAAGTGCAAAGGCCACAAACCGGTGACCCACAACAGCAGAGAAACACGGCAACGAGACTCCAAGGAAATGCTACCCAGGAACCCAAACCCCATGGAGGCAGGTGCTACCGGATACACACAGCCCATGTCAGACTGCCTGGGTCCAGCCACTCCGTGCTTGATCCACCCTCCTGCCTACGCGCCCAGGAAGCAGCAGGGGATGGGCTAAGCACTCGGGTTCCTGCCACTCACGCAGGAGACCGGGAGGAGTTCCCAGCTCCTGCCTTTGGCCTGGCCCAGCCCCAGCTTTTGCGAACATTTGATGAGTGAACCAGGTGATAGAAGATCTCTCTGTGTACCTCCTCTTCTCTGTCACTCTGCTTTTCAAATAAATAAATAAACAAAATCCTTAAAAAAATAAAAAGTCTGTATTTACATCAGACACTATCGCTTCTAGCCAATCAGCAAAGACGTATTTTATAGTCACTACTCTGCTGCTCCTGGGAAAATGCCCTGGTCTCCTACACTCTTGCAACCACAGTAATCCCCCTTCCAGGAAACGTGGCCCTCCTGCAAGAAGTCACTCTTGGCCATCTGAGGTCACAGGGTAGCAAGTGGAGCTGCCATTTGCCTCATCACATCCAGTAACCCCACATGGCCAGAAGAAGACCTGCAACCTGAGAGGGTCCAGCCGTAGCCCTCACTGCCCTCGGTGATTGGACAGGGGCAGGCACATGACACGGCTGAGCCAATAGGAATACTTCCCTGCGCTCTACCAACGTGGGATCGCGAAGAACGTCTTCAAGCACTCTCCAATGTCAAAGCCCGGGAGCTGGAGCAGCATCGTATGTCATGCTCTCATGATAACCCCAGCTGGAGTCTGGAGAGTGGCTCGGTGTTCTTTTGACACATGACAGCCAACAGGACCCGAGCCACATCTCTGTGTCACTCAGAAACAACAGCCAGCGGCCCCAGTTCTCAGCTATGGGCACTCCCGAGGCCAATCCCAGAAGCCCAAAGCATGCTGGGCGTCAGGCCATCACACTCCTAGGAGAGGGAGGAAGAGCCGGGTTGCCATCTGCCTCCATCACAAAGCAGCGGAAGCTGAGCAGGGAGGGTATCGCCTTCCCACACGCATCCAAGCCCCGGATCTCTCCCACCGCGGTGCTCAGCACCCTCCCCTACCTGCCTGTGTGCACACACACAAGACCACAGAGCCAGAAGTCCCCTGCAGGGGGGACCAGCCAGCTCTGCTAAGCTTTTCTGGAGGAAGGAAACACAGACGACTTGTTTACAGGGTCCCAGGGACCTGCCCCTTCTCCCAGAGGCCCACGGTCACCAGCAGCATCCAGGCCAGGGGGTCTTGGAGGCAAGTCCACGCTGAAGTCACCGTGTCTCTAACCACTCGCCCATGAGGGGCAGGCCTGCAGCGTTCTGTCCTGGGCTAGAGAAACCGGAGAAGTCACCCCGAACTGGCCCCTCTGCTGGTCCCCTCTGCTCCAGAGCCTCCAGCATTCTTCCCTGCCCAGCAGGCCCAGCCCGCATTCACGATGCTTCCTGGGAGCAAAGCAGGCTGGCCTGGACCTGCAGTGTCCCCTGGGCGAGCCTGCAGCCCCGGCCAGCCGGCACTTCCGAAGCAGGGAGCGAGGGATGTTTTCTGTTTTAATGGCCACAGTTAAGTGTGGCCAGCTCACTTTATAATCATTCTTCTGGCTCCTGCATAACTGATGTCCCTTCTGCACTTTTCATGATCTAATTTATCTACCTCCTAAAATATTTTGTAAAACCTGACTCCCATCTGCAGTGATCTATGTCCCACAATGCGGTCCATCGAAGGAATTGCTGCCCAGCCGCATGTGTGCGCAGGGACTAAGACACACGGGGTAGAGGCAGGGCTGACCCCAGGCAGGGGTGCAGGCCTGAAGGACCCGAGCAAAGCCAGCCTGGCCCTGGGAAACACACTCATGGGAGGCAGCCAAGGCAGAGGCCGCTCAGCGGGGAGGCCGTTCTGGAGGAAGCGAGGGAGCAGAGGGACTCCCTAGGGACGGCCACTGAGCACCTGGGTGGACCCGGGAGGGGCAGTAAGGACAGCAACAACGGTGGCTGCCACTGTGCTGAGCACTGTGCTGGGGCTTCCCAGGACTGACCTTGCTGATGCTGCACTCACCACTCCCACTTCCCAGCTGGGAAATCTGAGTCACCTGCACATGGCCACGTAGTTGATAAATGAGGGAGATGGGCTTCAGACTCGAGCAGCCTACCCAGAGCCCAGGCTCCTGACCTCTGCCACACTTCACGCTTCCAGTCCAGTTCCTAAAATAGCCATGCCCCACAAACCTAGAAGCCACTGAATTTTGATAGTCAATCAGTAAGCCTTTTAGGGAAGGGTAGCCAGATTCAGCTTAAAAAAAAAACAAGCAAGGGTTCTGGCGTGGTGGCACGGTGGGTTGGACCACCGTTCACCATGCCAACACCCTCTGTGAGCACCGGTTTGGGTCCTGGCTGCTCCACTTCCAATCCAGCTCTCTGCTCATGTGCCTGGGAAAGCAGCAGAAGATGGCCCAAGTGCTTGGGCCCCTGCCACCCACCCAGGCTCCTGCCTTCAGCTTGGCCCGGCCCTGGCTGTTGCAGCCATTTGAGGGGTCAATCAGTAGATGGAAGATATCTCTCCCTCTCTCGCTCTCCTTCTCCCTTTCCCACTCTCTCTATAACTGCCTTTCAAACACATAAAAATAAATCCTAAGAAACAGGAAACTGGGTTTGGGGATCCAAGGAATGCAGAGGAGGAAGGTGGGGCCTGGGCACAGCCCAGAGGAGGGAGGACGAAGGGCAAGAGCAGGAAGAGAGGGAAGCTGCACCGCCCCTCCCCCCACCTCACCCCCAGAAGTCCCCAGACTGGTGTCTACTGCCTGGAGCCACTGAGAGGAGTGGCCCACCTGCTGTGTGCTGTACTGACCAGGTCTACACAGCTCCCTTACAGGCACCAATGGGGCCTTTGCTCACTCTGCCCCTGCACCTGCAAGCTACCGGTCCTCCTCACCTGCCCAGCTTGCCCCTGCTGGGCCACCCTTGGAATTGGCCTCTCACACCCAGCACAGGCACATGTTATAATCTACTGCGCCCCTGGAACACAGGGGGCACTCAACAAGTGCTCTGTCCAGCACCCCACCTTCTGGGTGCATGGCTCCCCAGTAGAAGGCACGGGGCATAACCCAGGGTGGCCCAAGAGAGATCTCTTTTTTTTTTTTTTTTTTTTTTTTTGACAGGCAGAGTTAGACAGTGAGAGAGACAGAGAGACAGAGAGAAAGGTCTTCCTTTCCGTTGGTTCATCCCCAAATGGCCACTATGACCAGCGTGCTGCGCCGATCCAAAGCCAGGAACCAGGTGCTTCTCCTAGTCTCCCATGAGGGTGCAGGGCCCAAGCACCTGGGCCATCCTCCACTGCACTCCCTGGCCACAGCAGAGAGCTGGCCTGGAAGAGGGGCAACCGGGACAGAATCCGGTGCCCCAACCGGGACTAGAACCCGGTGTGCCAGCGCCGCAGGCGGAGGATTAGCCTAGTGAGCTGCGGTGCCAGCCAGCCCAAATGAGATCTCTTGAGAGGGGCACGTTGACGTGGCTTGTGCATTCCCAGCGCCCAGCCCAGGGCCTGGCATGGAGCAGAGTCGGTGTCTGTGTGACAGAGGCAGACACAGATGGGGAGGAAGGGGTCGTGGCGGAAGGACCCAGGACAGGGAGCCCCTGCCGCCCCTCAGCCCCTGGCCACAGCTCACACTAGGACTTGGACAAGTCGCAAACCACTTGGCCTTGGTTTCCTGCACTGAAGAACGAGGCATGGGTCTCTGGTGTTTTCTAGGACTGAGCTGTCACCGAGGAAGTAGCACCTGCCCACTCGCAAGGCACACAGAGGCCCTGGTCAAGTTCCACTCCTGAGCCTGAACCGGCCACCCTGCCAGGGGGCTACGCTCCATCTCCACAGTCCCAGCCACGGAGCACTGCTCACGGCTCCGTGGCTTCTCGCAGCCCAGCCTCCCAGAGCCAGGGCCGGATAAAGATGGATGGTCTCTCTTTCCCAGCAGACCCCGTGCCGAAGGCAGTCTCTTGGCAACCGAATCACTCGCTGTTCTTGTGCAGAATTCCTCCGATGCTACTCAACCCTTCCATTCCTCCTCGAGTTTTATTTATGGTTTTTGTTACAGCTTTGCTCTGAAATTTGCCATTGTAAATGCTCCCCGACGGAGGGAGATTTATGCGAAGCCCTCGCGCAGAAGCTTCCTAGAACGAGCAAAGCCCAAGCCAACCGGCAGGGCCTAAAGAGCAGCTGACAACTTATTGTTACTAGGAAAGGCAAGGAAAACACTGAGACCTCCAGAAACATACACTCCTCCCAAGGGCTGGCCACACTGGGCACGCTCCCCACTCCCCCCTCCAAGCCAGCTCCAGGGGCCAGCACTGTGGCACAGCAGCGAAAGCCCCTGCCGGCGACGCCAGCATGCCACATGGGCGCCGGTTCAAACTCCAGCTGCTCCACTTCCGAGCCAGCTCCCTAATGGCCTGGGAAAGTAGAAGACAGCCCAAGTGCTTGGGCCCCTGCCACCCATGTGGACGACTCAGAAGAAGCTCCTGGCTTCAGCCAAGCCCAGCCCCAGCCAATGCAGCCATCTAGGAGTTATACCAGTGTCTCTTTCCCTCTCTCTAACTCTTTGAAGTAAAAAATAAACACATCATTAAAACCAGCTCAACCACACGACACCAGGACCTGCCCCTCTGCAAACCAGAGTTGCCAACTCCTCTGAGGAGATCCTGCCCCTCAGTGGGCTCAGGGAGCCGAGAGCAGGGGTGGCCACGTAGCAGGTTCATTCGCTGCTCCCAAACCCCCATGCAGGGGCAGCTCACCGCCGTCTCTCCAGGTCTTGCCAGTCGCATCAGGAAACCTCCCCCTTTGAAGATCAATGGTAGAGAGATGACTTTGAACTCCTAATACCCGGCATTAGCAAGATAATGTTAGGTTTTATTAAGAATGAAAAGAATTTACCAATTTTCTTCCAGCAATTTTCTCAGGACTCCACAAGGAAGCTAATCACTAGATAATTGTTCAATGACTCCTCCGGTCCATTCAAATCTGCTGAATTGTTCAGACAAGGGACAGGCAGGAGTCCCTTAAGGAACCAATTACCCAACTGCTGGGACCTGTGACTTGGCAAGGAGACATGGCTCAGGGCAAAGCAGGGACACCAGGGTGACGGGCGCCTCCACGGCTCGGGCTGCGGTGACAGCCACAGGCTGGGTGGCTTACACACATCCAGCATTGATTTTCTCACCGCTGCGGAGCTGAAAGTCCAAACTTCACGCTTGCTGGCTGAGTTTGTGTCGAGGGAACTCTTCCAGGCATGAAGCTGGGGTCTGCATGTGGTGTGCCCCCCCACCACGTTTCCCTGTTGCAGGCCTGGTCCTCAGTAGGGAGGGGCAGGCACCTCTAAGAGGTGGGAGCTGGGGCTAGCACTATGGTATAGCAGGTTAAGCCACCATGGTATAGGTGGTTAAGCCACCACCTGCGATGCAGGCATCCCATACGGGCACCGGCTCAAGTCCTGACTGCTCCACTTCTGATCCAACTCCCTGCTAATGCACCTGGAAGATGGCCCAAGTGCTTGGGCCCCTGCACCCAGGTGGGAGACCTGGGTGGAATTCCTGGCTCCCCATAGCTTAGGATCAGCCCACCCAGTCATTGCGGCCATTTGAGGAGTGAACCAACTGATGGAAGATCTCTCGCTCTCTCTCTCTCTCTGCAACTCCACATTTCAAATAAATATTTTTAAAAAGAGGTGGGAAGGGGCCGGCACTGTGGCACAACACCCTGGCCTGATGTCCCTGAAGCGCCGGCATCCCATATGGGCACCGGTTCAAGACTCAGCTGCTCCACTTCCCATCCAGCTCTCTGCTATGGCCTGGGAAAGCAGTAGAAGATGGCCCAAGTGCTTGGACCTCTGCACCTGCATGGGAGACCCGGAAGAAACTCCTGGCTCCTGGCTTCAGATCAGCGCAGCTCCTGTCGTTGCGGCTATCTGGGGAGTGAACCAGCGGATGGAAGACCTCTCTCTCTCTCTCTCTCTCTCCTCTCTCTGCGTAGCTCTGACTTTCAAATAAATAAATAAATCTTAAAAAAAAAAAAAAAAAAAAAAGGAGGACGTGGTGAGGTTCTTGGGGCACTGCCACGGGGAGACAGGAAAGACAGTTTTCAGGGGACTCCCATTAGTTCCAGTGAGAGTGAGTCATTACCAAAGAGCGAGCTTCACCCCTCCCCCCATCCCGACTCCCCCTCCCTGACGCTCTCTCCTCGTGACCCCTAGTGGGCACCATCCTCACCAGAGGCCGAACAAACGGAGCCACCCAATCTCAGCCGTGCAGCCTGCAAACCTGAGATCCAAACAAACCTCCCTCCTTTCCAAGAACCTGGCCTCTGGGATTTTGTTCTAACGACAGAAACCAACAGAGAACACTTACAGATCCTCTCTGCACCCTCGGAGCCCCTCGGGGGGAGGCCCTCTGGCAGCTCTTCTAGTAAGGACACAAATCCTGTTGGATCAGGGTCCCTGTCTAACCTTAACTTGACCTCACGTAACCTGAATTCCACCCTTGGAAGCCTCATCTCCAGACACAGCCCAACAGGGGTTAGAGCCGCGGCACGCGAATGTCGGGCAGTAGGGGACACACAGGTTCACCCCCAACACTGGGCTCAACACAGCGTGGCTCCCTACCACCTGGGCCCCGTCCAGCTCCCCCTCACTGGGTGGTCCAACCCTGCCCCCTGCCTCGGTCTCCCTCGGAGCAGCTGCCTTTTCCCAGACCACAGCCCGAGCCCTTCTCTGCCCAGAGAGCTCCGTGGTTGCGGTCTGCGATTCAGAGGGCTACAGCGGGCCTCGATCCCACAGCTCAGGAGTCAGCAGAGCCCCGTGCAGTTCTGCTCTGACCTGCAGTCGCTGGGCGATCTTGGGAATTTACTGAACCCCTCCGATTCCCAGCTTCCTCTCTATGAAACAGGGGACGTCACAGCTCTTACTTCCCTGGCGCTTGGTGGAGATGAAGGGAGAGAACACTGGGCAGTGCTTAGCAGAGGGCCTGGTTATAAACTAAACGCCAGCCTGCACCATCCTGGCCTCCTCTCTACCAAGCCCTTGGCCGTCTCCCCCGAGTTCCCGGTGGGACCACCCCAGCTAAGCCAGCGGCCCCGAGGCTTCCATTCCCAGCCCTTGGCCTCGCTCCGGAACTCCAAGTGAGGAAGCCAGCAGCCCCCTCCCCCAACCTCCACACAGATGGCAACAGGCATGGGGGCCCAGCATGTCTCAGAGGGCTCCCGGCCCACTCCACCTGTGCCACCTGACGCTGCACAGTCACCCACGTTTACCCACGTCCTCACACCCATTCAGTCGTTCAGAAATCATGCGTGTCCAGGACGGAAGCACGTCCCACTGCATGAGCCGGGCATCTTGCCCCTCTGCCTCTCCCCCTTGGCCTCTCCGCCGTGCCTGCCCTGGCCTCCTCCTGCTCCTGGCGTGCCAAGCAGGCCCCCACATCAGCTCCTCTGACACCTGAGGGCCCGCTCCTGCCCAGATACCCACCTGGTTAACGCCCTCACCTCCATCCCAGGCTCTTCGACTGTCGTCAGCCTGGGGAAGCTGCAATGAACGGAACTGAGCTCCCCCGGACCACGCAGGCGTTTGCACCCCTAGGCCTGGTGCTAGCAGTGAAGGGATTAGTGGCCGGGGTGCAGGCTGGACCCAGCCATGGCATCTGCAGCTGGGGCCTTGGGAAGTGACTGGATGGGACCAGGTTGCCAGGTGGAGTCCATGATCAAATCCTGATGGTGGCCGGTGCCGCGGCTCACTAGGCTAATCGTCCGCCTTGCGGCGCCGGCACACCGGGTTCTAGTCCCGGTCGGGGCGCCGGATTCTGTCCCCATTGCCCCTCTTCCAGGCCAGCTCTCTGCTGTGGCCAGGGAGTGCAGTGGAGGATGGCCCAAGTGCTTGGGCCCTGCACCCCATGGGAGACCAGGAGAAGCACCTGGCTCCTGCCATCAGATCAGCACGGTGTGCCAGCCGCAGTGCGCCAGCCGCGGCGGCCATTGGAGGGTGAACCAACGGCAAAAGGAAGACCTTTCTCTCTGTCTCTCTCTCTCACTGTCCACTCTGCCTGTCAAAAAAAAAAAAAATCCTGATGGTTCCGATAGGGAGACCATTCGGGAGGCAAGCAGTGTGCCCCTGGGTCTCCGCCTCCTCCGTCTGTGGCACTCTGCCTCCGTCAGACACCAGACTCACAGGGACTCCCAATCTTAGCCTGCAAACCCCCGGACTATGAGCTGAAATAATCCTTCCACTAACATGCTCCACTCAGACGTCTTTCGTTAGAGTAGCAGAAAGCTGAGTAACACAGAGCTGACTGTGCTACCCTGGTTAGAACCACGACCTGTGTGTGCACACATGCACACGCATGCACACTCACGCATGTACACTCACACACATGCACATAGCCGAACATGCATGTACACGCACACTGTGCCCATCCCCCACCCCAGAGACTCACTGCTTTATCCTTGCACTCACCTCTTCCTAGCATCCTGTATACGATGGCACTTCCAAAAGTCCACGGAAAAGTAGAATTCAACGACAAGGTTGTTTTGGTATAAAAACGCTGAAGAGGCCGGCGCTGTGGCGCAGTGGGTTAACGCCCTGGTCTGAAGCACAAGCATCCCATATGGGCACTGGTTCCAGACCCAGCTGCTCCACTTCTAATCCAGCTCTCCACTATGGCTTGGGAAATCCTGGAAGAAGCTCCTGGCTCCTGGCTTCAGATCAGCGCAGCTCTGGCCATTGCTGCCAATTGGAGAGTGAACCATCAGATGGAAGACCTGTCTGTCTCTGTCTCTGTCTCTCTCTCGCTCTCTCTCTGTAACTCTGCCTTTCAAATAAATAAATAAATCTTTTAAAAAAAAAGGTGCAAAGAAACTTTAAAAAAAAAAACACTGAAATCCATGCATATATGAAGGGTCTTCAACAAGCGCATTTATGGGCAGGCATTGGCTGCCACCATTAAGAGGCTGCTGGGGGCACCCACATCTCATAGCAGAGTCGGTGGGTTCAGGCTCTGGCTCTGCTTCAATCCAGCCTCCTGCTGATCACACCCAGGAGGCAGTGAGTGATGGCTTAGCCCTGAGGTCCCTGCCACCTACGAGGGAGACCGGGACTGAGTTTCCAGCTCCTGCCTTCAGTGTAGCCCCGGCCCGACTGTTGTGGGCATTTGGGGAGTGAATCGATGGTTGCCACATCTCTCTTTGGCTGTGTGTCTCATTCGTTCCCTGACTCACTGCCTTCCAAATAAATTAATTTTCTTAAGTTAAATGAAAAGATTATACATGGATTCCATTCTGGGCACCCACACAAACCCATCCCCCTTGTACGCTCCTTACACGTTATATCCATGTCTGTTTTTCCCTACATTTTGAACGTAAATTCCTACAGGAGGGACACTTAGCTGCCCTCTTCCCTCGGGAACATCCAGTCCCCAGCACACGGTGTCCGGCACACAGAGCTCACATAGCGCACGCTCGCTTAGGGACTGATGGATGGCTCAGCCTGCACAGGCCCAACGCTGGAAGCCCCTGTGTCGCTCCCCCTCTTCACAGAGGAACGACACAAGACCCTGCACTGTTGTTTTGTCTGCTCGGCCCTTCCCAGGTTTGCTGCTGGTTCTTCCCGGGTTGGCTGCCGTCCCTCCACCTCCATGGAGGTTCCTGGTGCATGTTCCTGGTGCATGTTGTCGCTCTCCTCCTTTATAGTCCTCTTCCACCAATCCCAACTCTGCTACCCACACGCCGAGTACGCTGCTCTCCTCCAATCAGGAGCAGGATCAGCTCCTGCTGTTTATTGGTTGAACTGGAGGCAGCTGTGTAGAAGCTGTTTCCTCCTCTCCCAGCGCCATATTGTGGGAGAGCAGATGCATAGAATAAGTCTTAATTTCAGTAACTTAGTCTAGTCCGAGTTGCTCCCCACACCCCTGCAGCTCACTGGGCTCAGCCCCTCCCACGCCCTCCCAGGACTTCCCTCCCCAGAGGCTCTGGCCCAACCACCCTCCTCCCTCTGGAAACACCCCCGGGCTCTGAGGCCTCTCACCCCAGCTCCACCTGGGGACACCCCCGCCCCACTCCTTCTCCAGAAGCCCTCGCATCCAAGGGGGCCTTGTCCTTAGTGCCCCCATGCCCTTCTGCTGGCCACCCTGCCATGCTGCTGGGCACGGGCGTGGACTATGGACTGCCCTATGTTCCCACTAACCCCGGAGGCCCTGCACACCTGGGCCGTGTGTTGCCCTGTCACCCTCACCCCTGCTACCAGGCACACCTCCGCTGCTGCACAGGACATGAGAGTGAATCTGCACCGATCTGTCCCTGCCTGTAAATTGAAAACCCAAAAGCAAACTCTGGTTTTAGAGTCAGCTCGTCCGGGCCCTGGAGAGACAGCGGCTTGTGATGACACAACTACCTTCCTCCTGCTTGGTTCGCAGCCCCGGCGACAGCCCCACAAGGCACCTGCTGCCCCTCCCTCCAGCTCCGTCTCTCGAAGACGGCCTGCTAAAGCCCCCACCAAATATACCTGCTCCACAGTGCCCCCCCTTGGTCCTCCAGCAGGCCCAAGCAGACTGCTCTCAACAGCCGGTCCCAGTGAGGGCAATGTGCACTCGGAGACGGGAAGATACATGCACCCCAGCCTCGGGCTCCAGCGGCATCACACACCAGCCCTTGAAGTAACGAGCCAGGTGGGTTCTTGCTCCAAAGACGACGTGAGGTATCTTCCTGCCTGAGACCCCAAGCCCATGGGGGGCCGGCCCTGCCCTGTGGGAAAAGAGGTGATGCATCTCCTTGACGAACTGGCCCTCCAGGGTCCCCATGGGACCTGCCCATTCCCACCGTGCAGGGTGACCCTCTGGCTACAGGTCCCACCACAGGCAGGTGGCGGAGGGCCCCAAAGTCAGATGGGGGAAGCGACGCCTGCACTGGAGCCACGCCCTCATTCACCTGCTCTTCCTCCTGGAGGGAGCGCAGTGGAAGCCAAGGACAGGCCATGGAGATGTCCAGCAGATGGCCCTCCCCGAGCCAGCAGTCACCCCGCGGCCCAGAGCAGCAATCCAAGATTCATTTGCTCATAAACATTAATGGGACCAAACTCCAGAGAAAGGGACAGCAAAAGCCAAATGCCCCCAAGCCCAAGTGACACAGCAAAACGTGGACAAGGAGCAGTCAAGCAAAGGCCAGGGCCCTGGGCTCGCCCACACACCTGCACAGTCGCAGCCACTCCCCACCTGCAACTGAGCAGTGTCCAGTTTCCTTGAGATCCTCGAAATTCGTCTCTGAGAGAGGAAAAAAGTACTTAGAATAAGAGGCACTGTCTTTTACTGTTTATTTATTTGAGAGGCAGAGTTAGAAAGAGAGACAGAAAGATCTGCTATCTGGTGGTTCATTCCCCAGATGGTCGCAACAGCTAGTGTTGGGCCAGGCCGAAGCCAGGAGCCAGCAGTTCCACTCAGGCCTCTCACATGGGTGCGGGGGCCCAAGTACCTGGGCCATCCTCTACTGCCTTTCCAGGGGCATTAGCAGGGCACTGGATCAGAAGTGGAACAGCCAGGACTTGAACCGGCACCACAGCGTGGACCCCAAGAGACACACCCCCAATGCTGGTTTGTAACAATGAGCAGCTTGAGGCTGACAGAGCCCAAGTCTTGGGCTCAAGGCCTTACAGCCTGGCATAACCAGGCTGGAACCCAGGTGTGTGTCAGGAAACCCAGCCACTGAAGCCCTCAGCTCTCTGCCCCGATTCCACACAGCAGCAGCTTAAGCCGAGCCTACTGAAGGCAGCAGAAGGCCGCTGGCTCCACCTCGGGTCTCCAGGCTGCAGCCCAGGGGGCAGCCCTGCCCCTCCGCCTGGCCCTGTTTCACGTGGGCCCAGGTCTGTCTGCCTCTTGCTGACTGCGAGGAAACCTCAGGACGCGGGGGGCGTCTCCAGTTTTTAGCTTGGAGAGAGAAGAAGGCCTATTTTTCTTCCCAGATTGCTGTCTCATTTGAATAGTGGGATTCCACGTGGCGCCGGCTTTGTGGACACCCAGGGAGTTCCCAAGCACCATCTGCTACGCGCCTCTCAGACACCTTGGCAAACGGCAACGCGGGATGCAAATCCATCATCTGTGCAGAGCTGCTCACTCTCTCCGTTGGAGGTGGATGTGCCCGTGCCCTTGAACTTGGGTGCTCACCGCCAGAGACGCACAGCCCCAGGCCCTGCCACTTCTCTAGGTATTCTGGGGTCATCTAGGGCTTGGGGCCAAGTCAGAGGCCAGGGCCATGACAAGGTCAGGACACAGGGCCTGCCACAGCCTCGGAGGTACCTGTGCATGGCTGTCTCTGTGTCCAGGGCAGACCCCACCCCAGAGACACAGACGCGAAGCCACAAGGATATCCATCAGGAGCCGGGTCACAGGGCCGTCCCCATGAGGTCGGCTTACCAGGGTTCTGCCCGACACACACTGACGTCAGCTGTGGCAGCCCCAGCCTCAGACAGGCCCTGTGGGTGGGAGAGTTCAGGTTCTGCCTGAGCCACACTCCGATGGCAGCACAGTCCCTTCCAGGATGGCTACCAGGCCAGACTGGTTGAGAGGGATCCAGGCAGCACTGGGGACACGTGGTGGACACACTGTTATGTGACCCTTGACAAGCTCCAGGAGACACCTGTCACCCACCCATCTCTATCAGTAGGGAAACCCCCACCCTGGAAGGGCCAAGTTCCTGCTGCAGGACAAGTGACAAAGCTCCCAACCCAGTACGGCACGCAGTCCCTGGCCAGGCCCCGTTCTCCAGGCTCCGGTCAGCAGGGCCCAACTCCCTGATCCATCAGGGAGGAGAGCAGAGATCACCCTGTCCCAAGCTGCCCCAGAACACTCTCAAAGATGCCCCACCCCAGAAGAGCTCTCCTTCTCTGGGCCACACCCCTTCTTTGGGCCACGCCCCCTCTGCAAGCTCCATGGTCTCTTTCCCATGTTCCATTTGACCCTCGTGTCTGGACCAAGGGGTTTTCAAAGAGCCGAACAACTTCCTCTGCGAATTCGTCACTAAAGGCAAATCCAGGCTGGCGCCGCGGCTCACTAGGCTACTCCTCCACCTTGCGGCGCCGGCACACGGGGTTCTAGTCCCGGTCGGGGCGCCGGATTCTGTCCCGGTTGCCCCTCTTCCAGGCCAGCTCTCTGCTGTGGCCCGGGAGTGCAGTGGAGGATGGCCCAAGTACTTGGGCCCTGCACCCCATGGGAGACCAGGAGAAGCACCTGGCTCCTGCCATCGGATCAGCACGGTGCGCCAGACGCGGCGGCCATTGGAGGGTGAACCAACAGCAAAGGAAGACCTTTCTCTCTGTCTCTCTCTCACACTGTCCACTCCGCCTGTCAAAAAAAAAAAAAAAAAAAGGCAAATCCAGACAGTCGGTCCAGGGCCTGTGCCACTGGCTGGAGGCGATGGACAGATGGAGCTGCTGCTGCCAGCCTGCCCTCCGCACAGCTCCCTGGTCCCAGGTGAGCTGCATTTGGCGGTGAAGGTGCAGACGGGCCATGAGGCTGGACGCGCCGAGGGAGCCAGGAAATCATCATCAGAAACCCAGGCTGCAAAGGCCCCTGAGGGAACAGACACGGCTGCGGCTCACCTGGGTCTGCCGGGAGCTGGGGTGGCACAGCAGGCCGGAGGGTGGACGCTGGGCTGGTCTTCACCGCGGGAGGAGACTGGGAGCCTCTGAGTCCACAGCGCAGTGCGCACGAGGGAATGAGGTCGTCTGAGCGCCCCCAGGTGTGCACGGCACGGAGACTCGTGCAGGACTGTGCAGGACTTGCTGTACCCAAGGGCTTCTGTGTGCCTCTGGGCAGCTCAGGGATCACGGCAATACAGCAAGGGCGCCAGGAGACGCAAATGCTCACTGCAAATCTCCAAGGAGATTTCCAGTGTTGCTGGGTGGCACGCACTGCGTTAACAGAGCACCTTAGAGCACACAGAACGTTCCGGAAGACGTTCCAGAGACGGATGCAAACGTTCACAGCAGCCAAGTCTCTGAGGGGGTCTCGGGAATCACTGCCACCTTTCCCAAGAGGGCAAATACCTTTCAGGAACCACTGAGGGGCAAGGGACACACCACACTCAGTCAGGCGTTCTCATGAGCTTGTGATGTGCAGATCCAGGCGTGTGCATGGGGTCTCCCCAGCACTGAGAGCCCCGCACCCCTCAGGCTCGAGCCGCTGCCCTGTGCCCCTGCCCACCCATACCACTGAGCCTGGCAGCCCCACCCCCACCATCTCGCGACATTTCCCTTACAAAGCTCCCCACCCGGCTCAACTGCACAATGGACCACAGGGAGAAGGCAGCGCTCAGTCCCCTTCCCAACCCTCCTGTCCCTGGGCTCTCCTTGCCTGTCACCGTCCACCGCACCCAGTCTCAGGTCCAGGCCATTCCACTTCTGTCCCCACCCCGGGACCCCAGAACAGGCTGCTCCTCGCTGACCACAAGGCTGCATCACCCTTGGGCAGTGCTCTGCTCCCACACACAGCCAGTGACCCCACGGAGACGCAACCCCCTTCCCAGCACAGCCCAGGACAGCCACACTTCTCCCCGTCACACACTGTCCACAAGGGGGCGCTGACCCTCAGCTCTTCCTTCAGGTGGGAATTCTGCAACACCAGGGAACCAAGCTCCTACAGCCCAGGGTGCAAGCTCAGGTCTTGGCACCTCAGCAGCCCAGGCCTGCTGCCGGCAGCACCATCCTCTGTCACAGGCCACTTATGCCTTCAAAGGAGCCGCCCCCTCGGGGAAAAGAAAGCAAACACCGTTTGAACTCACACACGCTGCAGCTCCAAGGACAGACCCCTGGGGACGGCCGGGTCTGTGTGCAGGGGAGGTTTAGAAACACCAGGTTTCCTTATGGCGAACACATGAGCCCCTCCTGCACTTGGCTTTTGTCGGCTCAGCAGTGGGCCTGGGTTTAGAGGAAAAACTTCAAGAAAGCCATGTAACCCGGCAGATCCTCAGGGAAAGGTGAAACGGAACTGCTGACAAAGCCTGCAAAGTGCGGGGACCCCTCCCTGCCCCGCCAAGCCTGGCTCCGTGGGCTCTGACCGGGACAGCGTGGCCAGAGCCCGAGGTGTGCGAACCCAGTCACGCCAGAGGACAGCGACAGCCACCTACCCACCAGGCGCAGGTGTGGCACCACACTCACCTAGGTGTGGGCTGCCAGGGACCCACTGAGTCTGCCCGCACGGCCCTGCAGCCCCCACAGCTGGCATTTCCTCCCCATCCCCAGCAGCTCCCCTGAGGGACCACCTCTGGCTTTTGAAACCCCAGCGCTGCCTGCCGGGGCCCCCGGAATGCCTCCCTTGCACACAAGCGCTCCTCACTCAGCTCCTTCCCCAACCTGCAGGAGCTCTGGGGCATCGGGCCTTCCCAGCGACAGCCACAGCAAGTTTCAGAAGCCACTTTTCTAAGCACTCAGCGCTTTCCCCCAGCCCTGAGAGGCTGCCAGGCGGAGGCAGGAAGCAGGCACCTGCGGGAGGCGGGGAGGAAGGGGCCGCGTCATCCATCACTGGGTGACAGGCCCCAGGGGCCCATGGGCCCCTTAGAGAGCGCATCTGCGGCCCGCACTTGATGGATCACAGGCAGGCTGGTGCCCTTGCCCGGCCGGCGCCTGCTTCTCTTCCCACCTCCTCCGAGCGCTGCTCCTGGGGACCCGGGCCCGGCCCCCCGAACCCCATACCCAGGCACCCCCTGCCTCGAGCACACACCACCACAAGTGACAACTGCTGGAAAACCCACGCCCCTGTCTCCAACTCTGCCCTCCCATCTCCTCAAACCACCATGTCCCCCAGTGCTGTCTGTGTGTTTTTCCCTCCCCATGAGCATCTCCTGGCCCCACAGCACCGGAAATCAGCCCAGGCAGCAAACACGTGTCCCTGGCCACTCCGCAGTGGAGGCGTGAGAAAGAACAATCCATAAAGCAGCCTGATTGTTCCTAAACTGGTCATCCACAGGCAATGGGAAAAGGGGGACCCGAGAGCTGCTGTCGCCCACCTTTATCTGTGTGGAGCCCCCCTGCTGGGGCCCCTCAGCCTCTTCTGGACTCTCAGAGCTGCCGAGGTTGAGTCCCTCTTCACAGCCCCTTGGGGAGTCTTTCTCCTGATACTGGCTCTCCCTCGCAGGCTTCCCACATCCCTCAGCTCCCCCTCCAACCCCAGGATCCCACCCTTGGAGCCCTCAGTCCTCAGGCCCAGTGCGGCTTCACCCTCTTCACCCACCTCCCCGCCTCCTCCCAACCTGCTGCCCCATCAGCTTGGAGCCAGACTCTTGGGGGTGGGGGGATGAAGTGTCACCAGGGCACCCCGCCCCAGGCAGAGCCCAGGTGCTGCAGTCACACAGCCTCTGAGCTGTTATCACCCAAGAAAACCCGGCCATCCACGCATGTACGTGGGAGAAGACACGCAGAAACACCACTGCTGTGACCGTGCAGTGGCGAGATCATGGGGCTGTTTTTTTAGGATTCCCCATACATAATGTCTCAATATGAAGAAAATAAACAAACAGCAGAGAATCTTCCAGTCTGCCATGTTCCTGGAGACTTGCAGGAGAGCTGAAGTCGGCTCTGCAGCCTTGGCGGAGGAAACTGTCCCACCCTCGTCTCTCCTGGGCAGCCGTCCCCCCCTCCAGGGTGGGTCCAGTGCTCCCAACAGACCTGGGGCTGCCACGGTGCTGTGATTTGAGCACTCTTTGAGTGTGAGCCACGTGGAGACGTAGGGGAAAGTCCTCCCCGGCAGACTTCTTAGCTCCAGGTCAGTGCTCTGGGGCTTGAGAGCATCATCGCTGAGCGAGGCCGGAGCGTGAGGCCAGAGCTAGCATTGCCGTCAGGGCTGGGGCCCGGACCCCCCATCCCAAGTGCCAAGGTTCTTTCCAGTTCACCAGGCTGTCTGTATCCCCATGTACGGAATTTGCTGCAATCCCCCAGCCAATACCGCTTTTATCTTCTGTTCGGAAAAACCTGTCAAACTCATCATCTCTGGCCAACAAAATAAATTTATTTTTTGGCTCATGTAGGAAAAATCGAAGCTGAAAAGCTGGGAGGGCAAGGGCTTTTGTGCCGGTGTCAGGCACCTGTGGCGTCTAATGGAGCCGTCCTCTGACAACAGTACCTGTGTTTGGCCAATTGGGTGGAGGAGACGTCGTCGTCTATTGAACAGGAAGAATAGGACAGCAGTCCCAGGAAGCCGGCGAGTTGGCCCATTGTGGCTAATTTGCCTCCATTTTTCATCCTGCAGATAGGTGCCCAATTACACAGATGCACACAGGTAAATTTCCATTCATTTTTTTATCACCTTGCAAATGAAATGGTCATTTTTAAAACAGCTTGAAGCAGAGATGCGTGTCAGTAAACAGAAGGGCAGCCCGCCTTCTCACCGTCTATTCTGTCCTGATTATTTGTTCTTCTACCCCACGGAAGCCTCAGGGACTCACTCCCACGTGTGTCTGCTTGGGCCAATGTTTTTCCTGTTAATGCAGGCCAGGCTGGGTCACAGATGAGCAGCACAGGAGTAACCCTTTCTCGAGCTCCAGGCTCGGGGGCTGGAGTCCGGGATGTGGCCGGATGGAGGACAGGAAGCACCCTGCGCCCGGAGGAAGCCCTGGGCACTGCTGGGTGCTGCCGCAGGAGTGTGGGCTCTGGGCACTAAGGCTGCTGCACAACAGGAAGTGGGCACGGAAGTGCTTAGTGTCCCTGGCAGGACGCAGAGCAGCCAGGATGGGGACATCGGCTGTGCAGCAGGTGTCAGATGACCCCAGGTGACCCTGGTGAGGGAGCCCAGTCGGTGCAGAGCCCCCAGCCTTGGGCAGATGCCCACACCCCCAGCCGAGCGTCAGTGCTGCACTCACAGGTGCGCCCTTCGCCTCCAGCTCCTCCGCACAGCAGTGGGGTCCCTGTGGTTGGTAAGCAGCCGGGCCACACGGAGAAGGCTGCCGGGTCAGGAGAGGAGGCCAGGATGGAGTGTGCGCCTGCTTCCCATCAGCACCCGGGCTCCTGGGCACAGCTAAAATGCACTGAGTGTGGCTACGATGTTCAGTACCTTGGGGAAGCTGCTGCTTGAAATGCAAGCCCGACCCCACGAGTGCCACTCAGCCCACCCGCCGGGTACGTGGAGGCTGTGTTCAGAGTGCATCTCTGTAAACAGGATGCTACTTCAGAGCATCTGCCTAAAATCATTCACGTGGCACTGGTTTATGTGGGCAGGGACCCTCACACTGCAAGCTGAGGACAATGGAATGAGCAGAGAGGGCCTGCCATGCCCAGAGGCCTTGCCGCCCAGCTGGTGCCCGGGGCTCAGGGACACGGCCATGTGCCACCTCACCGTCTCCTCCCCTGGTCAGCTGAACTTGACCTCTAAGATCAGTGCAGATGCCCTGGGGCCAGAGCTACATGGGGGAACCATCAGCATCTGGTGAACAGGTGGGCAGGAGGCTAAAGAAGCACAGGCCATGGCCTCTTGATGCTTCAATGGCCACAGGGTCACGTCCCCTCACTGCAATCCCCAACAGAACTACGGGACACCCAAATGAAACGTCTACACACACCTGCTCAGGGCCTATGGGCCGTCGTGGCCCTTGGCAGCAGGGATGGTACTTTCCCGCCATGGGTGGTAGCACCTGCGGGCAGAACCTTCTCTGACTGCCCGTTGAATCCTCCACACCCCAGCTGCCCTACACACAGACTGTTCCCACCTCTACCCCTCTCCCACCTCCAATACTACTTACAAATGCACGCAAAGACAAGGCTTCCCCACCTCACCATCCCCAACACATCCCGGATGGGTCACAGGGAGCTTCAAGTTTTTAAAGCATAAAACAGGAAATCCTTACTTGCGGTCTTACGTCTTATTACTGTCACATATGTGATTTTTTTTTTCCCCAGGATTTGAACTTCTGCAAATGTCGTTCTGAGCTGGAATGCAAGGTTCTCCTAATTTCCAGCACAGACCCCACAGAACACAACGTATGGCTTCTCTAACAGCTGGGGTCCGAGTGCTCATGGAGCCCCTCGGGTTGGTGCAGGGTGGGGGACAGCTACAGAGAACACGCTCAGGACCGGGCAGGTGCTAAGGGAACCAAGCCACGTCACTCAAGGTGGAGCGCCTGATGCAGCCCGGTGTCCACTCCTGACCTCCCAGCCAGCTCGCGGCCACCAGACACGACTCTCGTCATCTCGTCTTCAGGTGCATCCAGGCTGCAGGGCCAGTGTGGGGCTGGGAACGGAGCACCTGCAGCTGCAAGCCCGGATGTTCTGGGACTTCCGCATGAACTTCACAGCCACTCCAGCGCGCCGTCGCCACTGCTACCCTGCAGCACGACTTTGAGAGCCTGACGCTGAGACCTAGTCTTCTGGAACACTGTTTCCTCGCAGCTGTCCTGAAGTCACTGAAAAAGGACATCCATAGGCAAGCCAGGGAGGGGACCTCCCTCACCACCCCCGAGCTTCTGCGCTGCAGGAACGGATGGAGAGACCCCAGTGGCAAAAGTGCCTAAAACTCACTCCCCTGCTCCTCCAGTCCCAGGCACAGGAACAAAACCGAGCAAACCTGGACAACAGACAGAAAATCCCCCAGGACCGTCGGGGCTCCAGCAGGCAGTCACCTGGGGCTCAATCTGCTCGCTGAGACTCAAACAGAGCGTGCACTGAATTTTTTTCCTTCCCCTACCTTTCTGCTGCAGAGCCGGAATCTGCTGCCTGCCTAAGCCACAGAAATCAGCACACCCCCGCCAAGGCACGGTGCCTCCCATGGCCCTGCTGCTCCCCACGCCTGCGCTTCCTGGCTGCAGGTCCGCTAAGGGATTACCACAGCTTATTAACTGACTTTAATACGGATCTGTCTCTAATAGTGGAATTAATGAATCCTATAAGCCGGTTGCATGAGGCGGAAGCAGAGACAAGAGGCCCATTTGGAAGAGTGTGCCACTATCACGTACTCTCACGCCGTCACAGCCCAGCCCTGGCTCCTACCGCAAGGTATCATCCTGGGGCAAACACCCACAGCTGGGGCCGTGCAACCAGACAGTGTCACCAACAACACAGCGACCGCCGCAGAAGTGAGAATGTGCACCCTGACATTCAGCACACGGCAAGCGAGAAACTCAGCTGAATATAATACAGGGAGTGTTCCCTGTAGCATAAGGCCCAGGCAGCCGACAGAGAAAAGGAGCCATTGCCTCGATGTGCAGCCTGCACATGGAAGCCACGCTTGCTTGAAATGAACAAATCTTCAGCGTCGGGCACTGAATGACAACAGTGTGGCCCTGTGGATGGTAAGCAGCTGGGCCACGCAGAGAAGCCTGCCGGGTCGGGAGAGGAGGCCAGGGTGGAGTGTGTGCCCGCTTCCCTTCAGTACCCGGGCTCCTGGGCTCGGCTAAAATGCACTGAGCATGACTAAGATGCTCAGTGCCTTGGGGGAAGCTGCTGCTGTCGAAATGCAAGCCCGACCCCACGAGTGGCAGTCGGCCCACCCACCAGGTACGTGGAGGCTGTGTTCAGAGTGCATCTCTGTAAACAGGATTCCACGCCGCAGGTGGGCTCCCAACGGCCAGGGCAGGTGGGAGCCGGGAGACCACAGCGCAAACAGCTACAGCCGCTCTGAGCTCACCGTCCCCGGCTCCGGCTCCCGGGACCACCCCAGACAGGGCAGGGCCAGGCAGGGTATAGCCAGGTGGGCAGCCTGGGCCAAGTGCAAGTTTAGGATGCAACTGTCTGCTGCTCAAATCCTCCCGTGCTTTGCCAAGTCCCAGTCTGCTCAGGGTGACCCCCGCCTGGAGACACAAAGCTTGGGGAAAGCCACCCCCAAGGAGATGCAGAGCGGTCCCTGCACAGGGACTGATGGCTCCCAGGCCTGGCAACTCCCAGATAACCCCGCACAGCAGGCCCGGATGCTACCAACCCCACTGCAGGGTCTGAGTGAGTTGGGGCTGGGAAGCCTGCCCATGGAATAGCGGATAAAATATTCTCGCTTTCCAAACCCCATGAGTGTCATTCTAAGCGGCAAGTAACATTATAGGTTGGTGTGAGGTCAGTGGCTAATTAGGTAAAATGAATGACTAAGTAGATTTTAAAAGCCACGCCACCAGAGGCTCCTCAGACCCACACACCAACCCGCCCTCCCCGGGCAGAGGTCTGGAGACTTGGAGACAAGGCCTGCGCACTCCTGGGAGCTCCTACCCGGCAGGCCAGCAAGGGCCCGGCCCCTGAGGCTTAGCTGGGGCTCTGAGCCAAACAGAGAGGAGGTGGCAAGACAGAAGTGGCCTCAAGACTGCCCGGGGCCATGCTTGTCCACAGCTCCCTGCTGTTTGTGGACATCAGGGGCCAGGCCCACCACCCTGCTTGCCTGGTCCAGTAGCATCTCCCACACTCCTCGGCCAACCTGAGATAGCAACAGATGCTTCTAGAAGCACCCTGGTGTCCTGTTGCTCTCACCCACCCTATGTTGGGTTTTGGCTCCCATTTCTTTCTCACCGCCCGATGGCACACAGTCCGTGATCATACCGTTTCACACACGGGGACGTGGAGCACAGGTCACACGGCTAGTGAGTGGTAGAGCAGGACACGGGAACCTCGCCTCGCCTGCCTGCAGGGCTGTGCTCTTGCAAGGATCCACAGTCCCGCTGGAGGAGCGGTGAGGCGACCCTGACGCTGGGAAGGGGCGTGAAGCCAACGGCTGCCGGGGTCACTCAAATCTGGCATCCAGAAGGAAGCCTGGGGGAGGCGCCCAGCTGGGAGCCAAAAGGCCTCCCCTCTCCCACATTCTGGCCTCCTGTGGACCACCGCTTCATGCCCTTCTCGGGCCTGAAATACAGGGCACAGAGGGCTGGGCGGAAGCTGAGGGCGTAGCACTAAGTGCCACCCCCACCCAGCCACACTCTCCATCCCCACCCAGCCACACTCTCCACCCCCACCCAGCCACACTCTCCTCCCAGCCTCCGGTGCAGGCCTCATCACTGTCCCCACATGGGAACGAGGATGGTGGAGGCTGGAAGCCCTGTAACCAGCTCCAGGCCCACTGGATTCTAAGCCACTTCTGCCTGGCTCCCACCCAGGGAGCTGCGGGTGGGCATGGCACCCTTGCCCGAGAGAGAGCTCCAATCCAGGATCTCCTGGCCCAGGGCCTACGGTCTGAGCTGGCCCCCCAACATGGCGCCAGGGTCACCCTCTGCCCCGGAGAAGGCGAGCACGGGAGTGACTCGAACCTGGAACACGCCGGCTCGCAGCACTTCTCATGGAGCTAGTGAGATCAACAGCACCTCCTCTGCAGAAGGCAGGCCCATTGCAGAGCCCAGCCAGGGTCCGTCCCTGAGGCCCCGGGCTCGCTGCTCTTGGTGCCGCACAGTTGCAGCCGGGTCTCAGGTCCGCAGCTCTGTACACCGCCTCCTTGCTGCAGCAGCGTTGCGGGGGAACTGAACAAGACTGATTCCACTGAAGCCTCCATTAACTTTACTACTTCTGTGTAAGTGCTTCATTGTAAATAATGATTCTGCACCACGGAGACATGCTGCCTGGGTCTCCCGGAGGACACAGAATTCAAACCTGCTCCCGCTGCCGACCCCTGGAGCACGCCCTGAGAGCTGCCTCACCACCCCCACCCCAGCCACCAGGGCTTGGAGGCGGGGCTTCTGCTCCCTCCACCCTAAAGAATGCAACCATGTACCTGCGCCTCCCGCCCACACCAAGACCCCTCTGTCTCCAGACCCCCTTTCCGCAGGAGGAACCGCATCCCCGAGCGCGCCGAGAGCACCCACTCCTCTCAGGGTGTCCTTGAGCCACAGCCTCCCAGCTAAGTGTCTCTCCGGGAATCTTGAGAAGTTCCAGGCAGGTTGAGGTGACCCGAGAAATTCACTGTTCAACCACAGAGCCGGGCTGCCCACGCACGGTGCTCGAATGAGACGTCCTGTTTCCAACTTCACAGCTCTGATTCAAAAACAAAGTCCCTTATCCAGAAGCTACCAACCCTTGAAAATTCAGGCCCAGGACCCAATAGGAACTTTCCCTGGCCAGTGCCCTTTTGTCAATCAAATGACGGCGTGAGAGCCAGGCTCCCTGCCCTTGGAGACGGACTGCATCTAATCCTCAGAGCAGCACAACTCGGCACCAGCCTCAGCCCCATTTTTCACTAGAGGAGGGGTGATCGAGAGGCACAGTCATTTGCTGAAGGCCATGCAACTGTAGCCAAAGGCAAGACTTGAACTTGGGTTTTCTCACTCCAAATCCTCTTCCCAGGTGCCAGTGCTGTGACATGGCAGCCTAACCACATCCCCTCTGGGGGGCCGGCGGGAGTCCTGGCTGCTCCACTTCCAATCCAGCTCCCTGCTAATGTGCAACAGAAAGCAGTAGAAGATGGCCCAAGTCCTTGGGCCCCTGCACCCATGTGGGAGACCTGGAAGAAGCTCCTGGCTCCTGGCTTCAGCTGACCTCAGCTCCGGCTGTTGGCCTAACCCAGCCCCAGCCATTCGGTCATTTAGAAAGAGAACCAGTGGATCAAAAATCTCTCTCTGTCTGTCTTCTCTATGTAACTCTGCCTTTCTAACAAATAAATAAACAATTTTTTAAAAAAAGTCCTTTTCGCAGCCCTGCAGCTCCTATCCTGGGAGCTGTCGGCAGGCCCGAGGGGTTACTGTGCAGACACGCAGGCGGCCCGGGCTCCCGTGCTGCCCAGCACCCCCTTCCCGAGGCGCCCTTCCCCACAGAGAGGCACAGCCCGCCGGGCACACAAGGAGGTCCAGCTGTCACTGCAAATCTCTCTCCACTTGTTCCTGCTTCCCTCGTGACCCCAGTTTCACCAAGACGTGCCTGTAAATGAGATCCCAGAAGGAACTTCAAGGCAAATTTCCCCGTCCGTGATGTTTATGGGACTTGTCACTGTTTACGGCGCCATCAGACGCGACACACTCTTCCTGGCCACTACACCAGCGTGGCTCCACAGCCTGGAAGCACACTGGAAACCACAGGCCCATCTGCCACCTGCTCTACCCGCTCCTCCTTCGCCCGCTGCCATCTGATCCCCCGCAGGAACATTTAAATGGTCTTTCAATTCTGTGTCCGTGATTTCTACACTATGCGGCCCGCGAGCCTCTGTAGGACAGCAAGAACACACAGTCCTCCACCCGGGGAAAGAGCTCTCTAAGGCCGCCCGAGCTATGGGTCATTCCGCCAAGTCTCAGAGCAGGTGCAGCCTGAGCTCAGGTGAGCGTAGCATCTGGGCTTCGAGCTTCAATTCCCTCCCAGGCAACCAAAGCGCAGTCCCGTGGCCAGCCCTGAGCTAGGGATGGAGATGGACCTTCTTCCTTCTCCCCGGAGACTTCTCAACTTGTTGCAGGAAATAAAGACTTAAAACTGATAGAGGGCAATGCAAGCCATGTTAGAAACACTGTGCTGTAACAATAGGGTGCTATTTCCAAAAGAGAGAAAGTAATTAGTCAAGGTTATGCTTTGCAGGGAAGTTGGAAGAGACGCCCACCGACTGTGTTTGCAAGCTACACATTTTCTGAAGACTTGTTCTAATGCATCCTCCTAAAAGTTTAATACAAACCATGTAGCAGCCTGTTATCACTGTTGATGAACTCAGGTTAGAAAAGGAAGAACCGAGGAAGCTGGGAGAGCCTGCTTGCAGGAAGAAGGTCCTCTCTAGGAAAAGAACTTCAGATCACCGACAGAACTCCCGTAACATGCCCTCAACGTAAGACCCTTTCTCTCCTGGGTCTTGCCACTCCTAATGAAAAGACAGACACTCCCTAGGACACAGGGACATCAAGGGAACAATCAGAGGACGACAGCAGCAGCCCCCAGGGGAAGAAGAAGTCCACGCTCGAAGACTGAGGCACCGGGGAATGTCACAGGGAGGCTGCAGCCAAGATTCCATCACGTGGGTTGCATCCCGGGCATGGCAGAATTGCCCATGGGAATTGGTGCACAGGACAGAGCTGTCCCTAAGCAGCCAGGAGCCCCACGTCCCAGGCCTTCCTGCAGCTAGGACGGGCCCTGTGTCCAGTCCCCAGGAAAAGCATGGGAAAGAAAATGATGGGCACCCCCTCTGGCGAGGCAGGGAAGAAGCAGGTGCCATCTCTGCCTCCTTCCTCCTACAGGCCAGGGAGGGAGGAGGCGAGAAGAGCCGACCTCCGCCCCGAATCTAACCAGGAACACCCACAAGACAATTCCAGAAAACTTCTCAGGGGTGAGGCCAAAGGCCTCTGGGGAGTTTGTTTCTTTGGCAGTAGCCAGTGCTGTCACAATGAATACCAGACACAGCTGAGCTCTTCCACCCAAGCTCGGCACAGTCTAGAATATCCAGAGATCTCTAATGGGGAAGACGTGTGAGAAAGCAATGGTGTATTTCTCTTTATTGATATCTAGCCCCAAGTACCACTTTTCTATAAAATAACCAGCCACTAATGACTATGGTTTTTACTCAACAAGAAGAATTATATTTTTAATTTTTAATTCGGGTTATTTGTAAGCAAATCACGTCTGGCGGACTTAGGCAGAAAAGCGGCATGTGAAGGGGCACCGAGCACACTGTCGTCAGTGGCTGCCCCACAGCTGGGAAGGTGAGGCACGGTGGGTATCTGCAGAACGCCAAGTCAGCGTCCGCAGGTCACCAGCTGTTGGAACGGCAAACACAGGTTTCCAGCGGAGGAGCCAGCTGCCATCAACTGAACGCGCCGAGCTAACCCAGCAGCCCAGAAGCGGGCACACAGACGCTCTGAGCCTCCACTCCAGCGGTGTGGAGCCACAGCATCGGCATCACTGGGAAGTGTTCCTGCCACAACAGCGAAAGCTCCAAATCCAACCCCGCCCTCAGCTCCCCCTCCCACCCCTGGGCAGTGCCGGGGACAGGGGAGCGGGGGAACCCTACCTGCACAGGGGCATCGGGCGGAGCCAGCACTTGGGACCTTCTCCAGGACAACGCAGCCGGGATCTCCTGCAAGGAATGACCGCGGTTCAAGAGCCTGCAGAGACGTCAAAGCAAGCACCAAGCGCAGACATGGAGCCCCGCTAAGGCACAGCCACTGATGGCTCTCCGCACCACGGCAGGGGAAAGGCTGACTGGACACTGACTGCCCATTGCACAGGGCGGATGCAAACACTAAGGTTTTATGAGAAAATGTCATGTTTAGAGATCAAACTGAAGGTGAAGCAATAAGATATTCTTAACATTTCTTAACATATTCTTAATACCAGAACCATGGCTGCCACCACGCCAGACTGCAACCCGGAAGGTCCCTTCCTGCACCGTGGTTGCAAGGGATGCTAAAAAGTATCCCTATTGAATTTCAAGTTCAGAACCTGCAAAGCCAAAAAAACCTCAAATACGATATGCTCATGTATAAAACATGTAACTTAGTGACCCCTACACACGGTCCAATTCTTGGTGCTAAGAGGAGGGACCTTGGTGTGGCAGAACACTTGTTTCTAACCCAGGCTCCCCCACTCACCTAGTGGGAGCTCCCCATACTAAGCACAGGGCCAGGCAAAGTGCACAGACCCTTGCCATCCGTATGCACGCTCAGGTTTCCCAGAGGAGCTGCCTGAAGATGGTTGAGCAAGGACGGGCAAGACCTGAGCTGAACTTAGCAGCAGAGAGGGGGAAGATCAAAGTTAAAGAGAGGGGCCGGCGCTGTGGCACAGTGGGTTAATGCCCTGGCCTGAAGCGCTGGCATCAAATATGGGCACCAGTTCTAGTCCTGGCTGCTCCTCTTCCAATACAGCTCTCTGCTGTGGCCTGGGAAAGCAGTGGAAGATGGCCCAAGTCCTTGGGCCCCGGCACCCACATGGGAGACATGGAGGAAGCTCCTGGCTCCTGGCTTCGGATCAGCCTAGTTCTGGCCATTGCGGCCAATTGAGGGGTGAACCATCGGATGGAAGACCTCCGGCTCTCCTCTCTCTGTGTAATTCTGGCTTTCAAATAAATAAATAAATATTTAAAAAAAAAAAAAGAAAAAGAAAGTTAAAGAGAACAAGGGGAGACCTAGCAATGGTGCCCACACATCTTGTTTTGCTGGGACCACCCAACTTAGACTGCTTGTCCCAGCCTAACTAGTAAACATGTCCCCTTTTCATTACCAACACAATCCTGATGAGGACAAGAAATAACACAGGTCACTCCAGAGCAGGAGTGTGGAGGCAAGATTCGGGGGTGAGGGTGAGGGGAGCCCATGCGGGGGTGGGGGCTGAACTCATCCAGGAAAGCAAGTGCAGAGCCGGGTCAAACAGAACAGCCAAGCGGGGATCTCCGCACTCGCCCCCTGGGCAGCAGGGAGTCACTCAGGACTCTTGGGTGGGATCATCACAGGAGAGGAAGAGGAGTGGGAGCCGGGCAGGCACAGCACGAGGGAGAGAGGACAGGAAAGGCAGGTGCATCAGATGGGAGTCTCGGGCAGGGGACAGTGAGAAGGGAAGACAGGACGAGGGAACATGGAGCTGTCACTCACAGGCATCTCCACATCGAACCGGCCACGCGCCTCAAGTGACAGCTGTGACTTTCCTCCAAGCCTTTGCACAGCAAGAAGAAAGAAAAACGCTGATCTGACAAAACACCAAGAATCATGCCTGGGGTGGCAGAACAGCCCCGCCCTTGCACCCTCGCAAACAGCGTTCTCTGCAGATGCCTCGCCCTGTCCCAGGTGCACGTCAGCGAGCACGAGAGGTCTCTGACAGCGGCTCTCCTCTTTCGATCCTGGCATCATTTCCGTCCGGAGGGGCTTGGAAAGGCTTCCGATTAATTGTTAAGTTAGCCTTTTGAGACCTCAATTTATGTGCAGCATTGACCAGCGTCTGCAAATAATCTGAGCAGTCGCAAGAGAGGAGCTCCGGAAATGAATGCAATCGTTCCAGCTCGCTACTGGGAGAGCTTGCTCTGCGAGCCCAGAAACTTCATTCATTCATTCCAAACCGCTCTAAAAACCAAGGAAAAGGAGAGGTCACACACGGCAGGACTGCTTAGCTCTTCGGCACGGGGCGGGGAGAGTGGACTGAGAACTGCAGAAATCTGAGGCAGGAGAGGGTGGGACCGGAGGAGACAGGCAGGGTTCCACAGGAAGCGCCAGCACTGCCGGGGCTGCCGTGGGGGTGCGCCCAGAGAAAGAGAACGGGTCCCGGCTCTGAGAAGTCATTTTCCAGGCCTTTGGTCACCATTACACGCCCTTTCTTGGGAGCCATGAACTTTTTTTTTCTAAAGGCAGAGAGAACTCTCACCTGCTAGCTTTACACACACACACACTCACACGAGCACACATGCACACCTGCCACAAATGCCCACAACACTCAAGGCTGGGCCAGGAACTCAGAACTCCTTCTAGGGCTCCCACACGGGACCTGGGCCATCACCACCGCCTCCCAGGGTCTGCATTAGCAGGAAGCTGGAGTCAGGAGCCAGAGCCTGGAATGACACCCAGGCCCTCCGATGTGGGACGTGGACACCTAAAGCCCTAAGTTAAACTAAAGTTGACTTTAATTCCACCCAAAGAGATGCTGAAAACAAACGAAAAAGGCAAAGAGTCCCTGTAGACGTGTAGGAAGGAACTATCATCTGTTCTTCTTTTACCAACATCTCCTGAGGTCTCACCTTAACCACAGCAGGGAACAAAGCTGACAGCGGCTCCGCCCTGGAGTGGGGCTGGGGTCACAGGCATGGAAACAGGCCGTGAACACAGGCGTGATGGACAGCTAGAGCAAAGGCTATCCCGGGAAGAGTGAGGGCCACAGCATGCAGGCGACAAACACGACCTGAACCTCGTCAAGAAGCTGAGTCCCTGCAGCAACAAGAATCAAGAAGAGTGGCAGAGAGCAGGCCAGGCCCCAGAGCTGGTCACAGCCAGGCACTCCTGGGCCCCAGATGTCCCACTCAGCTCTTGCAAAAGCCAACCTCCCAGGACACAAGCGGCAGCCAACCTCAGAGGAGAATGTGTCACGGCAGCTGGAGACCCTCCAGGGCACGGGTCTGCAGCTCAGCCCCAGACAGTGCCCCTGTGCTGAGTCACTCTGCCCTGCCCTCCACACTCCTCCTCCCCAGACCCTGGCTCGGGGCCCAACACAAGGGGTGATGAGGACTTGAAGTCCCCAGGGCCCAGTCACATGGTGGGAGGTCCACTGTGGATGCCAGATTCTCAGGAATCAGGTTCTCAGGTGTCCAGCAGGACTGAGAGCAGCTCCCCGAATGGCATCAAACAGAACACACATGCACATGTGTGTGCATGCACATACGTGCATATAACATGTGCACACACACATGCATACGCAGGTACACACACGTGTGTACACACATTCATACACACACATACCCGTGCCCCACCAGGCTCCCACCAGAACAGCCCTGCCACCAGGAGCCCCCAGGGACACACAGCCAGTCCACTCCCTGTCTCAAGCTGCTCTCCTGTAGAACAAGGGGTCAGCTCCCTCAATAGCCAAGGTCAGCACACCCGGATCACAGGCGGTGGGGGGCTCCCTAGGCCCCTCAGAGGCCAGCCCAGCCCTGGGGCAGAAGGGGACAGACAGGTGAGGCCATGAGTCTCCTCTGCAGAGCCTATCCCCTGTTGTCTTACACCTTGAATTTCCTGGGAAGGTTTAGCTTTTCGCAAAGTCCGCTGCTGCGCAGGTGCTGGGAACACGGCCAGGGCCCCCAGATGAACACCTCCAATGAGGCCAGAAAGGAAGCCACGCGCTTTCCCTGTCCTCCCCACCACTCGGTGTGAGCCTCCTGATGCACACCCACCAGTGGGTCCTGGAGCAGACACGTGGGTGTGGTCTGACTCAGCTCAGCCAACCCTGTCTGCACCTGCAGAGTCTGTCAGATGTCATGGTCCATGGCCCAGCCCCTGACGCCAACACCAGTCACAAGCTGTTGCCTACATCTCTGATTGGCTGTAAATCAGACTTTCCAGGGCCGGCGCTGTGGCACAGCGCCTGAAGCACCGGCATCCCATATGACTGCAGGTTCTAGTCCCAGCTGCTCCTCTTCCGATCCAGTTCTCTGTTGTGGCCTGGGAAAGCAGTAGAAGATGGCCCAAGTTCTTGGGCCCCTGCACCCACGTGGGAGACCTGGAAGAAGCTCCTGGCTCCTGGCTTCGGATTGGCGCAGCTCCGGCCGTTGCAGCCATCTGGGGAGTGAACCAGCGGATGGAAGACCTCTCTCTCTGTCTCTACCTCTCTCTGTAACTCTGTTTTCAAAAAAATTATCAGACTTTCCACAACTTCCCCTTCAGGTTCAACTACTTTGCTAGAGCAATGCACAGAACTCAGGGTAACATTTCACCTATGGCGACCAGTGTAACCCGTGTGGAAGAGACGTACAGGGCGGGCCTGTGGGAAGGGGTCCCCTCGCAGCACCCTGCCCTCCAGGGGCCTGCATGTGCTCAGCCATCTGGAAGCTCCTGGAACAACGTGATGTCTGGCCTCTTCTAGAAGCTTCCTGACAAAGGCACGTTGAGTTGAATCACTGGCCACTGTGCTCACCTGTCAGCCCCCTTTGCTCCCTGGAAGGTGCAGGATGGAGCTGAGAATCTGAACCTTGCTCTTCTGGCCACCAGCCCCCCTGAGGCTACCTAGGGACCACCAGCTTCCAGCGACTCACTAGCATGCGGAAGACACACATCCCACTAGAGATTCCAAGGTTTTAGGAGCTCTGTCCCAGGAATGTGGGACAAATTACAAGTGCAGGCTTCACCAGCACACCTGAGTGGATCTCATCACCACTGAATGACAGGTGACCCAGCACTCAGACCCGGCAGAGACGCAAAGCAGCTGGCAGCCTGGAAGCCTCCTGCTGGCTGGAAGGACCCACTCCCGTGCCAGCTCCACACGTGGACAGACACAGCCAGTGAACCTGAGCTTGGCTTCTCCTGCCCGAAGCCTGCGGGTAGAGCCGGAGCCAGGAGAAGCGGGGTCAGGCAGGCGAGAACAGCTCACACCAAGCCAGATGCTGAGATCCTGCATCAGCAAGGTCGCCGAACACCACCCCGGTCCAGGGCCCCCACCGAGAACCGGCACCACCGACAGGCAAGTCAAGAAGCTGCTAGGCTCCCCGGCGGGGGCCGGCCGAGTGTGAGAGAGAGGCGCGGTCCAACCCTTCGCTGCCATCCCTGGACTCATTCATTTCAACCACAGGGCAGGAGTCCCCGGCAGCTGAGACAGAGGCACCCGGGGACGGGCCCCAGCCCCTCACTTCACACTGCACTCACACTGGACGCAGGAGTCACACCCAGGCCTCGGGGCTCCTGACACCCCTGTCCCTGTGCCATCCTCCCCAGTGGCCAGCAGCCCCAGCTCGCTGTTCAGGACCACTTAATCAAGAAACAAAGCCAGCCAGCCAAAGGTCCCGAGGCCAAGGAGCAGGCCTTTCAGGGGGCACCAGGCCTGGGGGGTAGGCGAGTCACGAAATCTTTCCAAAGCCTTCCCAAGCTTCCACTTTTGGCTCACTGCCACCCCTCCGCCTGCACGGCCACGCGCCCCTGCTTTGACCTCTGCCTCCAGGTTAATTATAAATAGTTCTGTCTATTGGAGACATTGAACCAAATTAGCTCAGTCTTAATCTCTCATCAATAATTCAAGTGCCCATTTCCCACAAATGGATGATAAAGCTGCCCCAATGGGTGCAGCCGAGTCCCCGCGGGTGGGGAGAGACCACAGCAGGTGCACATCAAAGCCTGAACTGGAGTCCCCAGCGTCCAGCCTGGCCCAGTGCCAGGGAGCACAGAGAACATCCCAGGCTGGGCTGCAAGGCCTGCCGGCCCATTAGCCCCAGCTGTCGGAGACATCTGCCCGCTCCGATTACCGTCAGAGCCCAGCGGCAGCAGGGCCCCCGCGACCTGCTGCCTCCCCGGCACTCAGCTGTCATCAGCGATTGTGCTTCCACTTCGAGGCTCTCAGAACCCCGGCGCCGGCTGCTGTTAAAAACCTTTCTGCGAGGTCAGCCTCCGGTGAAGCTGCGCCACACTGCACCAACCTCTGCCACCGCCTCCAGGCAAGAAACAGGCAGCCTCCCAGCTGAACTCAGCCCATTCATAAAAAATGGATCCCGGGGCAGTCGGCTTGCACGGCGCCACGCGGCGGACACAGAGACCATGGCAGCTCCCGACGCCTGGGCGGCCTGGAGAGGTATCTTCAGAGGGAGCGTCGTGGCTCCGCGCCCAGGCTACACCCGGCCTGACATCCAGAAAGACGTGCTGTGACTGTGAGGGGCTGCGAGCCCCAGCTCCCGACCAGCACAGAGATGCCTGGAGTCCTTCTCCTGGGCGACAAACCTACACCAGCCCGAGCAACCCTTCTCTGAGGGCAGAAATCCTGCGGTAACTCCAAGGACAGTCCCTCCTCGCCGCCTCCAGCTTCAGGGCCATCCGTGTCTTTGGCTGGAGCTGCACTGCTCCAGCCTTGGCCTCAGTAACCCCACTGCCACCTCTTCTGCAGGGATCTTCTGTCTGTCTCAACCCCCACTCGGCCTTCCTCTTTGATGGACGTTCGTCAGACCAGCACTGCAGGCCAGCAGGTACAGCTGTCACCTGCAGTGCCAGCTTTGCATAGGGGCACCATTTTGAGTTCTGGCTGCTCCATTTCTGATCCAGCTACCAGCTAATGCACCTGGGAAGGCAGGGAAAGATGGCCCAAGTGCTTGGGCCCCTGCACCCACATGGGAGACCCCAGTGAGGCTCCTGGCTCCCGGCTTTGGCCTGGCCCAGCCCTGCCTATGTGGCCACCCAGAGAGTAAATGAGAGGATGGAAGATCCACCCCCACACCCAATCTGACTTTCAAATAAATAAAAACATCTTAAGCAGGGGGGAGGACATTTGTCACTGGATTTAGGGCCCACCCAGAAAATCCAGATGTGCAGCCCAAGCCCAGATCCTCAACTTAACTACATCTGCAAAGCCCTTCTTCCTGGATAAGGACACAGTCACAGCTTTCAAAGATGTGAACTCATTTTCTGGGGGCAACACCTGTTGAACCTGTGACACTCCAACCTCCGAGGAAAAGAGCCGGCACGCAGCCTGGGGTCAGGAAGCTCTGGGTCTGTTCTCTTTTTCTTAAGATGATGACAGAGAGAGAACACTGAGGGAGAGAGGGGGAGAGAGACAGAGAATTTTCCCTCCATGGCTTCACTTGGCTGTAACATCCAAGCGTGGGCCAGGCTGAGGCCAGGAGCCAGGAATGCCAGATGGGTCTCCCACATGGGTGGCAGAGGCACAAGCACTTGGGCCATCTTTCCCTGCCTTCCGGGTGCATCAGCAGGGAGCTGGATCAGAAGCTGGGCAGCCAGGACTCGACACTGCCCTCCAACACGGGACACTGGCGGCTTAACTCGCTGCACAACGCCAGCCCTGTAGCTTGGTCCGCTCTTATGCTGCCCTCAACAGCCAGCTGGATTCCAACAAAGGGGCCCAGCAGGGCAGCGGTCTGAGAGCAGGCCTTGTCCTGCTTCTCCCTCACTATCCCAGAGAGGCGGCCCAGGCCCACATGGGAGGAGAGGCTCTGCGGGGGTCACCCAGGCCACCTGCAGATCAGCCATCTGCTTCTTCCACTCCGGGAAGCAGCTCTCTCTCCGCTCCCTCTCCCGGTAGAACCTGGCCGCCTTCCCGCTTGTTTCTGCCTCAGTGCCCCAGCAACACCAGTAGGAGTGCACCAGGCTTTGTTTGCCTTTAATTACTAAGCCGCCAGCAGGAGCCCCAGCGTGGCCACGTGCGGACACGCCTGGCTGCCTCCACAGGTACTGAGGGGCCCAGCCACGTTCAAGGACAGGCCTTCCTGCCAGCAGGAGGGCGATCGACCAGCCAGTCCCAGCGAGCTCCGGGGTCAGAGAATGCTGAATAGGAGGGTCGTGTCCCTTCTGCTCCTGCTGCCCCTGAGCTCAGCTGGCATTGATGTGGACGCACGTGCTGCACTCAGGGCTTCTGATGAGGATCGATGTCTCCAGGAATACGGACGGTGGACACTGAGCAAATATCCTCTTTTATATCAGCCACGAGACTCAGAACCCACCCACCCCCAATTGCTTTTCTTTGAGAGAAGGCGGCTGAGAAGACGACACACACATCTGTGGACCCTCGGGATGCATCTTCTCCCTCCCACCGCCGCACGCTGCGCACAAGGCTCCCACACACCCACCTGCAGCCATCCTGAGCTTCAGTGACTCGGCACCAGCAGAGGCCACAGCGGGAAGCCCTACTGCGGTCCTACAGGGTTCAAGGATGAGGTTCAGCACCGGACAGGTCAGCTGCACAGGGGAGAGCAACCAGGGGCACTCAGCGTGGCTTCATATTTCTGGGGTGACACAGCAATAGAGGGAAGCCACCCCAAGTTCTGTTCCCCATGACAGCGTGGAAGCCTCAGCCCAGCTGACGTGGAGCCGTGGGTGTGGGTGACACTGGATCCGTTTTCAGTCATGCTCCCTGGGGAGGACACAGGGCAGGGGGCAAGCCAGGCTCTGCATGAGCTGATGGGTCAGCCAGCTGCCTGGGGGCCACAGCCACCAGGGCTGCGAGGACAAGGGCAAACACTCTGATCGCTTTCTCGTAACAATCCTGAGGACGGGGTGGGTGCTTGGCACAGTGGTGACGATGCTGCCCGGGACGCCAGAGTGTGAGTTCCAGCTCTGCTTCTGACTCCAGCTTCCGCTAACAGGCACTTTGGGAAGCCACAAGTGATGGCCCATGTTGGAGACCCAGAGGTCCAGCCCAGCCACAGCTGTTGTGGGCACTTACTGAATGAACCTGAAATAACACCTTGACAGCAGGGACTCCCTTTTAGAGCAGCCGAGACTCCGTCTGGAGAGAGCTCCCCCAGCGTGAGGCTCTGGTCTGAAACTATGACCTAAAACTCAGACAACAGTAGTACTCATGGAATAACACTGCATCCCACTCGGCAGAGCACAGAAACCCTAGCATGATCGCTCAAGCCTAAAGCAGGCAGGCCGCTCCTGGACTAATGTGCAGATTGTAATTTGCCTATTGTCAAGACTGTAATTGATAATACTTTCACATAGGCCTTAGGTCAGCTTGACCCTAGTAACCACGCATTCCCCCCAATCCTAGCAACCATGTACCCCCCTCCCCTCCTTGCGGTTTTTGCCTTTGCAAACCCTGCTGCTGTGAGCTTCGGGGTCGAGAGTTCTTTAGTGCAGGAGCCCCCACTCCCCACCGCCAGCAGTAAAGGACCATCAAATGCTATCAACGTGTGTAGCTCTGTGTGCACTTGCGCACGTACAACACACCAACGGATGCAAATCTCTGCCTTTCAAATGAATAAAGATTAAAACAATCATCACTATTTACGTACACATGTATTTCTGTACAGCTGTGGATGCACCCAACTCCCAGAAGAGGCGAGAAGGAAGCCCACTGAAAGGTCACCAGGGCTGGATTTGGGGATTTTTCACTGAGCTTTGTCTTCGCTTTCCAAATCTTCTACAAGCTACACCACTATTACTTTCATAAAATGGGAGAAAGTGCTCATGTTTCTACAAACGCGAAGAATTGGCCCCCGTGGGGACTTTCCCTTCCCTGCGTCCACTCCGCACCAACTCGGGCACGCCCTGCGCTGACGAGGTCACGGAGAGCCCTGGCAGGCACCGTGAGTGCCGTGACCCTCCAGGGCCAGCAGGAGTGAGGACAGCTGGCACCCCCTCCATGCTCCCGCCCAGCAAATGCCGGGCCCCCACAGCGCTGTTTGTCCAACTTAAGAAAACCCGAAGGAGCAAAGCAGATGCCACAAACCACTCAGGGTGTGCAGCTTTCTCCTCGAGGACGCGCACCCAGGCTTCCAGCACAGACAGGGCCGAAAACACAAGACAGATGGAGCCACTAATACCAGGCGCCCGCCCCACAAAGCAAAGAGCTTCAGAGGCTGTAACTCAATTTACGCGGGCGTAATAGGAGCTGAGTGGAGCTACGAGGAGCTGACTACCAGCGACCGGCAGCTCTGACGCCGGCGTGGAGAGCGGGCGTGCACAGCAGGGCGCCCCGGGCCCCACGCTTCTCCTAGGCCACACACCTGGGACTTCTGCAAGGTGACACCCGGGGCTGGCTGCCTCCAAATGAAGACGCAAGCATTCGCTGGTTGCAGCAGATACCAAAACTCCCACCACGCAGCCCCTTCTCACGCGTGCCCACCTCACTCAGCTGGTTCTGAGCAGAGGGCTCCTGTGTCCCCCGGAGTGATCATTGAGGGGATTGGATGCCATTGCCAACACCCAGGAGCGCCCGGGCTGGGGAACGTTGTCCAACACCGCTAAAGGTCGCAGGCAAAAGGAGGGGTCCCCACGCCTGCTGACCCCAGTGTCAGGCAGGCTTCAACCCGGGCGTCCTGGAGGAACCTCGTGCCAGCTCCTTCCAGGCAGGGTCCAGTCTCCCTGCAGAGGCCACTTCTGGATCCCCCCCGCCCGTCGGGGAAGAAGGCCTGTGTGGAAACGCTGCCCGGGGCTCACTCACATGTCAAAGTCCTCCTCCTCCATTTTCCTGGGGACCCAGACACCCCAGGAGGCCCTGAATGTGACCCTCACCCTGTGTGGGGCAGAGCCACCCCTGGGACACGGGGTCCTCCCAGCTCCACCCTTGCAGCCAGTCTGAGGACGCCGCCCTGACATGCAGGCTGCAGTGCTGAGACTGACCAGCGAGCCCACGCCAGCGTCAAGTGACAGAGAAAGGAGACTCGGGGTGGGGCAGTCAGGAGCCACCCTGGGGATGAGCTTGTCCCCAACTCCACAGGCTTCTCAGGTTTAAGTGGGGAGGAGGGGCCAGGGTCACTGTGCACCCCAGGGTGGCCCCAACACAGCGAGGGGCAGCTCCCAGAAGCTCATGGGAAAGTGAGGGGCCCCTACAGCCAGGTGTGGGGACAGAGCTTGGGGAGGGGTCCCTGCTCACCGTACTCCCTCCCTCTGTCCCCGTCCAGCCTTGCCTGGCCGAAGGGCCAGGCAGAAGCCCAGTTTCCCAGCAAGTCTTCCAGGTGACCCTCACCCAAGCACAGGGAGCCCTCAGGGCAGGAGGTCATCCCGCCTCAATGAGGCCCTGGGGGCTCGGCACTGGCAAGCAGGCCACAGACTCTGGCCTGGTGCCCTGCTGGGTGCCGACGTGGCCAGAGGACTCATCCTCAGCTAGGCGGAACACCGGGGACCCGGGGCACGGCTGAGCTGCCCCCTGCCTGGCCTGGTGCTTCCTCTCCCCGCCCACCCACCCCAGAGACACTGAAGTGAGACACGGTTCTACCTCAAAGACCCCACACTCACGGCTGCGAGAGCAGACAGCTCACACGCCAAGGCCACCGGCAACAGAGGCCAGGATCCTTTCAAGCCCCTGAGGAGTGCTCTGGGTCTTCCGGAAGGAGAGCAGGGCCCCACGGAAGGACATGGCCGGGTGTGCCAAGGGCAGATGGCTCAGAAAGCCCGCGGGATCGAGGCCACCGCAGCCGTGTCTGGAGACCTTGCCCGCACTACTGCTCCCAGGCACCCGCCGCGGGCCCTATACTTTGAGTCTCCCAAACTCCTTTCAATGGTTCTTAAGAGCTCCCTTACAACTTCCTATAAATCCACCAGCTCATCCTCACCCTGGAACGGAGCGCACAACCTCATTAGGCAGCAGTGAGTGCTGGGAAATATTGATACTCATGGCTAATCACGTTATTAATACTATAACCATTCATGCCTCCTCGTAAACAACTCTTACAGGACATTTAGCACGGCTACATCCAAACGAAGATAATACTGCTGCTAATGCTATCTCTATAAACTTATTTTATCGCCCGCACCTCCTCTCCCTGCTCCGTGGCTGGAACCCGAAGGAAACAGGAAAGATTTCACCACGGCGAGCCCCCTGGGGAGGATCCGTGGTGGATCACTGTAGTTTGCAAAAGCCCAGGCGCTACCTGGAGACTTTTCCCACAAGGGAGATGTCATTTGCAGGAGCACGGGTAGGGATAACAGAGCAAGGCGGACCCAGTGGCAGGATCCCTGCCCTCACTCTCTGGGGCGGGGTGCTCGGGGCACACAGGGCGGCTTGGGGAGGACACGCTGTGACCAGGAGCAGCTCCAGGAAGGAAGGGGCAGCTGTGTCTCCACACGGGGGCAGGGGTTCCAAAGCCAGCAGCCCTCCCTGACACCAGTTCCTCACGGTGCTTAGGGACTCCGTCCACTGCCAGTGGAGGAGCAGCAGGGTCTCGGGAGCAGCGCCACACCGCGATGCCCCCTCCTGTCCTGTGTGGGGGACGCTACTCCCAGAGAAGCGTGGAAAGTGCTCACTCTGGAGCAGGCTGTGAGGGGAGAAACGCCTCCCCCTGCTCGCATTCTGGGGACTCCAGCCACGCGCAGTACTAAATGCCCCTGGTACTCTAGAGAACCACAGACAATTTCTTTTTTCTTCGACTTCTTTACTGGGTTCCTTATAAATTTCTGCAGCTATGGTTCTCAAGTTGTAAGCTGCAGCTATGAGAACAATCATTCCGAGGTGGGGACCAGCCCGCACCAGCAGTGGAAGTTCCGGCTTTTGGCAGGTACTTATAGTGAATTATCTACAGTTCAAATTCAATTAATCAGCAGCTGCTGATGTCTCAGCCAGACACCAGGTGGGGATTCACCATGTCTCGGCCTGGCAAGCCATCATCCCTGCTGGGCACCAACTATTTCTAGTCCTCCTCCTCATCTTCATTTCTCCGTCTCTTTAAATCAGGCAAGGCCACAGGATGTGTTCTGGCCAACCAAATATGACCAGGTGCTTGAAGAGAAGAGTCAGCAAACCCTTCCTACAAAAGTCCCAGCCACACAGGGGACTTTCAAAGACCAGTGGGAAACAGGATTAAAAGGTAAAGTTATTTTGATGCCAAGAAGGTTTGAAACCCACACACAGCTTTCTGCATAGTGTCCATTTCTCAGGCACTTTTTAAAGAGCCCTCACCTGCATGCATTTCAAAATCCTTTGCACAAAAATAAACTTGTATTTCTGTATCCATGAACTTTCTGATAGACCTCGTATTCAGGCTTGGTTGCCCACGTGGCCACTGTCCTGGCTGTGTGACTCTACCCCGTAAACACCAAGCAGACACAGATAACACAGGACCAAACAGGCATGGCTGTGTCCCCGCCAAACTTTGTTTATGGACACTGAAATTCCCATTTCATGTAACCCTTGTGTGTCACAAGATACCAATCTTCTTCGATTTATTTAACCATCTCAAAATGCAAAATACATCCATTTCTTGCAAAAGGCACAAAAACGGATGACAGGTGACAGGTGACAGGTCAGATGTGGCCTAAAGCCTATGGCATGCCAACCTCCACCCCAGAAAGATCAGGGGCTGATCTGCCAACCCCCACCCCCACCCCCGCCCTGGCCAAGAAGACCTGAGAAGCACGTACAGACAAGATCTGTCCGTCGGCTCAGGTGCACACCTGCCTGTGGTGAGCAGTGCCCCCGAAGGTCCCCGTTGGACCCCTGCAGTGAGCAGGAAGCCACTTTTCCATTCAAGACACTGGGATTGGGGGATTCTTGGCTGCTACAGGGAGCCCAGCCTCTGGCATCCACTCTAAGACAAAAGCACAATACAAAAGGTTTATTAAGAAATGATTTTTCAAACACAGTGAACATCTTGTGTAGCTCCTGGTCTCATTACAGTCATAAATTATGCATAAACGACTTTAATCTGCTCATTAAAGCAAACCCTGACTAGGCTGAAACTTAACAGCACCTCCTAAGTCTGTTTAGAATCACAGAGGATTTCCGAGTCGCGCCTGCATTTCCTTCGCAAGAATATTCACACACAGGCGGCACTTGCTCCTAATCTGTCCCGTTAATGAGACCCTGCCTCATTCCCACCCTTCCCATCTTTGGCCCCAGAGATAAGGGGAGAATTAAACATGTTTCCAGACAGAATGATCCACTCCAAACATCACATTTTAATAATACATGACTGCAGACAGAAACAGAGCGTGTGCCCCGCGACTTGGGTCCCTTCTGGGTCACGTGTCCACTGCTGTCAAACTGCAAGATGGAACAAACGGCCTTGGGGAGCTCTCCTCTGGTTCAGATCTCTGAGACCAGAAACAATTTCAGATGATTCAAAATAAACCATTTTCTATCTCACTACAGAAGCAAAAAACAAAGGGCCTTTGAACACAGCTCAAGGTAACACTTTGCATAAGGACTCTCGTGAGTCCACAGAATTAATCCAGAACAATGGGAAATTAGCCCAAGAAGGAACACAAATGAACAACGGTCCCGGGAGAAACGTTCAGTCACACTGGAGAGCAAAGTAATGCAGACGTAAAGGTCAAAGCACTGTTTGCCAGCTCCTGCCTGTGCCAAGAGTGCCAGGAAGATCATGTCCCATGTCGGCAGAGGGAAAGGCCACTGGCGGACAGGAAGCTAAACGGGTGTAGCTTTTCTAGAAAGCACCTTGGCAATGAGAGCTTAAAATCTTCAACACGACAAACCCAGCGATTCCACTCCATCTGCAGTGTTTCTCCAGGAAAAACACTGGATAAGCACCACAGGATGCAGACAGTGCAGCTGGCAGGTGCAGCAGCATCTCCAAGGAGGAAATACCAGGGCGGTAATGAGCAGAGGGAAGGAGGGGCCTGAATAGAAGCTGGCACCTGCAGCTGGAGGGACACATTCAGTCACCGCAACAACACGCCTGTTGGCTTGGCTTGGCTTGGCTTGGCGAGCGGGTTGGGGGAGGCAAAATTGTCATGCTACCTGGAAAAGGCACTTAGGGAGGATTGCACTGGGTGTAGGACTCCTGACTGGAGGTATCTTCTTCTGCCGTGAAAAACAACCTCGCTCCACTGCCTTCAAGTTTCTCAGACGCCAGTGCCATCCTCACTAACGCTTTCAGAAGGTAACTTGTTGGTTTCTTCCTCTACATCTTTAAAGATTTCCCCACTCGCAGCAGTCTTACCACAACACAGCTAGGTATGCTGCATTAACCTATTCTACTTAGGGTTCACCATTCCTCTAAACTCCACATCTTGATGTCTTCGTCAGTTGTGGAAAATCCCTGGCCGTTATCTTCTTAAATATGGCTTTCACCCCACCATCTCGTCTCCCTGGGACTCCAGCTACGCATATTAGACCATTTCTCCACGTCCAATGTGTCTCTTGTGCTCATTCATGAATTTGCTATCACTTCTTTCCCCTCTGTCCTTCAAACTGGAAATTTTCCACTGATGCCTCTTCCAGCTCACTAATCTGCTCCTCCGCTGTATCTAATATGCTATTAAATCCGTCTGGGAAGTCCCAGTTGTTGATTTCTCAGTTCTTGAATTTCCACTTGGTTATTTTACACTTTCTACCTCCCACAGAAATTCTCTATGTTGGCGTTCAGTGTCTTGAATGTATGAACCCCCGTCATTTTTTAAAATATAACTGAAAACTCCAACTACCAGGCTTCCCATACATCTAACAGACTCTGCCAGCTACAGTCGCACTTGGCTTTCAGCCATTTCCTGTTTTGTGCACCTATTTATTTTTTACTGCGGTACATGGCTTACAGGGCAACATGAGCTTCCAGGTGATGTCGCCTTGCTCAAGGGTTCATTGTGGTTTCTGGCGGCAGAAGAATAAGGACAGGGGGCCGGCACTGTGGCATAGCAGGTAAAGCCACTGCCTGCAGTGCCAGCATCCCATATGGGCACATGTTCGATTCCCGACTGGTCCACTTCCAATCCAGCTCTCTCTGCTATGGCCTGGGAAAGCTGTAGAAGATGGCCCAAATGCCTGGGCCGTGTACCTGCGTGGGAGACCTGGAAGAAATCCTAACTCCAGCTCCAGCCGTTGCAGCCATTTGCGGAGTGAACCAGCAGATGGAAGACCTCTCTCTCTCTCTGCCTCTGCCTTTCAAATAAATAAATTAATCTTTAAAAAAAAGCGTAAGGACAGAAGAACTTACTCCAGTAAACAGCTGAGCTGATTTAAAAGACAGCTGTCAGCGCTTGTGAGGGCCAGCCTACTTCAACTCTTGGTCAGGATTTGCACCTGAAGGTCAAAGAGGGTTTATCGGGGGCCTTGCTCCTGGGCAAGACCTCCACTGCATTTCCCCCCAGGTCCCAGGACGCCACCAGCTGTGCTCAAGGTTTTGCACATTTGGAGCCACTTTATGCTCAGCCTCTCAGCAGCTGCGTTCAGGCGAGCGCTAGTGGACATAAAAGTGCCACCGCAGGCAGCCCGCCCCCAAGGCTTCCCTCCTGACCTGAGTCTCCGCTCCTCCAGCCGAGTCTTTGTCACTTTGACAGCCGCCCCAAGACTTCAACATAGGGTTGACTGGTTGTATGGAGTTCCGTCCCAGTCATCACAGCTGTGAAACAAAGTCCCGCCCCCTCGCACCCAACCTCAGTGGCTGAAAACCACGTCCATCCTTGGATGGCCCTCACGGGGCTGACCAGACTTCATGGGCAGCTTGGCTGGGTGACTCCGGCTCAGGGCCTCTCACGAGGGGACAACCAGAGGGTGGCTCTGGCGGGCTCACGTCACAGGCGTCTTCACTCTGGTTCTGGGTCTGGGAAGTCGGAAGAGCCAAGCCCCAGGCTCCTTGGGCTGCCGCCTGGTCTGTATGCTATCTTGGTGCGACTGCTACCACGGGGAGGCCTCAGGGCAGCTGGGCTCTCACGAGCCAGCTCAGGGCTGTCCAGGCTCAATTCGCAGGGGAGCAGGGGTGAGCCAGGGGCCACTTTTGTCCCAGACGCCAGGTAGCCCAATGTGGACAGCTCAGCGTTAGTCAGGACAGCCACGGGGGTCCACAGTGTGTCCAACAGAAGGAACATGAAAGCCGCCTCCCTCAGGGCAGGAGCACCAACCCCATGCTGTGGGAAGACGGGACACACACAGGCCTGTGGGGCGGGAGAGCGGGTGACACGGGCATCAGGAAAACACAGCCACTGTGACGCTGTAGTGGGTAGCCGGGGCCTCCCACCAGCCAGGCTGCCACACCCTGGAGTAGAAAGCCCTCCTCCGCTTACCCAGAGCTTCCTCTACCTGAACACCATGACTGCACCCTGGGAGGGACGCCTGCTTCCACCCAGCTGCACCCACTGGGCAGGTGCGCTACATCTGTGTAGCAACACCGTGGGCAATCCTACTCAGAGGCCCCGGGAGAGCCCAGCCCCACGTCATCAAGACGTCAGCCATGCTGCAGCCCAGCCACCCTCTCCTGCTGCCTCTCTCTCTCTCTCTCTAAAGATTGCTTTCTCAAGCCCAACACAGCCAAGAAATCCAGACCACTCCTCAGGTCCCTTCTACTTCTGCTGCATTCCCTCAGGCCAGAACTTCACAAACAAAATCCTAGGAAAAGCCCTGGACCCACGCACTGTTAACTGTCTAAACAACTTTTTTTCAGAGGATTTTTTGCATTCATTCCTCCTTCTAGATTCATATTCAAATCAAGTCTCTGAAAAGTTCTGCAGCAAAAAAAAAAAAAAAAAAAAAAGTCATTTAACTTTGTTCTGCCCCCAAGTTTCACGAATGTAGTTATAGAAAGTGGATTTGGGGTTATGTTATTATTAACAGGACACCTGGGCTGGTGCTGTGACGTAGTGGGTTAAATCCCCAGCCTGCAGTGCTGGCATCCCATATGGGCGCCAGTTCTAGTCCCAGCTGCTCCACTTCCAATCCGACTCTCTGCTGTGGCCTGGGAAATCATGGAGGATGGCCCACGTCCTTGGGCCCCTGCACCCGCAAGGGAGACCCAGAAGAAGCTCCTGGCTCCTGGCTTCAAATAAGCTCAGCTCTGGCTGTTGTGGTCATCTGGGGAGTGAACCAGTAGATGGAAGACTTCTCTCCCCTCCCCCCACCTCTGGCTTTACCTCTCTCTGTAACTGTCTTTCAAATAAATAAAACAAATCTTTTTATTTAAAAAAAAAAAAAAAAAAGGACCCCTGTCGCCACCCCAAACACTGCCAAGCACACTCCCGTCCTGCTCAAGGTACCCTGGACTTCAGATCCCACCAGCACCGCCCCCCCCCCCATCAAACGTCCTGCCCCTGAAAGCCGCGCGAGGGCTGCCTCAGCACCAAGCCCCTCTGCTCGGTGGGACACCCTTCTGGACGCTCCAAAGCAAAACCAGGCCGTGTACCATTTTCCAAATTAGGCTGATGAATGCATCAACCTTTCCTACCTGCCAGGAACACAACAAGAAGTTTTTAAAAGGCTTTTGTTTACTGTCTGCCAATACCCACGGGGCCATCAGCCAGCTGGCAGGCCGCGCGCGCTTCCTCTCTGCCAGCTCGCAATGAGCTGCCCGCTCCCCGGCTGAGAGCCGTGATCAATGGCCCTCCAGAGTTAAAGGGCTGCAGGGGCGAGGCGTGGAGAGCAGCCCGGTTTGGAGACGGACAGGTGGGAAACAAGGACACAGACACAAAGGCTTCCTTCCAAGCTGAGCCTCAGGACCCTCCCACGCGGCCTCCCCCGGGCCCCGCTGCCTGTCTGTTCTACCAATCTCTTGATAATTTAGATGTACTCCCAACTGAGAGCCGTGTTGCTTAATAACGCAAAGACAATCGACTCTTCCCCAGTGTTCTAATGGCCTCCGTGTGTGTTTACTCGAGAACAAATGCTGTTATAATTTCTTTGGGGAGTCAATATCTTCCAGTGCATATGCTCTCTCTATTGGAGGTTCAGACTTTGTAGGGAGAGGAGGGGAAATTTATCGCCTTGTAAATGCTGGCAGAAGGTAGCAGGTTCAGTGAGAGCTGTAATTAAAGTTTGGCTGATAATAAAAAATGGAGGCAATAAACAATCTCACAGATTTGCCAGTCCTTGGCCCCGGGGGTCAGCTGAACTATCACGGGGTGCTGGACTCTCAACGGTCTCTGAACACTCAGCCTCCAAAGCTGATGCCACCCTCCCTGGAGACGCCGCCCACGCGCTCCCAGGCCCAGCAAGCCACAGTGGTACAGGGGTCCACCTGCTCCCGTCAGCCTCGGAGCCAGCAGGCTGCAAGGCCAGGCTTTATCTGACTGTTTCTCAAGCCAGGCATGGTAGCCAGCGCACAGCCAGGATTTGCACACGGGGAACAGGACTGCAAGGCAAGGGGCGTGCTCCAGTCCCCATCATCCCTCCTGCGACGCTGCGCCGTCCCAGGGGTCCCCTCGAGCTCTCTGGAGCAGCACATGGAGATGACCCCGAAACAGCGGCTCTCCTCTCAACTGTGAAGTCCTGTGTCTGCTCCAGGTTTCACAGAGGCAGCAGAACTGCGTGGCTAGGAGGGGCCAGAGGTCTCCCAAGGCCCAGAGGAGGCAGACGTGCACCTGCCGCTCACCATGCACGCTAGCACCACACCCAGGAGCAGGCACTGCCGGGAGTGAAGGGAGCAAAGTGACCTCCATGTGGTGGAGCTGGAGGCCATCAACAGCCCCAGGCTCGGGGTGACAGTCAGTGGTGTGCCCATGGTAGGTGTCACATGGCCAGCAGCAAACCTAGGCCACGCCCCCTGTCATCTGTGCCCATCAGCCCTCCCCCGCCTTGCCCCAGGGCCCCGGGACAGGGAGGTGGGAGCAGGCTGCCGAGGAACCACTGGGAAGCAGGAGGGGCCGGCCTGGAGCTGAAGAGACCACCGCTCAAGGTGGACTCCGCGCCTGTCTCGTGTTCCACGCTCCGACCACGCTCTACCATGTTAAGAGGGCTGTGAGCAAGCAGGGGTCTACAGCGGGGCTCCACTGCAAAAGGCCCACACTCCCCTCCCAGAGACCCCCAGCCCGGGCCAGGCACTGCCGCCCTTCTCCAGGCCCTGGGTGGGCCTCAACACTGCCGACACTGTCCCTGCTGCCACAGAACCTACTCACGTTCAAAGGAGCGAGGGGCGGGCCCCGTCCTGTATCAGCCACCGGGGATCCACCCACCCACGGGGACGGCAGGCCCTGGGGGGCAACATCCCAAGCAGGTGCCACCTCTGCAGCTTCCCAGCCCTGCAGCCTCCCCAGGGGGTCTCAGGCTGCAACAGGGACTCCGGGCTGCTGATTATCCAATCAAGTTACCAGCAGGCATTAAATCCATCCTCAGTGAAGCCAGTGTCTTTAATAACAACAAAGATTCGGCACTGGGGATAAATTCTGTGACTCGTTTTCTCACTCGCTGGTCTCCTGTCGCCGTGCACTTATTAATCCGATCGCTAATATACAGCTCCCAATCAGCCACTAAAAGGCTGCTGTTATGCCTACTAACTCCACAGTAAAATCTGGCCCTGCCCGGCCGTAAAAAGCATGCTGTCATGTGGCAGGGGCCCGGTGGGAGGTGAGCCGGGAGGCAGAGGGCTCCAGAACCGGCCACCATGGCCACAGGGCAAGCCACACACAGGCCACAGCCCCCCGCAGGCCCTCAGGGACCTCCAAAGCCTTCCAGGAGGGCCTCACACATTCAGCAGCCTCAACTACACCCACCAATGACACCTCAGCCCAGGACTCTCCGCCCCGAGCTCCTGAGCCTCAAGTCCAAGTGTCTTGAGCATCAATCCAAGACCAGGCTGAGGCTCCTGGGGGTAATGGCCAACAGTCCAGCACTGGGTGGACGCAAACGACACAGTCTGCACCATTTATAATGGGCTGGGGGACAGCACTGAGCCCCAACCCTTACTTCTCCACCCAATACACGCTCATCTGAGACAAACCATCAGAGAGAGCAAACCTGAACAGCAAGAAGCAAATGTGGGTTAACTTGGGGGGGGGGGGGTCCTCGCCAGACAATTACCACCTGTAGGCCCTGGGGGCCCTCAGCAACCAAGGCCACCAAGGGGGGCCGCCTGGGTGTGGGACACCCCAGCTCCTGCACCATCAGGCAGTGCACATTCTGCACCTGGCCCGCCAGCAAGGCCCTGTTCTTTCTAGTGCCGCAGCTTCGGCTGAGCTCCGTGCGAGCAGGGGCGTCACCCAGGCGCCCTGCTGAAGCACCAGGTCTGACCCAGCAGAGCCGCAGGGGCACCCAAATCCCAGCACGCGGCCCAGGCTCCCCGCTGCAATCCGACGACACGGTCAGAAGCAAGACTGGAGGCCATCCCGGCCCAGGAGGAGGAAGGAGCGACGGCGCACAGCTCGCTCACGGGCGTCTGACAACCCCGTCAGAGAGGCCTTCTGACAACCGAGCCGGGTCAGCCTGCAAGCGCTCATGACCTGGAACCTCGTGCTGAGTCCTCTGACTCCAGGCACACGTCACCTCCGCCACACCCCCAGGGCTCAGGGCCCACGTGTGACTGGCAGCTGCCGTACTGGACAGTGCAGCTCCACAACACAGGTGGAAAGGGAAGGAAGACGAGGGGAGGGGAGAGGAAGGAGAAACCCCAGCAGGGAGGCCTGCCGCGGGACAGGGCCCCGAGAGCCTGCAGCTGCCACCTCCGACCCAGTGTGGCCTGCAAAGGGCCAGGCCACTCTGGGCCTTACTCTTTCCTCCTGTACCATGGGGACAGCAATGCCTGTTCATCGCTGGACTGCAAATTCAGGAAGGACACAGGAGGGCGGGGCTTATGGATGTGGCATTCTGCAGAGAGAAGACTAGCGTCTGCGGGCAGCAGGAGGACCCGGCTCCCAAGGGTAGGGCCAGTGCCCTCTGCTGGGCTGGGCCACCCTGAATAACGCAGCCATTTCTAGGAGGTGCACGTGGCTGTCACTGTGAATTGAGGAAAGACAGGCTGATAAAACGCGTGCCGCCCTCCCATCCCAAGCCGGCCGAGGAGCTGGTCTGAGGTCCATGCTGCTGAGTTCATGGTCACGTCCTTGGCTCTGACCTTGTCCTGGGCTGCAAGGACTGAGTCACCCACCAGGCAGGTGCTGGGGGTGTCTAAGTCTGGCTACACCCACACTCCATGTTCCTGAAGCCCCACAGAGACCCGGGGAAGGGGCCTGTGCAGAACATACGAGCGAGGGGGCCTGAGGTTGGGCGTGGAATGTCGCTGTCACATGTAATCTTAGCCACACACTTTCCAGGTGGCGAAACCCAGGGAGGAGCAAGGCCATGCAGAGAAGCCAGCAAATCCTGAGCCAGTGCCTGGCCCCATGGTGCCACCATACCAACAGATGCCAAGCTTCACCTCAGGGCCCTGAGGGGCACAGCACCTGGCCAGCCCTCCAGGGAGCCTCTTACACAGCTCAAGGGGCCTGGCTCTGAGAGCCACCTGTGCCCCCTGACTTCTAGACACCAGGCCAACGGCCACAGAGCCCAAACCAGGGGGTCTTCCAGGTCCACCCGTGTCCACGTTTCTGAAGGAGACACCCACACATCCTGCAAACCCCAGCCCAGTACCAAGGCCCCGGGCCCTGGAGAAGCCACTGCTGGGGAAAGACAAGAACCACCACTGGGCGCCCTGATCAGCAGCTGGAAAGGGAGGTGGGGGGCGGGGGGAGCCGATGACCGAGCCAGCTCCCAGTGATCCCTAGCGCAGGGACCAAAAAGGAGACACCGCCCAAGGGCTTGACCCCTATATCACTCTGGAGAAGGGGGGCAATCGCCCATCTCACTTTAGTCCTCGTTGAAATCAATCAAACAAGGGTGGCACGTGACCCAGCAGTTCAGACAGCACGTGACACAGCCACGTCCCATTTCTCCACATCTGCTTCAGGCCTAGGTTCCACCCCTTCCCGCTTCCTGCCAAGGTGCACCCTTGGAGGTGGTGGGCAAGGGCTCAAGTACGAGGGCCTGGACCACCCAGGCAGGAGACCTGCAGGAGCTCGTGGCCGCCAGCTTCCGCCCGGCCCAGCGTTACAGGCTTTGGGGGAGTAAACCAGTAGATGGAAGATCTCTTTCTCTCTCTCTCTTTCAAATAAAAATGAAAATAAATTTTAAATTTGTTTAATATAAAGAAAACTTTAAGGGCCAGCACTGTGGTACAATGGGTTAAAGCCACAGCCTACAGTGCCAGCATCTCATATGGGTGCTGGTTCTAATCCTGGCTGCTCCACTTGCGATTCAGCTCTCTGCTATGGCCTGGGAAAGCAGTGGAGGATGGCCCAGGTCCTTGGGCCCCTGCACCTGCTTCAGAGACCTGGAAGAAGTCTCCTCACTTCTGGCTTTGGAACGGCTCAGCTCTGGCTGTTGCGGTCAACTGGGGAGTGAACCAGCAGATGGAAGACCTTTCTCTCTCTCTGGCTCTACCCCTCTCTGTAACTTTGTCTTTCAAATAAATGAAATAAATCTTTTTTAAAAAGATAAAAGAAAACTTTATAACAAAAAAAAGAAGTAATAAAAAAGTCCATTCCCTTCCCCCCACAGAAATGGCTCCCAGCTTCCCGTTTGCCCAGAGACATAACGCCCGCCGTCTGTTCCCAAACCCCAGGCCCGAGGATGAGCAACACTCCTGCCTCCCCTTCCCAGCCGAGAGTGCGCCATCAACCAGGGCCTCTGGTGCCAGCTGCCCCTCGGCATCTCCTACAGCCTGAGCCTCAGCTGCCTGGCCACAGTCCGGCCCCGTGGCCTCCTCTCAGGTGCACACAGCACGCCCAGGAATGTGCCCGCAAGGTGACCTCTGCTCATCCACCACAGCTCCATCCAGATGTCGCCTCCTCCAGGAAGCCCACCCAAGCTGAGCAGGGTGGCTCTCCTCTGAGCTCCCACAGCACCAGGTAATCCCCCTTCCCAGGATTCACTGCCCCACAAACTGGGAGGTGACCCGTGTGTGGCCAGGGACAGGTGCACAGTTATGCAACACACTCCGGCTCATGAAGCCACCAGCCAATCACAGGGCCCAGGCATTCCTGCATGGCACAGCACACCCAGCATAGCTCCCCCCACCCCAAATGCTGGGCCACAGGTGCTCAGGCCCTGATGGGGTCCGTGCATGGGAACAGGCGCCAGGGGGCGCCAGCACCTTCTGCCTCCCCAGCCCACCCCAAGAACCGTCCTCCGGATTTCAGAAGCCAACAAAGGCAGCAGCTGCCTCCCTCACCTGCCCGCCCCCAGGGAGTTTAAACAGAATCAAAATCATCTCACTTTGTTGCCCCAGAGACGGGCAGAGTCGGGAGAGACTCTGGAGAGCTTGTCGGCTGCTTCTCTGAAGAGGCAACGACTCTTTTACCCAAAAGCTATTTGTCCTGTGTAAGTGGATTTGAGAAACGGAGCAGAGGGAGGCGACGGCCCCAGAGCCTGCGCCTGTATTACACATTAGACAGAGAGTTCAAAAGAAATAGCGAAGAGCAAAGCCAGCAGCGGCACCGAGGACTCCAGACCCTCCAAGGCCTCCGTGCAAACATCTCGCTGCTCTCTCAGCTCCAGAAATTGGGGCCAAACAGTAATAGTTTCTCCAGTTTTTGAAAACTGCTGCTGGGAGGGACTTTGTTCCATCTTGGGGTGGACCCAGGGCTGTGGAGGGGAGGCTTAGTGCGGGTGCCTGGCTCGGGTGCAAGGACCCGACACAGAGGCGTGTGTGCGCCAGGACACTGCTCCTCGAGACCCTGCTGAGAGTGCACCTGCTCACCCATCCACTGGGCTGGTGGGTGTCCCCGCCACCAGGCTGTGTGTGACCTCCAACGAGTGAGATCCTAACTTCAACAGGTGGGCAGCAAGCATACAGGCCAGGAAGGAGGTCACAGCGGGGCAGGAGACACCTGCCCTGGTCCACCTTGATTCAGCAGCAGCAACAGCAGGTCTGAGCCGAATCCAGCCATCGGTGAAAACCCTGTGGCACCATGAATGTCCCGGAAGCAGCCACACTGAGCTTTCTCAACCTCTCCCTTGTCATAGAAAATGCACTCTTAACACTTTTTTTAACAACTGAGGTCCCTGCTTGACGGAGGACACCCAACGCAGTCCTTTCCCTGCTCCTGGACGCCGTCCAGGACACCTCCATGTGCAACTGTTCCTCACCCTGGCTCGGCCGTGGCGGTCCCCACACTCCCCGGCCTTGGGTGACCTCGCCGGGGCTGCAGGGCCCCCATCACACACTGCACAGACGCCCCAATCTGCTGGGCGTTTTTCTCACCATGAGATGAGGGTCACGGGTGCGTGGGAGGAAGCCCACCAAGGTGAATTGCTGTTCCCATCACATCCCAGCCAGGGTGCGCTCTGCCCACAAGGCTCGTGACTGCTGGACCTGATGCCCATCACTAGGCCCACGAGGTGTCTGTCAGCTTCCTCTCGGCTTTCTTACTGAAATCATCTTCAACTCTCCAAAGGCCAGGTCAAAAACCACTTCCTTCTAAAAGCCTCCCCAGAATGCCTGTGTACATGCAAGCCTGTGTGTGGATGCACACACAAACATGCACACACTTGCATACTCACACATGCACACACACGCATACTCACACATGCGCACACACATACACATGTACACGTGCATACAGACACACATGCAAGCATGCACACATACACACACTCTCAGGTGTACACATGTATCTGCATACACACATGGACACACGCACACACATGCACGTGCACACAGGCTACAGTTCTCTGTACCTAGCGTGCCTCTATTTCGGGTGCCTGTGACCTTACCCTCCCCCTCCCGCTGACTGCAGGCTCTGTGAGGACAGGGACTTAACACTCAGCAAGATCCAGCCCACGATAAAAAGCGGGAAAGGCACCACTCACTCGGGGCCACAGGCGCTGTCGGCTGTGACGCGGCTGCACACTGGCCCCCAGGGCAGCCCCACTCCACAGGGGAAGGCGGGCTGGGGAACCCGCACAGCAAGGAGGCTGCACCACTAGGATCCGGCTGCTGGGCTCTGCCTCGGCTCCGCCCCCTGCTCTGGGTGGGAATCCAGCACCTGTCGCTCACCTCACCCTGGTTCCAGGGAACGCTGCTGCCATGCAGAGACGACTGGGGCCTCCCACACAGCAGCACCGAGGACGAGACCATGGCCTGGCCTGGCCTTGCCCAGGCTCGGTCCCGCCTCAGCCCTGGGGGGTGTGGACTGTGCCCCCAGCCCGCCCACACCCGCTGAGCCCTCAGCAGCCACTGAGTTGCACCGTTGCCATGCAGACATGCCGCGGCAACACGGCCCTGAGTGGTGCATGCGGAGCTGGGACATTGCCCGTAAATCCTGCCTTATTGAATTGTACACTTTAATAAAACCATGACAGGTCTCAAGGGCCAGCCCTGGGCTTCCTAACCCCTACCACTCTACTATCATGGGCTCCCCAAGACCCCTCACACAGGTGGAGTCTGGAGAATGCTCCAGGCCTTCCTGGAGTGCTGGCATCTGACACACAGGGCCTGGGGAGGGGGAAGGTGCAGGCACGGGGTGGGGGCAGCAGAGGACTGGGGCAGGCCCAGGCCCAGGTGGGCATGCAGGCTAGGCATGGCCCAGGCAACCGATAGCAGGAGGAAGGGCGTGGTTCTCTTTCTGCAGGCAGGAGGGGCTGGACCCTGGTCTCACAGTGAATTGAGCAGGGACCCCAGACTCCCAGCCAAGGCCCCCTCCCCCGGTCAACATGGGGGGGGCACCAGGGCCATTTCTGGCTGAGTCACTGTGGCCACATCTTCCATGAGGATGCTCGGGGCACCAGCAGGTTCCCCCACTGCCACAGCCAGGCAGCGCCCACAGCACTCGAGCTGCCACCGCCTCTCTCCGCACTGCCCTGCCAGCCCCAGGCCAGCAGCCAGGCTTCTCAAAGGGAGCCTTAGCCAAGCCACTCCCCAGGTCACAGACGTCCCCGGCGCCCCCTCCCCCTGTGCCCAGCTCCTTCCAGGGGTGCTGGGCCTCCCGACAGTCAGCTTCCTCCCACTGCTGCCTTAGCTCCCCTCCTCTTCCTCCTCCTCCTCCTCCTCCCCCACCTGGCACACAGCCCCACCCCTCCCAGCCTCTCGAGCCCTGCCCCCAACGCCCTCTTCCCAGGATCCCCAGCAAAGCTGACAGTCCCAGTACAGGGCGCCCTTGCCCACCCAGCCTTCCAGGATGCCTTTGCAAGGCCGCCTGAACTGCACGGTCAGCTCCTCTCCAGGACACTCACAACCCCGTGCTACGACAGGGCGTGTCTTCCGTGCCAACAAGCAAGCTCCTGGCCATTAGGGACAGCCCATCTGCCACTTGGCAACCCTCTGCAAGTCCCACAGTGCCCAGGTGCTGATTGACAGGGAAGGTGGAGGAGACGTTCATGGGAGCCAACACCGGCTTCCAGGAGGCGGGCCCAGGACTGCACCTGCTCGCCAATGGTTACCCCATGTTCAGGACGGCACTCCTGCTCCCTTGCTCTCCCACCTCCCTCCAGATCCAAACAAAGGGCACGGGACAAAGAACCCCGAAGCCCAGCACCCAGCTGGCGGAGACACTCGGCCAGGCCTCACTTCTCCTGAGCTCCTCTGAGGAAAGCAGGGGCCGCCATGCAGGTCCACGCAGCCCTCTCCTGCCGACGAGGGAGCCAGCTGTGCCCCTGCGGCCCCCCACTCCCTGCCAGAGCAGCAGCCTCAAGGCTCCACGTCCCCCTCGCCGGGCCCTGAGCTGGGGAACATGCCTTCTGGAGTCACACTTGCACAAAACCCAAGCTGGCAGGTGCCGATGCAGCTCTGGGGAGCCCACTTCCTCTCCCAGGTAACACCCGGAGCACCAGCCCCGGCCCCCAGCCATGCCCTTTGGCTGGAGCCCCCAGAGGCCCCATGGAAGGTCAGCCTCCACAGCCCAGCACCTGTCGAAGTCCGCTTCCAGCCATAATCATTTTTTCCCAGGCCAGAAATCATGTTGGGGGATGGAAGAGAAGAGACAGAGATCTCTTGGTCCCCAGAATAATCTTTTGTCACCTGGGTTTGAGGGCACTCCGCCTGCCCAACAAAGCTGTCCCTGCCAAGGCAAGCCAGCCAGCCTGTGGCACTTTGCACAGGATGCGGGGGCCCAGGGCTGGCACGGAGGCCCCTCCCTGTCGCGGCCAGATTTCCAGGGGCCCTGGAGCTGCAGGTTCACAGCGCTGCAGCTGCTTCCCCCTCGCGCCAAACCAAGCCCACGCGTCTGCTCCAAGGCCCGGTGTCCTTCGAGGATAAACGTGTTTCCTGGAAATGAAGCCACTTTTTCTCTGCCACCTTCTGCACCACAGAATGAAGACGCTGCCCACTGGGGAGAAGGGTGGGCGGGCGGCGTGCTTAGGTTTGAGGCGGAAGCCCACCAACCCCCCACTTCTGTAATTGAAAGTAATGAACTTTAATAAAAACCCAGCACAGCCCTTCAGCGTCGGATCAGATGTCACTGAAAATCATTCAAGCTCCATCTTTCAAGGGTGCTTCTGCAGGGCACTGCAGCGAGTGAAAGCCAGGAGAAGGGGGAGGCAAGCACCCTGTCTCCCAGGGGACGCTGGGACTCGACGCCTGCTGGGGCCCCTCACCCAGCACCTGTAGAGCCTGCATCAGGACCCAGCCCGCACGGTCACCTCACACCGCCACCAGGGAACACGACACGTGAGCACGCCTGCACACACGCACACAGCAGGCATGGGGGGGTCAGCAGGCAGCACCCCTGCCTTCCCGCACCCTCTCCAAGCCAGCCGGGGTCCTTCAGGCCACAGACACCAGGCCTAGGCTCAGACCACTCAGCAGGCTGCACCACCCAGCGGCACTTTAAGGAAAAGGAGTCACAATTTGACTCTTTGAACCCAGACCCTTCGGCATGCCCTCCCCCCAACCTTCCCGCACCTCTCGCCCAAGTTAATTCCTCCTGGCTTCCCTGGTCTTCTTCCCGGTGTTTTCATTACAAAAGCGACGGATGTTCATTACAGAAAACTCAAATCCCCTTCACGCTGCCTCCGGCATTCTGTGTGCGCACAGCCAGGCCTTTGTCTCAGTGGCTTCGGTTTTTGTTTGTTTTTGGTGTCTCTTGAAAGCCCAGTGGGATCAGGACGCTGGCTTCCTGGCTCCATCCACGCTGAGGGTCTGTGACTGCCCACGCCCAGAACCCGCTCCTGGGTGCTCACTGGCCTCAGACGTCTCCTCCGCTCATCCTTTGATCAGACACCTGCTGGCCTGGGAGCTGGGTCCAGGGCCCCACCCCTGCGGCTGGGCCTCCAGCTGCTCCCACCCCTCCCCAGCCCTGAGCGGGAGGCAGAGGTTAACTGGTTTTGCCACCATCTGTTGTGCCGTGGATGCACCTGAGCCAAGTTCCCCATCAGCGCCCGGACTGCATTCCTGAGGAACAGAAACCCCAGTCCCGGGGCTCAGACCTCAGCACATTCCAGTGAGGACACTAGACAACCACGGAAAACGAGGTACAGGCAGAACGGTTAAACCCTGGAGAAACGCTTAAGCAGCGGAGTACAGGGGCCGGCACTGTGGTGCAGCGGGTTAAGCCACCACTTGCAATGCTGGCATCCCATATGGGCACCGGTTCAAGTCCCAGCTGCTCTCTCTACTTCCCATCCAGCTCCCTGCTGTGTTCTGGGCAAACAGCTGAGGATGGCCCAAGTGTTCGGGCCCCTGCCACCCGCATAGGAGACCCAGACAAAGCTCCAGGCTCCTGGCTTCAGCCTGGCCCGGCCCCAGCCACTGTGTCCATGTGAGGAGCGAACCAGCAGATAGAAGACCTCTCTGTAACTCTGGCTTTCAAATAATAACTTTCATTTTTAAAAAAAGGCAAAGAAAAACCCAGTGTACAAAATATTTACAGAAACTCTCACTTTTGTTACACATTGTATTTGTAAGTATGCGCACACACGCCTTAGTCACAAAGTGACACGTTAAATTAATACTCAGCTGATATCTCACACATTTCCTTCTATCTGCCTCCCTGCCTCTCCAACACTTCCGTGTTGAGCACGTCTCCTTGGGGAAATTTCGGCATTGTTAGAAGCTTTGGATTTAAGGGGGAGCAGGATGGCTGGAGCCGAGTTCTCAGGTTGTGCAGGCATTAGAATCGCCTGCCCAGCCGTGCTGGGCCCCACCCCGAGTGGGTCTGGGCGGGATAGAAGGAGACACTCAGTCTGACAGGTCCCAGCTGCAGCTGATGCAGCAGGACCAGGCCCTTTCAAAACCACCGTCCTGGCGTCCCTGCAGAGGGCCAAGAGGAAGCCGGCAACACCGGTGTGCAGGATCCCACTCACGGCCACGGGAAATCAGACTCCTGCACTCCCAAGCTTCGTCCACTCCCACCTGCGCCCCCCCCCGGGGGGGCCGCAATGGCTTCTCCCTTTTTCATCCACCGTGGGCCTGTGGGACACTGTCCCCTCCTCTCACTGTGCCCTGGCTAAAATGACACCGGATATTGGGGGGCACCACTCCCACTTGTTGCCTGCTCCCAGCTCCACCCACACGCCTGGGCTCTGCCACCAGCATCAGTCCCCTTTCTGACTCTGAGGCTCCTTCCTCTCCCCTAAGGGGACCCTCGGCACGCGCTGGGCCCACATGCACAAGCCAGGCTCATCTCCCTGCCTGACCTTCTTAGGGTATCCATGGCTGCCAGGCGAGGGCCAGCACACACACACACACACACACACACACAGGTCTGGGGGTCTGGGTGTGGAGGCTGGCGGCCACGCGGGGCCCAGCCTAGCGGGTACCCCTTGTCCATGAGCCTCCTCCGTGGAGACAGAGCACCCACAGCTCCGCCACCTGTTCCTGCGACCAAAGAATCCACGCCCGTTCAGCCACAGCAGCCCCCACTCCAGGATCTCCGTGTCCCTGCCACCTAACTCTTCAAAGCCAGGCTGCGAGAGAAAAAATCCTGACGCTGTGTTCCCACAAGACTGGATTTAATAAGTGAAGACTCTGGCTCTCGCACATTTCGCAACACCTCCGGAAAACAAACAACATCGCCTCCCTCCCTGCTAACACGGAGATCGGCGTGACAGTTCCTCCTTCCACCCCGGGTCGCGAGTCGCTGCGAAGCTGCTCGCAGGAGAAGAGGTGAATTATTCAGCGTGGCGTTTAACTGGCATTTAGTATTTGATCAATTAGCATGCTCTGATCCGTTTCCTAACAGTGGGATGTCCCCAGCTGCTGTGGCTCGATGCTGCAAGCTTGGGTTTCAGAGTGTGCGTGCACACGTGTGCGTTCGAGGATGGGGAAGAGGCTCAGGCCTCTGGCGCAGCGGAGGGCCAGCAGCCGGGAGACACAGCGGGGCCATCTGAGGAGCCTGCGGGAGTGTAGGAGCTCACAGTCCGCCGATGGGCCTCGCCTGCGGAACCCTGCCTGGCTGCGTCCCCCTGGCCATCATCCACGGCGCTCGGCAGCACCACACCCAGCACACAGCACACAACCTGCCCGTGGCCCGACAAAGACTCCCAAGCCAAGAGGCTCTCTGGAGCGCTGACGTTGAGATCCCTCCGCGGGTTGGACTTGGCACCAGGACGTCGTTCCCACTCCGGCCAGGCCCAGAGCACGCTGGCGTGGAAGATCTGATCTAAAACAATCTGCACCCTCAAAAGGGAGCTAATGACTCCCCCTCAGCTGGGCTGTCTGACGCCCGGCGGGAAAGGACGGCCCAGAACTCGGGGTTCTGCAACAGAAACACACACGCACACACACACACACAAGCACATACACATATAATACAAACATTCAAGCATCCACACACACGTACACACAGAGACGTAAACACGCACACACACACACAAGCACATACACATAATACACATAATACAAACATGCAAGCATCCACGCACACGTACACACAGAGACATAAACACACACACACGCACTCACACACAAGCACATCACACATAATACACAAGCACACAAGGCTGCACGCACACATAGTGCACAGGTACACACACACATAGCACACCAACACGCACACAGGCACACAGAGACGTAAACACACATGCACACACAGGCATGCACAGGAACACATAAACACACACGCACAGAGGCTCACACGCCAACAGACACTTCCGGACTCCCTCCAGCCACGCGCAGCACTCCTGGGGCTTGGAGCCAGTACGCGGGCTGCAGGAGCCTCCCCACCTGGAGGACGGCACAGTGTGGGGGACCCACCCGCCACACCGCCCCTCCCCCGACTCCTGAACGACGCCAGGGCCACACCTGGTGCTTCACACTGGAATCTGAGTGAGACCAACTCCGCATAGCTCCCGCCGTGCGGCGGTGTGTGCACCCGTGCGCCTGTCCCAAACTGTGAAAAGCACCAGGCTTTGGTTGGTTGGGTTTTATTAAACACAGTCATCAGCCACCTCCCACAGCTGTCATTGATGGAGACAAATGACACTATTTTTTCTTTAAAAAAAAACTGCACGCCTAATGAAGTCTCCTAGTGCCACATTCTCAGCAGAGAGATAAATGAGAAACAATTTCTTGGTATCCATTATTTTAAATTACAGATATCAACCCGATGCCGTTTTCAGGGTTTATTGAATTTTCATAGACCATCGTCAGCTTCCACATTCCACACGTGTAATGGAAACCTGAACGCACACGTTTTATGGCCTCCTCTTAAAGCTTCAGTGAGAACGGGCCTCATTTCCCAGCCTTCCCAAGGAATCTTCTGGAAAGTTCCAGGCTCTCTCGGCCAGACCCGGAGAGAGAGAGGGAAAAGAGTGGAATGGGCAGAAGGAAGAGAGGGAAGAGGAGGAGGAGGGAGAGCAAGCAGGACTCCGCTTCCTTCCCTGGACAGACTCCCTGGGCCTCTGCAAACTCCTGCCACTGAGCCCCGGCTGCACCTGTGCCACTTCCGGTACCTGGCTGCCCGGCTGACCTCACCCAGGCCCCACTCCCCTAAAGGACAACAAATCCCAGAGTCAACCATGGCCAGCAGTGGCTGCCCTACAGCCCCAAGCAAGGCCTCAGCAGTGAGGCCATTTGATGCAGAAACCCCTCCCCAACTCCCACGCAAGTCCCTGCAGGCCCCTGGGACCTTCCTGGTGTTGCCACAGCAGACCGGGCTCCCCCCACTTGTGATCACCCCCTAGGAGAAGCTGGCCATAAGCTTGGGAACCACCCAGGAAGGAAGGAGGTCACATGGGAGTTGTGGGAAGTGAAGCCCAGGAGAGGTGGGGCTGACCCGAAGGCTGCACCACAGAACACCTGTGGCTTCCAGACAAAGCACAGGGCTGCTGGGGAGTTCCGTGTGTCCCCACCACCTCAAGGCTGCAAACCAGAGGCTGCAGTGACCCGTGCCGGTGCGCACACATAGCCTCCGTGTGTGCGTGTGTGCATGTGTTTGCTTGTATGTGCGCACATGTGTGCACATGTGTGTGTGTGTGCACACGTGGACATGTGAACACAGGAGTGCGCTCTCCTTTGACAGACTTCACTGAGCACTGTGTGCGCCAGGCCCTGACCAAGGTGCAGGATGCAGCTGCAAAGCAGACAGTGCCAATCCCCGCGGGCGTGCGGTCTGCTGGGGAGAGGAACGGTGGTCAGGAAGCAGCTCAGCTACAAAAAAGTGCACCACACGCAGCGCGCCAGCCGCAGCGGCCATTGGAGGGTGAACCAACAGCAAAGGAAGACCTTTCTCTCTGTCTCTCTCTCTCTCTCACTGTCCACTCTGCCTGTCAAAAAAAAAAAAAAGTGCACCACAGAGGCCAGCAGGTGACTGGGCCGCTGTCCTGCTTTTCTACGATGTGGAAGGCAGAGTGACAGAGGGCCAGCGGGGAGAGGGAGAAGTCTTCCGTCCACTGGTTCACTCCCCAGCAGGGTCTAGGCCAGGCCCAAGCCAGGAGGTAGCTGCTCCATCCAAGTCTCCCACATGGTTGAAGGGGCTCAAGTACTTGGGCCATCACCTGCTACCTTCCCAGGCACACAGGCAGGGAGCCGGGACACCAGCCAGCATTCCCATACCTGGCACTCTGAGAAGACATGACTGATAAAGGTGTAGGCAGTGTTCACGGAGGGAGAAGTCCCCAAGTTTCTGGGCCATTGCAAGGGGGTGCATGGAGAGGCCACATGGCAGGAGCTGAGCCTTCAGAAAAGGACCCGGGACCTGGGGGGAATGTTCATCTCGCTGTGGGCCCACCCTGCGGCCTCGCACTGTGCCCTGCTGAACGCACGCAGCAGCAAGCCAGGGGCACGCAGCCAGCACAGGGCAGGCGGCCAGGGTGCAGAGCTCAGCTGGAGGAAAGAGTACAGACATGCCGGAGTCATGACAGGTCAAGACAGGCTGCCAGGGGTCGGCGCCGTGGCTCACCTGGTTAATCCTCCGCCTGCGGCAGGCATCCCATATGGGCGCTGGGTTCTTGTCCTGGTTGCTCCTCTTCCAGTCCAGCTCTCTGCTGTGGACCGGGAGGGCAGTGGAGGATGGCCCAAGTGCTTGGGCCCTGCACCCGCATGGGAGACCAGGAGGAAGCACCTGGCTCCTAGCTTCGGATCGGCGCAACACCGGCCATGGCGACCATTTGGGGAATGAACCAATGGAAGGAAGACCTTTCTCTCTGCCTCTCTCTCTGTGTCTGTAACTCTACCTGTCAGATAAATTAAAAAAAAAAAAAAAGACTGACAGTGGCACCAAGGAGGCAGCGTGAGTACAGGAAAAACATGAACAGGAGACAGCCACCAGGTGCCACGGGGCCACCTGCACCCCACATCCCAGTTCCGGGATTCCAGTCCTGGCTCCACTCCAAATCCCAGCTTCCTGCTAACGCACACCTGGAGGCAGCAGGTGATGGCTCAAGCACTGAGTCCCTGCCTCCCACACGGGAGGGCTGGCTGGAGCTCTTGGCTCCTGGCTTCAGCCTGACCCAGTCTGGCTGTTGCAGGTATTTGGTCAGTGAGCCAGTACATGGAAGATCAACCACTTAATCTATCTTACGAGCTTTCTGCCTTTCAAACTGGAAATAAATAATGTTTAAACATTAAAAATGAATGGGCGGGAAGGTTGGGAAGAGCTTTCTGCCAAGTGGCATTTTCTCTCTCTCTCTTTTTTAAGATTTATTTCATCTATTTGAAAGTCAGAACTAAAAAGAGAGGAAGAGGTAGATAGAAAGATCTTCCATCCTCTGGTTCACTCCTCAAATGTCTATAACAACCAGGGCAGGGCCAGACCGAAGCCAGGAGCCAAGAGCTTCATCGGGGTCTCCCACATGGGTGCAGGGATCCAAATGCTTGAACCATCTTCTGCTACCTTCCCAGGCGCATTAGCAGGGAGTAGGATCAGAAGTGGAGGGACCAGGAAAATGTCAGGGCAAAGTCGCTACGTATCAATAGTCACATTAAATATTAATGGACTTAACTCTTCAGTTAAAAGACACCGATTGGCTGATTGGCTCAAGGAACAAAACCCAACTATTTGTTGCCTACAAGAAACACATCTCTCTAACAAAGATGCATGCAGACTGAAAGTGAAAGGTTGGAAAAAGATATTCCATGCCAACAGAAACCAAAAAAAAGCAGGTGTAGCCATATTAATATCAGACAAAATAAACTTTAATACAAAAACTGTTAAGAGAGACAAAGAGGGGCACTATATAATGATTAAGGGTTCAATTCAACAGGAAGATGTAACTATTATAAATGTATATGCACCTAATTACAGGGCACCGGTCTATTTAAAAGATATGTTAAGGGACTTAAAGGGATATTTAGATTCCAATACAATAGTACTGGGGAACTTCAATACTCTACTCTCAGAAATAGACAGATCATCCGGACAGAAGATCAACAAGGAAACAGCAGATTTAATCAACACTATTGCCCAAATGGATCTAACAGATATCTACAGAACTTTCAATCCTACATCTAAAGACTTCACATTCTTCTCAGCAGTGCATGGAAGCTTCTCTAGGATTGATCACATACTAGGCCATAAAGCAAGTCTCAGCAAATTTAAAAGAATTAGAATCATACCATGCAGCTTCTCTGACCACAGCGGAATGAAGCTGGAAATTAGCAACTCAGGAATCCCTAGAGCATACGCAAACACATGGAGACTGAACAACATGCTCCTGAATGAACACTGGGTCATTCAAGAAATCAAAAGAGAAATCAAAAACTTTCTGGAAGTAAATGAAGATAACAACACAACATATCAAAACTTATGGGATACAGCAAAAGCAGTATTGAGAGGCAAATTTATAGCAATAGGTGCCTATATCAAGAAATTGGAAAGGTACCAAATAAATGAGCTTTCAGCGCATCTCAAGGACCTAGAAAAACTGCAGCAAACCAAACCCAAATCTAGTAGGAGAAGAGAAATAATTAAAATCAGAGAAGAAATTAACAGGATTGAATCCAAAAAACACTACAAAAAATCAGCCAAGCGAGAAGCTAGTTTTTTGAAAAAATAAACAAAATTGACACCCCATTGGCCCAACTAACTAAAAAAAGAACAGAAAAGACCCAAATCAATAAAATCAGAGATGAAAAAGGAAACGTAACAACATACACCACAGAAATAAAAAGAATCATCAGAAATTACTACAAGGACTTGTATGTCAGCAAACAGGAAAATCTATCAGAAATGGATAGATTCCTGGACACATGCAATCTACCAAAATTGAACCATGAAGACATAGAAAACCTAAATAGACCCATAACTGAAACAGAAATTGAAACAGTAATAAAGGCCCTCCCAACAAAGAAAAGCCCAGGACCAGATGGATTCACTGCTGAATTCTACCAGACATTTAAAGAAGAACTAGTCCCATTTCTTCTATTCAGAACAATCGAAAAAGAGGGAATCCTCCCAAATTCTTTGTATGAAGCCAGCATCACCTTAATCCCTAAGCCAGAGAAAGATGCAGCACTGAAAGAAAATTATAGACCAATATCCCTGATGAACATAGATGCAAAAATCCTCAATAAAATTCTCGCCAATAGAATACAACAACACATCAAAAAAATCATCCACCCAGACCAAGTGGGATTTATCCCTGGTATGCAGGGATGGTTCAACATTCACAAATCAATCAATGTGATTCACCACATTAACAGACTGCAGAAGAAAAACCATATGATTATCTCAATAGATGCAGAGAAAGCATTCGATAAAATTCATGATGAAAACTTTCATGATGAAAACTCTAAGCAAATTGGGTATAGAAGGAACATTCCTCAATATAATCAAAGCAATTTATGAAAAACCCATGGCCAGCATCCTATTGAATGGGGAAAAGTTGGAAGCATTTCCACTGAGATCTGGCACCAGACAGGGATGCCCACTCTCACCACTGCTATTTAACATAGTTCTGGAAGTTTTAGCCAGAGCCATCAGACAAGAAAAAGAAATTAAAGGAATACAAATTGAGAAGGAAGAAGTCAAACTATCCCTCTTTGCAGACGATATGATTCTTTACTTAGAGGATCCAAAGAACTCTACTAAGAGACTATTGGAACTCATAGAGGAGTTTGGCAAAGTGGCAGGATATAAAATCAATGCACAAAATTCAACAGCCTTTGTATACACAAGCAATGCCACGGCTGAGAAAGAACTGCTAAGATCAATCCCATTCACAATAGCTACAAAAACAATCAAATACCTTGGAATAAACTTAACCAAGGAGTTAAAGATCTCTACGATGAGAATTACAAAATCTTAAAGAAAGAAATAGAAGAGGATACCAAGAAATGGAAAAATCTTCCATGCTCATGGATTGGAAGAATCAACATCATCAAAATGTCCATTCTCCCAAAAGCAATTTATACATTCAATGCAATTCCAATCAGGATACCAAAGACATTCTTCTCAGATCTAGAAAAAATGATGCTGAAATTCATATGGAGGCACAAGAGACCTCGAATAGCTAAAGCAATCTTGTACAACAAAAACAAAGCCGGAGGCATCACAATACCAGATTTCAGGACATACTACAGGGCAGTTGTAATCAAAACAGCATGGTACTGGTACAGAAACAGATGGATAGACCAATGGAACAGAATTGAAACACCAGAAATCAACCCAAACATCTACAGCCAACTTATATTTGATCAAGGATCTAAAACCAATTCCTGGAGCAAGGACAGTCTATTCAATACATGGTGCTGGGAAAACTGGATTTCCACGTGCAGAAGCATGAAGCAAGACCCCTACCTTACACCTTATACAAAAATCCACTCAACATGGATTAAAGACCTAAATCTACGACCTGACACCATCAAGTTATTAGAGAACATTGGAGAAACCCTTCAAGATATTGGCACAGGCAAAGAGTTTCTGGAAAAGACCCGGGAGGCACAGGCAGTCAAAGCCAAAATCAACTATTGGGATTGCATCAAATTGAGAAGTTTCTGTACTGCAAAAGAAACAGTCAGGAGAGTGAAAAGACAACCGACAGAATGGGAAAAAATATTTGCAAACTATGCAACAGATAAAGGGTTAATAACCAGAATCTACAAAGAGATCAAGAAACTCCACAAAAACAAAACAAACAACCCACTTAAGAGATGGGCCAAGGACCTCAATAGACATTTTTTCAAAAGAGGAAATCCAAATGGCCAACAGGCACATGAAAAAATGTTCAAGATTACTAGCAATCAGGGAAATGCAAATCAAAACCACAATGAGGTTTCACCTCACCCCGGTTAGAATGGCTCACATACAGAAACCTACCAACAACAGATGCTGGCGAGGATGTGGGGAAAAAGGGACACTAACCCACTGTTGGTGGGAATGCAAACTGGTCAAGCCACTATGGAAGTCAGTCTGGAGATTCCTCAGAAACCTGAACATAACCCTACTGTTCGACCCAGCCATCCCACTCCTTGGAATTTACCCAAAGGAATTTAAATTGACAAACAAAAAAGCGGTCTGCACCCTAATGTTTATTGCAGCACAATTCACAATAGCCAAGACCTGGAACCAACCTAAATGCCCATCAATGGTAGACTGGATAAAGAAATTATGGGATATGTACTCTTTAGAATACTATACCGCAGTAAGAAACAATGAAATCCAGTCATTTGCAACAAAATGGAGGAATCTGGAACACATCATGCTGAGTGAAATAAGCCAGTCCCAAAGGGTCAAATATCACATGTT